>NC_080571.1:269188741-270388741 GCF_030247185.1 Malaya genurostris
TATATTCTACGTAGAGTTGTTTTGAGCCATACTTCGAAAAAAAATCCCTCATTTTCATCGTCGCTATAAATGCCAGTTTGCATATGTTCAGTATCTAACGAGGAAAACAGATTGTAAAATTGACATGCGAGTGTAACTATGTATTGAAAACCGCAAAATGTTATCGTAGAGACTAGACTCGAACCCGAAATTATTTTGCAAATTAAACTATCCTGCATATGAAAACACACGAAGAGAAATTCCAATTGGCTAGAAGAACCAAGCATGCTTCGCTGTACTTGGCCACCTCAGTATTCACTCATAGTCCTCTATATATATATATATATATATATATATATATATATATATATATATATATATATATATATATATATATATATATATATATATATATATATATATATATATATATATATATATATATATATATATATATATATATATATGGTAACAAATTGAACAGAAAACAAACACACACTCACTACAAGTCTATTTTTTCCTATTCTGCTTTTCCGCCGAAACCGATTTGAGATTTTGTTTTTATTTATTTGTTGCTTGATAAAATTATATTATTTATAGATTCAAAACTAGCTCAAGACGACCCTACGTCTTTACAAGACTAAAACACAAATCGATGACGGTTTTATTTTATTTTTTATTTTTTTATTTTATTTTTTTTTAGGAGCAAGGGAAAAGCCCGCTGGAGCTGAGATCTTTGTTCTCCTTCTCCAGCATGCATAAAACCTTCTCATCTTTGTATCAACAGATAACATTTGTCCAACTGATACATAACGAAATCTTAAATTACCCTTATTTAAACTACAAAGCTAGCTAACAATTATTGATATCGTCTAATTATCTAAATAAAACTAGCGGGAAAAAAATCGGAGATAACGGGTTTTAATGGTGTTACGAGATAGATTTAAATCAAATTCATCAGAGCAAGTATTGAATACGCGACACATACTCGAAAACGGTTCATTAAAGCCATAGTTAGTTCTAGCACGAGGAATTCTGAGAAAGGGATTAAACCGCAAATTACGCCGATGAATGTCAAAATTTAGCTGTTGTAGGAGATCTGCACAATCAATTCGAGATTGGATGAGGTCCGCGACGAAAACAGCTTTCAATGTATCACGGCGGACAGATAGCAAATCGAGGTGTACGAGCTTACATCGATCTTCGTAGCTTGGGAGATTCAAGGGATCTCTCCAGGGCAGGCGACGCAAAGCAGAACGAATGAACTTGCGCTGAACAGTTCCAATGCGCAGCTTATCAGTTTGGTTATATGGTGCCCAAACAACAACTGCATACTCCAATGTAGAACGAACTAGAGCTCAATATAACGATTTCAGGCAGTATATGTTATTGAAATTCTTTGAGATGCGAAAGATGAAACCTAGCATCTTGAATGCCTTAGAGAGGGTATATTCTATGTGACCTTTGAAACTAAGTTTTGAATCCAATAACACACCTAGATCCTTAATTGATGTCTCCCGTTTTAGTACAGCTTGCGAAATAGTGTAATCATACGTGATCGTGGTTCGTTTACGAGAGAAGGAGATTACGGAACATTTAGAGGCGTTCAGGACCATTCTGTTGACGTTGCACCAGTTGGAAAATACATCCAGCTGTGACTGCAAGAAATTTGAGTCTTTCAGATCTTTGATGAGATGAAACAGCTTGAAATCGTCGGCGAATGATAGCTTCATACATTGCAATGCGAAATTCAGATCATTTAGATATAGCAGAAATATGAATGGTCCTAGATGGCTTCCCTGAGGAACGCCAGAGCTCACGATGAATGATGTAGTAATGCAGTCACCAATTTTCACGGTCATACTACGACCAGTCAGATATGATTCCATCAAATTGAGAAAAGGGCCGCTAAATCCAAGCCTGTCGAGCTTTGCAATTGCTATTTCATGGTTAATCTTGTCGAATGCAGCAGTGAAATCTGTATAGATGGCATCAACTTGATGTTGGTTTGAACATAGTGTATAATATTTTGTACTGTTTCGTTAGGTAAAAATCTTGTTATATAGTACCAGTTGCTACTATCTTGTACTTGCTGTGCTGGAGGTGCAACTAATAGAGGAGCTTCCTGACTGTTTGTATCGTTGTTTGTAGAATGAGTAGTTAAAATACTATGATAACTAGGCCCTACATAAGGCACATTTGACAGAACTGAATTGCTATTAACTTGCCTGTTTTTGTTAATTCGTTTAGGTAACGGTTGCAGAATGTTGGTTGTTCTAGACTCTGATTGCGGAATGTTTAAAGTATGAGGTGAATTCGATGATGTAGAATGCGAAACTGATACGGCAAGGTCAGTTGCTGTAGGCGGCACAGTGGCTGGTAGTGTGAAATTGGTAGTCGATGATCCATTGCTCAGTACGGGTGTGCAGCTTGCATGAGCGTTGGTAGAGATCACAGTAGCGGTGGTGGCGGTTGGTGGTGGATGTGGAACAGTGCGGTTATGATAACCGGTCGGGAATGTCGGTGGTTGAAAACATGTGTTGATAGAGGTGACGGTTGACGGCGGATGCGTAGTAGTAATGTTGTGGTGGTTTGTGGAGCATATCGGCGGTGGAATGCTTACGTTGTTGGTACAGATAGCAGAAAGTGCCAGTGTTGAAGCTGTAGCATTTTGCAGTAGCGGTGGAGCGGTATCGGCATTGCAAGTATTGGCGGTGGTTATGGGCGACGGTGATTGAGCAGAGGTAGTATTTGTCGGATTTTCGGTTTCGTCTGGAATGAGCGGAACTATAGGATTCGAAGAAGATTGAATACGTACTGGAACGTCAACTCTCGGAATTTTATCAGGTTGCGCTAACGATGGTCTACTAGTGCTGCTGGTCCGCGGCCGTTTGTTGTTGTCCTCGAGTATTGATTCGAAGAGGTTTGTGAGATCGAGATGAAGGTCGTCAAGTTTCTCAAAGAAACGTGTACCATCGTTGACAGAACGTTCGGCTAGATCCCGTGATCCAGAACGGTGGATGCAGCTGGTCCTAGTACAAGTTGTAGAATACATGCGACAGAAAAGTTGCATAGTATCCGTTAAAGAGCCAATCAACTTAAGAGCTGAGGTGGTTCACTGGAGAATCAATTGCATAGTTGCATCGCTGGACTCGTTGCGATTTGATAATTCGCGGCACTGGAAGCACAGCCAGTATACTCCCGGACACTCGCGAAAAGATTTTACTTGCGAGTTACTCAAATTAGCGCACTTAACGTGGAAATTTTTGGAACAACACCGACAAACTATTTTGGTGCCTCGCGAGCCAGAAGAACCAAAACAAACATCGGCATCGCATTTGCTTCTTGTCATTATGGAGCTACCGGTAATGAAATGACAGATGCGTGAGAGATGGTGAGTACTTTGAGTGCTGGCGTCTAGGAACTGAGTAGCACAAAAGGCAGCTTATTGTCTTCACCAAAGAATATTTTCTACGAATAACGGCGCACTATACGTAAAGTATGACGAAAGCGATATGTCACCGACTTTGGATGCACGTAGAGCACTTAGCGAAATAAATGTCAGAAGGATTGATATGGATTTACACTATTTATAGGCGATTATTTATAGAGCGAAAAATGTATCTTCTATGGACTCGGTGTACACTGAACCAAAAAAAAAGCCGGACGGTTTTCAATTTTTCACTCCCTTCACCCTGTAGTTCCGGAACCGAAAATGGGAATCGAATAAAATTCAACAGAGGTCTATGGAAAAGCATTTTTTCAAACCTGTTATTTGAGCCTAAGTTTCTAAGAAAATAGAAAAACATTCTGCGATTTCGACGAACTGATTTGATTGGTATATGACACTCGACCCTCAGGGTCTCGGTTTAAAAGTCGGTTTTCTGCATATCCTCTCTATATGAGAAAGACAAAATTTCTAATCGAAAATAAAGCCGGGTGCAACTAAATGATATTGATAATAATGATAACTCTAATCCAAATTTACTGAATACCACCGTTATCGAGATACAGCGGGGTTCAAATTAAGTTTACTGGGAACTGTCACAAAAATACAACAGAATAAGGTTTTCGAATTCAAATGGAATTGATAGATGGTCGTTTGACCATAAACAAATATATAGACTAGACACTGGTGATCTTTTTTTGATGCACATCACGGTCCTCCGTAAAACTGGCAACAATGACGTTAAACTGGCACCGCTGCTGAGTTCCTATATTTACAATTCACATGTCAAACTATTTGAACACTATTTCAAATTGCATGTATAAGGTCAGCAAATACCTGGCGATGATGAAAGTGTTTGTATTTATGCTGTTCAATTGGATAATTGTGTTAATCTGCATGGGAGTAGCAAATTCGGCATATATATATATAAATATATATATATATATATATATATATATATATATATATATATATATATATATATATATATATATATATATATATATGTATATATAAATATATATATATATATATATATATATATATATATATATATATATATATATATATATATATATATATATATATATATATATATATATATATATATATATATATATATATATATATATATATATATATATATATATATATATATATATATATATATATATATATAGAGGACTATGAGTGAATACTGAGGTGGCCAAGTACAGCGAAGCATGCTTGGTTCTTCTAGCCAATTGGAATTTCTCTTCGTGTGTTTTCATATGCAGGATAGTTTAATTTGCAAAATAATTTCGGGTTCGAGTCTAGTCTCTACGATAACATTTTGCGGTTTTCAATACATAGTTACACTCGCATGTCAATTTTACAATCTGTTTTCCTCGTTAGATACTGAACATATGCAAACTGGCATTTATAGCGACGATGAAAATGAGGGATTTTTTTTCGAAGTATGGCTCAAAACAACTCTACGTAGAATATCTACTATATGATACCGAATCAGACACATGCAATATACGTGAATTAGAATAAAACTCTGAAATGATGAATACATTTAGAGTCAATGCAAACTGCCATCGATTTTAGTTTTAAGAATAACAAACATTTTCATTTGTTTATGGATTAAATTATTTATTTTTGTAATTTCAGCAATTTTAAAATCGTCGAATTGAATTTAATTTGGATCAGATGAATGTAATATAAAATACGTATTAACGAGATTTTTGGAATCAAGAATCTGAATGATGAAATATTAAATTTGACAGGATAAAAACGTGCTTAATCCACCTAACAGTGAGATGATACCTTTTTTTATCAATCCGCATGTGTTTTTTTGCATGAATATTCTCCGCTGTTTCAGTTTTCATGACATTATTCTAATGTCCGTCGTTTTAAGTGGCAATTTGAGATTTTAATCACTCATTGCTCTGTAATGTCGAAACTGCAAATCGGATCGAATTTAAATCTAAAAGTGTGACAATCGATTAAACATTCCGTGAGATGTCGAAGTAAGCTCCACTTTAAAGTTTACGGTAATTTAAGGTACTTCCAGAGCCGGTATTCAGGAACCAGCATAACCCAAACCGATTCGTATGGACATATGACGAATAAATTGCAATATTTTTGAAACCAACTTTAAAGCTTTTCGGGATTGTCATCTTCTATATCGCTTTGATTTTTAAAAATTCATCATCCCACAATTCCAGAATCGGAAGTCAGAATTGGATAAAATTGGATTTATTTTAATTTGAACTTTTATTTCTGAAATTCGGTTTGGCTTTTTTTGAGAAAACGATTCGATACTTGAACCGAAATTCGAAATTCGGTGTAGCCGAAGTCAAACAAATTCACCTGAGTAGCTGTATAGTTTATTTTATATTTTATTTATTTATTTAGTTTGTTTCAAAATGTTTGAAAATCAATGTAGACATCTTTGAGGAATCAAACTGCGAAATAAATTTTTGGGAACCTTCCGAAACGAAAACTGAAAACAACCAAAAATGAAATAAGTTTATTTGGTTATCGACTATCCAAATTTGCTAACCCGATAAACCTGATTAATTTATGTGAAATAGACATTTTCATACTAACCACACTAACCAATCTCTAAAACCGGAAGTTGGACTGACTGAAAAACAACATGTTTTATAGTATCTTAGAACTTTTCATTTGAATCTTAGATGATTCTTAGATTTCATTTGAATCTTAGATCGGTTCAGCCATCTACGAGAAGAATGAGTTACACAATTTTGATTTCGTTTCACATATCATCCTGTAGTTCCGGAACCAGAGGTCGGAACCAAAAATAATTCAGGAACCTTGTTTGGGAGTATACGACTATTTATATGAATCTGAGTTTGTAGAAAACGGTTGAGTCGTCTCCGAAAAAAAATTTAAATCAATATAATTATGAATTTGCTTTCAACTCGAAAATTCTGCCATTATCTGGTTTACTTATGGCATATTCGAACGATTTCATTTCTTTGCCAGACAGTGCTCAAAACGTCTACTGCTGGAATAGGGGGAAAAGGTCACTTACACAAAAATTTCGATATCTCCGTTAAAAATGGACAGATTTTAACAATGTATGGCTTGTTAGATAGGTATTATCATGCGGAATCTAAGTCTGAAAATATATTCTGTTTTCAAGGTCAATTGTGACAGATACTGTTAAAAAACTGAAAATATTGACAAAAAACTTCTTATAACTCAAAAAGTAAACATCTGATCTCAAAACCATTCAATAGCGTTCTGGGTGACGGGGAGACCTTTCATTTGCGACTAGTTTGATCAAAATCGGTCCAACCATCTCTGAGAACTCGATCTCTTTGTTGACAAGACACATACAGACACACACACGGACATTTGCACAGTTCGTCGAGCTGAATCGATTGGTATATGACATTCGGCCCTCTGGGCCTCCGGAATTTTTTCTAAAGTTTGAGCTAATTCTAAACCTATTTTTTATATTTATAAAAAAGGTAAAAACACGTTGTAACGATTGAAAAACCAAACAATTACATTTGAGACATCAGTCATTCCAATTCGATCTATCTATGTATGTGTGAGTGATAGGTTTTTCTTCGTTTTCTCTTTCTCTCGTTACATTTCTTCTCGCACTACACTCGAGCATACACACTAAACTTCATTCGGTATTTTTTTCATCTTTTGACGAGTTTAGAACAACCGAACTACCGAACATTTTCATGCTACTGATATATCAGCACAAATCAACATTTTTTGATATGGGGACGGGTATAGCGTGATGGGATAGTCGATGCCTTTCACGCAGCCCGCCTGGGTTCGATTCCCAACCCTGCACATAGGGTCAGAAAGATTTTCTGGTCCGAAGAGGCGAATGACCTAAGATGTTAAAGCCTCTATAATTAAAACCAAAAAAAAAAAAAACGTTCGTTGATAGCAGTACCTTAAGGTACCGCTGTGATGAAATGTAATCCAATTTAAGTGTGTATACAGAAACAAAATGTAGAGAATTCCAACTTACTAAAAGTTCGGATAAAAGGGACTGCTTTGGCTTAAGCAGCTCTCAAAGTTCATCTATAGCATTCTAAGCAGCCCAATTTTTAAGTGATTATCCACACTTGAAAGTTTGCGCGACGCAACTTGACGCACTTCTAAGCTGCTTCTAGAATACATTGTTCAGCTCCTATGCAGCGAGAATTTCATTGTGAAACTTCTGGTTGCTTGGAATGTTTAGGTATGTGTTTCACAAACTTGTGAAGTTTGTGAGTTTTCTGAATGCACGTGGTTTTCTATGTTGAATATATGCATGACACAAAAAACGTGGTACAATCCCTGCTCAAAATATTATAAAAAAACATAGTCGGTTTGTACCTGCAAGTTTAGAGCCCAACTTTGAAAATTTGTTTGTATCGCCATCTTCTATGATGGTTCGAATTTAAAAAAAATTCATCACCCTGTAGTTTCATAATTGGAAGTCGAAATCGGATTAAATTCACCAATTCAGTATGAGACTATAAATATATTTTAATTTGAAATTTTGTTTATTCATTTCGTTTTGGTCATCTTTTAGCTTCTATATTCCCGATATTTTTGGAAACGGAATCCGGAAATCGGATTACCCCGAAGTCCGTTAAATTCGCCTAGTGGATTGCTAGCCATTTCATTTTAACAATCTATGGCTTGTTGGGTGGCTATTATCGTGCAGAATCTAAGTTTAAAAACATATTCTGGTAGATATTTTGACATAAAAATTCGTATAACTCAAAAAGTAGGCATCCAATCTTGAAACCATTCAATTGCGTTCTGGGTGACGGAGAGACCTTTCATTTGCGACTAGTTTGATAAAAATCGGTCCAGCCATCTCTAAGATCTAAACCTTTTTGTTGAAGACACACATACAGACCCACACACATACACACACGGACATTTGCTCAGTTCGTCGAGCTGGATCGATTGGTATATAACACTTGGCTCTTTGGGCCTCGGAAAATTATTCTAAAGTTGAAGTGAATTCTATACCTATATTTTATATTTATAAAAAAAAGGTAAAAATAGCGACAGGTATTAAAGATGTGATTTGTTTCATTCATTCTGCGGTTAATTTTACAATTACTGAAAAACATTCTGCTTCTCTCAGTGTTTATTTTATGCAGAGTTCTCATCTAATTTCCTATAGTTTGTTCTTGAGCCCCGTTTCTCTGCAAGTAGCAGTTTTCGTGTAACAACAATCTGAAGAGGGTGCATGCAAAAAATGCATTTGTTGTTTTTGAAAATCAGTTTTGAGTCGAGTCGTTCCCTTCAACTGTGAAAAATTTTCGGGTTGTTATGCTGAAGTCGTGTATAAAGTTTCAGCCAAATCGAAGAAAGTCTATCCTGATTTTAGCTATGACAATGATGTGATACCTGGTACTTCCAGCACTCTAACGAGATTTGTTGTATTATTGATTTTGATATTACAAAACTAAAATATACTAGAAATTTACTTACAAATACCGGGTGTCAGTTTGGTTTATCCCAAAAAAGTGGTCAAAACTATACGTTATTAGAGTTAATTCGAACAGGAAGCTGCCATTTTGCTATACCATTAGAGCAAAACGTCAAAAATTTATATAAAAAGAGATAAATAAAAACTTTCTGCTCAGAATGTTCAGAATAGTCAAAAGCCACCATTTACGAACTAAAGTGGATGACGTTTGACGTCGTTCCGAAATCCAAGATGGAGACGGTTTTTTAATATTGCGTATCTTTATTTTTGAAATGGGTCTTATGCGTAGATTCCGAAAATCTGTGTTAGAGGTCGTTCCAATTTTCAAAATGGCGACGATTTCTTTATATTCCTAGACAATTCATGGATATTTTTGGAATTTAGTGTCTACATGAAGAAAAATGACATTTGAAGTGGTTCCAAAATCCAAGACGGATACATCCGGTCTTTTGATATTATTTGGAAACAGGTGTTTTTGAAATGGCTTGAACCAGTAAAACTGAAAAAAATTTCAGTGGCGTGCTGGTTAAATCTGTTTCGAAAATATATATTTCTGTAAGGAGTTTCCAACAA
This sequence comes from Malaya genurostris, assembly GCF_030247185.1. NCBI lineage: Eukaryota > Metazoa > Arthropoda > Insecta > Diptera > Culicidae > Malaya > Malaya genurostris. The sequence goes on from NC_080571.1 coordinate 269,198,218, forward strand.
AATTGTTGAACCGGAAGTCGTCATCTAGGATTTTGAAACCACCATTTTGCGACATTTAATCACAATATTGTTATGTCAAGTAATATCGACAAACCAGTAGTCGCCATTTTGAATATTGAATTGAATTAAAACATAGTTTCCCGGCAACTATTCGTTGGATTAGTTTCATGAATACAGGAAACGAGTGTTGTCATATTATACAGAATAACCGCTTAACAAAGTAGGTTCAAAAAAGATACCGTTATTTTGGGTTTGGTTAGTAAAACGATTTGCGAAACTCAGTAACTTCGTGAAAGAGGCTTCGTAAGATTTTGGAAGATTTTGTTGTATCGGGATTAGCTACAACTTCTTTTCGATCAGCGATCGTACTCCACATCGTTCCTCGAGCAATGAAGTGGTGAAGTCAGTAACTGCAGAAGCGAGCTAAAAATCTCAAACTTTTACCCGACAAAAAGGTATTCAAACGACAATATCGAATAACTTTTAAGGAAGTTATGTTGAATTCAATACTCGTTGATGGATTTATTTTGGAAACGATACACAATTCACAACATAAAAACACACTACGTTTTTGAAAGCATGAACTATGTTGCTCATTTTCGGAATTGATTTCATTGAGGATAGTTGGAAAATGTGCAGAAAGGTGTAATGTTTGATTTATTTGGAAAGTATAAAGTTTGCATCTGGTAATGTTCCTCCTAGTAGCTATTTATATTTTATTTATTGTAAAAGAATTTCCGACCAATTATTCCATGGTGCATGTCTCTCCGGTCCAAGCTAGCATAATTAATTCAATGAATTTCTGTTCATCAAACAGTAGATCATAATTTTTACAATCTGTAATCCAGCATACACTCACCGAAAACATTGTTTCCCTTTCGAACATGGTTGTTCAGACAGTGGCGGCACTCTTCCGGACACCTTTTACATATTCATCAGCATTTTCCATACAGACTGTCGTCATACCGAACCAGTACGGAATCCGGCTGGATCAGTTCCGGGTGTCCCAGTGTGCGGTGGAAGGTAGGTTTGTATAACTAAAGCATATGACACCCTCGAACCAAAATTGCTAGTCTTTTGTTTTACATATCACACAGAGTCTGGGGGTGGCTTGAAAAAGCCAGGAAATTCTCAAACCATACTATCACATCATGAATAATTGATAAGATCTTGCCAAACCAGGGGTGGTTTACATTTTGACACACTCTCAGCTTTGTTTTCACTTCTGTTGAATGGGAGGAGGCCAGGATGTGGATAAAGGACCAAGATAGTGGTGGTGTCGAAAACGGTTTTATTAGCTTTGGACAGCCACTCGAAAGCAAGATGCTTCAAAATTGAGTAGCAGTTGGTAATTGTATTTTTTCGTACTTACCTTCAACACTCGGTAAAATATTGAAGAGAACAGAAATTCAATGAAAGCTTTTCATTAAGATTTCCCGAAACGACTACCGACCAACAGATCAGCGCTGCCGAGCATCCCCACGGTATCCGAGTGGATCAATTCGGTGCAATATTTTTAATTATAAGTAAACCATTTTGAAATGTAAATGATATTTCTACTAATTTCTTCTTACGAAGAAAGTGCATGGAAAGGAAAGCAAAAATTAATTAAAATAAGGTACGCCTTCTATCCCGTGGACCAAAGTCTCCCCCGACTCTGGGGACCACGTGGCCGTACCAAGCAAAAACTGCAAGGGGCACTTCCGAGCCGATTGAAACTCACAAACAGAACACTAAGGGGAACGTTTTACAGCTTAATGATAAAAACCATTTACATTTAATTTATGAGTCGAAAATAATTTTGGCGCGAGAAAGTGCAAACAAGCTACCGGCTTCTCGTTGAGTGAGGGAATCTCAAATTGAAAGCGCGGATGAAGGAAGACAATTTTTATCTTGGAAACGGCCCAAGAGAATTGCTGGAAATTCGGATCCAGAAGGGACAAAGCGGAAAAGTTTTTCTTATAGGATATGTTTATGATTTGCTTTATTGAATGAAGATATTTGATGCAAACGGGAGTTTGGAAAGCAGAATCAAATATTGTACTATTTTAAATTTCGGTAATTTTCCCTAAATGTCAAAACCATGAGATTCAATTTTCGAATATCATTATTGATTTGCGTTTAAGTTAAAGCTAGAAAAAAGCTTCACTCTTCACTTCCCGATCAGATACACATAACAAAATCATAACACAAGTATATCATCAGTTGATATGTATAACAATTTGAGTTATTTTGAGATATTTAACAAATGAAAACAGTTGAAAGTTAAAACTTATGATAACAATATAATAACAAAATCAGTTATGATGTTGTATTTTCATTTGCAAGACTCATGATGAAGTTCATTAATTGAAAAAATGAATTCTTCCGTTGCTTTATATCGAAATATAATGATCAGAAATTCAAAAAACTAAAAGAAGAAATCAGTTCACTAAATAAATTATCCATTTAATAAAAAAAATCATTCAACAATTTTGAATTGAAACGATGCTAAAAGTTAGCTGTGATATAGTTTTTCTGTGTTAAATTTGCTATTTAATTTTTTACAACTATTGTTATAAATTTCTGCTTTCGGACTTCTGTAGTTATATCAAATTCAATAATAATTGTGATACAAACGTTTCAAAATCTGTAATGATTTTGTTCCTGCTAGAGTCTTTTTTGTTATGATTTTTGTTATTTTAACAGCTTACCAGCCGAAAATATTTCAAAATTGGTTACAAAATATTTCTGAAATAAATTACTCCAGTTGTTACAATTTTGTTATTACCATCTGATCGGGTTATCTGTAGTCAAATTCACTCATTTGCAGTACCACTTTAATTGACCTTAATTTTTTTTAAGCAATCAATTTTTCAGTTCTTGTTCCAATGCTTCTGCAATGATTTCGAGCTTCAGTTTCATTCGTCACTCTCAATTGATAACTCTCTCAACAGCTTCCAGCTCAGTCTTCATTCTTCGTGGTATCGGGTTGATGTTTCAATGCCTAGTGTCTGTAGAAGTAACAAAAGTTTGCCGAAATGCCAAATTCTATAAATAAAATGTAATAAAATGACTTTACTTTCATTCTACGCTGTTCACTCTTCACTTTTCACTTATCACTCTTCACTCTTAACTCTTCACTCTTCACTCTTCACTCTTCACTCTTCACTCTTCACTCTTCACTCTTCACTCTTCACTCTTCACTCTTCACTCTTCACTCTTCACTCTTCACTTTTCACTCTTCACTCTTCACTCTTCACTCTTCACTCTTCACTCTTCACTCTTCACTCTTCACTCTTCACTCTTCACTCTTCACTCTTCACTCTTCACTCTTCACTCTTCACTCTTCACTCTTCACTCTTCACTCTTCATTCTTCACTGTTCTTTCTCCTTTTGAACTATTTTTAAACTCGTTTTAAACTCTTTTCACTTCAAGCTAAACTCGAGACTCGAAATTTAGAACTCCGGACTCGAAATTCGAAACTCAGAACTCGAAAGTCGAAAGTCGGAGCTCACGACTCTGGATTCTTAACTATGGAATTTATACTCTCCAAACTCTGAACACTGGACTCTGGACTCTGGACTCTGGACTCTGGACTCTGGACTCTGGACTCTGGACTCTGGACTCTGGACTCTGGACTCTGGACTCTGGACTCTGGACTCTGGACTCTGGACTCTGGACTCTGGACTCTGGACTCTGGACTCTGGACTCTGGACTCTGGACTCTGGACTCTGGACTCTGGACTCTGGACTCTGGACTCTGGACTCTGGACTCTGGACTCTGGACTCTGGACTCTGGACTCTGGACTCTGGACTCTGGACTCTGGACTCTGGACTCTGGACTCTGGACTCTGGACTCTGGACTCTGGACTCTGGACTCTGGACTCTGGACTCTGGACTCTGGACTCTGGACTCTGGACTCTGGACTCTGGACTCTGGACTCTGGACTCTGGACTCTGGACTCTGGACTCTGGACTCTGGACTCTGGACTCTGGACTCTGGACTCTGGACTCTGGACTCTGGACTCTGGACTCTGGACTCTGGACTCTGGACTCTGGACTCTAGACTCTTGACTCTGGACTCTGGACTCTGGACTCTGGACTCTGGACTCTGGACTCTGGACTCTGGACTCTGGACTCTGGACTCTGGACTCTGGACTCTGGACTCTGGACTCTGGACTCTGGACTCTGGACTCTGGACTCTGGACTCTGGACTCTGGACTCTGGACTCTGGACTCTGGACTCTGGACTCTGGACTCTGGACTCTGGACTCTGGACTCTGGACTCTGGACTCTGGACTCTGGACTCTGGACTCTGGACTCTGGACTCTGGACTCTGGACTCTGGACTCTGGACTCTAGACTCTTGACACTTGACTCGGGACTCGAAACTAACTATTTTATTTCCTTTTTGCCTTTCTCATATAGAAAGGTTATACAATCACTGTGAAAACCGACTTTTGAACCGAGACCCGGAGGACCGAGTGTCATATACCATTCGACTCAGCTCGTCGAGTACGAAAAATGTCTGTGTGTGAGTGTGTGTGTGTGTGTGTGTGTGTGTGTGTGTGTGCGCGTGTCTGTGTGTATGTAACGTTTTTTTGCACTAACTTTTCTCGGAGATAGCTGAACAGATTTTCACAAACTTAGATTCAAATGAAAGATCTTGTGGTCCCATACAAAATTCCTGAATATTATTGGAATCCGACTTCCGGTTCCGGAATTATGAAGTGAAATGTGCAAAAAAATGTGAAAACAAGTGCACTAGCTTTTCTCAGAGATGGCTGAACCGATTTTAACAAACTTGGGTTCAAATGAAAGGTCTACAAAATTCCTGAATATTGTTTGGATGCGACTTCCGGTTCCGGAGTTAAAAAAAAATAAAAAATGTGCAAAAAAATGAAAATATGTTTTCTAGCTTGGCGTGACCGATTTTCAAAAACTTAAGTTAAAATGAAAGGTCCTGTGGTCCTATACGTAATTCCTGAATTTCATCTGGATTCGACTTCCGGATCCGGAAATATAAGGTAAAATGTGTTAAAAATTGTATACTATCCCTGAAAAGGGCGAAAAACCGTAAAAAGTTTTCTAAATCGACCTCAAATCTTCTCCAATTAATAGTTTTCATCAGTAGACGGTCAAACAAACCGATTTCGGTTATTCTTTTTTAAAATCGAAGGAAATTATTTTGAAGAATGCCACAGTATTATATATGATAGTATGATTGATATGAGAAAGGCATCATTACACCACTAGGTGGATTAAAACAGGTTTTCATTCTGTTTTTAAATTGTTGGTATTAAAAAAAAGAAGTGTTTTCACTTTTGATTCTCGGTTCTTGATTAATTTTTCACTATAATTTGCTATTGAACTTTAGATACTAGATTTGTAATTTATAATCTTCATCACAACACTTTTCCTTTGTCATCAATTATATTTTTCTTTTTCACGTTTATTCTTCCACCCATCAATGAACTATCGATCGATGTTGAGCTGCTAATTTCACCCCACGGTATATTATAAACCGCTGTGCAGACGTAAAGATAATCCAAATGTTTGCGAGGTGATGTTAGAAGTTCAACATCAACTGCTAAAGAGCTGATGAATTGAACATAGAACGTGAAAAATGTAAAAAAAAAATCATGCGCACAAATCGGTTACTGACGTAGTATTAATCCAAATAAATTATTTATTTTGTTTATGAAATTCAATTATTGATTTCTCGTTTCTTGTTTCATGTCCATTACATGCACTTATATTCTTCTATTTTCTTTTTTAACTTTTTTCTTGTTTCGAATTAACTTTTATTTTGCTCTCGTTAGTTTTATCATGCTTCGCTTATTCACCAGAATAAGCACGAATGATTTTCAATTTATGCAAAACTTTCATTCAATAGTTTTTATCTTTATTTTTCATACTTCTGTGGCTTCTTAATTTCGCTATCTATTTTTCATATTTTTATCCAGAAATGAATGCATTGGCGTTCTGTCTGCAACCAAAGTTCCGCCTATTTCATGCGATAAAATCCGATCCATTGAGACAGTCAACCTTTTTGTTCTTATAGAGAAACGCACATTTCAATAAAAAAAACGCTGCTCACAAAAAGATATCGCACCTTCGCAAAGAGTGACTAACACCTTTCAGTCTGTATAGTTGTAATTTAAAGTCAAGTATGCAAACAACACTTTATCCTCCAGAATATTCACCATTTTCAGTCGCATGAGGGAAATTTGAATTAAAATGAGAGCTTTCTGCAATTTATTTTTATGTGGATTCTGTTCATTTTTTTTGCTGGCTTCATTTTCCCTCACACCTTCGGTTCGTTAGCTGATTGTTGCTCAGGCATTAATAGAAAATCCTTTCGAAGAGTCTGCTTTTCAACTTCCCTTCTGATATACTGTCCTAGCTGCCCCCGCCTCCCGCTCCTGGCGTAGTACGTTCGGTTCGGTTGATAAAAAATGATATACAGAAAACGGCACCATAATGACAGTCGGTCGTTGCTACAGTGTTGGGGTGTCCTCGTCGTTTTCCCGATGCGTAATATTTGATGCTGCCACAGCCGGAATGGTTCCGGAATTGATGATTGCTGCGTAGCGTTTCGTTTGCATCAGCCAATGGCTAGGCGATGTAACGATGCTGTGCTTCGCCCGGTGTTTATCCGTCCCCCGGGAGCCGTTTGGATTTGACTATGCGTTATGAACTAGTGTGCATTGTATTGGTCTAGAAAAGAAATGTAAATTAAATGAATGTGTCTGTAAAATCCAACAAAGTTGGGTTCAAATAAAGTCGAATTGTATTATTTTTGATGCGATTATTTAGGTATCAGTTTTGTGACAATTCGCCTCTAAAAAAACTTTCTTTTCACAGCAAAAACGCGATTCGATAACCAAACAAAGTCGTTTCGAAGTGAATACGTCTCACTTTAGTACAAGGTCCTACACGGTAAACTGGATGCACGTAGAAATAAATACTAATACTGGTACTGCGAAAGTTAGTACAAAAATAATCGAGAATTATATTATATTTACTGGAAAATACGAGCAAGCCACCATCTTGTCAATTTTATTTACCCATAACTGGTTAAAAAGTATCTCAATAACTTACCTACACTCTTAGAAAAAATGAAATTTACGCTTGACGTGAATCCAAATATAGCGTAATTTCTTTGGTGATGCCATAATATTACATCTACTAACATGTAAAAATTAATTTAGCATCTGTATTGATGTAAGCTTCAGCTAAATTAACTGTGAAGTTAAAGATATGACCCATCTTTACATGCTTTGAATTGTGAATTTTAGTGAATTTCGATGCTCCTTTTATGTGCATCTATAGAGATAGTTTTTAAGTGTGTACACACTTAAAAAAAATCCTGTTATTTTACATCTTATTAGATGCACATAAATGAAGCGTCGCAGCTCATGCAAATTTACGTGGAAGAACATTTAATATTGTGTCTAAAACTCCATGACATAAAATTCATTGAAATGAAAAAATAGAATACTGATAGCAACCGCCGCGACTTGAACCAAGAATCATTGGATCGCACATACGTCTGTCAATCGACTGAGCCACAGAAGCATGCATCTGCTTGGCTGGTAAAAGGTGCATTTAAATTCATACAGTCGCACCTGCTAGCAGAACGCAAGTTACAGTCGAAACCAGTAAAATTCAAGCTCATCTAACATTAAGTCATTACAGATGGATTTTCCGTCATTTGACAAATTAGGTCTTTATGATCTACATCGTATGACGGATTAAGTCACCTGTAAAATTCAAATTTTTTTGGAGTGTAGATTGCTGGGTGCATTCTACTAGAAATCCAACAAAAGTGCACAAACTCAAAGTTAAGTTAAATTATTGTGTTACTTTTTAACCAGATATGGGTAGAAGAGATTAACAAGAAAGTTACTTACTCTTATTTTCCAGTAAACTTCGCCAAACTCTAGATAATTTTTCCGCTAACTTTCATCATTCTAACTTCAGTCCATCGGAAATACGAGGCAAATTCGAAAAGTAAGGGCCGTTGGCTCTATTTCAACATCAGCAAGTCGTAACTCAATCAAACCATTGCATATCTGTTTACGTACCAATTTTAGGTGTTTTTTTGATTCAGTTATCATTTGCCTATCTGTGCGTACAGTGTGACTGGGTATGCTCAGAATGATCAAAACTAAAATTTCATGCCTTTTATTATTTTGTGACCATTATCTTTTCTAAACTTTTCTGCAACGTTGTAGCGGTTTTCTAGGAATTAACGATAATGTTCAAGACCTCGTGTCAAGAAATAAAAAAATATTACTGCTTAGTGGGACCAGATAGAGAGTTTTTGTCGTCGGAAATTTTTTAGACTATGTAATTTCTGGTTACATTCTATTCCATGTAATTTTCGGTTACATTTTATTACATTCAGTTTTTCCATTTTAACTTTTAGAGATATGGTTTGTTTCACAAAGCGTTAGATTTTATAAAAAGCATGAAGAATTATAGAACTTTTCAAAGCTGTATAACTATTTTTGATAAAGCTATGGATAGTTTTATTAAAAAATGATCATTTTCGACGGAATCAGAAGGTTGTAGAAGTCACCAAAATATATCTTCGTTAGTGAACATTTTCTATGATTTTCTTGTATGGTTTCCTTGTATGGTAAAGTCCTTGTTACAAGACTTTCGTTCTTCTTAAGAAAGTTGAAGACGAAAACTCTCTTTCTGCTTCCAGTAAAAAGTTTCAAAGACGAATTTCTTATTCCTCCAGTGATATAGTTGACTGAATTTATGCGCGCCATATTATTTCATTGAAGCATCAAAACTTTGTAGCGTATTATTTCGAAATATACAGAGAAGTGCGTGAACCTCTAAAATGCATTACAAGTTTGTTTTTTTTGCGGCGTAAAACCAATTTGCTGTTAGTTAAATCCCAGATGCATTTTTCATTAGTTTATTTGTGCATTATTTGTCGTCTTAAAACTAATTACAGTAACTTAATTATGTTGCCTGAAGAAATTACGAAATTTTGAGTTTAGTTCAGCCATTAGGGTCTGTGCAGACTCTCTGCAATCGATTCAGCTATTTTTGTCCAAGATTTTTGAATTTTTCCATAATGAGAGTAATAATTAATTCGGTCCGATTTTTGGGGTCAAAAATGCATAAATTTCAAAATAAAAAGAATTTATAGATTAATCAAAGTATCGTCCATCGCTAGTTATTACCTTTTCCCACCTCTTAGGCAATTTTAGAGTTCCATCTCGAAAAGATATCTCGTCTTCTGAGGTGATCGAAGTTTGAAGGCCAATTTCCGTGCCAGATCGTGCTGCATCCGTCGGAACAACCAGTAAGCAGAAGGAGCAATGTTCGGAGAATACGGCCTGTGCGGCAAAATGTCCCATTTGAGCGTTTCCAAATAGTTTTTTCACGACTTTGGCCACATGAGGCCGAGTGTTGTCATGCAGGAGAATAACTTTGTGAATGTATCTGTATTTAAAAGCTTAGGGCACATACCCATTTTGAAAAATTTCTTTGTTTGTTTTCGATTTTGTTTGTTGTCTAGAGCGATGCGTGTCTTCAACGCTGAAATCTCCATTCTTGAAACGTCGATACCATTTTCTACATGATTTATCAATTGGAGCAAAATCACCATAAATATCCTCGAGCATTTGATGCGCTTCAGCCGCACTTTTCATCCAATTGAAATAGAAAACTAAAATTTCCCGGAAATGCTTCTTAGTTACTACAAAACTGCTCATAACTAACACAGTGAAAAACAATTTTTTTTAACTCTAAGAAATACGAACTGAAAAATAATGACAGATATCTAACTTCGGAAATTCTGAATTCATTTGATTCCAACCTCGGAACACGATTTACTCTGTATACGAAATAAGTAATCGGAATTTGATTGAGCTAAAACTTGCCAGTTTTCGCAATTGTAGCTGGATTTTACTATCGCAGTTGTAAATTTTAAACCATGGAACCATGCTGATGATTGGAATAATTGAAATAATTGATGGTAGTAAGATTTACTGATTCTGCCACCAACATAGTCTGAATACTAAAGCTTTTATACATCAAATAGCTGATTTAAATTCAATTAAATCGCTCCCTTTCATCTCGTTATCTGCTCAGTTCATTATTTTACCACTATCTCGAGCTCGTTTATCCACACCCACAAACAATCGTCTCCGCTCGACTCGGCAGATAATCCTCAGCACAAGCAATTGATAATGACCAATTTCAATGGTTGATGGAACACCTGCCCGCGGTTCCCGGAGCTTGCTGCCTCGGTTCCACCGTGTTAATGGCAATTATCACCCAAGACTTAAGCAACATTAAACACGTTTCTATTTTACCTGACCGGCATCAACTGCCGTGGCACCGACGGCCGTAACGAACTGTACCTATCTATTTGTTGTACTAAATATTCACCCATTCCCCCTGGTGTTTTCAATCATCCTTGTATAATATGTGACGCTAAGCTGTTTTAAAATAAAGTTTAATCCGTACAAATTGCATTTCGACGAGTGGCGTTTCTCGTTTGGCTAGCTCATTTTGTTCTTCATTCAGTCGAACGCGCACATGTCGATGGTCGGTGGTACCGTGGCATTCATTTCTTCATTCATCCACTTCATTCATTCAATTCGCGCTGGCTCTCCGGTCTTCCGCTGGTGAGTCCATTCATATTCCAGTTGCGAAACGATGGCTGTTTGTTTGCTCAACCGATTGCACTCGCTGAATGGGATGGTGGAATAGTGCTCACATGTAAAATACTATTAATTCAGTTGATGTGTAAGGATTCGACATAAAATCATCAACTGAAAAAATAGGATTTTTAATGAATAACATTCTTGCACTGGTTTTGGTTTCTGAATAGCCTTTAAACTCGAAAAGTCTGAGTGAATGCGTTTATTCGTACTCATGGTTTTACGGTCTGTTTTTCTAAAAGAGTTTTCGTAAATGCTTGCAGTTTGAAAGCTATGCAATTTCTACACACGGTGACATAAAACTATGATCCTACACATCATAATTTCTTACTCATTGGAACAACTGCATAATTTACCAGTGTTCAAAATTGTCCAACATGATCAATTTCTAATTTAGGAACTTACTAGTCTCCCCCCTCGTTCGACCATTGTTCGCCGTTCCGAAAGCGATTAGCACATCTTCGACCCAGTTTGTATCGGAGCCAGAACATCGAAATCACTTCATCGAAGTGTCATTTTCACGCCATCACGTACAGCAGCCGACCTGGGACCAGCTGGCACAGTAAACGACATCCTTGAGTTCATGACACCAAGGCCCTCTCGGTGGCAGCACAGAAAGGAGTTTAGTAGGCAAGTGGAATGCTCAATGTCAACAGAGTAACAAATAGCACACGCCATCAGGATACTTATTTATTCATTATGACTATTTGCTCTTGCTTTGCCGTACATTTGCTGCGCGCACATTCAACAAACGCCCAGCCCAGCACCTAAATATCTGTAACGGCACCGAACATACATATCTCCGGCGAGATGGCAATGAATGACTGTTTAGCGTATGTTTATCCTGGAAAAGCCCATCCGAAGAGGCCATCGTGGGAAAGGATGAGATGGGGAGAGGGGGGGGGGGGGGATTAATGCTGTGTAGCCTATATTTTCTTGAGGGCTATCTGTTACGACCGGGAAACGGAAATGTATGAACGCTTGTTGTTTGCGCGTCTGCCTTTCCTGCCTCCTCGATTGCCACTGTCACTGGGATTCTACGAAAAAGGATCGTTTTTGTCTGCCTTTGCTTGCCCAGTTGGTGGACTGGAAACCGGGCCATCGGATGCCTGGGAGCCAAATCCATATGCAGGCAGAATGGCAGGACAGCTCAGACAAAAACCATTAAGATCGGTCTTTGCTGGCGACATTAAGGAAATTTAGCTGTCTGCCGTGATTCTGTCCGTTGCAGTTCTGACCGAAGCAGACATTCCTGGCGATAATAATTCTAGGGAAATTGCTAATTTATTAGGGTTTTAAGCGTCGGGTTTGCTAGCGCCGTGTGTGCTTCGGTGACCGGAATAAAAGAGCAACTGACTACTCTTTGTCAATCGACTTGCACAACTGCATATATTTGGTACTTTTATTTTTTGCTAAGTTTTCATTTTCAGTTCAATAAATATTTGGAATTGAACTAGGACGTAGGGATGCTGAAGACATAAACTTGTAATTTCTTATCAATTGAGTTCCGATCATGGATTATTGATTGTTTAAATAAGGATAGATATAAAAGAGCATGTTTCAAAGGAGAACAAAAACCGTAAGTTGATTGCAAAATATGTTTGTTTTTGGCGTTAAAAATGATTTACTCCTTTTCAAGAGTCAATAAAAAATTCAAAAGAAGCCGCGTAATTATTTTATGTCATAATTTTGAACGATAATAACTCAGTCAGTTGGTATTGGATTGAAACAATTTAACAATCAAACGATTTCAAAATATTTAACTTAAACGTGTGTGGTAACGTCGTTTCAGTATTTCTGTAGCATAATATTGAAAAATTGGTTTGAATCGTCTTATGTGTTCAAGAACCAATCACAGCAAGCCATAATGATGTCATCATTCGTTCGCTGAAGGGAGGATGTTGAACAGTCGTCAGCACCGCACGCGTATAGCCTGGAAATTTTTTCTGGCTACCTAGAGTTTCATTGATTCAAGGCTTCAGTCTTTTTCAACGCAACCTGAATCACTAACAGTCTTTTTAAAGACTAACAATTAGTCAGCCTTTCTCAAGGCTATACAAAGAGTGATATTCTATTATAAACAGTATTTTTCAAGACTGAGAAATTCTTCAGCCTTTCTTATGGCTAGCTATTCAAAGAACTATTCTTCGAACTAATCAGTCTTTATTAAGACTACCGCAAAATCAGTCTTTATCAAGACTTTTCCAAACTAGGAGTCTAATCGTAGACTAATTTAGCCTAGTTAATTTAATTTAAAATTTCATTCATTTCAAAAATGCCTGCGTCCAACCGGAAAGGCAACAAGCCTAAGGCTAAAAATAATTCAATACGGAATAAATCACAATCCCTTATTCAACATTTTTCTAATAGTATTCACGATCATATAGAATCTGAATGTAAAAATAAAAGACAACGGACGGATTTCCCTTCCGTTGATCCTATGCCGTCTAACAATATTTACGAGATTCTTCCTGAGTCCGATTGTAGCGACATAGAAGAAAATTCTTCAAAAATTCCCAAAATGGACGCTTGTCGTTCTGGGAAGAAACAACAATCTATGCCACCAGTGACGGTGATGATTTCCGACTTCAAAGCATTTCGGATTGAGCTTTCTACTTTTCTCCCGGAAGTAAAAGTCTCATTTCAAATCGGACGAAGAGGAGAATGTCGAGTCTTGGTTGATGGATTGGAAGATTATGAACGTCTTATTCGATATTTGTCCGAGAAACTCCATAAATTTTATTCATATGATATAAAATCAGACAGACCCTTCAAGGCTGTCTTGAAAGGCTTATCAAATGATCAAAGTACTGATGAAATTAAAAATGAACTAAAAGAATTGCTTGGTTTTGCCCCTTCCCAAGTAATACTTATGAAAAAAAGAGCGAATGGTATTTCTAAACCACGCTCTGGAATTTCCCATGAACTTTACCTAATACACTTCAATCGAAGTGACGTAAACAATTTGAAAACTTTAGAAAAAGTACGTTTCATTTCCCACATTAAAATAATTGGGAACATAATGAACGGCATAATCGTATTGCAAACTTAACGCAATGTCGTCATTTGCCAAGGCTTCGGCCATGGAACCAAAAATTGTCATATGGATATAAGGCGCTTGAATTGTGGTAAATCGCATTCGAAAGACGTTTGTCCAATGATTGAAACCACTGATAAATTTTCATGTTCAAATTGCGATGGAAATCATAAATCCTATTATTTGAAATGTCCTGTCAGGGAAAAAATTTTAAACGCTCGCTCGCTTAAACAACAAGTCAAATCAACGACTTTAAATTTACAGAACATACCTGAAAATCAAAAAACCGTTACAAATGCCCCGCCTAATTCTTCTAAGGCACTGATTTCTTTAAATTTAAAACAAAAAACTGGTACGCCTTCCAATTCGTCTTCGAACGAGAACAATTTATTGACAGGTAGATCAACCTAGTCATCATCTTCTTCTAATGTCAGTTACGCTAGTGTAACAGGTATAAATCTACCACTTAATTCTTCTAATGTTAATAATCAAAACACAGGACCCCCTTGCAGTTAAACTTCTAACGAAAACAATGTATTAAGAGGTAGATCGGCCAAATCATCTTCTTCTAATGGCAGTTCTAATGACAATCTACCTATCAATATTCCTTCAATGCCATTCGCTTCTTTAAATGAAGACGATTGAGGCGATACAACTGAAAATAAAATGATCTACGTACATGATCAACTTTTTCAAATGATCATCCGAATGTATTCGACTTCATCACTTTTGGAAGCATTTTAAATCGAATGACAATTTGCAAATAATATTATAATGAATTTCAAATTTAACAGTGATGTTAAATAATTATTCGAATATTTTAAATCGAAATGCTCGATCTTTAAAATCGAGTGGAGATGAATTTTATTATTTTCTCAAAGTTCACAAAATTCATATTGCCATTGTGACAGAAACTTTTCTTAAACCAAATGTCAAATTGAACAGTGGTTCATCGATTCGACAGGTATACCGGAATGGGTGGTGGAGCCATTTTTGTCCAACGGCAAATTAAACATCGAATTTTACCTTCTTTCAATACTAAAGTTATTGAAAGCTTGAGAATCGAATTTGAAACCATTCACGGAATTTATTTCATCGCTGGAGCATATTTACCATTCCAATGCACCAGTGAACAATTAAATTTCTTTGAAGGCGATTTGCAAAAACTCACAAGATATCGACCGAAATTTTTCGTAATAGGGGACTTAAATGCTAAGCATGTCCAGTGGAATTGTAGGCAAAATAACAGTAATGGTAAAATACTCTCAGCTTGTTACTTCGTGAAAAACCCATCTTCAATTGATCTGGTTCGAACAGTCAAAATCACATTTGTAGTGAACCGATCTTACATACTGACTTTGACTCAGATCATCTTCATGTAACATTCAGACTTCCCAACGAATCTATAATTAATCCAATTAGTTCTATATTCAACTATCATAGAGCTAATTGGTTGGATTACAGATCTCCCATCGAAAATCATGTGGATCATGAAACTATTTTAGAAAATTCTGCGGACATCGACACAGCAATTGATAATTTGAATCATTACATTATCGAAGCTAGAAATCTTTCAGTTCCCAAAGCTCAAACTAAATTAAATTCTCCTATCATCGATGACAATCTTCAACTGCTCATTCGGTTGAAGAATTTTCGTCGACGACAATATCAACGTTCTCGTGATCCTGCTATGAAAAACATAGCTAAGGATTTACAAAAAGAAATTAAACGTAGAATTACTCTTTTGCGAAATGAAAATTTCGCTAAAGAAGTTGAACAAATTAAATCAAATTCTAAACCCAGAGCGGTACACTTCTTACCTGTAAGGTTGTTCGTGGTGAAATGTGCAAAGCAATTCTGTTACAGCTCGCTTGACCTGGTGCAATGATGTCCACCGCAACTTGTCATGGCATACTATGCATTAGTTATTATAAACTCGTTTGCACCCACACAGAAACTTTCTAAGGTTCTTATGAAACTTCAGAAACCAATTCCTGCTCTCAAGGAAGGAAATCAAATACTTATAATACAAATGGCGAAAAAGCTCAAAAACTTGATCAGCATTTCGAGAGTGTCCACAATTTTAATTTGAACGTTGTGAGTCCTATTAAAAATAAAGTCTCACTGAAATATGATCATATTTCAACTCAAGTGTTATTACAAGATGACATTATTTAGACGAATTTTGATGAAAATAAGTCAATTATTAGGAAACTTAAAAACATGAAGGCTCTGATGGAATTTTTAATATTCTTATTAAAAATCTTCCCGATGTTGCCTTGAGACTCTTGGTTAAAATTTTCAACAAGTGTTTTTCATTAGTTGACTTCCCAAAAAGATGGAAAAACGCTAAAGTAATTCCTATCCTAAAACCTGATAAAAACCCAGCAGAAACATCAAGTTATCGACCAATTAGCTTACATTCTTCTATCAGTAAATTTTTTGAAAAAATATCTTGTTGAGAATGATGTCTCATATAAATTAGAATTAAATTTTTTCACCAGAGCAGTTTGGATTTCGTCATGAACATTCAACTACTCATCAACTTGTAAGAGTAACGAACATGATAAAAGCAAATAAATCTTCTGTGATATCCACTGGAGTTGCTCCTCTAGACAAAGGTTTAATAGGAAAAATGTCTGATTTCCAGTTTCCTATTTATTTGATCAAAATGATGCAAAATTATTTAACTGTTCGTACTCTTTAGGTTAGCTATCAGAATTGTAAATCTGAATTGCTACCCGTACGAACCGGTGTTCCGCAGGGTTCGAGCGTAGCTCCAATCTTGTATAATATTTTCATTTCTGATCTTCCAAATCTACCCGTTGGTTGTCAGAAAGTCTGTTAGCCACAGGTAGAAATCTAAGAGTGATCTGCAGTCGCCTACAAAGAAGTTTAAATATGTTCAGTGATTATCTGTCAAAATGGAAAATTAAACCAAATGCAGCAAAAACGCAATTAATTATCTTGCCTCACAAGCCAAAAGCTTCTTTTCTTAAACCAAACAATAATCACATTCTCAAATTGAATGGATTGGAATTGATGTGGTCTGATCAAGCTAAATACTTAGGTTTAACGTATGACAAAAAACTCACTTTCAAGGATCACATTGAAGGAATCCAGGCAAAGTGTAATAAATATATTAAATGTTTATATCCTCTTATAAACAGAAATTCTAAGCTCTGTCTGAAAAACAAATAGTTAATTTATAAACAAATTTTCAGACCAGCGATGCTTTATGCAATATCAATTTGGTCAAGTTGTTGTTGCACCAGGAAGAAAACGCTTCAAAGGATTCAGAATAAAACTCTGAAAATGATTTTGAAGCGTCCTCGCTGGTTTAGCACTAATGAGTTACACAGATTCATAAATATAGAACCATTAGATGTAATGTCACATAATATTATAAGCAAATTCCGACAAAAATCGATGCAATCTTCAATTGAATCGATTCGCTCTCTGTATTAGTTAGTAAGTTAGTATATAATTTCTTTTTCCCCATTACACAATACAACTAGGTTTAGAATTTTCCCTACACAAAAATCTAAGAATTGCGGAAGCAAATTATGTCCTCATGGTAATAACCAAATCATGTATATATTAGGGCTGAAAAGTCACCACTTGTGGCTGAACACCCAATTTAAATCTTAATAATTTAATTTAAACTCATATTCCAATAAATAGTTATTTTAAAAAATCCGTCGCTCAAAACGAAATCCATAAATATATGGTCTGTCACAATTTCCAGTTCAGTATGTGCCTACCAGCATACGAAACAGTTAGTTTGTTTGGTGAAGGGATTTTTACCATTCGCTTACTGGATAATCGCTTTTGCACTGTGTGGAATGCACCCTATATAAATTGAAATTTTCATCATTATGCAAAAAACGCGATCATCGCGTAAATTAAATAAAAAATCAAGTTATTTTAAATAAAACGCGTAAATTAAATTCACGTATATTAAGTTTGCGTAAATTAAGGTTTTAGTGTATAATTTAAAAATCTACTTACAGTTTTGTTATTTTAAACATGTTCCATTTCTCTCACTTCTTCAGGTATCGGTATATTGAGGCTGTGTATCAACCATAACCAAAAAGTTGAGTTTGTTAAGTGAACTTAATATTGTTTCATTTTTAATGTCATTGTTCTCAACCGTATTCTTGTATACAACTTTGCAATTTATTTCTCATCAAGAAGCAATGATAAATTAACGCACGAAATTGTTTTGAATTTGTACATTGTTTTGAAAATATCAACAGTAGCTTCACGTAAAAAGCTGTCACTTTTTTCCTGACTAATCGAAATGCCATGAAATATCACACACAGTCTTTTGAAAGTTGGTACTTCACAAACGTTGTATGGATTTGACGATGATAGTGCCATCTGTGAGTCAGTCCTACGACTTGTTTTGTTATTATGCCTGAAATGGAAGTTGCTCTCTTAGAACTCTTTTATTCCACTATCCACAGAAGCCTTGTTGCAGTCAACTTAAAAAATAAAAACTTCCGCTCAAACGCTTGAAAATAAAATAACTGTTACGCTGGAATGAAGTGATTTCCGCACCGCATTAGGCGATTGTAGAAGATCAAGCTGCCGTCAATTGAATTAGGACTAATTCATTTCTCAACTCAAGCAGCTTATTTACGGAGTGTCCGACGCAATCAAACCCAACAGCAGCGCTTGACAGTTGGCACAAGACACCGCCACCGAGCCGAAGTGACAACGCCGCGGTCCAGCCAAGCGATGCAAATGAATAAGCTCGAACGAACGGCCACTTGAAGCCAGCATGACGAAGGAGGCAGGCGTAAAATTTATGTTTGACTGAGGCAATGTTATTCACACTTATGTCAGCTCGGATCGCACTTGCCGGCTGGCTGGGTGGTTTATGCGTAGATATTTATGTTCGGGAGTTTGCATACGGTGCCGGTTGGTCCGGTTGGTTGGCAAGAACTAGTAGCAGCTCCGTACGAGAATTAAGAGCAGGAGGAGGAGGAGTAAAGCTATGAACTCTAATTAGAGGAGCAGCACGACTAACGAACCACGACTAGCGACACCTCCCTCTTCGGAGACACGCATCAAAGCAGTCTGGGCGAATAAAAGTAAATTAGGCGTTGTTTGATAGAAGATGGCTTGTACATAGTACTGCCGGAGACGGTTGCTGACTCGAGTTAATTGGATATAGTTGTACATTACTTTGTTACTGACACAAAATCCGAAGATTTCAAATTCGAGAAAAAAAACGTCGGAGTCCCATCACCGAATTGTCTCAACAGACGCACAAAACAGATGTTTCGCAAGGTCATAGATTTATAGTTGGTATGGAAATTAGTCCAATCAGAGCTAATGTCGATTCAAACAAACCCACTCATCCGCATGCCTTAACGGGATGGAATTCGACAGCAACGAAAATTATGCAGTCAGTGAATATTGTCTTTTATCATATCGTAAAAGAGCATATTTTGCGTGGGCTCTTGACACAATTGACCATAATCGTACTACATTGTAAACTACTTTTGTTTGACTTATTATATCAACAACAGTTGGACGACACAAAATATTGTTTTTAACGATTTGAACGATTAATGTTGTTCGATAACAACTTGGGGAGTAATTAAACTTTGAAAAGCGGTTTCTATTTAAGCCTTCAAGGGGAAATAAATTCGGCGGTTTAAAATGACAAATTTAGGAAGAGAAACCAGCAACCTTTCACATTACACATGTACTCCAGTCGTTTCCATTCATCAAATCGTGAAATCCTACATTCTTCAGCACAGACTATAATTGTACCCGTTTTAGGTGATGATGAATTTCAGATGGATTCAACCCCTCAGCGATTCCGTGAGCCAGCTAAAAGTTGCTCCTAGAAGTAAACTCTCTGGCGCTATTCATTTCCAAGGCATCGTACGTTGAACCATAGGAAAGTGATGTGTTACAATATAATTCATACAAACACAATCTTGTGTTTAAGCCATGCACACACATGCGTCACTGTAATGGCTTTTCCGCTGCCGCCGTCGAACGACTCGTCTGTCGATTCCATTCGCGCCCACCCTGCAGCAGTGCTGGAGAAAAGATTTTCGAATCCTTCCTTGCCCGCTGGCGCAGGGAAGGAAACTAATTAGAATACTTGGGTTTCGCTCTACTTATTCTTCGTCTTAGTTGACTCTTAAGGATGTCAATTACTTTTGCGGGTACAGGAGGTGAGTTGGTTTCGACTACAGCAGGAGCGTCACAGTTGCGGGCTTTGCAACACGATACTTTCTTGATACCATGGAATCCGCAGCTGGAGCGAAAGTAAGCTTAGCCATGGCGATGGAATCGGGCAGGAAATTTATAGCACCTAATTACTTTCCGACTGTGGAGTATCGAGTTATTTATCTTACGGAAAGTTTCCCATCGGAAGGAGTAGAGTGCCAGTGACAAGTTGTTGTACGGCGAGCTGTGCTCACTTCTGGACCATCTGGGGCTCGCAACTGGAAGATGCTTGGCCAGGAAATGTTTTCTATCCGGCGGTCAATGTGCTATAGAGACTTAGAGATCTACAGATTGTTGCCATGATAAAAAAAGTGGAAACCCAACATCATATCTTCTTATGAAATCAAGATTTCATGATTAAAATGATATAAACCTTTAGCAATAACTCTTCTCCTATGAAATATCATCGACGAATTTCGCGCAAAATCGTATTCGGAGTTGCTGCACATTAAAAAATATTTCACATAAAAACCATGTGTATGTGTATGATTCCTGCGGTAAAAAAGCTGAAAAGTGTCTTTACTGTGGGGAAAATCCACATGAATTGAGTTCATGCCCTACGTACAAACTGCGCGGGGAAAAATTCAAGCGATCTCTTAAGGAACATTCCAAGCGCACTTTCGCAGAAATGCTGAAGAACCCCATGCCACCAGTCGAATCGGTAAACCTTTATGATTGTTTGCTTCTGACGATATTGACTTCGATGACCCTCAAGAGGGAAAATCCTTTGCTATGCCTAGCGGTTCTAGGAAAAGAAAGCCAACCTAATCTCCTAAACTGCCTTGTAAAGGCCCAAGGGTGTCCCCTGCGGGGATCAACAAAGTTACAACACGGGGAAGTGCTACACAGAAACCGAAGCGAAAGGCTCCTGGTCTTTCCATCACTTCCTGGTACAACAAAAACCCCCAGTACCCCCAAAATTCAACTAGAGAATCAATCAAGTGTTGGACTACTGAAATTCTCTGATATTGTGGACTGGATTTTCAGGAACTTCAATATCACTGATCCTCTTAAAAGTATGATGATGACATTTATGCCAACAGTTAGAACATTTTTGAAGCAGTTGACTGCTACATGGCCCCTCCTCTCAGTGATTGTATCCTTCGATGGCTAACTCATCGAACGGGGTTGAGGATTCAATCACTGTCTTACAGTGGAATTTCAGAAGTATTATCCCGAAAATTGACTCCTTCAAAATTTTAATAAATAGTGTGAAATGTGACGCGTTTGCATTATGTGAAACCTGGTTGACTTCAAATATTTCCCTCAACTTCCACGATTTTAACATTATTCGCTTGGATCGAGATAACCCCTACGGAGGAGTACTTTTGGGGATCAAAAAGTGCTATTCTTTCTATCGAATTAACCACCCCTCGATACCAGGTATTGAAGTGGTCGCATGTCATATCACAATCAAAGGCAAGGACCTTTGCATTGGGTTCCAATGGCTCAGCGATATCATGCAACTTCTTCCTGCGCCGACGTTGGTTTTAGGAGACTTCAACTCTCACGGAACAGGATGGGGTTGTTTTCATGATGACAACAGATCAATCGCGATCTATGATGTTTGCGATAGCTTCAATATGACTATTCTAAACTCGGGAGAAATGCCACGGATTCCCCCACCACCAGCAAGACCAAGTGCGCTGGATTTATCCCTTTGCTCGACCTCGTTACGACTAGATTGCAAGTGGGAGACAATCCCCATGGTAGCGATCATCTACCTATCGTAATTTCAGTCGCCAGGGGATTGAGACCATTGGAGACAATCAATGTTTCGTATGACCTCACACGAAATATTGATTGGAAATGCTACGCAATCTTGATATCTGAGAAACTAGAAACAACACAAGAACTTGCCCCGGAGGAAGAGTACACGTTTTTGGCTGGCTTGATTCTCGACTCCGCGATTCAAGCTCAGACGAAACGTGTACCCGGCGCGAAAACTAACATCCGTCCTCCCAACCCGTGGTGGGACAAAGAGTGCTCATCTCTGAACGCGGAAAGATCTCTAGCATTCAAAAAGTTCAGAAAAAACGGCACACCTGATAATTATCGGAATTACTCGGCGCTAGACAAGCGAATGAAAACTACCGCTCGACGAATGCGTAACCAAAACACGACGAACGAGAGCGAAGAATATTCTAACAGCTGGATATTCGATTTCGCAAAAAAAAAGTATGCCCCGATTCTGTTCCGAAACAGAAGATCTCCCGCGTCGCGATATCGAATACAAACGAAACACCGTTTTCGATGGTAGAGCTCTCACTTGCGCTTCTGTCATGTAACAATAAAGCCCCGGGGCTAGACAGAATTAAATTCAACTTGTTGAAAAATCTGCCTGACTCTGCCAAACGGCGCTTGTTGAATATATTCAACAAGTTCCTCGAGGGTAATATTGTACCACATGATTGGAGACAAGTGAGAGTTATCGCCATTCGAAAACCTGGGAAACCAGCCTCCGATCACAATTCGTATCGGCCGATTGCTATGCTCTCCTGCATCCGGAAGTTGTTTGAAAAAATGATTCTCTTCCGTCTAGAAAATTGGGTCGAAACTAATGGCTTGCTTTCAGATACACAATTTGGCTTCCGCAAAGGCAAAGAAACGAACGATTGTCTTGTGTTGCTCTCAACAGAAATTCAAATGGCATTTACTCGTAAAGAACAAATGGCATCAGTATTTCTAGACATCAAGGGGGCTTTTGATCAGTTTCTATAAATATCCTATCTAAGAAGCTGCACCAGCATGGTCTTTCGCCGGTTTTGAACACCTTTTTATATAATCTATTGTCCGAGAAACACATGTATTTCGCACATGGGGATTTGTCGACAATACGATTTAGCTACATGGGTCTTCCTCAGGGCTCATGCTTAAGCCCCCTTTTATACATTTTTTACGTAAAAGATATCGATGAATACATCAACACATCTTGCATGCTAAGACAACTTGCCGACGACAGCGTTGTGTCCATTATAGGATCCAAAACCGCCGATCTGGAAGGACCATTACAAGATACACTCCACAACTTGTCCACGTGGGCTCTTCAACTTGGTATCGACTTCTCTACGGAGAAAACTGAGCCGGCTGTATTTTTAAGGAAGCGAGAACCAGCACAACTACAGCTTCAACCAAGGGGTGAAACCATAGCTCAGGTCTTCACATTCAAATATCTCGGGGTCTGGTTCGACTCCAAAGGCACCTGGGGATGTCATATTAGGTATCTGAAACAAAAATGCCAACAGAGAATTAACTTTCTTCGTACAATAACCGGATCATGGTGAGGTGCCCATTAAGGAGACCTGATCAGGCTGTACCAAACAACGATATTGTCCGTAATGGAATATGGATGCTTCTGCTTCCGATCCGCCGCGAACACCCATTTCATTAAACTGGAAAGAATACAGTATCGTTGTTTGCGTATTGCCTTAGGTTGCATGCAGTCGACTCACACGATGAGTCTCGAAGTGCTTGCGGGCGTCTTACCGTTGAAAAATCGATTCTGGGATCTCTCATATCGATTGCTAATCCGATGCGATATCTTGAATCCGATGGTGATTGAAAACTTCGAAAGGCTTGTTGAGCTCAATTCTCAGACCCGTTTTATGTCCTTGTATTTTGATTACATGGCTCAGAATATTAATCCTTCTTCGTTTGCTTTCAAACGAGCTCATTTGTTGGATACTTCTGATTCTACTGTGTTTTTCGACACATCCATGAGAGAAGAGATTCATGGAATTCCGGATCACGTGCGCCCTCAAGTGGCCTCAAACATTTTTTATAATAAATTTAGAACAGTCAACTGTGAAAAGATGTTTTACACTGACGGATCAAATCTCAACGGGTCCACAGGCTTCGGTATCTTCAATCAGAACATCACCGCCTTATACAAACTCAGTGATCCGGCTTCAGTTTACGTCGCAGAATTCGCTGCTGTTCAGTATACCCTCGTCCGAAGACCATTACTTCATTGTCACGGATAGTCTAAGTTCAATAGAGGCTCTCCGGTCAATGAAGCCAGAAAAGCATCCCCCAATTTCCTGGGGAAAATACGGGAACAACTGAGAGCTTTATCTCGACGATCTTATGAAATTTCCTTAGTCTGGGTCCCTTCGCATTGTTCTATTCCGGGCAACGATAAGGCAGATTTATTGGCCAAGGCGGGCGCATTAAATGGTGAAATTTACGAAAGACCAATTTGCTTCAACGAATTTTTCAGGATATCTCGTCGAAGGACTCTCGAAAGTTGGCAAACTACATGGAGTAATGGGGAGCTGGGACAATGGTTACACTCCATTATCCCGAAGGTATCGACGAAACCGTGGTTCAGAGGGATGAATGTGGGTCGTGATTTCATTCGTGTGATGTCCCGGCTCATGTCTAATCACCACATCTTGAATGCGCACCTCCGGCGTATCGGCCTCGTGGAGAGCGGTCTCTGCACTTGCGGTAAGGGTTATCACGACATCGAACATATTGTCTGGGCATGTACCGAGTATTGTGGCGCCAGATCGCAGCTAATGGACTCCCTTCGGGCCCGAGGTATATCACCCGGGGTTCCAGTACGAGAAGTGTTGGCTCATCGAGACCTTCCTTATATGTCACTCTTATACCAGTTCATAAAAATCATCAACGTACAAGTCTGATCTGTGTTCTCTCAGAAACCTTTATCCCATTCCACGTGGATGTTTAAGCCAATGAAATAAAAGCAAAACGAGTCATTGCTTTTTTTGAAAAATGAACTAGTATTCCTTAGAAAGTCTTCTCTTATACTCCGATGATATTTCAGTTCAACCTCGATTCTAACATCCGCTCGCAACTCCTCATGCAACATCTGTTCACCATCTTCTTCGGAACTAACAAGATCTTTGTGCTGTTTTGCTCCCTCTTCTTTCGTCTCTTCACTATCTCGACGTGAACTAATTAGATCTTTTCGCTGAGCTGAGTAATTTCGCTTTCTTACCCCTTTTTCCAACAACATTTATTTCTCTCTGTTTCACTCCTTTCAGTAGATGATCTACGCGCGGGCCACCCGCCGGGTTCTCGTTGCCCGGGGGTTGTTTCCCGCGGACCCACACGTAAGAATACGAAAACCATCGATGCGTACCAACGTCACCAGGATAATTCAGCGTACAAGTTCCAACCGACCAGTCGCTTCCGATGACTAGTTGGAGACTACATTCTTCAAATCTGATCTCCTCGAAATCACATCGCGAAATAGAAGAAATGACTCTAATTTCAAGTAGTAAAATTAATGCCCTCGGCATCTTATAGCTTAACGCAGTGTGCCTTAACATATATTATTGAATGAAAAAAAAAAAAAAGTCGTATGCTTTCAAACAAAGTTCCTGAATTACGTCTGGATCCGACTTCTGGTTCCTGAGCTACAGGATAATATGTCGAACGAAATTAAAATAGTATAACTCATTTTTCTCATAGATGGCTCTAAGATTCTAAGATTCAAATGAAATCTCAGAAATATCTAAGATTCAAATGAAAGGTCTCAAGATTCTATAAAACATTCTGCTTTTTAGTCAGATCCAACTTCCGGTTTATGGGATACAGGTTGATTAGTATAAAAGTGTCCATTTCACATAAATTTATCAGGTTTATCGGGTATGCAGATTTGGATAGTCGATAACCAAATAAACTTATTTCAGTTTCAGCTGTATTCAGTTTTCGATTCGGAAATTTGATTCGCACTACGTTTTCTCAAAGATGTCTGATTTTCGAACATTTTGAATCAAATGTAATCTATACAACTCCTCAGGTGAATTTAATTTACTTCGGCTACACTGATTTTCGAATACCGGTTTCAGTATCGAATCGTTTTTAAAAGCACAATCGTTTTCTCAAAAAGGCCATATCGAATTTCAAAAACAAAAATTCGAATTAAAGCATTTATAGTCCCGTGCAAAATTTATGAATATTATCCGATTCTGATTTCCGATTCTGGAATTAAAGGGTGATGAGTTTTTAAAATTCAAGCCAATATACCACCGATATATCACGAAACATTTCAAAGTAACGCCGGGTAATTCAGCTAGATCAAAATTAAACTTTTTTGTTGCTTCATCCAAATTGCCCTGCGTGAGTATTTCAAGCCGATTTACCTGTGAAATTTCATCATTTAATTTCAATCGAATGTTTATATCCTCTAATTCTAAGCTCTGTCTTAAAAAGAAATTATTCTAATTTTCAGACCAGCCATGGTTTATGCAGTACCAATTTGGTGAAGCTGTTGTTTCGCTAGGAAAAAAAAACACTTCAGAATAAAATTCTGAAAATGATTTTGAAACGTTCTCCCTGGTTTAGTACAAATAAGTTACTCAAACTCATAAAAATAGAACCATTGGATGTAATGTCACATAGTATTATAGGCCAATTCCGTCTGAGTCTGTTCTCAGCGACAAATGCAAACAGGTTTCTGATCTGAGCTTTCACCAAATGGTGCTTGCTAATGGCGTTCTTTTAACACCATCTAATTATCATAACCTAATCCACCCTATTCTCATACAATGAAAGCGATGCCAATTACAGATCAACCTGCTAGTTCATTGTGCAAACACTTGGAAACTCGCTTTGCATATTTTTAACTATTCGTACCACTGCACACTAGTGATTTTTGCTACGTGCCTTGCATACTTCCTCGTAAAACGATGTCACGTTCTAAACCTACCAGCTGATGTGGCCACACTCTAAGGCTTGGTCGTAGCTCTGACTCGCTCCGGCACGAGCAATTAAAATTTATTGCTCTATTTTTTCGGACAATCTAGATTGGTGGAATTTTGATTTGACCAAACCAGAAAAAATCTCACTTGGGGGAGCAGCAATCCCGTTTAATTTATTCCAGTCACGCAATGGCTGTTCTCAAATGGGGTGATGTGTTTTCATCAGCTTATGATCACGGAAAATGTCACTCTTAAAGCTTATCCTGAGAACAATTGTGACATTCGGCGAAGAGGTGAAGTTGTCGTTTGAAATTAACACTATAAATTTGGAAGGAACCCATTTTCACTTCCGGCTTTCGGAATTCTACTTCCTTCATATTTACCTTTCGCTTCGAGATGATCTCCATAAAACATTGTTATCTCGGTTGTAAGCAGCCAACATCCAATCAAATCAACATTTCGAATGGGGAAGCAACTGTTGCAATACTACAATATACGACAGCAGCAGCAGCACCCACAATTTCCTCGAGGGCTGACCGAAACCCGGGTGTCAACACGGTCGCTTTGCTGCAGCATCCTTTCCATTTACTGGGCCTAGGCCATTATCTGGATGCAAAACACACGTCGGCCCAGCCACAAGTGACGATGCATTACCGCTAGCGCTAAATGTTAAATGGCAGCACGTGCCGGATATTACTGCCATAATAATAATAATAATAGCAGTAATCTGCTCTGTGACAGTTGATTCTCGGGCGTTGGTTGGCGAGTAGCAATCAACCTACGAATTTGGGCCAATAAAATGTCAGACGCGTTTCATGAGTATCGCAGTGCAGTTTGACAATTTTGTTGGAAAGAAAGAAAGTATTAGGGACTACCATCCACTGGGAAGTGTTGTGTTATCATGCCTCAACCAGACCAGTTGGAAACGTTTCACGAATTGCCAGATAGAGAATTTTAACTTAGCTAGGACGAATTAGTTGTCATTCAAGGGTTTCCACCGATTTGCCACTTCCTTTTATGGTTCATATTCGACTGCATTGGCAGTTTATTTTGAACTGCCAATGCCACATCGTGGTTCATATTTGCGCTTTCGATCCACGAGGGGGCAATAGCCGTTCATATGTTGAGCTTTAAAAAATTAAATTTCTACCGAAGAATTTGACTCTTTGAACAAACATAATTTCTCATTAGCTAGTCAATACGAAGAGTATCTTCTTTCAAAGTCAGCAAATGGTTTGTTTACCATTAGAGCCGCTACCCGAACCAGCACTTTTTCCCTATTTGAATTGTGATCCGTCGAAGTTCTTTCCTGGTGACACAGTATTGTCTCCTCAGTCCTCGAGCCCACATATTAATATTAATGTTGTCTTTCCTATCATCATACCACATGTGCGCTTGTAGGTACATATGGGTGCTTATTTGCTCGTCATCGACGGCACATGCCCGACCGAGTCCAGGAGCAGTGCCCCGGCAAATGTGGACTAGTTCCCCCGAATATGAACCTTCTGTTTGGCGTGTGCCATTTGTCGGAGCAAACACTGCATGCATAGTTATGCTGTGTGTTTGTTGTATATTCAGCCCAACAACTGAAAGGACAAAAAAAGCTAAGGCACCCCGATGTCATTTGTACGTTTCACGTGTACTTTTTCTCAGACAACAGACACTGACAAATAAATAAACTACATACATTTTCCAAGGAAAATGAGATGTGTGCTATCAAATAACATATAGATAGAGGCGGTATGTTTTAGCGATAGCAATCTAGAAAGCTCGATTTATAAATGAGCACTTTTCATTAGGGAGAAAATTTGTCCTCTGACATGCGTCAATTTGCCTCCGGCACTTGACGTCCTACCGTTTTTTTTCTCTGGCAACTGTGAAGCAGGATGTGAACTTTTCTGTCATACCGTTTCCGTGAGTCGAGCCTTATGGTATGCTGTTTATTTTAGTCATAATTTTGCCGGGCTGTTTTAGCGTTTTTTTTATTTCCATAGCATCAGCTCCTTTGTGGATAGAGCGAAAATCTCTTATCGTGGATCTCATCTGACATATCTTGTGTTGGCAGCTTTAAGTCAACGTGAAAGATTGCTGTTACAGAGATAAGAGGCGTTGTAAAAAAGCCTTTGGCTGCTTTGAAAAAGGCAAGTTTTTTAAAGGCTGGAAGACATGTGCAAAGAAGAGACGTCGTCCATCAGGTAAAACTGGTCTGAGCTCTAGTGCACTGCTGGCTTGTCGGTGATTTAAATTGCTAGTTTTACGATAACGACGAGCACATAGTTTGAGATTTTACGAAATGATATCTTGTGTAAGCAAAGTTTTTCAACAAATCAACAGGTTTAATAATTTTGAAATGTACCGGGTGTGATATTGATAGAGAAACTCTAATCAAAAAGGTCAACCACATCATTATTACTCCATCTTTCTACCTTCACCACACCAACCCTCGGACTTCTCACTCAACACTCAAAATCCCACATTCCGTATAACAACAAGTATTTCAGATTATTGATAGATTGAAATTATTTCAAGCATTCATGATATTTTCCATGTTTCAGACATATTCAAACGGTATATTTATCAAACGGTCAAATTAGATAAATTACATTTATCTATTACACAAGATGGCACGACCTAATGTTACATGATTTTTTTGTTGAAATTGTGTAAAATCAGATATTAATTTTCAGTAATAGATGCAAGAGCACCTGGTTGAGATTTCAGATATTTTGCATGCAATTCATCGGATAATACTAGGAATGTCATCATCTGCCTATCGTAATTTCAATCGCCAGCGGATTAAGATCATCGGAAACAATCAATGTTTCGTATGACCTCACACGAAATATTGATTGGAAAGGCTACACAAATTCGATATCTGAGAAACTAGAAACAACACAAGGACTTCCTCCGGAGGAAGAGTACACGTTTTTGGCTGGCTTGATTCTCGACACCGCGACTCAAGCTCAGACGAAACCTGTACCCGGCACGAAAACTAACATCCGTCCCCCCAACCCGTGGTGGGACAAAGAATGCTCAGAATTAAACGCGAAGAGGGCTTCATCTTTTATCGAGTTTAGGAAAAACGGAACACCTAATAATTTTAGAAACTACGCGGCATTAGACGCTAAAATGAAAATCTTGATTAAAGCGAAGAAAAGCGGTTATTGGCGTCGATTCGTAGACGGATTATCAAGAGAAACATCAATGAGCACTCTTTGGAACACAGCCCGACGAATGCACAACAAAAACACCACGAACGAAAGCGAGGAATATTCTAACCGCTGGATATTCGATTTCGCTAAAAAAGTATGTCCTGACTCTGTTCCGGAACAGACGATCATGCGCGTCGCCTCATCTAACAGAAACGAAACACCTTTTTCGATGGTCGAGTTCTCACTTGCGCTTTTATCGTGTAACAATAAAGCTCCGGGGTTAGACAAAATTAAATTCAACTTGTTGAAAAATTTGCCTGACTCTGCCAAAAGGCGCTTATTAAAATCATTCAATAGGCTTCTTGAGGATAATATTGTCCCACATGACTGGAGACAAGTAAGAGTTATCGCCATTCAAAAACCAGGGAAACCAGCCTCCGATCACAATTCGTATCGGCCGATTGCTATGCTTTCTTGTATCCGGAAATTGTTCGAAAAAATGATTCTGTTTCGTCTAGACAATTGGGTCGAGACTAATGGCTTACTTTCAGATACACAATTCGGCTTCCGCAGGGGCAAAGGAACGAACGATTGTCTTGCGTTGCTCTCAACCGAAATTCAAATGGCATTTGCTCGTAAAGAACAAATGGCGTCAGTTTTTCTAGACATCAAGGGGGCTTTTGATTCAGTTTCCATAAACATCCTATGTGAGAAGTTGCATCAGCATGGTCTTTCACCAATTTTGAATAACTTTTTGTATAATCTATTGTCCGAGAAATACATGTATTTCGCGCATGGTGAATTGTCGACAATACGATTCAGCTACATGGGTCTTCCTCAGGGCTCATGCTTAAGCCCCCTTTTATACAACTTTTACGTAAACAACATTGATGAATGTATCAACACTTCTTGCACGCTAAGACAACTTGCCGACGACAGCGTTGTGTCTATTATAGGACCCAAAGCTGCCGATCTCCAAGGACCACTGCAAGATACCCTCGCCAACTTGTCGACATGGGCTCTTCAAATGGGTATCGAGTTCTCTACGGAGAAAACTGAGCTGGTAGTATTTTCAAGGAAGCGAGAACCAGCACAATTACAGCTTCAACTAGGGGGTGAAACCATAGCTCAGGTCTTCACATTTAAATATCTCGGGGTCTGGTTCGACTCCAAAGGCACCTGGGGATGTCACATTAGGTATCTGAAACAAAAATGCCAGCAGAGAATCAATTTTCTTCGCACAATAACCGGAACTTGGTGGGGTGCCCACCCAGAAGACCTGATCAGGCTTTACCAAACAACGATATTGTCCGTAATGGAATATGGATGCTTCTGCTTCCGATCCGCCGCGAACACCCATTTCATTAAACTGGAAAGAATACAGTATCGTTGTTTGCGTATTGCCTTAGGTTGCATGCAGTAGACTCATACGATGAGTCTCGAAGTGCTCGCGGGCGTCTTACCGTTGAAAAATCGATTCTGGGATCTCTCATATCGATTGCTAATCCGATGCGATATCTTGAATCCGATGGTGATTGAAAACTTCGATAGGTTTGTCGAGCTCAATTCTCAGACCCGTTTTATGTCCTTGTATTTTGATTACATGGCTCAGAATATTAATCCTTCTTCGTTTGTTTCCAACCGTGCTCATTTGTTGGATACTTCTGATTCTACTGTGTTTTTCGACACATCCATGAGAGAAGAGATTCGTGGAATTCCGGATCACGTGCGCCCTCAAGTGGCCCCAAATATTTTTTATAATAAATTTAGAACAGTCAACTGTGAAAAGATGTTTTACACTGACGGATCAAACATCAACGAGTCCACAGGCTTCGGCATCTTCAATCAGAACATCACCGCTTCGTACAAACTCAGTGATCCGGCTTCAGTTTACGTCGCAGAATTAGCTGCTATTCAGTACACCCTTGAGATAATTGAAACCTTGCCCAAAGACCATTACTTCATTGTCACGGACAGTCTAAGCTCAATAGAAGCTCTCCGGGCAATGAAGCCAGGAAAGTATCCCCCATATTTCCTGGGGAAAATACGGGAACACTTGCGAACTTTATCTGAACGGTCTTATTTAATATCGTTAGTCTGGGTCCCTTCACATTGTTCCATTCCGGGCAATGAAAAGGCAGACTCATTGGCTAAAGTGGGCGCATTGGAAGGTGATATTTATGAAAGACCAATCTGCTTCAATGAATTTTTCAGTATCTCTCGTCAGAAAACTCTCGAAAGTTGGCAAACTTCATGGAGCAATGGCGAACTGGGACGATGGCTACATTCCATTACCCCTAAGGTATCGACGAAACCTTGGTTCAGGGGGATGAACGTGAGTCGCGATTTCATTCGTGTTATGTCGCGGCTCATGACAAATCACTACACCTTCAACGCACATCTCCGGCGTGTTGGGCTTGCGGAGAGCGGTCTCTGCACCTGTGGCGACGGTTATCAGGACATCGAGCATGTCGTGTGGTCGTGCGTAGAGTATCGTGACGCCAGGTCGAAGCTACTGGAATCCCTTAGGGCCCGAGGTAGACCGCCTGAGGTTCCGGTTCGGGATGTGTTGGCGAGTCGGGATAGTTTTTATATGCTTCTCATATACCAGTACCTTAAACACATTGACATACAAGTATAATGTGTTATTCCTCGCTCAGAAAGTATAATCTCCACCTACAGGTTCGACACTAACATCCGCCCGATTCTCTCGATCCCCGTCCCTGTCCACCATCTTCATTGGAACTAACAAGATCTTTTTTTTTTTGTCACTAACTTTTTCGTTCCCCCTTCCCTGTCTCTTCACCATCTCGATGGCAACTAATTAGATCTCTGTCGTTTTCAGACATTTTGTTTCCACATCCCCTTTTTTACCACGTTTTCCACAATATTTACTTCTCTTTTATTTTCTTCGGCAATATCATTATTACCACCCACGGAAGACCGCTTCAGTCGAAAATCAGCATGCGGGCCACCCGCCGGGCCCTCGTAGCCTGGGGGTGCTTCCCGCGGACCCACACGGACCAACGCCATCTGGAAGACTCATGCAACACTCAATTCATCGACCACTGCCGATCGCCATTACGATTTACGAGAACCCGAGATGACATAGTCTAATGATACTATTATAGTTTTAAGTTAGTCGTTAATTAAGATTAGAAAATACCCTTGGCATCTTAGAGCTTAAGCAGTGTGCCTTAAATTATATTACATTATTGAATAAAAAAAAAACTAAGAATGTCACTTGTATGCGAATAGTCAAAGCTGCCGGACTTACTAAAATTATTCTAAGCCGAAATGTAATCGGCTTCTAAAAAGGTGATTACATAATTTGATATCTTTTCACACATTTCGTATCCGATTCGGTATGTCCTACGACTCCATAAAACGTCGAATACGATATCCGGTTCCGGAATTTCAAGGCAAAAATGAGAAAACAAACAATTTCAAGAGCGTGTTTCTATACATGACGATATAGAAACGAATTTTTCGAAAACTGATTACGAAACGTGAAAAGAAATTGAAATTAGTCATATGAGCTTCAGTACAAACCCGTACACTAGAGATGATCGGGTCTCGGGTATTTTACCCGAAACCCGACCCGTACCCGTACCCGATGGGTTTTTGGTCGGGTAGGGGTAAATATTTTTATTTTTAATCGGGTACCGGTCGGGTACGGGTAAAAAATGTTACTGCTCAAAAAATGTAAAAAATAAAAAAAATAAATAAAAAATGGGTACGGGTCGGGTATGGGTAATTTTTGTTCTGATCGATTACCCGACCATCTGTACTTCACATAAATATGTTTACACGCTGACGAGAATTTTTTATTGCAAAACAGTTCTTCCGAAAAATAAACAATTTGATTCAAGAGGTTTTGACATTCGCGCCTAGGACAAGACCTGACAACTGGCATCTTTTTCCAGAAAAAAACATTTCTTTTCTTCATTGAAAAAAAAACGATCACATCATAGTTACGTGAAAAGTTATGTGAATATTTTCCACCCTTCTTTTTTATAACATACTAGCTGAATTACCCGGCGTTGCTCGGAAATGTTTCGTAAAGGGAAGGCCGAAAAAATTCTCGAAGTTGTCCTGCTTAGTGAAATACTCTTGTAGTGAAGCATAACTTAGACGGCAACTCGATTGAACAATACTCCGTTCATGTTCAGATTGCGAATGATCAGTGTCCCATATCAGATCTCACAATAATCATAATTTCCATGGTATTCTCGACAACCTGGGTCAGTTTTATATTTGAACCCTTTTGTTAGAAACATTTTAATCACCTTTCTCTCCATAAATACTTTCTTAGTAACCTCCGAGTTTCATATGTATATGTGCTTGTAACGTACTTCCGTACTTCCTCGTCACAATCGACCTACAATGCCTTTGGCTTCCATGG
Source organism: Malaya genurostris (assembly GCF_030247185.1). NCBI lineage: Eukaryota > Metazoa > Arthropoda > Insecta > Diptera > Culicidae > Malaya > Malaya genurostris. The sequence goes on from NC_080571.1 coordinate 269,232,414, forward strand.
CTATAAACACTTGCTACTCCCTTCTCTTTATAAAAATTTTATGATATCATGAATTGTTCAAAATTTTCCATCTGATAATGATTATTTTATAACGAAAGGTTGTTTAACATCATAAATACATTCGTACTATAGAATAACATTTTTATATAATTTATTTTATCAAGGCTTTAAACATTTTGGCCGTTCATCGGGGAGGAAAACTCATGGAATAACGATTCAGTTAATACAAATGTTGTTGTAAACTTATTTCCATTACCTTGAGTCAACAGTTTTTTCAATTTACATAATAAAATGCACATTGGTTGTATGATTTCGTCAATTTAGATCAATGTTGATAATACTTATTCCCCTTCCCTTGTGAATATTTTTGTGAACATCACTTAGTTGCTAGAAATATACTGTACCAATTTTTCGTAAAACCCGATCAATTTTTTTTTTCACTTCTCATGTTCGGGGCACTTACTCCATTCTCTCACCCTCTAAGTGACCTTATAATCTATTTTTATTTACCTTACTTTTTGTCAGTGAACTTACTACAGATCTCCTTCATGATTACCCTGAGTAGTGTAGGAAGTATCTTTGCTTTTCAAAAAAAATATCGATTCACACCTTTGGTACATGTGCCAAACTTGGTGGCGATTCGTTTAGTTGTTTTGTAGTTATGCTGAGACTTGAATACACTCACGTTCATAGGCAGACAAAGATTATTCCCCCTTCCCTTGAAATTCTTGCCACTTTCTTGTTTTATAAAAAATGGGAGATTAAAATTTATTTTCAAAAACCCCTCCTTCTAGTCTAAATGTCGATTCTCTTCAAATTTCGTCATTGACCCTCTCCCCTCATGTTAAGGACACTTCCTACATACTTTCCCCTCTGAAGATGTCCTAATGATCATTTCTGAAGAGCTTCTTTGTGCCAAACTTGATAGCAATCCGCTCAGTAGTTTTGGAGTTTCGCCGTTACAAACATTACATCTCCTTTTTAGAGGGACGTACTACATCCACCCCACACGAATACTCTAAGTTGCGCAAAAAGTATCTATGGTCTTCAAAATATATCGATTCTCGTTAATTAAAAATTTTTTTCATGGCCCCTGTTAAGGATAGTTGCTACGCTCTCTCCCCCATAAATATATCCTTACAACTATCTCTGAAGAGCAAAAAGCAGCTATGCCAAGTGTGATAGTAATCCATTCAGTAGTGTCGGAGCTATGCCTTTACATCGCCCTTTTTGAATGCACTTGCTACATTTACTCCCTATATCTATCATATCTAAGGTATGAAAAATGTTTGCATGATCTTCAAAAATAATCGATTCTTGTCAAATTTTATGATTTTTTTTTCATGATCCCTCCTGTTAATGATACTTGCTACGCTTCCTCCCCAATAAAAACATCTTTATGACTATTTCTGAAAAGCAAATAATTGTACCAAATTTTTTAGCAATTCGTGCAATAGTTCCGGAGTTATGCCGTTACAAACATTACACTCCTTTTTTAGAGGCACTTACTACACCCTCTCCCCACAGAATATCCTTATAATCTTATCTAATTTGTGCAAAAAGTGTCTTCAAAAAGTACCGTCAAATTAGATAATATTTTTAATGACCACCTTTGTTAAAGACACTACCCACGCTCCCTCCCCCCATGGAAATATTCTTATAACCATCTCTGAAGAGCAAGAAGAACATGTGCCAAGTTTGATAGCAATCCGTTCAGTGATTCCGGAGTTAAGCCATTACAAACATTACACCCTCCTATTTAAAGGCACTTGCTACATCCACCCCCCATATAGTCATATCTATGGTATGCAAAATGGTTCTACGGTCTTCAAAACGTATCGATTTTTGTCAAGTTATATGAATTTTTCCATGACCCCCCCTTGGTAATGACACTTGCTACGCTCCCTCCCATATAAATATACTCCATAAACCATCTCTGAAATACAAGAAGTACCTGTGCCAAGTTTGGTGGCAATCCGTCCAGTAGTTCCGAAGTTATCGCGTTACAAACATACAAACTTACATCCATTTTTATATATATATAGATATATAGATAGATTTAATAAGACGCACTGCTTTAGCTCTAAGATGTTGCGGTCAGACTCTACTTTTCACGTAGGTTTTAATGAATGTTTTTAAAGCTGTTTAATGCACAATCCAGTAAAAATTATTTGATTCATTTATAAAGTGTAGTGCAGTATTCATATCACATTCAGATACCAGAAAACTGTTATTTTAAATATTGGTTGGAGATTTTCTCAAATTTTCATATAAATAATTAGGATTCTAACCATAAAAACATGAACATTTATTTCAGAAAATCTGCATAGAAATTCTTCTTATTCTTCATCTCTGGGTGGTATCACCTCACTTGAAATGACACCGATTGATGGTACAGCAAGTTATGTTAGGCCTTATTGCCAGTTAATTTTCATTTCTTTTCACTGGACTACAAGTGAAAATCTCGATGCGTGACAACGTAAAGTCGCAAAAGTACGGGTGAAAATCATTTCTCGCGAAATATTCAAATTTTTACCGTGTTCACTCGTTGAGGGTTCCACTGGAGTAGGCACAGAAGTTCAATGGCTGTAAAAAACACCAGCTACGGTTAACATCGTGAGTTTGTGTTTGGGAGGCTTACAAAACGGGCATAGTTGACAGATTATTTTAATTAAAATCATAATTCATTTGGCTTTGTAGTAAAAAATTGTAACCAAACAAAATTCGCACGAATGTTCAAACTACTTACACTTGAAGGACTCACTGTTCACCATTTTCAAAATTGAATTTTTCACACCGGGAATACACGTACATTGTTTGATGTTTGGTCAATTCACGTAAACGAACTGATGATACTCTATTCATTTTAGGGGATGCTCGAATAACATTCATTTTCGTCACGTATAATATTCAACTAGACATTTGGAACCATTTTACGTGATTTTTCAAGTGATTCGAATGTGAATATTTATTTGTGTGTCAAGATAATGAGCACGCTTGCTAGTGGATCTAAAGAATTGGATCAAAAGTCGCACTGTTTCGTAAAAACCATACCTACCCAAAATTGAATACAACGGGTATTACGACATTTTGCGAAAATACCTTATGATAAAAAAAGAACCGGAATTTTCATTTTAAAATTCCCGCGCTTGTCCAATCGGTACACTTTTATTCTCTCAACGTTGGCAACATTTTTATACACATTCTGTCAAATTTTGACGCATATCGTACGATTAGTTTTTGTTTGGCGTCTATACAAAAAAGTTGAAAAATTTTCGTGTGGCGATTTTTATAATGGATGAAAATTTAGAACAACGTGTGTGCATCAAATTTTGTGTTGCAAATGGATTTAAGTGTTCCGAAACGTTGAAAATTTTAGAAAAGGCCTTTGGTGAATCGTGTCTAGGAAAAACACAGGCATACGAGTGGTATAAACGCTTCAAAGGTGGTCGTACAAGCTTGGATCATGATGAGATCCCTGGCCGCCCAACAACATCTGTTACTGAAGAAAACATTGAATCGGCGAAGCAAATCGTGTTGCAGAATCGTTCTGTACCGATTAGAGAGATTGTTGTGTTGTTGGGCATCTCTTATGGATCAGCCGAACACCTTTTTACCTTTTTACTGATGTTTTGGGTTTGAAAAACGTCGCTTCTCGGCTGGTGCCAAAAAAGCTGAATTTCATTCAAAAACAGCGTTGGTTGTGTCGCAGTTTTTGGCCAAAAACTCAACCAATATCATCAACCAAGCACCGTACTCTCCTGATATGGCCCCGTATGACTTTTTCCTCTTACCCAGACTCAAATTGCCAATACAAGAGAATTCGCTTCGTGAACTAAAGGCCATACCTTCGGCGGCCTATAAAACTTGTATGGAAAATTGGATCAAGCGTTGGCATGCATGTATTGCCGCAGGAGAAGAGTACTTTGAAGGCGATAATAAAGAAATTTATTAAAAATTGAAATTTTGCGTTTTTTAATAAAATCCGGTCCTTTTTTGATCATAAGGTATGCTTCTCGAAAAATTTGAGTAGATATTACTCCCTTTTGTTGATATTTGTAAATGATTATAAAGTACCAAAGACATTGGAAATCTATTCATGCTTCACAGTGTATTTACATATATGTTTAAATGTAAACAAGCATTTCTATGTATTTTACTTACCAACTAGAGCCTAATACGGCTCGCTATCTAAAAAACATTACTTTCTCCATCCTGAATTTTTTTTAAATTTTTACTACTCATACGGGTCGGGTACAGGTAATTTTTAATCGGGTACGGTGTCGGGTACGGGTAAAATTTTTTTAATTTTTAATCGGGTACGGGTCGGATACGGATAAAAATCTTTGCTGATCACTCGGGTACGGGCCGGGTTCGGGTATAGGAATTTCTATACCCGACCATCTCTACCGTACACATGAGGTACCAAAATCCCTGAATGACTACAATCTGTTGGCGGACAGTATGCTGTCAATTTGTTTTGAACTTACGGGCACGTCAGAACAGGCATTGATAAAAATAGCAGATGCTTTACACCTGCTTTGCGTATTGTTTTAATCCGTGAGGTGGCATTAGAGCAATTCCAGAAATGCTTAGCAGATCATCAGACTTGACCTTCTCCGATTTGGATGAAACTTTGCACATGGCTTCAGTATGGCAAACCATAAGTTTTGAACCGATGGAGAGGTCAATCCGACTCACGACTGATTTTAAAAAAAGGTTTATGTATTTTTGCATTTCACAAAAATTGCCTTTTTCAAATCGTTGTAACTCGGAAACCGTTAATTGTACATAAATGGCGTTCAGGAAGAAGCTGTAATTTCTTCATTTTTCACAAGGCACGGATGGGATAGGCATCAATCTGTAGGTTTTAATAAGAGCTTTAAAATAAAAATTATCAAAAAGAATCAAAACCCTGATTTATTTTTTATTTTACTTTTTCGGATTATTTTGTAATTATTGAGAACAAAAAAAAATTCCAGTGTATATTTTTTGAGAGTGCCTAATCGATTCCCTACAACTTCTTCCTGAACGCCATTTTTGAACAATTAGCGGTTTCCGAGTTACAACGATTTGAAAAAGGCAATTTTTGTGAAATGAAAAAATACATACGCCCTTTTTGAAAATCAGTCGTGAATCGGATTGACCTCTCCATCGGTTCAAAACTTATGGTTTGCCATACTGAAGCCATGTGCAAAGTTTCATCGAAATCGGAGAAGGTCGATTCTGATTTTGTCACTTTTTCGTCTACTCATTCCTGGAATTGTTCTATAGGGGCTGGGGTCCACTAGGAGATTGATAGTACCTATTAGCTCTCTCCGGACTGTACCAGCCTAGATGCCGTGTGGAATCCGGCGGAAAAAAATGAACCAAGAATAGATCCATTGGGTTCCTGCTTCCATGTCGTAAAAGGCGACAATTGCAGGAGTTTCTTTTTCCTTTCAGTTATCAGATATTTTCAATGTTTTACTTCTGATTACTCTATTTTACTAAATCATCTCTTTATTCAACCTATCAATTTCCGTCTAGCTTCGGAGAGAAGTTTTATTAGGAATGATTTCTTCTTCCATGTTATTGATTGTCTTTCAGGATTATAAAATGAATGATAAAAATCAACCATTGCGCAAATCCGTTTATATTACAAAGTTAATAACAGATATAACATATATCGGTATGTTGAATACATAGTAAAAACGTGTTTAATCCACCTAGCAGTGAGATGATACCTATTTTTATCAATCCGCATGTGTTTTTTGCATGAATATTCTTCGGTGTTTAAGTTTTCATGACATTATTTTAATGACCCTCGTTTTAAGCGACAATTTGAGATTTTAATCACTCATTACTCTGTAATGTCGAAACTGCAAATCGGATCGAATTTGAATCTAGAAGTGTGATAATCGATTAAACATGCCATGATATGTAAGTTCCACTCTAGAGTTTACGGTAATTTAAGGTACTTCCAGAGCCGGTATTCAGGAACCAGCATAACCCAAACCGATTCGTATGGCCATATGACGAATAAATTACAACAGTTTTGAGTTCAACTTTGAAGCTTTTCGGGATTGTCATCTTCTATATCGGTTTGAATTTTAAAAATTCATCATCATGTAATTCGAGAACCGGAAGTCATAATTGGATAAAATAATTAATTTTTGTATATAAGTTTGTTTTAATTAAAATTTTTGTTTCTGAAATTTGATTAGGCTTTTTTTGAGAAAACGATTAAGCTTTGAGAAACGATTTTATACTGGAACCGGAATTCTAAAAGCGGTATGGCCGAAGTCAGATAAATTCACCTGAGTAGCTGTACACTTTACATTTGTTTCAAAACATTTGAAAATCAGTTAAGACATCTTTGAGAGATCATAGCACGAATTAAATTTTTAGGTGCCTTCTGATCGACAACTGAATACCACTAAAACTGAAAAAAGTTAACCTGATTAAATTATGTGGAATAGACATTTTTATACAATCCCCGAAACCGGAAGTTGGATCTGACTGAAAAGCAAGATGTTTTATAGAACTTTGAAACTTTTCATTTGAATCTTAGATGATTCTTAGATTTCATTTGCATCTTAGATCGGTTCAGCCATCTTCAAGAAAAATGAGTTACACAATTTTGATTTCGTTTCACATATCATCCTGTAGTTCCGAAACCAGAGGTCGGAACCAAACATAATGCAGGAACTTTGTTTGGGAGCATATGACTTTTCGTATGAATCTGAATTTGTAGAAAAGAAATTTTCAGAGAAAATTAAGTGAAGTTATTTGTCACACACGCATTTGCTGATCTCGACGAACTGATTCGAATGGTATATGGATGTTATGTTGTTCCAGCATTTATTGCTGTAAGTAGTTTAAAACAAAATAATTAAAAAAAATTCTGCCATCATCTGGTTTATATATGTCATATTCGAACGATTATGTTGCCAAAAACGAGCCGTGCCAAAATCGGTCCGAGGCTAAATGTCATGAAAAAGAATGCTGTACACAATCCTTTTGGTTCTTAGAAACAATTGTGTGTAACAGTATAAAAAATCGTGTTTTCCGTTGCTCCCAAGCATTTCTTTGTCATACAGCGCTCAAAACTCCTACTGCTGGAATAGGGGGAAAAGTCGCTTACAGAAAAATTTCGATATCTCCGTTAAAAATGGACGGATTTTAACAATCTATGGCTTGTTGGATAGGTATTACCGTGCGGAATCTAAGTCTGAAAACATATTCTGTTTTCAAGGTCAATTGTGACAGATACTGTCAAAAAACTGAAAATTTTGACATAAAACTTCATATAACTCAAAAAGTAAACATCCGATCTCAAAACCATTCAATAGCGTTTTGGGTGACGGGGAGACCTTTCATTTGCGACTAGTTTGATCAAAATCGGTCCAGCCATCTCTGAGATCTCGACCTCTTAGTTGACAACACACATACGGACACACACACATACACACACACACACACACACACAGACATTTGCTCAGTTCGTCGAGCTGAATCGATTGGTATATGTCATTCGGCCCTCCGGGCCTCGGAAAAATTTTCGAAAGTTTGAGCGAATTCTATACCTATTTTTTATATATATAAAAATAGGTAAAAACACTTGATATTAATATTTCAAACAGTAAATTAATATTTTTCTCGGTAGCCGGCTGCCCAGATCAACTAATATAATCAATTAATAATTTCAATAAATAATTAAAATAATAAAACGGAAATAATAAAGAATCAAGACGCGTGTGAAATCTTTTGACCTTTGTTTGGTGATTTAAAATGATTTTATAATAACTGTTTAGAATATTTCAATGCAATGAATCAACTTTTTTGTCTAAATCCTATTCGATCGTTTATTTTGTATCACGTAGTTTCATTTATAAAAACGTGCTTAATCCACCTAGCAGTGAGATGATACTTTTTTTTTATCAATCCGCATGTGTTTTTTTGCATGACTAAAAAAAAACGCGAAAGATAGATGCATAAACGAGGGCTGCCCTGAGTTTTGTCAATTTCGGAGATTGACTGTTTCGTGCATTATATTGCCAGCACAAAGTAACACATAAAACGATAATACTTTAAAACATTCTTGGTAGCCGGCTACCCAGAGCAATAAACACATGATAACATTATTAAAACATTTACTAACAAAGTATCCTCTCCTGTGATGCATGAGGGAATGCAGAGGATTCCTCGGTTCTTAGTAGCAACATGCATCGAACTAACAATCCTTTCCCTCCCAAGTAGATCTGCATTCGGACGTGGCCGGCGTCGGTATTGATCAGCATGCATGGTTCAATACAGTTTGCACAGTGTGAAACAATGTGTTATTCCCAAACATGTTACTTCAAAAAATCATTTTGCAATCTCAATTGGTCCAGATCAATAACGGAGTAGCAACACACGGGCGGTCTCTAATGCTAATGCTAATGCTAATGCTACTCATTCCTGGAATTGTTCATTAGCAGTTCAACATAATCTGTCGATGCACAGTGGTTCAAAAGCACAATTTCACGCTCTTAATTGATAACTCATTGGTACAGTATCTTCAGCAAAGTTGCTCAGAATGATAGGCGCCATCTTTCGGAAAATTTTATTTATATGAGTAATCCCTCTAAAAGTGAGATAAAAATATTATTTCAGCTCAGGATCAATATAGGGGCTAAGTAACTTCGACAAAGTTATGCGAAAAAATCATTTCAAACAAATTTGCAGAAGGTACTATTCCCGTAACTTGAGTGTAATTCATGATACAATGTATTTTCTGAAAAGGGTGTCCTAAAACCAGTTTTTGTAAGAAAACATATATATTTTCAATTTATATGAGTTTTTCATGTTTTACAAAGTTTTGATATGAAAACTGAAGTATGGAAACTCTTATGAAATAGTTTTACATGTAAGTCTAAGTAGTCTCATCTGCACCTACTTGATGATCGCCAAGTTGGAATTATGTAAAAAAAAACATAAAAAATAGATCTATTTCATTAAACTGAAATGATAGCAGCATAGTATGTTTGAGAAAGTTGTGTAGTTTTTGGTGATGAAAAACTGGTGATGAAGAACACAATAAACTCATACGAATTACACTCAAGTTACGGGAATAGTACTTTCTGAAAATTTGTTTGAAATGACTTTCTGCACAATTTTGTCGAAGTTACTTAGCCCCTATGTTGGCCCTGAGCTGAAATAATATATTTATCTCACTTTTAGGGGGATTAATTACATAAATAAAATTCCAATTTGGCTGTTTGCTAGTTCGATACGACTTGATTCCTTCCCGGAGTCGAGTTCTCCTCACGGTACTATGGGCAGCACCGAATTTTCTGGCCGAATCACGGTCGGACAGATTATTATTCCTCTTAATCGTCTTCAAAATCTTACCACGCAGTTTCCGGTCGACAGTTCCATTCCGACGATTGGCTTGAGGCTTCCGAATCGTCGTCAATGTTTCCTTATACGGTTTGGTTTGGCGCCATACGGTATTTCTGGGCAATTTCAGCTGTTTAGCTAGCCTAGATGCAGACCACAATGCATTTTCCAAATAACTGTGCACAATTTTTCCCTTCTTTCGGCTTCTATGTTGATTGTTTACAAAGTACAGTCGATTTGCGGAATGTCAAAAATCATACGTGAAGCTGACAAAATTCCCGACACGTGGGCGTCAAGAACTTCCAAATCCGTCCACCAGAAGCGCCACAATATGAGCAAAAGTTTTTTCCAATTCTAAATGAAGCAAACTTTAGTAACTTAGGATCGTTGTTATTTTGTATTATCTTTCAACGGTGTTGCGTTGCTCTGGTTTTGCACTTTCGAGCAGAAATCGCAATGAAACACCGTCGGAATGTTGCATTTCTGCTCGAAAGTGCAAAACCAGAGCAATCCACGCCACCAGTGTTTTTCAATGAAAAACGGTATTAGATAACACACTGGAAGAGAAATAAAAATTAAATCCAACAGTAATGTTTTTCTTAAAAATCACTTTTTTTCAATAGATTGAAAGTCAAAAGAGTTTGGTGACCCTGTAAAATAAAACAATAAATTAAGATTGTAGCTATCATCTTTTAAGATAATGGAGCAATTTGTTGGACACCTAATAGTATATTTTTCAAACTTTATGTTCAACAGATTTGCAATTAGTTGATACTCTCTTGTTATTAACAGTTGCATTTTCTCTTAACAAAGCAAATGAAAGTTTCCATTGGTCCTCAATAAATATAATCTCAGTTCATCTCTGCACCGTTTTGACAGTTCCACTGGCAAGGAATTTATTATCTCCAAACAAAATAATAATTGATATCACTTTTTTTCTACTCCTCCCATCGCATCCAGTTACTTTCGACTGCTTTATGGCGGTTGAGTTGTCATAAACATAACGTTGAACACTGAGAAATCTGATTCTGTTTTGCTTCGTTCAAACACCGATTTCTCTCGTTCGGATAGCAATGGACAAGCAGACCTAATTTTAACTGGGTCGCATTAGATTTGTCTTCATTTGGTAGGAGATTGCCGTTCGTTAGCGACAACTCGATCATGTGATTGCAATGCGCCACGGAACTATTAATATTTATGTTTTTCAATTGGAAATTGATAGAAAGAATTGTTTACTGAATTTTTTTATAATATCTATCCGCTTTTAATTTTCGTATCTTCATCTTCTCTAGTCGTTACTTGCCGAAAAATATGATTGAAAGTCAATCGATACAGTAGAAATTAGTTGCAATAAAAATAGTGTAACGAACATAAACTTAGTTCATTATGCAATTCACCTATTCTTTTTATCAAACATATTAATAACATAGGTTATCTAAGTCTTATCGATACAAAATTCATCAGAAACTGCTTTAACTAGAATTTTTAAATTATTTTGTATTATAAATCAAATTTCTTACTTTCCACCGAGAAAGCTGTAAAATATAGTTACATTTGATTTTGTATGAATATGGACTGTTCTCATTACTATTATACTATATTGAAAGTAAGATGTTTTATAGGATTTTAAGACCTCTCATTTGAATCATAGTTGATTCTTAGATTTCATTTGAATCTTAGATCGGTTCAGCCATCTACGAGAAAAATTAATTGCATTATTTTAATATCGTTTCACATATCATCCTGTGGTTCCGCAATCAGATGTCGGATCCAAACGTAATTCAGGAACCTTGGTTGGGAGTATACGAATTTTCATATCAATCTGAGTTTGTAGAGTTTGTAGTTTAGCCATCTCCGAGAAAATTGAGTGAAATTATTTGTCACACCCGCATTCGCTGATCTCGACGAACTGATTCGAAAGGTATATGAGTGTTATGTTTTTCCAGTATTTATTGCTGTAATTAGTTTAAATAAATATAATATGGAATTGCTTTCAACTCGAAAATTCTGCCATCTTCTGGTTTACATATTCGAACAATTATGTTGCCAAAAACGAACCGTGATAAAATCGTTCCGAGGCAAATTGTCATGAAAAAGGATGCTGTACACAGTCTTTTTGGTACTTAGAAACAATTCTATGTAACAGTATAAAAAATCGTGTTTCGAGTTGCTCCCAAGCATTGCTTAGTCATACAGCGCTCAAAACACCTACTGCTGGAATAGGGGGAAAAGTCGCTTATACGAAAATGTCGATATCTCCGTTGAAAATGGACGGATTTTAACAATCTATGGCTTGTTGGATAGCTATTACAGTGTGGAGTCTAAGTATAGAAACATATTCTGTTTTCAAGGTCGAATGTGACAGATATTGTCAAAAAACTGAAATTTTTGTCATAAAACTTCGTATAACTCAAAAAGTAAACATCCGATCCCAAAACCATTCAATAGCGTTCAGGGTGATGGGGAGACCTTTCATTTGCGACTAGTTTGATCAAAATCGGTCCAGCCATCTCTGAGATCTCGACCTCTTAGTTGACAACACACATACAGACACACACACACATACACACACACGGACATTTGTTCAGTTCGTCGAGCTGAATCGATTGGTATATGACATTCGGCCTTCCGGCCTCGGAAAATTTTTCGAAAGTTTGAGCGAATTCTATACCTATTTTTTATATATATATATATATATATATATATATATATATATATATATATATATATATATATATATATATATATATATATATATATATATATATATATAAAACGTGTTTAATCCACCTAGCAGTGAGATGATACCTATTTCTATCAATCCGCATGTGTTTTTTGCATGTATATTCTTCGGTGTTTAAGTTTTCATGACATTATTTTAATGACCGTCGTTTTAAGCGACAATTTGAGATTTTAAACACTCATTACTCTGTAATGTCGAAACTGCAAATCGGATCGAATTTGAATCTAGAAGTGTGATAATCGATCAAACATGTCATGATATGTAAGTTCCACTTTAGAGTTTACGGTAATTTAAGGTACTTCCAGAGCCGGTATTCTGGAACCAGCATAACCCAAACCGATTCGTATGGCCATATGACGGATAAATTACAACAGTTTTGAGTCCAACTTTGAAGCTTTTCGGGATTGTCATCTTCTATATCGGTTTGAATTTTAAAAATTCATCATCATGTAATTCGAGAACCGGAAGTCATAATTAGATAAAATTAATTAATTTTTGTATATAAGTTTGTTTTAATTTGAATTTTTGTTTCTGAAATTTGATTAGGCTTTTTTTGAGAAAACGATTGAGCTTTGAGAAACGATTTTATACTGGAACCGGAATTCTAAAAGCGGTATGGCCGAAGTCAGATAAATTCACTTGAGTAGCTGTACACTTTACATTTGTTTCAAAATATTTGAAAATCAGTTAAGACATCTTTGAGAGATCATAGCACGAATTAAATTTTTAGGTGCCTTCTGATCGACAACTGAATACCACTAAAACTAAAAAAAGTTAATTTTTTTTATCGACTATCCAAATCTGCTAACCCGATAAACCTGATTAAATTATGTGGAATAGACATTTTTATACAATCCCCGAAACCGGAAGTTGGATCTGACTGAAAAGCAAGATGTTTTATAGAATCTTGAAACTTTTCATTTGAATCTTAGATGATTCTTAGATTTCATTTGAATCTTAGATCGGTTCAGTCATCTACGAGAAAAATGAGTTACACAATTTTGATTTCGTTTCACATATCATCCTGTAGTTCCAGACCCAGAGGTGGGAACCAAACATAATGCAGGAACTTTGTTTGGGAGCATACGACTTTTCGTATGAATCTGAATTTGTAGAAAAGAAATTTTCAGAGAAAATTAAGTGAAATTATTTGTCACACACGCATTTGCTGATCTCGACGAACTGATTCGAATGGTATATGGATGTTATGTTGTTCCAGCATTTATTGCTGTAAGTAGTTTGAAACAAAATAATTCAAAAAAATTCTGCCATCATCTGGTTTATATATGTCATATTCGAACGATTATGTTGCCAAAAACGAGCCGTGCTAAAATCGGTCCGAGGCTAAATGTCATGAAAAAGGATGCTGTACACAATCCTTTTGGTACTTAGAAACAATTGTATGTAACAGTATAAAAAATCGTGTTTTCCGTTGCTCCCAAGCATTTCTTTGTCATACAGCGCTCAAAACTCAAAGTCGCTTACAGAAAAATTTCGATATCTCCGTTAAAAATGGACGGATTTTAACAATTGTTGGATAGGTATTACCGTGCGGAATCTAAGTCTGAAAACATATTCTGTTTTCAAGGCCAATTGTGACAGATACTGTCAAAAAACTGAAAATTTTGACATAAAACTCCGTATAACTCAAAAAGTAAACATCCGATCTCAAAACCATTCAATAGCGTTTTGGGTGACGGGGAGACCTTTAATTTGCGACTAGTTTGATCAAAATCGGTTCAGCCATCTCTGAGATCTCGACCTCTTAGTTGACAACACACATACAGACACACACACATACACACACACACACAGACATTTGCTCAGTTCGTCGAGCTGAATCGATTGGTATATGACATTCGGCCCTCCGGGCCTCGGAAAATTTTTCTAAAGTTTGAGCGAATTCTATACCTATTTTTTATATATATAAAAATAGGTAAAAAGGTAAAAAAGGTAAAAAGACAAAGTTTAGTAGTATAATAACAATTAAATCATTATTGTTCCGTACAACACTTATCTTAATTACTTTTTCTAACTCCCAGGCAGTTTTGACATTTCGTGATAACAACTTTCATTGTGTAACAGTTTGGCGTTGGCCCTTCAGAAATGCTATATGAAACTTAACGAATATGATTCTCTCTTTCCTAATCAAAGGGCGAACGTGAGAACACAACAAAAGAAAGAGAAAAGATCATTCGCGATTTCAATAGAAAAAAAAACGATTTTTATTTGGTATGAGTAAGCACTAACAAACTCTTATCTATAGTAAAAATGAACAAACTATGGCAATAGTAAACAGTTCTGATCTAAAAGGAAAAGCAAATGATGCAATATTCACACGAAAATATTTGAGGTAAACGGACGTGTTCATCTGCGTCAAATAAAAGATGGCGGATAGAATGAATAAAAAAATCACGACAGCAATGCGAACCGCACACGCTGTTAAAAATGCAAACAATTCGCATCTCCATCCACTTATCTACAATACGCCATCATTCAGAAAAAAAATCACTCGATAGAGTAGTTCAGGTTCCATTCTTCGAATATAGTGAAAGATTGTGATGATACCATACCACATTAGCAAATCACTTGTCAAATCATCCTTTTTTCACAAAAGTTGACTTCTCCAAATTCGCAACATCTGTCACATGGTTAACTGTGGCCCAAACGGCTGTTAGCCCTCGTATTGTTTCATTTGTGGTAGAACTTGATCTCTTCGGGAGAATATTATTTATTCGCAAGGCTAATAAAAACTGATACTCAGTACTCAGTTGCACAGGAATAAAATACGGTACAAATCATACAGCAAAAATTTGCACTAATACCTTGACAAATATAAAAATTTCTACTCCCACAGAACTACCAGATTTCGACTGTCACTACCAGATTTCGACTGCCTTTAGTAAATTTGTAACAGATTCAGATAGGTTCGCTTGTAACCTTTCTAACCTCGCAAATATTAGTAGATTTTCTTATCAGAAACGAAAGAAACCGAACGATTTACGATGCTCTTAGAATCGAAGCGTGACATATTACGATTGCTACTGCTACTAAATACTTCACATAACTAAAGACTGTACCGGAAAAAGATGCAACAGACAAAAATTATTAATTATCACCAAAAAATTCATTTTAAAATGAATATTTTTGAAAATTTCACTGAATAGATCAAAAATTATTAGATATGTTTCTGTAAAGCTGGTTTATTCTACCGCATCTTGGATTCAACACTACCCATCAAATCCTGTGTACACTTGCGCCATCTTACCTACATACTTTTCATCCATTTTTGAGTTTCTCATAGAAAGGCTATGCAATTGCTGTGAATACTGTGACTTTTGAAACGAGGCCAGTTTCATATACCATTTTACTCAGTTCATCGAATCCGCAAAATGTCTGTGTGTTTCTGTGTGTATGTTAGTGTATGCAATTAACAAAAATGTGAACTCGTTTTTGTCGAGGACGGCTGAACCGATTTTCACAAACTTAGATTCAAATGAAAGGTCTGTCGGTCCTATAGCCTGAAATTGAATTTTATTCAGATCTGACTTCCGGTTTCAGAGCTACGGGTTGAATTTGTCAAAATAAAATAAAAAGTGCGATCTTCTCGGAGACCATTCCGCATATTTCCACAATCCGGATATCCTGATATGACTTCTTGTTTCGATATCACAGACTGATAAATATAAAAATTTCATTTTCAAGAGAACGTTTCAGACCGATTATCCTAAATTGAGATTGAAATTATATGTAACATGTTGCCATAAATTGATGTGTAATTTTATCAAGATCTAGCTTCCGTTCCCGGAAATACAGGTTGAGGTGGGTATGAAATTGTTACCCATCAATTAGAGCAACATACCTTAAAACGGTAGAATTCTTCGAAATTTGGCTCAAACTTGTTTCAATTTATAGGTTATGCTAGTTGCTGGCCAAACGAACCAATTTCAGCTACACCGGTTATAGTTCCCGGTTACAGAAATAGTATTCTAACACTCAAAAACGGAACTTTCTTCGTTTTCTCAGAGATGACTGAATAGACTTTCACGAAGTTAAAATGAAAGGTTTGATGGTTTCAGAAACTGCTATTGTTTGGATCGGATATCCGGCTCCGGAACAATAGGTTGAAGTCTACTTAAAATCTTAAATCATGATTTAAAGCGAAAATGCAAAAAAAATTAAAAACTTGACTTAAAACTGTTTATAAATTGACAAGGTTGTGCTAGTGTATTCTCAAGTAAACTTTTTTATTTTTTTTAAGATTCGAGAAAAAGTATTTTAAAAAATCCCTCAGCAATATTTGTGAAAGCATATATTATATGATAAAGATACACAGATATGAATATTTTATGAATTTACATCAATTTTCATGCACATATTTGGAGCAGGAAATTAAACATAAAGTTACCTTGCACTTCTGTACGTTTCAGTATAGTATGAACGCAAAACCTAGCGTTAATTGATAGATATAGGTATATTGATTGAAAAACCAGTGCAATCCAATTCAGTTTTGCAACGATGATGGTATTCAATCAAACTTTGGACTCAACTGATGACTATTCCATATTACTATAGATTTAAATGTCGTGTAAATTTTATCATTTCTTTGTGTGTATCACCACACCACTAGGTGAATTAAAACCGATTTTTCCTCGAATCCTTGTCGTTTTTGAGAACCTTTTACTACCGCTGACTTTGCATCACCCCATTGCAGGTTTCGCGTATCGGCATGATGCCAGATCCTGCTAAAACAGAATGTCACTTTCGTGGGATCGGAAGAAGGATAGGGCTTTTGTGTGCATTTTTCTTCAAATGTTTGGTCGTTGTGTACGGTTTGCTGAACTTGCCGCAGCCACAGATCGCTTGCCACGCCACACCTTTTGGAAAATTATTCGACCTTCTTCTTCCCAAAACCTCTCCGAAAAATCCTGGCGGGACTTGCCGACGAAAAACTTCAGGAGTATGTATGGTGCCCAATACGATGCATTTTGGCTGCACTAATTACTCACGGTACAGCTTACAGACGAGGGATTTGGCCACCGTATTATGTTTATCGGTTTTGTAAGATGCCTCCTTTGTCTCGAAGACATGGAGACCGGTTTGCTTTATTGTCTACTGTATGAACAAGACGAAAGTATTGTTCTTGGCTTTTCTTCCGCTGGGACGTCTGGGTCTCCTTGAACGATTTTACCACACGAGACATAGTAGAACTGTTCCTTTCCTACTGTTTCACGATCCACCTGTGGGACTACCCTGCACATTTCGAGAAAAAACCCTGTGATTTTACAATTTATTAGATGAACAGTGAGATTCAATTCAACAGTTTAGTTACATTATGTTCAAACGTGAAAGAGATGCAATTGCATTTGCTTCGGTTAAAAACGGGGTGCACAGTGTTGATCATGACAATGTAAAACATAAAATCCCTGTGTACTTGGTGGACAATGCCATAGAAGTACGCGTACATGACCTTCCCCCGCAGACCAGCGAACAGTTTGTTCGAGAAAGTATGTCGCAGTACGGTGAAGTTCTTTCCATCGAAAGGGAAGTATGGCGGAATTTTTTTCCGGGTGTCCGGAATGGCGTGCGACTGGTACGTATGCAACTACGTAAAGCAATTCCATCTTACATAATTTGTGATCAAGACGGTATACATCCGTGTGAAACGCTGATTACGTATGAAAATCAACTGGCTACATGTCAGTTTTGTGAACAACTGGAAGCTCTTCTTCCCCTAGAAAAAGGGTGACAACGAGATCCAACGGTAAAAAAATTATTTTATCTAATAAAACCATGGCTCAATCGGCCACGTAAAGCTTATACGCGAATTGGCCTGAATAAAAAAAATCATAAAAAATGGAGCGTCGAAGTTCACGTAAATTTACGTGGAAGATTTGATATTGTGTCTTAAATTCCATGACATGAAATTCATTGAAATAATAATAAAAAAAAAGAATGCTGATTGCAAGCGCCGCTTGACTTGAACCGAGAATCATTGAATCGCAAAGTACGTCTGTTAATCGACTGAACCACAGAAGCACGCGTCTGCTCGGCTGGAAAAAGGTGCTGCTCGGAATTCTACAAAGAAACTCTCCATGAAATCTGTCTCGTTTCAAAGCAGATCAAAAGCTGCAAAATGTTTAGTTTAAATGTAAAAATGATTAATTCAACTCACAATTAGTTTCTTCTCTCCCTATTGACTTTAAGTACAATCCGTGCCATCCGTCAACCGAATTTACCAAGCAGTTTCCAATCTGCGTATTTGATTTTAGTTTGTAATGTTCGTCTGTGCAGTCTTATTTCAACGTATAACTGACCTAGACTCCGTACTAGAATGCCAATAACTTCTGCGCTACGCGTAGATTTAAGTTTTATACCTGTTGTTTTGTTTCATTCAAAAATATATAGTTATTTGTCTGGATATAATGATAAATTGTACACAGTTTTCCCTTTAATTCTACTAATTGAATGGTACCTGGCAAATATGAACTGGTTTAACAATTTACGCTTCAAATATATTCAAATACTGCAAACAATTTCCAATAGCTTCTAATTTCTGCAAATCCTATTTTCTATTTCGCAAGTAACACTTTTGGACATTTATTTGATTATTAATCTATCTTATGTATTTTTCTTGTCCCGGATTGGCGGTTCAATGCATAGGGCGCTGGTCTTACAAACCAGTTGTCGTATGTTCGAGCCCCGACCTGGTACGATTCGTAGTGTCAGTAGAATCGTAGCACTAGCCATGCAATGGTTCTGTACACTCTGAATCGGCTGCGAAGTCTGATGAAACAGAAGGTCAAATTCCACTACAGGAATGTAATACCAAGGCTTTGCTATGTATCTTTTTTCAATTTTTCATCACTCAACGGCAGTGTGGCCAAAGGTGTTGTTCCAAAGAGGTGCATTTAAATGCATACAAACGCACCTGTTAGCAGAATGCAAGTTACAGTCGAAACCAGTAAAATTCATGCATAAAACTGAAATTTTCCACAATTTGACAAATTAGGTCTTTATGAATTACATCGTATGAGGGTTTAAGTCATATGTATAATTCGTTTTTTTTTGTGTGTGCTCTTAAAAAATAAAAAGATAATTACACATGACGTAAAACCATGCATGTCATATTTTTGGAAGTGAAGACTTGATACCACATCGAATAACACTCAAGTGTGAGCTTTCTGTTTGCTTTGATGTAAAATAAATTAAATTTTAGCATAACAAGGTTTTTGATCTGTTGGGATGTAAATTTAGCTACTTTTATGTGCATTTATCGAGACTTGAATTTACATGATTTTTCTGTGCTGTATGGATTTTCCACAATAGCGCAGAATGTTTACTGTTGAAGAACTTCTTGCTTGTAAACCATCTCGATAATCACTTGACAGATTGTGACGAAATTTGGCACATGCAAACATTACACTCTAATCTAGTTTTACCCAAATTTTACCCATGCAATAGGAGGCTACACACAAAGAGAAGTGCTGCATTTTTTTCATGCATAGTCTGTCTGCATCTGAATTCCGAAAAATAACTTATTTAAGGAGCACTGAAAGTGATAGAAGATTTTTTTTTTTTTTTAAATAACTATTTATTGGAATATGAGTAAAAATTAAATTATTAAGATTTAAATTGGGTGTTCAGCCACAAGTGGTGACTTTTCAGCCCTATTATATATATATGATTTGGTTATTACCATGAGGACATTATTTGCTTCCGCAATTCTGAGATTTTTGTGTAGGGAAAATTCTAAACCTACTTGTATTGTGTAATGGGGAAAAGGAACTTATATACTAACTTACTAACTAATACAGAGAGCGAATCGATTCAATTGAAGATTGCATCGATTTTTGTCGGAATTTGCTTATAATATTATGTGACATTACATCTAATGGTTCTATATTTGTGAGTCTGTGTAACTCATTTGTACTAAACCAGGGAGGACGCTTCAGAATCATTTTCAGAATTTTATTCTGAATCCTTTGAAGCGTTTTCTTCCTGGTGGAACAACAGCTTGACCAAATTGGTACCGCATAAAGCATGGCTGGTCTGAAAATTTGTTTATAAATTAACAATTTGTTTTTTAGACAGAGCTTAGAATTTCTGTTTATAAGAGGATATAAACATTTAATATATTTATTACACTTTGCCTGGATTCCTTCAATGTGATCCTTGAAAGTGAGTTTTTTGTCATACGTTAAACCTAAGTATTTAGCTTGATCAGACCATGTCAATTCCAAGCCATTCAATTTGAGAATGTGATTATTGATTGGTTTTAGAAAAGAAGCTCTTGGCTTGTGAGGAAAGATAATTAATTGCGTTTTTGCTGCATTTGGTTTAATTTTCCATTTTGACAGATAATCACTGAAAATATTTAAACTTCTTTGTAGGCGACTGCAGATCACTCTTAGATTTCTACCTGTGGCTAACAGACTTGTGTCGTCACAGAATAGCGATTTCTGACAACCAACGGGTAGATTTGGAAGATCAGAAGTGAAAATATTATACAAGATTGGAGCTACACTCGAACCCTGCGGAACACCGGCTCGTACGGGTAGCAATTCAGATTTACAATTCTGATAGCTAACCTGAAGAGTACGATCAGTTAAATAATTTTGAATCATT
The DNA here is from genome assembly GCF_030247185.1 of Malaya genurostris. Taxonomy (NCBI): domain Eukaryota; kingdom Metazoa; phylum Arthropoda; class Insecta; order Diptera; family Culicidae; genus Malaya; species Malaya genurostris. The sequence goes on from NC_080571.1 coordinate 269,253,148, forward strand.
TTGATCAAATAAATAGGAAACTGGAAATCAGACATTTTTGCTATTAAACCTTTGTGCCAAACACTGTCGAATGCTTTTTCTATGTCTAGAAGAGCAACTCCAGTGGATAACCCAGAAGATTTATTTGATTTTATCATTTTCGTTACTCTGACAAGTTGATGAGTAGTTGAATGTTCATGACGAAATCCAAACTGCTCTGGTAAAAAAATTGAATTCTCATTTATATGAGTCATCATTCTCAACAAGATAATTTTTTCAAAAAGTTTACTGATAGAAGAAAGTAAGCTAATTGGGCGATAACTTGATGTTTCTGCTGGGTTTTTATCAGGTTTTAGGATAGGAATTACTTTAGCGTTTTTCCATCTTTTTGGGAAGTAAGCTAATGAAAAACACTTGTTGAAAATTTTAACCAGGAGTCTCAAGGCAACATCGGGAAGATTTTTAATAAGAATATTAAAAATTCCATCATTACCAGGAGCCTTCATGTTTTTGAGTTTCCTAATAATTGATTTAATTTCATCAAAATTCGTCTCAATAATGTCATCGTGTGATAACACTTGGGTTGAAATATGATCATATTTCAGTGAGACTTCATTTTCAATAGGACTCACAACGTTTAAATTAAAATTGTGGACACTCTCGAACTGCTGAGCAAGTTTTTGAGCTTTTTCACCATTTGTAAGAAGTATTTGATTTCCTTCCTTGAGAGCAGGAATTGGTTTCTGAGGTTTCTTAAGAACCTTAGAAAGTTTCCAGAAAGGTTTAGAATATGGTTTAATTTGTTCAACTTCTTTAGCGAAATTTTCATTTCGCAAAAGAGTAAATCTATGTTTAATTTCTTTTTGTAAATCCTTAACTATGTTTTTCATAGCAGGATCACGAGAACGTTGATATTGTCGTCGACGAACATTCTTCAACCGAATGAGCAGTTGAAGATTGTCCTCGATGATAGGAGAATTTAATTTAGTTTGAGCTTTGGGAACTGAAAGATTTCTAGCTTCGATAATATAATGATTCAAATTATCAATTGCTGTGTCAATGTCCGCAGAATTTTCTAAAATAGTTTCATGATCCACATGATTTTCAATGTAAGATCTGTAATCCAACCAATTAGCTCTATGATAGTTGAAAATAGAACTAATTGGATTAATTATAGCTTCGTTGGAAAGTCTGAATGTTACTGGAAGATGATCTGAGTCAAAGTCAGCATGAGTAATCGGTTCACTACAAATGTGACTTTGATCTGTTAGAACCAGATCAATTGTAGACGGGTTTTTCACGGAAGAGAAACAAGTAGGATTACTGGGATGAAGAACTGTGAAGTAACCAGCTGAGAGTTGATTATGAAGTATTTTACCATTACTGTTATTTTGCCTACAATTCCACTGGACATGCTTAGCATTTAAGTCCCCTATTACGAAAAATTTCGGTCGATATCTTGTAAGTTTTTGCAAATCGCCTTTAAAGAAATTCAATTGTTCGCCGGTGCATTGGAATGGCAAATATGCTCCAGCGATGAAATAAATTCCATGAATGGTTTCAACTTCGATTCCCAAGCTTTCAATAACTTTAGTATTGAAAGAAGGTAAAATTCGATGTTTAATTTGCCGTTGGACAAAAATGGCAACTCCACCACCCATTCCAGTAAACCTGTCAAATCGATGAACCACATAATGTGGATTACTTTTCAATTTGACATTTGGTTTAAGAAAAGTTTCTGTCACAATGGCAATATGAATTTTGTGAACTTTGAGAAAATTATAAAATTCATCTTCACTCGATTTCAAAGATCGAGCATTCCAATTTAAAATATTCAAATAATTATTTAACATCACTGTTAAATTTTAAATTCATTATAATATTATTTGCAAATTTCCATCCGATTTGAAATGCTTCAAAAAGTGATGAAGTCGAATTCATTTGGATGATCATTTGAAAAAGTTGGTCTTGTAGGTAGATCATTTTATTTTCAGTTATTCAGAAGCGAATGGCATTGAAGGAATATTTGTAGGTAGACTGCCATTAGAAGAAGATGATTTGGCCGGTCTACCTATTAATAAATTGTTTTCGTTAGAGGAAGAACTGCAAGGCGGTCCTGTGTTTTGATTAGTTACATTAGAAGAAATAGGTGATAGATTTCTACCTAATATACCAGCATAACTGACATTAGAAGAAGATGATGACGAGGTCGATCTACCTGTCAATAAATTGTTTTCGTTAGAAGATGAATTGGCAGGCGTGCCTGTTTTTTCAGGTATGTTCTGTAAATTTAAGGTCGTTGATTTGACTTGTTGTCGAAGCGAACGAGCGTTTAAAATTTTTTCCCTGACAGGACATTTCAAATAATTGGATTTATGATTTCCATTGCAATTTGAACATGAAAATTTATCAGTGGTTTCATTCATTGGACAAACGTCTTTCGAATGCGATTCACCACAATTCAAACACCGTATATCCATATGACAATTTTTGGTTCCATGACCGAAGCCTTGGCAACGACGACATTGCGTTAAGTTTGCAATACGATTATGCCGTTTATAATGTTCCCAATGAATTTTAATGTGGGAAATGAAACGTACTTTTTCTAAAGTTTTCAAATTGTTTACATCACTTCGATTGAAGTGTATTAGGTAAAGTTCATGGGAAATTCCAGAGCGTGGTTTAGAAGTACCATTCGCTCTTTTTTTCATAAGTATTGCTTGGGAAGGGGCAAAACCAAGCAATTCTTTTAGTTCATTTTTAATTTCATCAATACTTTGATCATTTGATAATCCTTTCAAGACAGCCTTGAAGGGTCTGTCTGATTTTATATCATATGAATAAAATTTATGAAGTTTCTCGGACAAATATCGAATAAGACGTTCGTAATCTTCCAATCCATCCACCAAGACTCGACATTCTCCTCTTCGTCCGATTTGAAATGAAACTTTTACTTCCGGGAGAAAAGTAGAAAGCTCAGTACGGAATGCTTTGAAGTCGGAAATCATCACCGTCACTGGTGGCATAGATTGATGTTTCTTCCCAGAACGACAAGCGTCCATTTTGGGAATTTTTGAAGAATTTTCTTCTATGTCGCTACAATCGGATTCAGGAAGAATCTCGTAAATATTGTTAGACGGCATAGGATCAATGGAAGGGAAATCCGTCCGTTGTCTTTTATTTTTACATTCAGATTCTATAAGATCGTGAATGTTATTAGAAAAATGTTGAATAACGGATTGTGATTTATTCCGTATTGAATTATTTTTAGCCTTAGGCTTGTTGCCTTTCCGGTTGGACGCAGGCATTTTTGAAATTAATAAAATTTCAATTAAATTAACTAGGCTAAATTAGTCTTCGATTAGACTCCTAGCTAGCCTTAAAAAAGGCTGATTAATTTCTTAGTCACTCTAATATCACTCTTTGTATCACTTAGTCACTCTAATATCACTTAGTCACTTGGTTAGTGATTCAGGTAGCCTTGAAAAAGACTGAAGCCTTGAATCAATGAAACTCTAGGTAGCCAGAAAAAAATTCCAGGAGCCAAGAGCTATACGCGTGCGGTGCGAACGACTGTTCAACACCGACTGAAAGTGATAGAAGATGATTAATGGTTCCGCTTTTGAGTCGGTAGTCAGTCTGTAATACAAACTCATCACCGCTTGGCGCCCAAATACAATTTATGAAAAACCATTATCGTTCATTCAATCCGTTTAAACCGTTCGCAGCATGATTAAAAGAGGTTGAAAAATCAAATCGGCTCGTTGGACGACTGTTTTGATGACGACAGACGAAAAAAAAGCAGCAATCGTATTGTGTACAGTCGCACAAAAGGGGAAATCAATTACTGTGGTTAAATTTATTCGACCCTGCCCGACATCTGCTAGTTGGAAGAAACAGACAGCGACACACTTTGGCAATAAATCTCCACCAATTTCCGCGAGACCACACAAAAGGATTCTCCGGCGGCAGGACGGAATCGAACGCGGCAACGTCGGCCGAACTCGGATACGACTGCTCAGCAGGAATTGCAAAACACAATAAAATGTCAATTTAGCACCAGTCGAGTGTCAAGGATTTCCTTTCCATGCTCCCTAAGGTTCGATAGGCGGCGTGCGGCAGAGAAAGTATGCACACGTGAAAAAGATAAAAACGCAATAAGTGCAGTCACGTGGCGTGAGGCATGGAGCACCGCACAGCCTCCGATGATCAGCGTTGAGTTGACATTAGACAGCATTCGAGCCAACACGCCTCTCAAATTTGATTAAAAAGAATCAAGCTTGGCATGGTGGAAGGTTTTTTTTTATTTGCTGATGTATTTCGCATACCAGCGACCGGCTTTACTGATTGCTTAAAAATTGAAAACAGAGACCACATGGCGTGAACTGAAAATGATTGAATCGGTTTCCAGGAGGGCATCGGATTTGCCCTTGCAACGGAATATAATTTTAGCCTATTGATTCCGAAGCAGTATAATTTCATAAAGTTCGCATCTGCTTCCGAACCAACCCGACAGGAAACCAACCAAAAACTGATCAAAATCTTATCTCGAGCGCGTGAAAAATAAATAAGAATTTCATTAAAAACTTTGCCATGATTAGAAGGATGAACCGGTAATCCGCTCGGTAAATACCTACAAACGCGCAAACAACTAAATCAACTGGAGTGAATCCACCCGGGCATCAGCTCCCGAACGGTTTTCGGAACAACAGCCCGGATACGGGAAAACTCTCGATGTGTGAGATTCCGTACCCTTACCGGGCGGGCGGGTGTGAAAAGTTCCTAACATATTCATCGCTATTTTCCGACATCGACGGAAGAGGGAAGGCGACAAAAACCAGACAATTACACCATGAATATTTTATGAGATCCGAAATCCCGCGAGGATCAAGATGCTAGTGGTGTGAATGCGTGTGTGTGCGCGATAGAAACTTTATTACACGTCGGTTGTGAGGCACACCGAGGGAAAACTACTTTCCCTTGGGAAGAACTGAACCATGTCCTATCCCTCGCCAGACGGAGTAACCTGGGTTGTTTTTTCTAGCTCGTTATGGAAGAAGGGATCGCTGAACGATAAAAGAGAGAGAGAGAAAAAAAAAGCGGACGATTTGCTGAATGCGAAATTGTTCAACCAAAATACAAAATTGGAACATTTTCTAATCCTCGTGTGGTTGGAATAGGGTGCGAAGATCAAATTGCGCAACAATCGACACGGAACTGATGGGGTGAAATCGAATGGCGCGAGGGATTCGAAAATCAAACAGTTCTTATGTGCCTCTTATTTATTTACTTTATTTTGACGTGCGCCACGGGACTCTCGGGAACGCAAATGCCATTAATTTTTTACGATGTCCATGTTTTTCGATACGGTTCGTTCGCGGAGGGGTCATAAATTTTGCATTAATACAGAGGAAAACAGAGAAATGTGCTTGGCCGTGACGTGGGAGAGCAATGTCAGCGGCCGGAACTGGCCGAGGAACATGTTTCATGTTAAATGAAACGCTGTATGAGAAAGACAAAAATTTTCGCATCCAACGTACCGAACATCAACAATTTTAACAAATGCTTTTTTAATGATCTGAACCCGGAATAACTCTAACGCAATGCAATAAACCTACTCTGCATGCAGGACCTTCAAGGTTTAACACTCGAAACACATTCAATCGATTCTTCCGAAACATTAACCAATTAACAGAGAGAATTATTTTCGACTTCAGTCAACGCCAGACGAGCAACAGGAGGTCCGCTCGATACGGACCAATGAGAAAAAAAGGAAAGTTGAACAGCATAACACAAAAATTTATTCAGCGCGAAGTGCTGCAGTTAAAATATTTACCCACAATATTTAACCGAGACAGCTCGGAGGAAAAACTTGAGAAAACAAACAATACCCTGGCCAACAACGGTGCAGTCGTAGTAGTAGTGGTAGTAGTTGTAATGGGTACAACCGACACGTCAAGAAGTCTTGCAGCAATTGATTCGGCTAGGGCAATTCAGACTTTTCTAAGGCAAATAAAGCGTTTAGCCTTCAAGTGCTGCCTGCAAGTAGGACTGCGTTGAGACGAGATCGTAGACAAGAAAGAGGCAGTGAGAGACAGAGAGAGAGAGAGATCTCAGAACAGAGCCCTATTTAAAGGTTCGAACGTTGCAGGGAAATATATCACTTCTCGGAGGAAATGAAAGACAAGAAGAAAAACAACACTGCCAGCAAATGGAAGGCCACACACGTGCTGCCATATTTTAGCCTAGATCTGGCAATCGGATAAGACTATAGTTGGTCCGGCTTCTGATGTTTGTGTGCGGCGGTTGATAGCTCTGTTATGCGAGCTGACTCCGAATGGTGTCCTAAATTATGACACAATCGAAATATTCCAAACTTCAAGGACCTAACTGCGGGAGAAATGATTGTTGCAGATGTTGATTTGAAACGATCAACTTCTTGTGTGGACTATGGACAATGAATGTCGTTGATTGCAAGTCGCAGCTATACTAGGACCATTTAATATCAACAGTAACTTTGACATTCGTGACAAAATTTTGTAATAAACTACCTTTCAAAGGGAAACCAGAGTACCTAGAATCAGAGTGACGACAACTGTTCGTTTGGAATACACATTTTTGACAGTATTGTTCCGAACGAGCATACGACCTATCAATTACAACATAAAGCTAATGAAGCTGCTAAAAATTTAGATTAAATGTTTTGAATTGGTGTCTACATTACGAATGAGTTTTCGTCACTCTGGTTTCCAAGTAATATTTAAAACTTAATTAAATTGTCATGTTTCACAATTGCTACAGAACGGTTATATGTGTTGGATATGTTAGACAAAAGATTTCACACGTTTTTTGTAACAAATGTGGAAATCGTTCATATTACTGCTTGTTAAACCAACTCAAAACCCCGAAAGCTTTAAGTTCTAAACCAAGTTTTCAAAACTGACTGTACAATAAATTCATTCAAGCAGTTTCAGGTCCAGTTTTCACCTAAGAAATATTACTGCTGTGGAACGTATAGTTAGAAAATACAATACAAGAACAATGTTTGCTACTTGGGTTTCGACACAGTTTCGACTCCAACTGTTGTCAAATGTATGGATTTGACAGCCGTTGATGTTGAAACTGTGCTAGTTTTGGCTTCAAACAATATCGACATAAGGAAAACAATTGAAAAATTGTTTGATTGCAGTATGCGGTTTGTTCGTCACTTTTATCCAGTCGTAAGTGTTTGTAATCTCCATGAATAGCAGATAAAATTTTGAAGTGTCACACACTCAAAAAAAGGTGGATTGATAATGTCACAGACATAACTGGAGGGCGTGAATTTACATGATTCTGTCACACTTTCGAATATCGATAATCGTTCGTATTAGTTGTCAGTTTGTGTAAATTTTGCAACTGTTACCTAAGTAGCAACTTGTTGATAAAAAATAAAAGAAAGCAGATGCTTCACAATGGTCGCATGACGGACATGATAAAGCTTGCTTCAGATAGAATTGGAACAAAGACAATTGCCTGTATTTCAGTTATTTGTTCTTGAATTCAAGATCTTTTTTTATACAAATGTAGCGTTTTCTTCATACTTTTAAGAAAAAATACGGATAAAATTATTCGTCATGGCTTCGAAGGAATTCTCGAGTTTTTCCTGTAACACGGCTCATTAGGCGGCGCACACCTTCTTCGTCCATCGTTTTAGCTATCTTATTCCACCAGGTCGTCATCTGATTGATGTCTTTGACAACCTTTCCCTTTGCTTGAGTCTCCTCTTCATGATTGCCCAGTATTTCTCAATAGGGCTGAACTGGGGGCAGTTGGGTGGGTTAAGGTTTTTCGGAACAAACTGGACCCCTTTCTCTGCATACCATTCTTGAACGATTTTGCTATAATGACAGCTTGCCAAATCTAGCCAAAACATTACGGGATGGTCGTGGGATCGAATGAATGGCAAAATTCGTTTTCGGAGACACTCTTTTTGGTATAGTTCCGATGTCATTGTCTTATTTGTAACGAAAACTTTCGTTTTTTTGCCACAGCTGCCACAAATGCCCTGCCAAATCATAAATTTTCTTGCAAATTTGTCAGCAAAAACAAATTAAAATTTGGCTGGAACATCCCCTCTTGCCGTTGCCAAGTAAAATTTTTGATCTGGGATTTGCCCGAAGTCAGCCTTGACATAGATTTTATCGTCCATCAGAAGACACCCGTCGAACTTGGTCAGCACCTGGTCATACGAGCTGTTACGTCACTTACACCAATCCCGGGTAGATGTAAATAGCAAAGATAGACCCTGATAACAGCAAATTTTATTATCATATCAACACTTGTTATTTCTAAGCTGTCAATTCAACAGTTGATATAACTTCATAACTGTATAACTTCAATATTAGTTATTGTATCTCATTTTGTTATTGATCAAACGATTCAATTCTATTGATAACAACTGGAGAGCGAGTCATTTCGCCGAAAATCGTTTCGTCGAATGCCATTTCGCCGAAAGTAGTTTCGCCGAATGGGTTATTTCGCCGAAAGGGTCATTTCACTGGGGGAATAATTTCGAACACATCACATTTTTTGTTTGTTTTTATGTCTCCCGGATTATCGATGTGGCGCAGCCACATAACCGAAGCCAAGATGGCTCAGCGGCACAAATCCACCGAGGCGACGCCAGCTGAGTTGGCCACCGATCCGCCGTCGGAAGTGGCGACCTTTCGCATACAAACCTGTAACCGCCTCTCTTGCCCGGTCTACTCAAAGCTAGGTTTCTTAGCGAAACAAAACGATGTGGTGAAACCACATTAGATATTTTTTTCATTTGCACTCAGTAAACGGACAATACTACAAACATTTGCCTGATGGTTACTCCTAAGCAAATGCTTTAATGCTTAGTAGCCAGTGAAATCAACAAATTTTCTTAGGAAATCCGTTCTGAGTATCATGAACCATTCTTTATTCAAGAGAGTAGTCTTCCTAAATTAAACGCGGGAAATAAATTTATCCTTTATTATGAATATAAGAATATTTCAGAAGTACGATTGTAGCTCAACAAGACGGGTGTTAACGAAATCATCTTTCTTTTGTCTTCATTTTAAATCAATTCCAATTACAACATTAAGACAATTGCAAAATTCGGCGAAATGTCTCATTCGGTGAAATGACCCTATGTTTCCAATAAATATTTTATTTTTGGTTTGATTTTGCAATGACAGAATTTGCTACTTTGTTGTTATTCTCTCATACAGATTTATTTATTGTTTTTGATAAACAAAATAAATATCAAGTTTTACCATTGAGTTATTTAGTTTTAATAATAAAGTTTGCTATAAGTTTGCCAATTATTTCCACCCGGGTTATATCTTCGGAAGTGATAGTCATTTGAGCTTCGAACTACCCGCAATCCGATGAAAGCTTTCAAAGCCTAAGTTAGTTGAAATCGATTAAGCCATCTCCGAGAAAATTTAACGGCAAAACTATCTTCGAGAGGTGTACAAAGAGACATTTTGCGATCTCGTCGAGCTGAGTCGAATGATATATGATACTAGAGGTTTCCGAAGCTACTGGAGCCGGAATTCGAAAATCGGTGTAGCCGAAGTCAGACAAATTCACCTGAGTAGTTTACATTTGTTTCAAAATGTTTAAAAATCAGTGTAGACATCTTTGAGAAATCGTAGTACGAGTTAAATTGTTGGGTGCCTTCCGAATCGAAAACTGAATACCATTAATACTGAAATAAGTTTATTTGGTTGTCGACTATTCAAATCAGCAAATCTTAGATGGTTCTTAGATTTCATTTGAATCTTAGATCGGTTCAGCCATCTACGAGGAAAATGAGTTACACAATTTTAATTTCGTTTCACATATCATCCTGTAGTTCGGGAACCAGAAGTCGGATCCAAACATAATTCAGGAACCTTGTACGGGAGCATACGAATTTTCATATGAATCTGAGTTTGTAGAAAACGGTTGAGTCATCTTCGAAAAAAAGGTAAAAAATTGAGTGAAATTATTTGTCACATACGCATTTTCTGATCTCGACAAACTGGTTCGAATGGTATATGGGTGTTATGTTCTTCCAGCATTTTTTGCAGTAAGCAGTTTAAATCAATATAATTATGAAATTGTTCAGAATTCGGAAGTACTGCCATCTTTCCAATATGTCATATTCGAACGATTATGTTGCCAAAAACGAACCGTGCTAAAATCGGTCCGAGGCAAAATGTCATGAAAAAGGATGCTGTACACAGTCTTTTTGGTACTTAGAAACAATTGTATGTAACAGTATAAAAAATCGTGTTTTACGTTCCTCCCAAACCTTTCTTTACCATACAGCGCTCAGAACTCCCACTGCTGGAATATGGGGAAAAAGTCGCTTACACAAAAGTTTTGATATCTCCGTTAAAAATCAACGGATTTTAACAATCTATGGCTTGTTGGATAGCTATTACCGTGCGGAATCTAAGTCTGAAAACATATTCTGTTTTTAGGGTCAATTGTGACAGATACTGTTTGACATAAAACTTCGTGTAACTCAAAAAGTAAACATCCGATCTCAAAACCATTCAATAGCGTTCTGGGTGACGGGGAGACCTTTCATTTGCGACTAGTTCGATCAAAATCGGTCCAGCCATCTCTGAGATCTCGACCTCTTAGTTGACAACACACATACAGACACACACACACACACACACACACACACGGACATTTGCTCAGTTCGTCGAGCTGAATCGATTGGTATATAACATTCGGCCCTCCGAAAGTTCGAGCGAATTCTATACCTATTTTTATATATATAAAAAAAGGTAAAACGCAAAATTTCAATTTTTAATAAATTTCTTTATTATCGCCTTCAAAGTACTCTCCTCCTGCGGCAATACGTACATGCCAACGCTTGATCCAATTTTCCATACAAGTTTTATAGGCCGCCGAAGGTATGGCCTTTAGTTCACGCAGCGAATTCTCTTTTATGGTGTCTATGGTCTCAAAACGCGTTCCCGCAATGGCAATTTGAGTCTGGGAAAGAGGAAAAAGTTACACGGGGCCATATCTGGAGAGTACGGTGCTTGGTTGATGATATTGGTTGAGTTTTTGGCCAAAAACTGCGACACAACCAACGCTGTGTGAGCCGGCGCATTATCGTGGTGTAAAATCCATGAGTTTTCCTTCCATAAGTCTGGCCTTTTTTGCGAATAGCCTCACGCAAACGACATATAACGGCCAAATAATATTCCTTATTAACCGTTCGACCGTCCGGAAGAAATTCATAGTGCACCACACCACGAATATCGAAAAAAAAACAGTCAGCATGATTTTGGACTGATCATGATCCAAGCTTGTACGACCTTTGAAGCGTTTATACCACTCGTATGCCTGTGTTTTTCCTAGACACGATTCACCAAAGGCCTTTTCTAACATTTTCAACGTTTCGGAACCCTTAAACCCATTTACAACGCAAAATTTGATGCACGCACGTTGTTCTAAATTTTCATCCATTATAAAAATCGCCACACGAAAATTGTTCAACTTCTTTGTTTAGACGCCAAACAAAAACTAATCGTACGAAATGCGTCAAAATTTGACAGAATGTATATAAAAGTGTTGCCAACGTTGATAGAATAAAAGTTTACCGATTGGACAAGCGCGGGAATTTTAATATGAAAATTCCGGTTCTCTTTTGATTATAAGGTATGCAGCCATGCAACGGAACGGCGTACAGAAGCATTTCAGGACAAAGAAAAAATTTCTCGAAAAATATTTGTTTTTTCAGGAATATGCAGTTCGTGCAGATCAAAGTTTTTTACAATTGGAACGGTAAATAGGGAAATATATCGTAAGGAATGCCCGAGGAAGCGATTGATACCATTCCTGTGCAACCATGTCACTTCCTCACTATTCTGCAGTGATTTGGCATCTTGTCACTACGCCAAAGCTGTTTTCGGAATGGTATAAAGCGAATGGTGTCGATGTTGAACCGAAAGAAAGGTATTGGGTTCGACCCTAATGGCTGTAATAAACTCAAAAGTTCTCAGTTTCTTCATGCAACCTAACTAACTTACTGTAATTAGTTGTGAGATGACTAATAATGCACAATTAAACGAATAAAAAGCGCATCTTGGGTTGAACTAACAGCAAAATTGTTTTATTCCAAATTAAATCTGTTCAGATATTGTCGCGAACAAGCCTTTAAACTTTCCTACATTCCAGCGAATAAAATCAAAAAATAATTCTATAGATGCTATCGAATAAAATATGTTACGAGCAAAATTTTTCACCTCTTTTCTGTACAATCAATAAAAAAAACTTCCTGGCACTATGCCAAATAGTGACATTTTTCACGTCAATTCGTGAGTTCCGACTTCGACTGCATGTGGTTGAGAACGAACAAAAAATATGCATTTGCAACACCATATCAATTTCACACGGAACTGGTGGGCGCAAGAAAGAGTAACACTCCCCGGGCAGAAGTGCATAAATATATTATTAAGTGTCTGCTGGCATGCGATAATTTGCCTGGGAAGATTCTTCCACCGTTTCGGGGCAGATCTGCGGGGAGAGTGGAAAAGAAAGTTGAAAAATTTACCTTGTTGCTTCTGTTGCTTGGCGATCGTTACCGGACCCGACCGAAAACCGAGAGTCGCGGACTGTGCCCGGATAGCTCAGCAGACCAGAAACTCCCGGAGGCTGCCTGGCGAGTGATTTATGAGCAACTGCAACATTTTTCCGTCACGTGTTTGCGCATTCTGATGAAAAGAAGATCGCTCGACCGGTGTACAACAGTTGTTGAATGCATTAACCCTCCACGCTCATAACTTACTGCAGCAACTCCTTTTTTGTATAAATCGAAAAAAAAAATTGCGCTGTGTATACAAAACTAACTTCTTTGTTGTCGAGCGAAGCTATTGTAGAGAGGACATTTTTCATACGCCTTCCAAAGCAAAGGCAATCGGACAGACGTTGGTGGGTTCTGGTGCATTCACTCGTGAAACGAGTACGACCGAATGGTGGTTCGCGGATGGGAGAACCACCCGAAAGAATACCGCCGCCGCATCCTGGGAACGAAATGGCCCAACGCCAAAGAACACGCTTTCCAAGTGTAGTGTGAAATAGAAACAAACAGAGGCAGTCTATTGCCATCTTCCATTCGACTTGACTTGACTTCTTCTACGAGGACTCGAGGAGATTGTTTTCCCCGCTCAGCTTAGCTTTAGTAGTATGACTCTCAGCTCCAAGGCGTTTTCCGGCTGCTGACTGTTTCCCTTTCTACTGAACCGAGAAGGTAAATACCTAATAAATTTTAAATCCAAAGGATTTGTATCCTTTTTGTGTTTTGTTTTCAGTATTTTTTTTTGAGCTGCGATTGTGTGCCAAGTGCAACTAGAACGGAACTGTTTAAAAGTTCGGCTGAATCTTTATGCGTTCGGGGCGGTGGTCTTAACAAATGTTGAAACTAAAATAGAGTGACTTTTGTCGGAGCCTTACTTTGGGATTTTCCTAATGGAACGATACAAGAGATCAGCTGAGAATCACAATAAAAATCACTTAGAGTCAACTATTCACTTTAGCTAACTTTTTTTCATTCACTATAGTGGCAAAAAGTGTGGAGAAGTGTTTGTTGAACTATGACAATAGATTATGCTTGTGAATCTGGAAGTGAATGAAGAACTGACTGATACTAGAAGTTATTAAAGTAAGATCTGACTAAAAAGAATAAAAGATTTGTGTTCCAATTCTGACATCCTGTGGGCCAATTTATCTGTTTATGCAAAATCGTCCAGCAGTTGCATAGTTAAAATTTATAATTCTGCATCTGTAGCGCACGGAAGCATAACAGACTACAAACATTTTCAACCACTTCACGTTCCTGTGATTATTAGCAGCAGTAGCAGGAGCAGAAACACCAGCCGTAACCGGTATATTCGTGTGGTTCGTAATAATCTTTAACTTCTGCTACGTGCTGCTGCAGTCGCATAAATACGGCACAACAGCATACAGACGACCACCGGCGGAATCGGGAACCCCAGCCAGCTCTCGAGTTGCTTCTGTTCATTGCGGGGTGCTCTCTCTCTCTGTCTCTGAAAAGGACCATTCCGTTTTCCGCCTACCAGAGGTAGCTGCGTTTCCTTTCCCAGCAAGAATCACAGCATCGCTTCAGCCGATGCCCGGAATGTGTACAATTCTTTATTTACGATTTTCCAGCATTGCATTATTATGACTCTGGGGGCGGCTGGCCCTGACTCGTGCGCACTTATCTTTGAAATCTACCTCCACCCCCTGGCCCATCCGAGCCGGTGCGGTGGTCTGCGGGTTTATTAAGCACTCTTCACGGTCTACCCACAGTAGAATGAGAGCTCATATTTTTTGGAACGTGTTGCACAATTTAACCGATTCGGACAACCACATGCATCACAGGTCGGACAGGGATGAGGTCGGTTTGCGTATATCGCAACGAAGAATTTCATAAATAACCGCACACTTGAAGGTGGAAAGGGTTTTGCGATGACCGTTATAGATATGACCATTTACCTACCACCTGCCTGTCTAGCAACCAGATTCAGACGGCTAGGTTAGTACATGTTAGATTTGGCAGATCATAATGACTCAAATTTTTTATGTAGTTGTTATTCATTGTTTTTATTATAATCAATATAATTTTAGGTTGGTGATTTTTCTAATCACGTCCGAAATGTACCTTTTCTAAGGTTTGCAAACTACTTTAGCTTAACATTAGCTTTAGCTTTAGCTTAGTTTTAGCTTAGCTTTAGCCTAGCTTTAGCCTAGCTTTAGCTTAGCTTTAGCTTAGCTTTAGCTTAGCTTTAGCTTAGCTTTAGCTTAGCTTTAGCTTAGCTTTAGCTTAGCTTTAGCTTAGCTTTAGCTTAGCTTTAGCTTAGCTTTAGCTTAGCTTTAGCTTAGCTTTAGCTTAGCTTTAGCTTAGCTTTAGCTTAGCTTTAGCTTAGCTTTAGCTTAGCTTTAGCTTAGCTTTAGCTTAGCTTTAGCTTAGCTTTAGCTTAGCTTTAGCTTAGCTTTAGCTTAGCTTTAGCTTAGCTTTAGTTTAGCTTTAGCTTAGCTTTAGCTTAGCTTTAGCTTAGCTTTAGCTTAGCTTTAGCTTAGCTTTAGCTTAGCTTTAGCTTAGCTTTAGCTTAGCTTTAGCTTAGCTTTAGCTTAGCTTTAGCTTAGCTTTAGCTTAGCTTTAGCTTAGCTTTAGCTTAGCTTTAGCTTAGCTTCAGCTTAGCTTTAGCTTAGCTTTAGCTTAGCTTTAGCTTAGCTTTAGCTTAGCTTTAGCTTAGCTTTAGCTTAGCTTTAGCTTAGCTTTAGCTTAGCTTTAGCTTAGCTTTAGCTTAGCTTTAGCTTAGCTTTAGCTTAGCTTTAGCTTAGCTTTAGCTTAGCTTTAGCTTAGCTTTAGCTTAGCTTTAGCTTAGCTTAGCTTTAGCTTAGCTTTAGCTTAGCTTTAGCTTAGCTTTAGCTTAGCTTAGCTTTAGCTTAGCTTTAGCTTAGCTTTAGCTTAGCTTTAGCTTAGCTTTAGCTTAGCTTTAGCTTAGCTTTAGCTTAGCTTTAGCTTAGCTTTAGCTTAGCTTTAGCTTAGCTTTAGCTTAGCTTTAGCTTAGCTTTAGCTTAGCTTTAGCTTAGCTTTAGCTTAGCTTTAGCTTAGCTTTAGCTTAGCTTTAGCTTAGCTTTAGCTTAGCTTTAGCTTAGCTTTAGCTTAGCTTTAGCTTAGCTTTAGCTTAGCTTTAGCTTAGCTTTAGCTTAGCTTTAGCTTAGCTTTAGCTTAGCTTTAGCTTAGCTTTAGCTTAGCTTTAGCTTAGCTTTAGCTTAGCTTTAGCTTAGCTTTAGCTTAGCTTTAGCTTAGCTTTAGCTTAGCTTTAGCTTAGCTTTAGCTTAGCTTTAGCTTAGCTTTAGCTTAGCTTTAGCTTAGCTTTAGCTTAGCTTTAGCTTAGCTTTAGCTTAGCTTTAGCTTAGCTTTAGCTTAGCTTTAGCTTAGCTTTAGCTTAGCTTTAGCTTAGCTTTAGCTTAGCTTTAGCTTAGCTTTAGCTTAGCTTTAGCTTAGCTTTAGCTTAGCTTTAGCTTAGCTTTAGCTTAGCTTTAGCTTAGCTTTAGCTTAGCTTTAGCTTAGCTTTAGCTTAGCTTTAGCTTAGCTTTAGCTTAGATTGAGCTAAGCTTTAGCTAAGCTTTAGCTAAGCTTTAGCTAAGCTTTAGCTTAGATTGAGCTTAGCTTTAGCTTAGCTTTAGCTTAGCTTTAGCTTAGCTTTAGCTTAGCTTTAGCTTAGCTTTAGCTTAGCTTTAGCTTAGCTTTAGCTTAGCTTTAGCTTAGCTTTAGCTTAGCTTTAGCTTAGCTTTAGCTTAGCTTTAGCTTAGCTTTAGCTTAGCTTTAGCTTAGCTTTAGCTTAGCTTTAGCTTAGCTTTAGCTTAGCTTTAGCTTAGCTTTAGCTTAGCTTTAGCTTAGCTTTAGCTTAGCTTTAGCTTAGCTTTAGCTTAGCTTTAGCTTAGCTTTAGCTTAGCTTTAGCTTAGCTTTAGCTTAGCTTTAGCTTAGCTTTAGCTTAGCTTTAGCTTAGCTTTAGCTTAGCTTTAGCTTAGCTTTAGCTTAGCTTTAGCTTAGCTTTAGCTTAGCTTTAGCTTAGCTTTAGCTTAGCTTTAGCTTAGCTTTAGCTTAGCTTTAGCTTAGCTTTAGCTTAGCTTTAGCTTAGCTTTAGCTTAGCTTTAGCTTAGCTTTAGCTTAGCTTTAGCTTAGCTTTAGCTTAGCTTTAGCTTAGCTTTAGCTTAGCTTTAGCTTAGCTTTAGCTTAGCTTTAGCTTAGCTTTAGCTTAGCTTTAGCTTAGCTTTAGCTTAGCTTTAGCTTAGCTTTAGCTTAGCTTTAGCTTAGCTTTAGCTTAGCTTTAGCTTAGCTTTAGCTTAGCTTTAGCTTAGCTTTAGCTTAGCTTTAGCTTAGCTTTAGCTTAGCTTTAGCTTAGCTTTAGCTTAGCTTTAGCTTAGCTTTAGCTTAGCTTTAGCTTAGCTTTAGCTTAGCTTTAGCTTAGCTTTAGCTTAGCTTTAGCTTAGCTTTAGCTTAGCTTTAGCTTAGCTTTAGCTTAGCTTTAGCTTAGCTTTAGCTTAGCTTTAGCTTAGCTTTAGCTTAGCTTTAGCTTAGCTTTAGCTTAGCTTTAGCTTAGCTTTAGCTTAGCTTTAGCTTAGCTTTAGCTTAGCTTTAGCTTAGCTTTAGCTTAGCTTTAGCTTAGCTTTAGCTTAGCTTTAGCTTAGCTTTAGCTTAGCTTTAGCTTAGCTTTAGCTTAGCTTTAGCTTAGCTTTAGCTTAGCTTTAGCTTAGCTTTAGCTTAGCTTTAGCTTAGCTTTAGCTAAGCTTTAGCTTAGCTTTAGCTCAGCTTTAGCTTAGCTTTAGCTCAGCTTTAGCTTAGCTTTAGCTCAGCTTTAGCTTAGCTTTAGCTTAGCTTTAGCTTAGCTTTAGCTTAGCTTTAGCTTAGCTTTAGCTTAGCTTTAGCTTAGCTTTAGCTTAGCTTTAGCTTAGCTTTAGCTTAGCTTTAGCTTAGCTTTAGCTTAGCTTTAGCTTAGCTTTAGCTTAGCTTTAGCTTAGCTTTAGCTTAGCTTTAGCTTAGCTTTAGCTTAGCTTTAGCTTAGCTTTAGCTTAGCTTAGCTTTAGCTTAGCTTTAGCTTAGCTTTAGCTTAGCTTTAGCTTAGCTTTAGCTTAGCTTTAGCTTAGCTTTAGCTTAGCTTTAGCTTAGCTTTAGCTTAGCTTTAGCTTAGCTTTAGCTTAGCTTTAGCTTAGCTTTAGCTTAGCTTTAGCTTAGCTTTAGCTTAGCTTTAGCTTAGCTTTAGCTTAGCTTTAGCTTAGCTTTAGCTTAGCTTTAGCTTAGCTTTAGCTTAGCTTTAGCTTAGCTTTAGCTTAGCCTTAGCTTAGCTTTAGCTTAGCCTTAGCTTAGCTTTAGCTTAGCTTTAGCTTAGCTTTAGCTTAGCTTTAGCTTAGCTTTAGCTTAGCTTTAGCTTAGCTTTAGCTTAGCTTTAGCTTAGCTTTAGCTTAGCTTTAGCTTAGCTTTAGCTTAGCTTTAGCTTAGCTTTAGCTTAGCTTTAGCTTAGCTTTAGCTTAGCTTTAGCTTAGCTTTAGCTTAGCTTTAGCTTAGCTTTAGCTTAGCTTTAGCTTAGCTTTAGCTTAGCTTTAGCTTAGCTTTAGCTTAGCTTTAGCTTAGCTTTAGCTTAGCTTTAGCTTAGCTTTAGCTTAGCTTTAGCTTAGCTTTAGCTTAGCTTTAGCTTAGCTTTAGCTTAGCTTTAGCTTAGCTTTAGCTTAGCTTTAGCTTAGCTTTAGCTTAGCTTTAGCTTAGCTTTAGCTTAGCTTTAGCTTAGCTTTAGCTTAGCTTTAGCTTAGCTTTAGCTTAGCTTTAGCTTAGCTTTAGCTTAGCTTTAGCTTAGCTTTAGCTTAGCTTTAGCTTAGCTTTAGCTTAGCTTTAGCTTAGCTTTAGCTTAGCTTCAGCTTAGCTTTAGCTTAGCTTTAGCTTAGCTTTAGCTTAGCTTTAGCTTAGCTTTAGCTTAGCTATAGCTAGACTTTAGCATGGTTACGATATATCCATATTTAAATTTCTAAACCGATATTTAAAAATGCCGTAAACTATTAGTCGAAATTTATTCAGAATTTGTGCACATTTGAAGCGATTGTACGTTATAATGTTTTTATTATTATTAGGGGAATGAGAATTAAAAAATCTAAATTAGCAAAATCTTTTAGTTGTCTCAAAAAATATCGAACTAAAATTAGAAAATCAATTTATTTTGTCGCCAAAATGCTGATTTCGGTCTTTCAGTAAGTAATAAAATATCTCTTACAATTCAACGAGGGAGCGGTCTTCAAATGAGGTTCATGTAAACTTTCGAATTTATTCAAGATATTAGATGAAAGGTAAACCAGTCATGATAACTAATAAAGATGAACTAATTGTTCCCTCTTTCAGTTTCCATTTTTGGTACTTAGAAACAAATTTAAAACAATCGAAATTTTCGATTTTAACATGCTGGCGATAGTTGAAAACCCAAATGAGAACCGACATTCTCTATTTATCATTATGGTCGGAGAGAGTTTTAGTTTTCGAGTTGATGTTTATGCCTATTCATTCGCACTTGCTCACTACCCACAGTGAAGACAATTAAACAGTTTGACTACTTGGCACTACAAACTGACCAAGCAAAATTTCAAGGGACTAGGTACGGTTATTCAATTGACGATGAATTCTGGAAGCTTCGACAACAAAAGTAAAATTAATGAGAAGGGATGCTGACAGTCAACGGACTTTTTTCATTTCTAATAATATGCGATTGAAATAAAGTTTTACCGCATTGATATGCATGCACAAATAAAGATTTGTTAATAGCAGTACCTTAAGGTGCCGTTGTGATGAGACGTTATATTTACTGAAAAAAATTAGTTACCGATGTTTGAACAGCTGAGATCGGTAATCAAATTTAATTGTGTAGTTTTCACTCATTTTATGTGTATGGCGGTTTTCGCTCTCGGAGTGACACCCTCCGTAGTCAAACATAGAATAATGGCAAATAAATGTGCGAGAAGGTATAAATATTCGTATTTGTATTTGTAGTTCATATTTTTTTCACTATCTTAACAATGTTTAAGTATTGAAAATACACTCTGCACGGAAATACCGAAATCAGCATTTTGGCAAAAAAATTAGTTGATTTTCTAATTTTAGTTAGTTATTTTTTGAGACAACTAAAAAAATCTTACTTTTGCTTATTCAGATTTTTAATTCTCATGCCCTTAAAAATAATAAAATATTTGTTGAAATAGCTATTTATTTAGTCGAATTCACCAATTAAAAGTGCTGTCATTTCTTAGCTAAGCCACATTTCATTTCCATTTAACTAATTTTTTAGTTGAATTAGAAAAATAAAACGTTGTTTTCAACCAACATACATGGTTGAATTGGCTTCTGCAATTTGCAGCTATATGGCGCACTGTCACCGAAAAAACATTAACACCGTAATGACTACTAGCCACTAGATGGCACACTACTACCGAAAAAAATATCAGTCGCGGTTGTCTTTTCTATATTGGCAGTTATAAATATGATGTTGTTTTGGAGAAAAAGACATAAACGAAACATAAAGTTCTCTTTGAAAACTTTTCTTCTAAGTCGCTGTTTTCTTCATTCGGCTTCGCAGAATCGACTCACTTACTGAAAACTTTGAGTACTCGGAAAACAAAAACCGAGTACGAGTAATACACCGGGCGGCGTAGTCTGAAAAGATGGAAGATATAAAAAAACATCATTTGACATATATAATTAGAGTGCAACATTCGAAACTCACTTCACTGTTCCGCGTAAAAACATTATTACGCACAATCGCTTCAAATGTGCACAAATTCTGAATAAATTCACCTTCCATTAGGAGTTTACATCATTTTTACATATCGGTTTAGAAATTTATATATGGATGTATCGTAACAATCGTCAAAAACTGAACTCATTGTACAATCATTGTGCATTTAATCATCCAATTATATTTTTTGTTTGTTTTAGAGCTAATCTAAACTTTTAGTAGAACTTTGTAGCAGTTGAAATTCTCTTAACAGGACGTTTTCTACGTTATGCCTATCATCAGTAAACCTTTTGGATTCGATCGTGTTTCATTCAACGGAATTTTTAAAGCTGCTCTCTTCTTTACGGTTTTGAACCGACTAATGGCTATTGATTGATTGCACGAAATAAGAAATGTAATAAGCAAACTGTTATCAGAAATTTAATCATACGCCTGTTTTAAACAACTGCATTGAATGGATGCCGTTGGGCAATGAAGACCGTGCTTTCGACCAAGCCGTTGTCGATGATCCCCAGGAAATGTAAACAATATTATAGAGCATCATAAACCGATCGGAGGATTTAACATTCTTGTGGATGATTATTTGCGAATAATAAACGAGGAGCAACCAATTACTTTATTTCTTATTCGCCGACGGCAATGGGAAACTCTATTGTACGGTGGAACTATCGCACATTTTTTTTTTCGGAGCAATACACCAACTGGGATTGAACCGTCATCCTGGCGTCTTTTTTATGACAGTTTCAAAACTTTTCATCCTTCATATTATGCAAAACTCACCATCGAACCCGTTACTGTCCAGAACCTTTCTAAAAACAACATTGATCTAAGCTTACAGTTTTAGGTAAGTATTTGAATTCAAATTTTCAGAGCAAGATGTTGGCAACTCCTCCGCATACTGCCTGTGGGGGAAAAACTAGTTTTCTGTTGATTGTTGGCTTTACTGCTGCTAACAATGGTCGTTTAACTTGAGAAGTCAATTATTTAGTCA
Organism: Malaya genurostris; assembly: GCF_030247185.1. Classification (NCBI taxonomy): domain Eukaryota; kingdom Metazoa; phylum Arthropoda; class Insecta; order Diptera; family Culicidae; genus Malaya; species Malaya genurostris. The sequence continues at coordinate 269,274,422 of NC_080571.1, forward strand.
TACTGCTGACTGTCGGTCAATGATGTACTTTTAGAAGCCCGCCTGTTGATAGTCGAAAGAGCCTTCAGCCAATAAACTATACCTTGGTAGTGCATTCCAGTGCAGAACTCAATCTTCTGTTTCAATCGATTTGACAACCGAATTTTTAGTGAACAGAACAATTGTAGTGGCTTATGCTAGGATAGCTAAACAAAATTAGGACAGAATCTACTCGAAGAGTATAGGCTATCTGTGCAGCTCCGGAAGCGCCACCATAGCGTCTCCAGCGCGGTGCGCTGCATCGAACGTATGAAATGTCCAACAAAGTGTGATAGCTTACAAAGTTTACAATGGTCTCTATTTTCTTTTTTAACATAATCGCAACTGGAATTTTGAACACTTCTGTTCGTATTATCTGCAAAAATCAGATTTTTTTGCTGAGTTTTCACAATATTTTTGTATATATAAAAAATTAGGTATAAGATTCGCTCGAATTTTGGGAAAATTAGCCGATGCCCGGAAGGCCAACCGATTCAGCTCGACGAACTGAGCAAATGACCGTGTGTGTGTGTGGTTAGTTGTGTGTGTTGTTCACAAAGAGGTCAAGATCTCAGAGATGGCGAGACTAGTCGCAAGTGAAAGGTCTTCTCGTCAGCTAGTACGCAACTGATTGGTTTTGCGATTTGATGTTTAGTTTTTAAGTTATACATAGTTAGATGTCAAAATTTTCAGTTTTTTGTAATTGCAATAATTGGATTGCATAGTTGCAAGCCATAGATTGTAAAAATCCATTCAGTTTTAACAGAGTGCTCAGTGGTCCCAACCACATTAAAATACGTTTTCTGTTTGAGTTTCAGAGGTTGATTTTGGGGCTTCATTGCATTCAGAAAAACTTTTGTTTGGAACTGTCTTCTTCTTTGAATAAAATCAAAGTTGTCATTAATCCACTTAGAAGTGAGTTATAAGTTTTAATTTGCATACATTGCGTGGTAGTGAATTCAAGCCTTTTGAAGAATTATATAACATGTTACTACAAGAAAATATGCCGAACACATGGGCCCTTTAAAATGCATCGGTGTCGATATAAGGAGCATAATTGATATCCCAAAATGTAGTTTTTACATCATTACTTCCTTAAACGCACAGACGAAAAAGGGAATTGAGGGAACCACGTGGTCGATTCACAATTTATACGCGACCCACTGTGCTCAGGCCTTAAATAAATATGAAAATACACTTTTAGAAATGAGTGTCTTAAGATTCGTTACTAAACGTAGCACTCTAATATGCGTTAGTTGTCCCTTAGTAGTTCCCAAAACCTGTTGGGAGGTGTAAAAATGTTCCTTCATTATTTCTATCTGAAACAAATGATAACGAACAAGTCTAAAATAAAACAATCACTGGTAGATAAAACTGACTCGTCGTTTACGTCACTTATATCATCATATCTCTGGAATTGGTAAGGATAGCCACTTGATCTTCAAACTTCACCAATAACTCAACAGTAGCTTTCAAACGAATCTAAGTTTGTTTCAATTGGTTCAGCCTTCTACACACACAAACACACATACACACACAGAGAAACATTTTCCGATCCCATCGAGCTGGTCGTCTGATCGAGCTGGATTAAAAGTCGTTTTTTTTCAGCAATTCTATTACCCTTTATAGAAGAAGACAGAAACATTGATGCCAGAATATTCAAATGTATGTAGTGAGATAAAATTTGGTTAATCGTTTTTGTACGCGAGTTTCCTTAATCGACAAGCAGTAAAGATACCTAGAAAACGGGATAATACAAATTTTCGCGTTTTAGCGAGCTATTAGTGCGCAAAACAGTTCCCTGGAGAAACCCATTGTAATTTCGCTCTTCCTTATTTTATTCCCTTCCTCAACGATTTATGACGAAAACTGGAAAATTTTACGGTTTGAAAGATTTTTTCAATAACCGTACTCATACTTCATCTGATTATGCAAATAATATTAATTAAAATAGTCCAGTTTAGCTTGTAAAACCAAGGCTAAGAATATTAAAGAGTACCGCGCTGACGACGCCAGCCCTCACAAGGTGTCGCTTTAATCGCTATTTCGAGATATGCAGTAAGCCTATGCGGAGAATGAATACCTTGGCTAAATATCCCTCTCAGCGGGCCGTACTATTTTGTTGGTCGTTGAGCGCTTGTTGAACGACATACTGCACGAAATATTCGTTCAGTTTGCTGGAACGGTTTGTTGTTGTTTTTTTCACTTGCAAAAATAGTGTGAAATCTAGGTGTTACCTTCATATAGAAAGAAGATTTGTTGTTATTTTACGTGAAGTAGAAGTATTGTACAGGTATGTAGTGTTAGTTTAAAAAAATAAGTGAAAAAAACTTCGGAAATTGTCCAGTAAAACTAGTCCAACGGGGCTCCAAAAGCCTTGGTATTACATTCCTATAGTGGAATTTGACCTTCTGTTTCAACTGACTTCGCAGCCGATTCAAAGTGTACAGAACCACTGCATGGCTGGTGCTACGATTCTACTGACACTACGAATCCTTCCAGGTCGGGGCTCGAACATACGACAACTGGTTTGTAAGACCAGCGCCCTACGCTACGTCTATGTTGAACCGTCAGGTCGGAGGTAGCAGTTCAACATAAACTGCTATGCACTGATGAGTCTAAGAAGAATCGTAAAATCAAATGAAATTGGTTATGTGAACCTACCATAAATCAGGGGGTAAAAACCTTTTACCTCTTAAACTTACCACAAAAATATTCAGTTTGGACAAGAAAAAGTTTCTGCCTTTCTTTACTTCACAAAAGTTATAGAATTCCTGCAAATACCAGCTTTCGCACGGAGCCTCGGAGATCCATAGTGTTATATAAACTATTCGACTTAGTTCGACGAGTTCGAAAAATGTCTTTGTGTGTATGTATGTGTGCACCTTTCAACAACTTTTGTCGTGAATACGACTTACTTTACTATGGGGCGCCTTTTCAAAATTTACCCTCTGAGATTTTTGATCGTTAATATCTCTTGTTGTATCTAACGAATCAACATAATTTTTGCTACATGCCATCGGAAATATGATCACAATTTTATGATAAAATTTTCAGTTGTGTGACCAGAGCTGCAAATTGTCAGTCATGTCAAATGACCTTGACAGACTGACTAAAATCATCGTCAACTGTAATCGGTACGGTCAAAGTGTCTGTCAAATGAGATACTCGATAGTTCAATGACCAAGAAGTATACTCAGTCAAAGACAGGTGACGCATTTTGTTCTCTCTCTCATTCTCCTATTCCCTGTTGAAGTAAAAAAATTCCATGAGAGTACTAACATAAACATAAATTGATAAAGTTAATTGTTCTTTGTAAAAAGTCATCGGATTTCGGAGTATATTGGTGTACATGAATTTAATTCAATGTTTATGCTGCTTGATTAATATTTAGTCACATCGTAATCAAGCAGTGACAGGAGAAATGAAGATAACATCAATCGCATCGGCAATCAATGAGCGTCCTGGTGAGTGTAATACCAAAAGAATTTAAGTTATGACAGATCGGTTCTCAGACACTCAATATATGATGATTGGTAGAGCCTGGTTGGCAGCAGTCCAGTGACATAAACTTTTTTTTTGTTTGATAGTGACATTTAGCAGCTCTGTGTGTGACATAATCTCAAATAATTCAAAATTAAACTTTTCTGAATTGTTTGGTATAAACAAGTATCAAAGAGGATAACTCATAAGGAGCGTTTGCCTTTCTCGTATTTTTAAGCTCATAACTCAGTGATCTGTGAAAGGATTTATATAATCTAACTACCAAAAGAATCGGAATTTTTCAACTTAAACGTGTATAGCAACATCATTGAAGTATTTTAATAGTACACTATTGAAAAACCTGTCTCATTTGACCCATGTCAACACCAGCCAATCAGAACGCGTTCTGAGGAAGAGAACAAAATATGTGCTGCTGTACAACAAATCTTTCGAGAATAATGTTCCGAACAGTGTTTAATATTGTAGTGAGTTCCACAATTTGGTCCTTCTGAAAGGCAGAAATGAATACCTACAGCATTTTGACAGTTTGTTTCAATGAATTATGCAAACACGAAATGAAATAATCTACATTAAAAATCTATATGCGACTATTTTTATAGTCGTTAGAACCGCCCAGTAGTGAAAAAGCTACAAACGAAATAACGTAAAAAGAAACCTCTTAACAAAAATTGGATCAGTTTGGATTTTATCGCCACTGCAAGCAGATGTATTTTGTGTCGTTTTCAAAGCAAGACAAAAGCGATTACATCACAGCTGCCAGTCATTTTCATTGGTGAACAAACAACGAAAAGGGGACAACAGTGGAGAGCATCACACAAAATCAGCCTTTCTAATTGCGCTAAAAGTTTTCTAAAGAACTATTAGGATTTCTTGCTCGCAAACCGAAGGTAAATATCATCAGTTTAGTGCAAATCTAGAACTATTTGATTTGATTTGTGCACTTTTCGCTGTGTGTAATTCACAGTAATCGAGTTCAAGTGAAGCCTTCTTTGTTTTTGCAAAAATGTAAAAAAGGGAATGCTTACATAATTCATAAAATTGATCAACTAATTGATTTCGGAAGTGTTAAGGAACATGTCAGTTGTTTTCGTATTCACGAAATCCAGTTATGTCTCTGATATTACCCACTCGCCTTTTTTTGTCGTGCTCAACTTTCTCGAAGATTTCAACAAACTTAAGCTCGCTTGAAAAGCTACTATTGGGCCATTGATTAAGTTCGAAGATCAAAATTTAACAATTTAACACTTACTGAGCAATGTAATAATTTTGTGACATCGTTGGAATTTAAAATGACGAAGCGAGTGCCCAAAACTGTTTTTGCTTTCTCATATATAAAGGCTATGCAATCACTGTGAAAACCGACTTTTTAACCGAGGCCCGGAGGGCCGAATGTCATATACCATTCGACTCAGCTCGACGAACTGAACAAATGTATGTGTTCGTGTTTGTGTGCGTGTGTTTGTTTCTATGTATGTATGTATGTATGTATGTATGTATGTATGTATGTGTACAAAAATATGCACTCATTTTTCTCGGAGCTGGCTGAACCGCTTTTCACAAACTAAGATTCAAATGAAAGGTCTCATGGTCCCATAGCCTGCTATTGAATTTCATCTTGATTCGACTTCCGGTTCCGGAGATGATATGCACCAAAAAATATCGAAAAAATATGCACTCACTTTTTTCAAAAATGGCTGAACCGATTTTTACAAACTAAGATTCAAATAAAAGGTCTTATGGTCCCATAGTCTGCTATTGCATTCCATTTTTATCTGACTTCCGGTTCCGGAGTTACATGGTGATATGCGAAAATTAGAAAAAAAAGTGTGCATTAAATTTTCTCTGAAACAGCTCAACCGATTTTCACAAACCAAGATTCAATTCAAGTTTTCTCATCTGGTTTTGTTTTGACAGCGATATAATCGTTTGTCTAATTGCGATGAAAGTCGATCAAATCTCATCACTGCTAGCAGGTTTCAAGCAGAATTCAAATAATTAATACCTACGGACTAAAAAGTTACATATTTGTGAGAAGTCAAAATTTTGAAAACGCAACATTTTGGCATTAAAAATGCCTTACTCTTCACTATACGGGGCCGGGGGCAATTAAAAGCTTCAAAAATAGCCGCGTAACCTTTTTTCGTCATAATTTTGAACGTTAGTAACTCAGTCATTTGTTGATGGATTGATATAAATTAACAGCAAATTCAACAACCAATTTTAACTTAAACATGTATAGCAACGTCTTTTCAGTATTTCAATAGCATACTATTGAAAAAAAATGGTTAGAATTGACCTATGTTTTCATCCACCAATCCCAGCTGACCAAATTGACGTCATTTTCTTGTTCGGCATAGGAGGCTTTGCGTCATGCATAAAAACACCGCATCATTTTGCGTAGTTCGAAGAGGAATCTATAAATATATGCTGCAAATCATGTATTAATAAAATCAAGTTACAATATGAACAAAATTAAGGAATTTGGTTGCATATGCATTGGTTCCTTAATCTGCAAAAATGAAAATCAATTATAGTAACCAAATATGTTCTGCGGACTAAGTCACATATTTTCTTCCTTGTATTGCGGCCATTCTATTTTCAAACACTTTCCGAAGATTATCGACGCTTTTAAAAAAGGATCATTAAAATTACAATATTACTGAGTTTATTGGTTGACAGTTATTCAAATTTTTCACATTCACATTTTTCGATCAAAATATTTAAAATCTTCTCTAGACGCTGTTCCGATGATTCCGTCTTGAAAATTATTATGATATAAAATTGTTTCATTTGTCCAGATTTATATCTAGAGGTTGTTCGTATTCAAAATTGATCTTTTAAGTAACTTTGAAATCATCATAACTGACTTTCATTCAAAGGATATTTTCCAAACATTTTCAAAAGTAAAAATTTGTTGCAAGCATCAAAATAGAGTAGAATCAATTTTTCTGAATTTGTAATTTGTGACTTTTAGTGCATCCACCATCATCTTTATTTTTGTATTTATTATGGGTACCTAAGAAGATTTCATTTTTAATGTAATCGTGATCGGACGTGTCTTACATAGAACCCTTTAATTTTTTAAATTGATCGGAATGGATTTCTTCAACATATTAACGGCAAAAATAATTGTCTGAAAGTTCCCTTCTTGAAATTTCGGGTTTCTCAAACAATGGTGTCATCTATTTGAAAGGTGCCTATCACATACTACTTTTATTTCTATTGTAGAGGTGTTAGCTTTTTGGGTATAGGTGAATAATAAGGGCAGAAAAACTTGCTGATCCCATGCACGGATATGGAAGTCGATCCCATTAGACTGCGTCTTACCATCAAATAGTGATTCAAATAACTATTATCTTCATAACCTGCATTTTAACGGCGATGCGTTATGACAAACGCACGAGTGATGACGGAGCTTTCGCATTTTCTTTCAACAATTTGTGCAGTGGGTTGATCCTAAAACCATTTATTCCCCGATGGATTGAAACTGGAACAATGAGGAACTGAGTGGGCAAAATAAACCGCTTTAGATAAATCGTGAATTATAAATGGTCCATCTGAAATGAGGAAAAGGAAGAGTGGTGGGAAGGTTATTGTTCTGAAAATATGCTTGCAGCACTGGCAAATGTCGGTATCTTTTGACACACACACACACACATGCGGTTTGAAGAAACTTGTGAACATCATTCCTCAGGGCTCTCGAGAATTTCAGCCCCTTCTTATTTCCCGCCACGGTACTCGACTGGGAATGTGTTTCATATTTGCATTGTTTGGTTCGTAAGTGATAAGGGGAATGTTTATAATAGAAACAGCGAAATTATCATATTCGCAATAACGATCATCATTTGGTCGATGGGTTGGTTGGTGGTCACATTCCTCATATCCCATGCAAGTTTCAATCATCTCTTTGCAATCATAGTTGCAGGCTTTCAATGAATGCAAATCATTTTCTAGGTGTCGGGAAACGTGTTGTGTGTAGTCATTCCACATAACTATTGCATTGTCGAGCACATTGTCATGCCGGGCTAAAATCAGGTTATGGAAATGTTTATGTCAGTAGGCTGTTGAATAATGATGCATGTTGCACGGCAACGGATTCGTATCATTCGTGGTATTGCAATGCTTTCACAGAATTTATAATTTGTTTTAAAGTGTCAAGTCTTTAAAGTAAAAATAGACATTTTCGTACTCCAAATTAAGTAGCAAAAGCAGAACCCAACAGAAATAAGATATGGTTCCAAGCTGCCACTTGTGGATGGGGCGAAATAAAAACTTCCCTACAAATTGTCATCAACTTTTCCATAACAATTTTCAGCGATCATATCAGTCCTCCATCACTCAACCGAAACTCTAATGCGGAAATATTTCTAAATTAATCCAAACTTCGGCCTGCGCCGGGGACTATTAGAGTGGCAATAAAAATGACAAATGCTCCCCAGGGTAAAGCTTGCAGACGTCAAATATAAATACTAAATGTTAAATGCTGACGGAAATATGAACGCTCATCGACGCCCGGCCGGATTGTCGGGAGAAGCCGACGATTATTGTTATTATAATTGTTATGGCTTGCGGTAAAATACAAAATGCAACGCTGCATTATTTGCTAGAGTGTGTGTGTGTGAGTTGGCGGCGGCCTGTAGTGGCTTTGCCGAGCGAGAGCGAAATTGATGGTTTTTGATGAGGACAAAGTTACGATCTGTCAGATTTTCTGCCTTTGTTGGTCGGGGAAATTTTGGCTACAGCGTTCGCTCCAAAATGATTGCACTGTTTGAAATGTTGACAATGCCCCAACTTGGTCTATTATTTTCGTAGGATATTAAAATGCATTGGAAAACTTCGAACATGTTACCTCTACTCTTTCTGTGTTTCACAGAAAGCATTAGCAGTTCACATTGAATTGTTGGTGCACTTAGCCACATAAATCGGTCAGGAGTGAACAAAACCCCTGGATGCTGGTTTAACCTATGTAGTGGTGTAATCATATCTTTCTCATCCTCGTTTGTATCGAAAACATTCATAAAGCTTAGGATAATTTTTATTGTAAATTTTAGCCAGAAAATTGGGACTGTTACAGATGTAGATAATTCGTTCAATCACGAATTAACAAGTTCTGTAAACCAGAAGAATTTACTGATCAGTATTAAGAAATTCACTTCTCTTCACATGGTCACTTATAAAAGTAGAGTTATTTAGGAATAGGAATGAAATATAATAGCATACTCGATCAGATGGTAATAACAGTATTATACCAACTGGGGTAATTTATTTCAGAAATATTTTGTAACAAATTTTGAAATATTTTTGGCTGGTAAGCTGTCAAAATAACAAAAATCATAACAAAAAAGACTTCCGCTGTTTTTTTCCAAAATTAAAAGCTTTATTGCGAAAAAGTGCTTACAGATGTATTATTCAAAGTATTGTCCATCGCTAGCGACAACTTTCTCCCATCTTTCCGGCAATTTTCGGATCCTGGCTCGAAAAAAAAATCCTCTTTTGACGCTCTCCATGAAACTATCCATTTTTCCAACTCTTCGAAGGATTGAAAATGTTGATCTGCCAGGCCATGTGCTATCGAACGGAATAGGTGGAAGTCAGAAGGGGCGACATCTGGGGAATACGGCGGGTGGAGCAAGACTTCCCATTTCAGCGTTTCCAGGTACTTTTTGACCACTTTTGCGACGTGAGGCCGAGCATTGTCATGTTGGAGGATGACTTTGTCATGTCGCTCTTGATATTGTGGCCGCTTTTATTTTAGCGCCCGACTAAGGCGCATCAGTTACGTTCGGTAATGATCTCCTGTAATGGTTTCACCCGGTTTTAAGAGCTCGTAGTAAATCACACCGAGCTGATCCCACCAAATACATATCATAAGCATGCCCGGGCTTTCCCATGATTTTCTGCGTTTAGGATTATCGTATCGAACCCACTTTTCATCACCGGTTACGTTTCGATGTAAAAGCTCCTTACGATTTTGTCTTTGAAGCAGTTGCTCACATACCAATAGACGGCGCTCGATGTCCCTCGGTTTCAACTCGTACGGCACCCAGTTTCCTTCTTTCAGTATCATGCCCAGGACGATTCGGCAAGCTCTTCTTGGGTTTGGCACGAATCTTCTTCAAGCAATGCTTCTAGTTGTTCATCTTTGAAGGTTTTTTCTTTTCCGCTACCATGTTTGTCTTCGACGTCGAAATCACTATTTTTAAAACGTTGAAACCACTCCCGACACGTTCTTTTACTCAGAGCAGCATCACCGTTGGTTTCTGAGAGCATTCGATGCGCTTCATATGCATTTTATTCGAATTGTAACAGAAAAATAAAACTTCCCGCAAATGACGAGAATTGGGCACATAAACAGACATTTTCGAGCGTAAATAATACGAAAACTAGAACAACTGTCACTGAAACGGCGATGACAATTCATTAGGCGCTGTATTTTGACCAGCCTCAGCCGGTACAGTCATCTATCGAAAAAAGGCGGAAGCAAACTTGTACACCTGATATTAAAATACTTTTTAATGGTCAAAGCAAAATGGTGGAAGGTTTGGTAACGACAAATCATATTGTTTTTCTACTATATTTTTTATTCGGGAAACTTTCCTACTGCAGGGTATGGAAAACACGGTATGCTTATGTACTTAATCAAGCCAGTCCTTTCATTTATTGTGCTAGGTCGAAAAAGTTCGGTTCCGGTGAAAATCTCTAGAAACAAACGAAAAACAATTTATTTGTAATTTTTGCTACAGCATCACTACAGCAACCTTCACAAGTAAATAACCAGAGATATAATTGTATAAATGATGTAGCCGACGATTCGCATTGTTTTTCGCCGCTCAATTTTCTCTGAGATGGCTGAGCCGATTTCTACACACGCTTAGGCTTATTTGAAAGCTACTATTGAGGGCTGAGGACAGTACCGTAAAGTGGTAGGTTTTTTGCTATTTTCCCGTTTCAAATTAAATTTTCTTGCAAACGGTGCAGAATGTAGAAAAACCCTCCTGACAATGTCTTCGAAATTTAGTTGAGAATATTCTGTGAAATTTTCAGAATGATTCATTGAGTTTAGCGGTCGTGTTGTTTTTTTTTTGACTGAAGAACTGCAGAAAAACGCTCGGAAATGCATACCTCTATTTGTTCATCAAAAATCTTAGCTTTGAAGGCTTGTATCATAAATCTACCGTGACAAAGTCTAGATAATTTAGTTTAGATGCGATTAGTACATAAAAACATATATGTTATCGCGATAGAAAAAAGTATTGTATTTTCCTGTGACACAAAGTCAGTTTCAATGCATCCGTCATTTTTTTCGCTTTGGTTTTCTGTTAGCATTCTGAAAAAGGAGAGAGAAATAAAATTGGCTCGACAAGGCTTCCAAACACACAGACATTCTATCTTTGTGAAAGTTGAGTATTTTTTCATTGTTCATTGGTATCCACGTAATGTCCAACCCATACGATAGAATAATGTGATAAAACTTCTCATCAAATGTATGCTGGCAACCCGGTACAGTTGGCTCATATACGAGAGAGTACAAGAGAAATACGATGCGCAAAGGGGAATTGATCGAGCAACGTGGTCGATTTAAAACTCAACACGCGACCCTCTGTCCTCAGACCTTAAAATGTGGATCAAGTTTGAGAATCAAATGACTGCCACTTCTGGATCCGGAGTATAAAAGACCTAACCGACAGAACGCGTTGTTTTTTGACCTCTCCATTTTCTCAGAGATGGCTGAGTTGATTTTATCAAGTTCAGGAACATCGGTTCCGGAGATATAATAATATAAGTGTCGTAATGTATGTATGTGACTCATGACTCATCGAATTTCGTTAAAATTCGGTACATTTGAAAATAACAATGTTTATATGTTGGAAGGGTTCTGGCGAACATTTCCCGCTCGAGAGGTGTATTCTCATATAATCGACAAATCCTAGAATTTTAATTCACCAAAACTTCTCAGAGATGAAGTAATCGTAACTCTTTTTGCCTTTCTCATATAGAAAGGTTATGCAATCACTGTGAAAACCGACTTTTGAACCGAGGCCCGGAGGGCCGAGTGTCATATACCATTCGACTCAGTTCGTCGAGTACGCAAAATGTCTGTGTGTGTATGTGTGTGTGTGTGTGTGTGTATGTGTGTGTGTGTATGTGTGTGTGTGTGTGTGTGTATGTGCGTATGTGTGTATGTAACGTTTTTTTGCACTAACTTTTCTCGGAGATGGCTGAACCGATTTTAACAAACTTAGATTCAAATGAAAGGTCTTGTAGTCCCATACAAAATTCCTGAATATTATTTGGATCCGACTTCCGGTTCCGGAGTTATGGGGTAAAATGTGCAAAAAAATGAAAATATGTTTTCTAGCTTTTCGAATAGATGGCGCGACCGATTTTCATAAACTTAGATTCAAATGAAAGGTCCTGTGGTCCCATACGTAATTCCTGAATTTCATGCGGATCCGACTTCCGGATCCGGAAATATAGGGTAAAGTGTGTTAAAAATTGTATACCATCACTGAAAAGGACGAAAAACCGTAAAAAGTTTTCTAAATCGACATCAAATCTTCTCCAATTAATAGTTTTCTATCAGCAAAAGGTCAAACAAACCGATTTCGGTTATTGTTTTTAGGAATCGAAGAAAATTATTTTGAAGATTATAACAAATACTGTTATATATATGATGGTATGATTTATATGAGAAAGGCATCATTACACCACTAGGTGGATTAAAACAGGTTTTTTCTTTTTGTCTTTCTCATATACAAAGGTTATGTAATCACTGTAAAACCCGACTTTTGAACCGAGGCCCGGAGGGCCGAGTGTCATATACCATTCGACTCATTTCGTCGAGTACGCAAAATGTGTGTGTGTGTGTATGTGCGTATGTGTGTATGTAACGTTTTTTTGCACTAACTTTTCTCGGAGATGGCTGAACCGATTTTCACAAACATAGATTCAAATAAAAGGTCTTGAAGTCTCATAAAAAATTCCTGAATATTATTTGGACCCGACTTCCGGTCCGGGAGTTATGGGGTAAAATGTGCAAAAAAAAGAAAAGATGTGTTCTATCTTTTCTCATAGATGGCACGACCGATTTTCACAAACTTATGTTCAAATGAAAGGTCTTGTGATCCCATGCGTAATTCTGAAGCTCATTCGGATCCGACTTCAGGATCCGGAAATATAGGGTAAAGTGTATTAAAAATTGTATACCATCACTTAAATAGGGGAAAAACCTTAAAAAATTTCTAAATCGACTTCAAATCTATTCCAATTGATAGTTTTTATCAGTAGACGGTCAAACGAACGTTTTCGGTTATTCTTTTAAGAATCGAAGATAATTATTTTAAAGAATACCACAGTATTATATAACATATGATGGTATGATTGATATGAGAAAGGCATCATTACACCACTAGGTGGATTAAAACAGGTTTTTTGCATTCACTTTCTCGGAGATGACTGAACCGATTTCCATGAATTTAGATTTAAAAAAAAAGGTTGTAACCCCATACACAGTTCCTGAGTTTTATTCGAATCCGACTTCCGGTTTCTGAATTACAGTGTGATATGTGCAAAAAAAAAATGAATATAAGTGCACTAAAAGATATAATTGTCACATACAAAGTTCCTGAATTTTATTTCGATCCGACTTCCGATGCAATTCCGACTAAGTGAAAAAAATCCTATTTCAAATTACTTCCTCACCTATCTCAGAGATGGCGTGACCGATTTTTATAATCTTAAGTTCAAATGAAAGTTTTTATAGTCCCAAATAAAACTCCCAAATTTCATCCGGATCCAACTTCCGGTTCTGAAATTAAAGGGTAAAATGTGTTAAAAAATTGATACCGTCACTTAAACCGGCTTAAACTAAACACGCAAAAAAAATCTAAACTGATCTCGAAACTACACAAATCGATAGCCATTATCAGTAGGCAACTAAACAAATCGACTTAGGTTATCCCGGCTCCCGGTCTTCGGTCTCGGAAGCACCGGAAATAGTGGTCATATATTTCAAAATGGATCTCACTCACTTTTCTCAGCGATGGTTTTACCGATTTCCAATACGGAATTCCTTAATTTCATCTGGATCCGACTTCCGGTTCCGGAGTTATATGCTAAAACGTGTTAAATATTGCACACCGTCACTTAAACCGGCGAATTTTCTTCTAAACTGGACTCAAAACTACACAAATCGATAGCCGTCACCAGTAGACAGCTAAACAAACCAATTCCGGCTACCCTGGTTTCCGGTTTTCGATTAACGACAGGAGATAGTAGTCATATGCTAAAAAATGGATCTTACTCCCTTTCTCAGAGATTTAAACAAAAATGTAAGCCGTCGTTTAGAGTTCGATGTCAAAATCGAATAAAATCTTCAAAATTTTAATAAAAAATAGAGTTTGTACGTCATGTTAGTTGGTGACCATACAAAACTTTCCAAGTTTCCAAGTTACAACGATTGAAAAAAGTTGAAATTGAATTCAACAAAAATCAGCGTTTTTCAAAATCCATATCTAAATATTCCGAGAACGGCCACATTTAAGAGAAAAGTAATTATAAGTAAACATATTGCTTACGACCTTTAGAATCATTCTGTAGTGTTTATTTGACTTTTTCATCAAAAATCTATTTCAGCTATAACTGCTTAGACTGTGAACCATTTCGTGAAAAATTCTAACTTTTGGCTAAAATCTGTAAGTCGAGTAGTTATTCAGTATGTTGTCGTAAATAACCCTGCTCGAGAGCATGGATATTTTTGACTTTTCGATAGTTGATATCCAACATTAAAAAAATCTTCAGATTTGGATGAAATTCCGCAAATTTGCATGTCTATAAGTCCTTTTGTTTGAATTTGATTTTATGAAAATTTGACATGAGTTTTTTTTTGACAGACTAGAGATGGGCAAAACAGTTTATTTCAAAGAACCATTCAGTGATGCAGAGTTTTATTGAAAGAACTAATTCTCCAGAGCCGTTCTAGTTGGTTTGTTTGTTGAAAGACTGAACGGGAATTCAGTTTTGTTATTTCAAGCGTGCAAAAAAAGGTCCCTAGAATTAGAACTCGGGTTTCGTGTGCTGCTTTCTTATTAGAGAGCTATCGTTCTCGAAAAAAGCACTATCGCTCATTTATTCTTTCTAAAGAACTAATTCTTTTAAGCCGTTCGCGAATGAATTGCCCACCTCTATCATAGAATATCATGGTGTGAAAACTAGTGAGATTTATTAGTCAATAGAAAGAATTCCCTATTCATCATTTGGTCTGAAAAAATACTCTTGAAATTGACCATTTTACTCTCATCTTCCTGGAACCGGAAGATGGATCTGAATAAAAATCAGAATAATCTTAAGGCATCTCAAGACCTTCCAGTTGAATCTAAAATGGTGAACTGGGTATTTTTATATTCTAAACTATTGACTGGTTTTTTCACTGTTTTGGGTGCCTATCACCCGGTTCCGAGTGAATTTCAGAAACATTGCATGATACCGCTAGATCTTTGATTTGAATATAAGTTTGTGAAAATTGATTCAGCCATCTTCGAAAAAATGAGTGGCATTATTTGTCAGACACATACAGAAATTTTCTCAGCTCGTCGAGCTGAATCGTATGGAATGCGACATTCGGCCCGATGGGCCTCGGTTGAAAAGTTGGGTTTCACAGTGAATGCGTAGCCTTTCTGTATGAGAAAGGTAAAAATATAATTTAACAATTATTTTGTTTCAATGCAATCTTTGAAAAAACTGAAAAGTATTTTAAATGGCCGTCGTACAATAATGTTGCTGCTGTAATCGTGTCAAGATGAACTAACAATGGCTGAGGTTTCATAAAAAGATGAGATATTAAAAGAACCCAATGTTTTCATAGATGAGGGAAGCGAATTCGAATCACGTAAAATAAACCAAAAACTTTCATTGCGACAGTGCATTAGAAATCTTCTTTGCTTCCTATTGCATCGAGTTTCAATGTGCCACTGAAGGGAGTGTTGTGTTATGCTCAACAACATACTAGCATACCAGTCCTAGTCATGCGCTATGCTTCGCGAAACGTTTCAACTTCGGCCGATCACATGTTTGATGCTGGCAGATTTTGCCGCTAACCGTGCGCTACGGAACTACGTTACACCGGCGCATGAAAAAGACTATGGCTGTGTTATTTTGTGTGCTGTCTATGTTGTTTGTTTTCGCTGCTTGCAGGCGTAAACGATCGGCTTTCTGATGGGGAAATGCCAAAGCAAACCTATCACCAACAGCTGCTGGAGTTTACTAATAGTTTAATTTCTTTTACTTATTCAGGAAGTTTCTCTGTTGTTTACGATAAAGCCATGTACAAGTAGGTATTTTGTTCTGTAGTAAATGAAATAATACAATTTCTTTGTCCAAGCAATCGACATGGTTTGTTTCTGGACGGAATAAAGCTAGGTATGCAAATTATTTCTAATGAAAAGAAGAGAACTCAACGTAGAAGCTATTCAAATGCAAAGTATTACCGGTCAGTTCCTATGAAACCAGTAAGAGTGCAGCCGTCTGAAGGATCCAATTTCAAGCACCGAAATCTCTTGAAAGTTTTTCCAGAGCTCATTCGAAATGCGTATGAAATACCGTTAAAGGCAATCGAACAGGTAGTATATTGAATTAGCAAAAACAACGACTTGCTCACGGAAAAATCACTGACTTAAAAAAATCGCATATTAGAATTGCAAAAAAGGCGGTTGGGTAATGTCAGAGACATAAATGGATGTCGTGAATACGGAAAAACTGGCACACTCCCATCACTTTTCCGAATATCAGTTAGTTGATTGATTGTATGAATTGTGCAAGCTTTCCCCTTTTTCACTAATAGAGTTTGAAGCGATGCACCTACATTAAAGTACAGATTAGTTGCATTAAACAGCTACTATTCTACAACTATATATTCCACACTTGAAACAATTCCATTTTAATTTGCTAATATAGGAGGCTAGGTACGACAAATTTGTAGTTTATTTTTATTGATGCTATGAAGTTCGAAGATATCTGATTCTTCTCGAAATTTCAGTACGAGACAATTGCGATTCCCTGGTCTGAAATGTATCGACGATCTTCGGAGTAAAGAGTAATTTCAATAACAATAATGATAATAATAATAATAATAATAATAATAATAATAATAATAATTATTATTATTATTATTATTATTATTATTATTATTATTATTATTATTATTATTATTATTATTATTATTATTATTATTATTATTATTATTATTATTATTATTATTATTATTATTATTATTATTATTATTATTATTATTATTATTAGTATTATTATTATTATTATTATTATTATAAAGATTAATCTGTATATATGGCAACCCTGTTTCGCATGGCATATTTTCACACGACCCCATACTAGTATAAAGATGTATTCAACATCATCACTTCCACTTTCGCATTGCCGTTCGTAATTGAATGTGTTAGTGACGGTGCAAATTATTTTAATTCCATTTTGATGAATCTTTTGGTAGTAAATATTGAGATCTGAGATGGTTCTCGTGTATGTCTTGTTTCGGCAACAGTTGCTCAGAAAATGGTAGGAAAGCGACAAAATTAAACTAGTTCTTTAGGATGATCTTTAGCACTGAAAAGTGCTTTGAATGGGCCTGGACTTTTTGGCTGCCTTTCTACCGGTTTTCGGTGTCATTGTGCTGACGGTGTCTCGTGCGTTCAGAGTAGCTGCTTTAACTTAAATGACGCTATTTCTCACATCACATTTCATTTTATACCTGCTACTGACAGCGGTATACGAACAGCCCTTTTGCCAAAATCCCTTTTCTTGTTCGCAGAACGGGAAACAGTGAGACGACAGGTCCTCGATGTTGCTCTCGTGTGTCTTATTTCAGGAACAGTTGCTCAGCAAATGGTAGGAAAAATGAACCACTCAACTTTTATATGGATGCTCTTGTATAGATGTAACAGATCGGCTGAAAAGTTCGCATCTTTTCTATGAGAGGGCGCCACTAGAATTAAATCCATACCATTTTCAGTTAGTACCAACCTTCAAAAGATACGTGTATAAATTTGACAGCTGTCTGATTATAAGTTTGTGAGATATTGCATTTTGAGTGAAGCTACTTTTGTTATTGTGAAAAAAATGGAAAAAAAGGAATTTCGTGTGTTGATGAAACACTACTTTTTGATGAAAAAAAGTGCCGCCGATACCAAAAAATGGCTTGATGAGTGTTATCCAGACTCTGCACCGGGCGAAGCAACAATTCGTAAGTGGTTTGCAAAATTTCGTACTGGTCATATGAGCACCGAAGACGATGAACGCAGTGGACGTCCAAAAGAGGCTGTTACCGATGAAAACGTGAAAAAATCCACAAAATGATTTTCAATGACCGTAAAGTGAAGTTGATCGAGATAGCTGACACCCTAAAGATATCAAAGGAACGTGTTGGACATATTATTCACGAATATTTGGATATGAGAAAGCTTTGTGCAAAATGGGTGCCGCGTGAGCTCACAATCGAGCAAAAACAACAACGAATTGATGATTCTGAGCAGTGTTTGGAGCTGCTATATCGAAATAAAACCGATTTTTTTCGTCGATATATAACAATGGACGAAACATGGCTCCATCACTTCACTCCGGAGTCCAATCGACAGTCAGCTGAGTGGACTGCACACGATGAACCGAACCCAAAGCGTGGAAAGACTTAACAATCGGCCGGTAAGGTTATGGCGTCTGTATTTTGGGATTCGCATGGCATAATTTTCATCGACTACCTTGAAAAGGAAAAAATTATCAACAGTGACTATTATACAGCGTTGTTAGAGCGTTTGAAGGACGAAATTTAAAAAAAAACGGCCTCATTTGAAGAAGAAAAAAGTTTTGTTTCATCAAGACAATGCACCGTGTCACAAGTCGATGAAAACCATGCTGAAATTGAACGAATTGGGCTTCGAATTGCTCCCTCATCCACCGTATTCTCCAGATTTGGCCCCCAGTGACTTTTTCCTGTTCTCAGACCTCAAGAGAATGCTCGCTGGTGAAAAATTTAGAAGCAATGAAGAGGTAATCGCTGAAACTGAGGCCTATTTTGAGGCAAAGGACAAATCGTACTACAAAAATGGTATCGAAAAGTTGGAAGATCGCTATAATCGCTGTATCGACTCTGATGGCAATTATGTTGAATAATAAAAACGAATTTTGGCAAAAAAATGTGTTCCTATTAAACGATACGAACTTTTCAGCCGAACTGTTAGCTGCAAATAGCAGAAGCCAATTCAACCATTTATGTTGATTGAAAACAACGTTCTTATTCTCAAATTCAGCTAAAAAATTAGTTGATTGGGAATGAAGTGTGCCTTAGCTAAGAAATAACAGCACATTTAATTTGTGAATTTAACTAAAAAATAACCGTTTCAACAAATATTTTATTATTATTAAGGGAATGAGAATTAAAAAATCTAAATTTGCAAAAGTAAGATTTTTTTAGTTGTCTCAAAAAATATCTAACTAAAATCAGAAAATCGACTAATTTTTTTGCCAAAATGCTGATTTCGGTCTTTCCGTGTAGATAGCAATTGATTTGACACCGTTTAACCGTTTAAGATTTATAGTATTGAAAAAGACCATTCGGTTTCAAAAGATTGCGTTTTCATTCTAGGAAATAGGATGGCACTTTTGGACAGTTTTTCAGTGAAAGTTCAACATTCAGAAGGACTAAATTGTAGAATTCTCTACGATATTAAACACTGTTCGGAACATTTTTCTCGAACGCGATGCAGCAAAATGATAGCTAACGTTCGTTTGATGTAAATTTCGCATAGCGAAAAGTGCACAAATCTATTCAAATTATTCAAAATTTGCACTAAACTGATGATTTTTACCTTCGAATTGCAAAGAAGCATTCTTAATAGTTCTTTAGATAACATTTAGAGCTATTAGAACGACTGATTTTGTATAATTTTCTCCATTGTTCATTTTCTTTGTCTGCAATGCAAACGACCAGAAACTGGATGATGCAATTATTTTTGTTTGAAGCGAAACTCACACTGCGAATGTCCAACAGAAGATATGCTCATAGAAGAATTAGTTGTTTTTCTGCGTCTAGGCTTGAGGAACGGAACCTCATATTCGCCATTAACTGAAGTACCAGTTGAATAGGGGCGTAGTTCCACTGTCTTGACGTAGATGGCAGGCTACGCACTGGGTGTGTCTCCGTTCATGGATTACCATAGACTAAAGCTAGTAAACGTACAACAGGGTCTATTTATAGATTCGGTTAGTTTTTATGTTTGGTGTTTGGACCTAATTTTTTACTATTTAAACAATGTTTTCGTAATAAACATGGTATTAAATACAATCTCTTCATCTTTTTCCATTCATTTCATGAAAGAATTAGAGAAAATACTCAAATAGAGAAAAAGTTATTAAGAATATAAATCTGGAGTAATTTCGTTACTCTTTCGTGTCGTGAAATTTTGAAAATGCACCCAGGACGTAGTCCTACGTCAAAAAATAAACCGAAGCCGTGGTCTGTTATATGTCAGTAAATGTTTTTGTTAGAATTCTTTATCAAAAAAGTGATCCTATTTTTTAAGGAACTTTCCAAACAAGAAAAACCATTCCAAACAAGAAAACCGAGATCTGTCAAATCCAATATCAAGCATGCGAAATTACCAACATTTCGAACGAACTTTTTAAGTTGCTGCCAATATTACGGATGAGTGAGATTTTTCGATTATGTTTAATTGAATAAAGTTGGTAAAAAAAAAGTTTGGCTTTTTGCAAAATAGTGTTTAGATAAATTTTGGAACAATAAAATATGCAAAGTTACTTTTTGTGATAAGGTCTACAAGTCGAGAAAGTTTTATTAAAATCTGAGAGGGAGCTGTTCGAACTTCAGGACAAAATTTCCGAGACCCGGAAAGCCGAGTGTCATATACCAATCGATTCAGCTCGACGAACTGAGCAAATGTTCGTGTGTGTGTATGTGCGTGTGTTGTCAACAAAGAGGTCGAGATCTCAGAGATGACTGGGCCGATTTTGATCAAACTAGTCGGAAATGAAAAGTCTCACCGTCGCCCTGAACGCCATTAAATCAACCAGAATCATTTTTGACTTAGATTTTGCACGATACTAACTATTCAACAAGCCATAGATTGTCAAAATCCGTCCGTTTTTAACGGAGATATCGATATTTTTGTATAGGCGAGATTTCCCCCTGTTCCAGTGCACAGTGGTTCCAATTACTCCGAAACACGTGTTTTGTTTGAGCTTCTGAGGTTGATTTTGAAGCCTAAATGCCTTCAGAAGAATTTTCAATTGGAATTGTCCCCTTCTCTTGATATAATTAAAATTGTCAGTTATCCACCTAGAACTGAGGTTAAAGTTGTAATTTTCCTATATTGTGTCATAGAGAATTTATTTCTTCAGAGAACTTCATATCATATTATTACAAGAAAACATGACGAACACATGAACTCTTTAAAATGGATCGATGTCGAGATATGAAGCATTGTTTATCGGAGGCTCTAAGATATTGTGTCATCTTTTTCACGATTTATTAATTTTAGTTGTTTGACGTAAAGCCGCCATAACTAAGCTCAGTTTTGCAATGACTGAGCGGAAACATATATTGGAGAAGCCAAATGAATGAAAAACTGACAGAAAAGATGAATGTTTTGGAAAAAGATACGCTCAGAGACAGGACTCGAACCTGCGTTCTTATGCATTCCGTGCATACGCGCTACCATTTCGCTACTCTGAATCTTGTTCTAGTCACTTTAAAACGCCAGTCAGACACAATAGCGCGTACATCGAACATGGTCTACATCCTGGCCGTCACCCGACCGATACCTTATATCCAAACATCTTCTCTTTCCATCAAACACTGGTCTTCTCGCTTTATACCTATTTCTCCGATCAAGCATTGAGTAGGAGAGTGTATTTATAATCGCTTGTCACCTTCTTTAATGGTGCCAGACGGTATCGGTCGGGTGACGGCCAGGATGTAGACCATGTTCGATGTACGCGCTATTGTGTCTGACTGACGTTTTAGAGTGACTAAAACAAGATTCAGAGTGGCGAAATGGTAGCGCGTATGCACGGAATGCATAAGAACGCAGGTTCGAGTCCTGTCTCTGAGCGTATCTTTTTCCAAAAATTCATCTTTTCTGTTAGTTTTTCATTCATTTGGCTTCTCCAATATATGTTTCCGCTCAGTCATCGTTTTAACATTCTACATTTTTTATAAATATAAAAATTAGGTTTAGAGTTCGCTCAAATTTTGGAAAATGAACTGAGCAACTATCTGTGCGTGCGAGCGCGTGTGTGTGCTTCTTTAACTTCTAGATGCCGTCTTTAACTTCTAGATGCCGTACTTCAAGCAGGATTTATTTTTCCCTCACAATAGGCTTCACATTAAGTAATTGTAATTAAGGAGAGTTGATTATTTTACCGGCGAGCATATCGAGACTATACGGTGGATGAGGAGGCAGGCCCGTACCCAGGATTTCGTTTCAGGAGGGGCCCAAAGAATAAAAAATAATGTTACTGAAGATTGCTTATGTACCTAATTCTCGGTGTGCCTTTCACGGGTGTTCTTATCAGACACTTTAAACTTTTTAACTGGAACTGTTATTGTTTTACATTTCTTTACGTTTACTGTCTTGCTATTTCTAACACACATGTCTTAGACCTTCTAAATAATTATATATCTGTTTTTGGTTGTGGGAGGGGACCGGGCCCCTCGGGCCCCCCTCTGGGTACGCGACTGTGAGGAGGCATTTCCAAGTATAACTTGTTCAATGTAACCGTTGCATAGACTTGTGAATTGGTGCATTGTTTTTTTCGTCGACATATTAAGTCGTTCTTTCTTCAGTTTTTGCATTCAAACGATCTAACAACGTTATTGGTTGTTTTACCTTTCTCAAGATAATCGATGAAGATTACGCCATGTGCGTACGAAAATACTGAAACCATAGCCTTCCTAGCTGACTGTTAGACGCCTCGGACGTGGTTCACCAGCGGAGTTTCACTCAAATGATGATCGTTTTAATTCCGGAGTAATGTAATGAATCCATGTTTCATCCATTGTCACATATCGACGCAAAAATATCCGATTTAACATGGCCAAACACTGCTCCGAATGATTAACACATTTGTTGTTTTCGATCAACTGTGAGAAAATGCAGTACCCACTATGAAAACACTTTTCTCATGGTCAAACGTTCATTCATAATTGTAAATACACTACCTTCTAATATCTGCACGACCTCAGTAATTTCACGCAGTTTCAGTTTACGACTAGATATTAACAATTTGTATTTTTTTTTAATTTTTTGAGTTACCAACTGAATTCAACTGATTCAAATGAATGGTCTTACGGTCCCATTCGGAATTACTGAATTTCATTTGGTTCCGACTTCCGGTTCCAGAGTTATAGAGTGAAGTGTGTTCAATATTGTACACCGTCACTTAAACCGGCGAAACAAAAGAAGTAAAAAAAATTTCTAAACTGGTCTCAAAACTACACAAATTGATAGATATTATCAGAAGGTAACTAAACAAACCGATTTCGGCTATCCTGATTTCCGGTATCCGGTTCCGGAAGCCCCGGATCCAAAATAGATCTCACTAACATTTCTCAGCAATGGTTTGACCAATTTCCACAAACTTAGATTCAAATGAAAAGTCTCACGGTCGCATACGGAATTTCAGAATTTCATCCGGATCCGACCACCGGTTCAGAAGTTATAGGGTAAAGTGTGTTGAATATTATACACCGTCACTTAAATTGGCGGAACAAAAACCGTAAAAATGTTGTAAACTGGACTCAAAACCGTTATTTAAATTTGAATAAAAACTAGGAGAGTTCGTACGTCATGTTAGTTGGTGGAAGTACGAACCGACTTCGATTATAAAGGTTCTCGGGTTCCGATGCTAGAAGTACATATAATAGTTTACCCACTTCGTTTTCTAATGGATGGCCTAGCCGATCAGAGAACTGTTTCATTCTTCATGTTATACTAGTTAATGCACAAACAATCCCTAGGTTTCTTTCAAAAATGGGAGAGAAAAATTTTGAATAGAATACACCCGAACCTCCATTTACGTAATAATCGGGACTACGTAAATCGAATTATGACGTAAAAAAAATTTACGTTATTTGGAATTTTCAACGTAAAAAAAGTTTTCCTTATGTATATGTATTATTAGATATGTATAATATATTGGATAGTTATGGAACGAAAATTATGAGTATTTACAGGAAAAAGATGTTCTAAGCAGCATCAATTTCCAAGATGGCGACTTCCGATTTATTGATATTCCTTGAAAACTCTTACAAGATGGGTATTTTTGGAACGTGTTTGATGAGTAGATGTCGGAAAACGATATTTGATATGGTTCTGAATTCCAAGCTGGCGACTTCCGGTTTATTGATATTCCTTGAAAACCCTTATAATATGGGTATTTTTGGAACGGGTATGGTGAGTAGATGTCGGAAAATGATGTTTAAAGTCATTTAAAAATCCAAGATGGTGTTTCTCGAAACCCGTAGCAAAACGAATGTTTTCGGAACGAGTTTAAAGAACAGTTCTTAGTAAACGTTGTTTGAGTAATTTTGACTTACTGTCGAATATTTTATAATATTTTTGAATGGATTTTACGAGTCAATATTAGGCAGAAAGTTGTTACAAATAAACTTCAGGAACTTTATTTCAAATTCAACATAACTTGACACTTACAATCGAATTGTCAAACAAGTACATAAATTGATGAAAATGCTTCGATGTAAATATTGTAAGGTTCATTTTTTGGTGAAAGAAATGTTAATATTTAATTTTCTGAATTGTAGTAAATATGATTTATTTGAATAGATTCAAGTTTTGAACTGCTGTTAAAATTGTTATTTTCGTTGACTGATTTCAAAACCTGAAATGTTATTCATTCTTATGCACAAATCGGTCCATATCAGTATGGCCACGCTTAAGATTCAAATATAATGACACTCGTCAATGGCATATGGCGACGCACTTTCATACGCGAAACATTTGAAACGAAAATGGTGTGCACATTTTTTTGACACACTTTACCCTATTATTTTGGAACTGGAAGTCGGATCCAGATGAAATTGAGAAAGTTTGTAATGGACTATTAGACCATTTGAATCAGTTTGTGGAAATCGGTCGCGCCATTTTTAAGAAAAGTTAGTACAAAAAATTTATTTTTTTTTGCACATTTAACTCATAACTCCGGAACCAGTAGTCAGACCCAAACAAAATTCAGGAATTTTTATAAGACCTGAAGAGCTTTTTTAACTGATCCAAGTGTGTTAAAATCGGTTTATTCAACACCGGAAAAAGTTGGTGTACTTATTTTCAAATTTTGTATGAGACCTCAAGACCTTTCATTTGAATCTAAGAGTGTGAAAATCGGTGCACCCATCTCCTATAAAATTTAGTGTAATAAAACGTTACATACACATGCGCACATACACACACGGACATTTTGCGTACTGGACGAACTCAGTCGAATGACATATGACACTCGGCCCTCCGGGCCTCGGTTAGAAAGTCGGTTTGCATAACCTTTTTATACGAGAAAGGCAAAACACATTTAACAAAACTGTTTTCAACTCTAAAGTTTTCTAATTTTTAACTGCATATTTTAATCAACCTGCAGATTTTTTGCAAATGTTTCAATATTCTTTACGGATTTAATAGTACACAAAAAGTGTTTTTTTTTAAAATCCTGACTCGAATTCCTGTTATAAAGGCGGTGAGGCATAAAACAATCTCACAAGTACATTTCTTACACCTAAACAATAAAGTTCCGGTTTAGACTGACCGATTTAAGAAAACGTACATCATATGGTTTGGCACTGTTTTGCAATGCGCTTAGTTTTATCTCAAAATAGTTGAGATCACTTTTTCTATATCACATGATACAAATATGTTTGGAAGCAAAATCTCCACGTCACTTATGAATGCATATAGTCTTATTTAATTCATTGAATGCAATTCAATTCAACATCTATTTCGATTTTGATCACTGTTGAGTCGTGTAAATTCCATTATTTTTGCATTTCTCTATAGAAAGAATATAGATTTGAATGAAAATAAAAATTTGTTTAAAGCTCGGAGACATTAAAATCAGTAACACGTCGTTATATATCATTCAACTCAGCTCGATGAATGATGGACTAAGACATTTTAGTTCTATTTTTCAATAACCACAGTTTTCCATCCAAAAACGTTCAGTATATGTATATAGCCAATATAATTTAACATTACATAAAACATTGGACGGATTACAATACATTTTTTATTCATCAAGTGTGAAAGTACTGGAGTACAGAGTGAAACACTTGGACTCACAGTATATCACGTGAATTTTAGAGCCACAACATAGTTTGTTTTAAGCGACTCTTCCCATTTCGAAAATATTAATACAATATAGGATACGATCAGCAATCCACTAATATTCAAACATTATTTTCTACGCAATATGCACTAAACCAGCTCCGAAAATATCCATATTGTAAGGGTTTTCAAGGAATATCAATAAACCGGAAGTCGCCATTCTAGAATTCAGAACCACCTTAAACATCATTTTCCCACATCTACTCATCAAACCCGTTCCGAAAATACCCATATTGTACTAATTTCCATGGAATATAAATGAGCCGGAAACGATTTTCATTGTATGCAAAAACCTCTTTTTTTTATAACTATTTATTGGAATATGAGTTAAAATTAAATTAATATTAACCTCTTTTTACGAAGTATATTCAACGTAAAAAAAGATTACGTTATTTGGGATTTTTGTCGTAAAAAGAGTTGCGTAAAAAGAGGTAACGTAAAAAAAGTTTACGTAAACGGAGGTTTGGGTGTACCATAATATTATACATGAGAAAGGCATGTGGCAAGATGGATTAAAACAGGTTTTTCTTCTTCAAGAAGCAATAAGAATTTAACTCACGAAATTGGTTTGAATCAATTGTTTTGAAAACGACACCTAAATGGCTATCACTTTTGATTTGACTAAACGAAATGTCATGAAATTCAATTTTTTAAAGAGTGTTCTTTATAAACGGTACATGGATTTGACAATGATAACGCCTTCTATGTGTCAGTCACATGATTTATTGAGTAATGTGTTAGCGTTTTTTACAATACTCTGGTTACATGACGCGCACATCAAGAAAATTGAAACTACTCGTTCATTCTTTAAGTTGGCAAATTTGTAGATTGTATCTGCATCAACTGTCACCTTTATAAAAAAAATTGGGTGGGTAATGTCAGAACCATAACTGGAAGACGTGAATACGAATAAAACTAACACGTTTCTTAATACTTCTGAATATCTGGAATCGTTCTATATTAATTAATTTATTGCTTCGAAAAGTTCTATAATTAATTTACTGATACCTTTTTTACTTTTTTTTTTTCATTTTTACATTTTATACCTACCCAGTAAGTGAAGTGAGAATACAATGTCGCTCGCTGCATCAAATCCGTCGTCCGAGCACGAGAAAGACATAAAAGTCTTGAATATTTCTCTTTGATACTCATTGTTCCCAAACAAGTTAAAAAAAAGCTGTAATTTTGAGATATTTGTGGTTATTTCACACTACTCTCTAATTACAGAGAATGACCGCGATACAGATGTAGCATTGTTTGTTCAGCAGTAGTGCCACTTTAGTGTCTGAAAGTGTTACTGATTTTAATCCCCCGAGTTTGATCATATTTATGATACTGCTCCATGATTTTCATAAAAACCTGTTAGGATTTCAATGTTCTTTTTACGACCAATTTGGATTTTCATAAATTCTCACACCAGGACATATTCAACTGGGCTTGCCATATAGAATTTTAAGTTTTATTCAAACAATCGGCAAGTAACAGACACAACAATGGCTTCGGCAGTATGTCAAATAAATACATGTACCTAATGGCTTACCAACACCCACCAGGATATCATGCAAAGGAAAAACCATTCACGACGTTGGTAGCAGTTTCAGGCAAGTGAACCCTTCTAAAGCACAACTGAACAAGAAACAAAAGGAGCATGGGTATGTATAGATATGAAATGTTCTCCAGATTAAAAATCATGGAACTTCGGAATATGATCTCCCTCTTCCCAAAAGCAAACACTTCCCCCATCTCGGCTATTTTGGTTAGATTATCCCTCGGTCAATTCAACTGCTCCTCGCCATCCCCAAGGGAACAGAACGAGTAGATTCACACTTCTAAATAAAAACCAGTGTTAAAATAAACAACTTCGAAAACGGAAGCAGGGACAGCTCACCCCACCCCGCTCTGTCGGATTATTTCGTTCGCCTATGCTAGGTGCACCGGGAAAAGGAACTTGCCGCCTTATGGCTTAATGATAAAAACCATTTGCTTTGAATTATGGCTCCTGCTTGAGTTTGAAGTACTATAGTGGCGACGATGAGAGCGAATAAACGTACAGTTTTGGGCTGGAGGACGTCTCATTTAGTTCGATAAGAGCCGCTTTCAATGATCTTGAGCTCCTTCAATTCCGTTTAGTGAATCAATGATTTCCAAAAGTGAATCGACGATGAAACTGTGGACTGTGATAATGAGGAAGTTTATTTCGGCGAGTTTTTGCCTTTCTCTATAGAAAGATATTAGAATTGCGGGAAAAACCGACTTTCCAACAGAGCCTCGGAGACCCATAGTGTTCTATACCATTCGACTCAGTTCGACGAGATCGGAAAATGTCTGTGTATGTGCTTTTTTCAAAGATATTTTTACCGCTCAATTTTCTCAGAGATGGTTGAACCGATTTTAACAAACTTATGCTCGTTTAAAAGCTACTTTAAGGCCTTTGATCAAGTTATTAGATCAAATGACTTTGACTTCTGTTTCCGGAGATATGATGGTATAAGTGACGTAACCGACAAAACACATTGTTTTTTTACCGCTCTTTTATATAAGGGTGCCAATATTTTAGGATCACCCCTAATTTCGTAAAGCGCTAGTGCTCAAAAGTTTAAGCACCTCGAAAACGGCACTTGATCGGAACTTCGTAGTATTATATACCATTCGACTCAGCTCAACGAGGCCTTTTGGAATGAAGCGAGCGCCGAAGAACAGTAGTAGCCGGGAAAAACCTCAGCGAAAGCCTGCCAGTGGAAGTTGTCAGTCGTCATGGAAGCGCTGCTCAGTAAATTTGTCCGGAACTTACTTTACCATGGGGTGCTTTTCAAAATTTACGCTCTGAGAGAGATAAGTTTTCAACTTTGAGTAATAAATACATAGTGCTGAAGTAGGGATCAGGGTCAATTCGCCGAAAGCCGTTTCGCCTAAAGTCATTTCGCCGAAAGGGTTATTTCTCCGAATGACATTTCACCGAATGGGTCACTTCGCCTAATGCCATTTCGCCGAATGTCATTTCACCGAAAGGGTCATTTCGCCGAGTCCTGAAATCGTCTTGAAATCGTAATTAGAACCGTTAACTTACCATTGTACTTCTTGAATAATGATTGATTGTTGTACTCTTGAATAAAGATTGATTCATGAACCTCAGAAAGTAGTTCCCAAGAAAACTTGTTGACTATTAGCTAGTAAGCATCAAAGCAATTGCATAGGTGTATCTACCAGGCAAATGTAGGTGGTATTTTCCGTTTATTAAGTGAAAATGAAAAAAATACTAATGCGGCTACGCCTCATCGTTTTGGTTCTTGTGCTGTCCGACCTCGCTACCGCTCGTTCGGACCTACCTAAAGCAAAGAAACCTAGCTTTGAGTAGACCGGGCAAACGAGTCGGTTGGAGGTTTGTATGCAACAGGCCGCCGCTTCCGACGGCTGATCGGCGGCCCACTCAGCTGACGTCGGCTCGGTTATGTGGCTGCGCCACATCAGTTATACAGGAGACATAACATGCAGGAGATATGACCCTTACGGCGAAATTACCCTTTCGGCAAAATGATCCTTTCGGCGAGATGACCCTTTCGGCGAAATTACCTATTCGGCGAAATGGCATTCGGCGAAATGGCTTTCGGCGATATGACCCGCTCCCATAATCATATCTAAGTTGTGCAAAAAGTATCTATTGTTTTCAAAAAGTATCGACTCTAGTCAAATTAGATCAATTTTGCCATGACCCTTCTTGTTAACGCCACTTGCTACGCTTCTTACTCTATAAAAATAGCTTTTTGACCATCTCGGAATAGTAAGAACTACCTGTGCTAAGTTTGATGACAGTTTCGGAGTTATACCCACTTTTTTAGAGACCTTTACTACATTAACCGTCCTTATTATCATATCTAATATATGCAAAATGTTTCTATGGTCTTTAAAAAGTATCGATTCTTGTCAAATTAGACAATTTTTTTCATAACCCCGCTTCCTGTTAAAGACACTTACTAAGCTTCCTTCCCAATTAAAATCTCTGAAGAGCAATAAGTATCTGTGCCAAGTTTGGTGGCAATCCGTTCGGTAGTTCCGGAGTTATGCCGTCGTTACAAACATAAATTCCCCCATGTTAAGGGCACTTGCTACATCAAGCCCCCATATAGTCATATCTAAAGTATGCAATATGTTTCTACGGTCTTCAAAACGTATCGATCTTCGTCACGTAAAATGAATTTTTTCCTGACCTTCCTCTGTGAAATACACTGGCCACGCTCCCTATAAAAATACTCCTATAACCATTCTCTGAAACGCAAGAAGTACCTGTGCCAAGTTTTATGGTAATCCGTTCAGTAGTTCCAGAGTTATGGCGTTACAAACATATAAACTTACGTCCTTTTATTATTATTATTACTATTTATAAAATTACTATTGCATAACCAAGATCGTCAATACATTTCAGAACAGGCCATTGGAATTGTCTCTTCTGTGAAAAATCAGATATCTTCGTACATAATAAGCAAATTAAAAAGGAATAATGTCTAGTTCAAAAAGTACAGTTTAGGAATAATAGCTGAGAGTAAAATGTATGATAGTTTTTTTTTCTCCAGATGACACCAGATTTCGACTTTTCATGAAATTCAAAGACATTTGGTATAAAAAAGTTTGACTTCGATTTTCATATGGAAATTTTTCAAACTTTAACCGCCAGGCGTTTTTTGCGTTTTACGAAGTTAGGGATGACCCTTAAATATTCGCACCCTAAAAGTCGTTACATGAACATACACTCTCATGTCCCATTTTGGCTCATTTGCAGAATCGAAATTCTGCCCGTATAAGCAAATAGGAAGTAGAAGTAGAAGCATTTCTGAACGCATGGTGTAAAACTTATGATGTTACCCATTATTACAGGACAAGATAATCACGATAAGTGGAGTTCATAAACGTTGTCCCACACTGAAGAAAGTATTATTCACGTCCAAATCCAGATTCAAAAGCGGAAGTGTGAATTGCTTTTGGCGTTTGCGGATTAACTTTAAATATACCACACTTTTAAAACATCAGCAGGGGTTGTGTAGGAGGCAATACCGCGGTACCACTCTGCAATTCTGATCGAAATTATGTCATTCCGGAAATTCGATATCAAGATTCATTACATTGACGCGCTGAAACGGATTAATAATTGTAAATCAAATTCCATTAATTGGCACGTCAAAAGGATTTTCCTCCCATGTCTCATCGGATGTTGATTTTCCGTTCCGAACAAAAAGTTCATTACCGATCAATTTATTTCCACTCAGATTGTTGTTACTGGGAAATCGTCTCATTTCGCTAGTGTCAATCGAAAATAATTCCCGAAAATCCAGCGGCTACGTTTTGTAAATACACTCGTCTACCGTGTAGTGTGCAATTATAGTCGATTCGGAAAAGAAAATCGTTTATTTTCAGTAGAGTTTGAGTTTCGTACATAAAACGGTATCAAAGTATTTTTTTTCCTATAATTGCATCTGTGATGTTGGAAGCACTTTTCTGTTGCTCTGTCGACATTTACACCGGCACGGTAGTACGACTAGGACGAGGTAACACGATTCGACCAACGGATGGGAAAAAATCCACTCTAGTCTAAATGGGATAAAACTGTCCGGACATTCGTGGTATTTACCGTAGGAACCAATCCTGCTGTGGCTACTCGTTTCACTCGTATGGAAAGAGAGCCCCGCGCCTCACCATCTGACGAAATGGGGAAAATGATAGTAATTGAAAAAAGGAGATTATCCTTCGAGGCGAACGGCAAGTAGATGATCGACTGTTACACAATTATTCGGACAACTGTTATCCTGTGGGTATTTGCTGTATCGTACTGTGAAAATGAACCCTTCGCTCGAAGCGTTGATCGCAGTTGACATACAGCTGAACTAAAACTATCAACTCCTGCTCGTTCGACCTTGAGGTTGTGAAAACTTTCAAGCATTTTTGCAACACAACGCTCACCAGAGTTCCATCAAACATTCATGAAGTAATTGTCTAGTCCATCACATTTCTTGTGCTATTTACTTCTGCTTTCGCTGGTGTCCGCAGGCTTCCTCAATGGAAAATCTGCTGTCGGTTTTTCGCACACATTGAACAAATAGGAATCGCAGCAAATATCAATCCATCGCAAATCAATGAACAAATCAAAATCTCCGTTCCCTTATACCTTGCCTAGCATTGGTAGGCAAGTGCCGCACTCAAATCAAATACTTCGCAGTCAATAAAATGTCAATAAAATGGGATGTCACTGAAGTTGAAGTAGTTGTTCTCGAACCGCACCCGCACGGTGAGGTGCATCAAGAAAACTGTTTTCCATTTCGAATGCACATATTGATGGCATCCTGTTGGTTTGACGGTTTGTTTGCATAGCATTTTCCGTCGCCGTCTTATTGCTTCTCTTCTCCGCATCGAGTGGGGCTCTTGTGAAGCGGTGAAAGATTCGTTGTGTAGGAAAATGAGATTTTTATTGCATCTGCATAACGGATTGCTGCTGCACGGAGGACACTTCAACCGGTATTGCAGTGCTATTTCCACCGTGTTCACCGTTCGGAGCACGACCGTACCTGGGCTGTTGTCGTGATCAGAAACAAATAGAATCCGTCCCCCCTGGACCCCGACGAGAGTGGCTGGAGTGCATACTGAAATGATGGGAAATCGAATCAAGAGTACTGTTTATGTTTTAACTCATTCCCCACCCACCCATTTTCTGATTCGGTTCCGCAACCAGTCTATTGAACGATATTTGATAACACTCACGCATTATTATTCCGCTATCGGTCCTAATGGAATCGAAATATACACCCATTTTCTTTTTTTTTTTGGGTTGTTGTTGTTGTCTTTTGCTTCACCACCTCAGTCATCACCATTCGATTGGAAACAACTCTTCCCTGGTTAGCAGTTGTGAAGTGAGACAATCTCGTTATCATTTGTCCTTTTCCGATGTTCTGTTTTTCGAAAATCGAATTTTTATCAGTTCTGCCTGGAGGCTAACGAAAGCAAGCTTTTATACATTGCTGAATTGAATTCTCAATAGTAAAGATTGTAGTCCTGAACAATAGACATGATATTTTATAAATATTCAATCGAAAGTCGTTTGCTCTCTTCATATATTGAGGACTCCCAAATGAACAGCAATATCTATTTGTTTATCTTCTAATTGCTTTGAGACGATAATCGATACGAATCGATGGTTATTGCGTCGCTTTCAAACTTGTATAACTTTTTTTATAGTTGCCCGAAAATAACAAAATATTTCCCAGTTTATATGTGAATACGTTTCACTTTACTATGGAGCGTGTTTTTAAAATTAGCCCTCTAGGAGAGTGATAAGTTATAATGAGTGATGCCATTAGAAATATACTCAATAGTTTAGGCACCAAGCATTCAAATTCTACGATTCCATAAATGATCCGACTATTGGATTCTGAATTCTGATTAATTTCTATATTCTTCTCGTTCATTTCTATTTCTCATCAGAAATGAAAGGATTACAATTTCCTATCTCATACCACTCCGTGTGTCTATGATGACATTTAGTCAAGAGAATGGCGTCAACTGGTTGCTAACGCGTTCTGCGTTAGCAGCAGAATGAGAGGGTGCGAATTGATCTGTGTGTAATATTCTTCAAATGGATCAACTATTTCGGTTTAACGCCCTGTTGCTGAAATGTGAATTTAAACATCTTAATGTGGTTTTAAGTTGACGTTAATTTATGCAGTCTTTTTGCTTTTCTCATATAGAAAGGCTATACAATCACTATGCAAACCGATTTTGGACCGAGGCTCGGAGTACACCATTCGACTCAGCTCGACGAATGTCTGAGGGTATGTGTGAATGTATGTATGTATGTATGTATGACATATAATGTCATTTGATTTTCTTAGGTCGTCAAATGGTGAGATAACTAGGTCTTCACAAGTTCCTATCTCATGCCTCCCCTAGCGTCTATGATGACATTTGGTCAATAGAATTTGGTCAACGTCGGCTGTTTGCTATCGCCTTCTGCGTTAGTAGCAGAATGAGAGGGCGCGAAATGGCTTGTAGGTTGAAGCCCATCCTAAAGTGCAATATTTATCATAGTATATTGCAACATGTGGTTCTGTTGTTTGTTGCATTATTTGTTATATATTGAATTGAATTACATTACATTGTATTATATATTGTTGTAATCATTATTATTATTATTATTATTATTATTATTATAATTATTATTATTATTATTATTATTATTATTATTATTATTATTATTATTTTTATTATTATTATTATTATTATTATTATTATTATTATTATTATTATTATTATTATTATTATTATTATTATTATTATTATTATTATTATTATTATTATTATTATTAATATTATTATTATTATTATTATTATTACTATTATTATTATTATTGTTATTATTATTATTATTATTATTATTATTATTATCAGGTGTACAACTTTGCTTCCGTCGTTTTATTCCAAAATTAAAAGCTTTATTGCGAAAAAGTGCTTACAGATGTATTATTCACAGTATTGTCCGTCGCTAGCGATAACTTTCTCCCATGTTTCCGGCAATTTTCGGACTTCCCATTTCAGCGTTTCCAGGTACTTTTTGACCACTTTTGCGATGTGAGGCCGAGCATTGTCGTGTTGTCAACTCGTACGGCACCATTTGCATTTTTTTTTTTCGAATTGTAACAGAAAAGTAAAACTTCCCGCAAATGGCGAGAATTGGGCACATAAACAGACATTTTCGAGCGTGAATAATACGAAAAGAAGAACAACTGTCACTGAAACGGCGATGACAATTCGTTAGTCACTGTACACACTCACTTTAAAGGCATTATCATCTATGTATTATGACCAGCCTCAGCCGGCACAGCCACCTATCGGAAAACGGCGGAAGCAAAGTTGTACACCTGATATTAAAAAAGAAATATTATATTTCCTGCAGTACTACGACGAAAGAAGAGCATAACTTACACTGCGACATAAACTGCTATATATTGTATCATAGCATATTACTTCATATATTATCGTTTTATATTACATTTTGTTATGTTATATTATATTGTATGGTATTATACTGCATTGCATTATATCATAAAATATGAATTTTGTTATTTTTTATAACAATTTTTATGCAGGCCGATTTGCCCATGTTTTTGTTACACAATATTATTTTTTTATTGTTGGATCTCGTTGTCACCCTTCTTCTAGGGGGAGATGAGCTTCCATTTCCTTCTAGCGAAGATTGGAGGTCATTTTGTCCGTGGCTCATATCATCCAT
Organism: Malaya genurostris; assembly: GCF_030247185.1. Classification (NCBI taxonomy): domain Eukaryota; kingdom Metazoa; phylum Arthropoda; class Insecta; order Diptera; family Culicidae; genus Malaya; species Malaya genurostris. The sequence goes on from NC_080571.1 coordinate 269,309,621, forward strand.
TGCTACATCGTTGGAGTTGTGAGTGGTTTCCGTTTCCTTGTTTTCATTGTTGATTGCAGTCTTGCGTTCATTGGTAGTTGCTGTAGATGCGCTTTGTACACTGATTGCAGTTGATAGTTGGTTAGATGGTGAAGGTGTTTTTGAAACAGGAGCACTGCATTCACTAGTTTCCGTTGTTGAGCGGTTGTCCTTGTTTTTGTTTGTTTTGTTTGTTTTCGCAGTTTCAGTACAAGGTTTGCCGTAGTGTGCAGGTTGTTCACAAAACTGACATGTAACCAGTTGAATTTCATACGTAATCAACGTTTTACACGGATGTATCTCGTCTTGATCACAAATGTTGTAACATGGAATTGCTTTACGTAGTTGCATATGTACCACTCGCACGCCATTCCGGATACCCGGAAAAAAATTCCGCCATACTTCCCTTTCGATGGAAAGAACTTCACCGTACTGCGACATACTTTCCCGAACGAACCCATCGCTGGTCTGCGGGGGAAGGTCATGCACGCGTACTTCTTTGGCATTGTCCACCATGTACATAGGATTTCATATTTAACATTGTCATGATCAACACTGTGCACACCGTTATTAACCGAAGCAAATGCAATTGCATCTCTTTCACGTTTGAACATAATGTACACACAGTTTGAATCTCACTTTCATCACTTATGTTTAGATACATTCGTTCTTTAAGCAAGATTTTAATTTCGGTAGCTGCTGGTCTAACTTTGCAGCGCTTGAAATCAACACAAATTGAATTTGGCCTCGTAAGCCAAGTTTCAGGCTTTGATAAATCGTATTTGCCCATTTCATACACTCTATTGTTCACTGCACTGTATTGTCTTTGTTTCTGTCGTCGCGACCGTAAGAAATTTTCGACTATGTCGGATGAGATGCGAGCACGAACTGATGTATTGTGTTATATTGTATTATATTACATTATGTTATTTTATTTTATTATATTATATTATATTATATTATATTATATTATATTATATTATATTATATTACATTATATTATATTATATTATATTATATTATATTGTATTATATTATATTATATTATGTTATATTATATTATATTATATTATATTATATTATATTATATTATTAACGTTTCTCTCCAATAAACGGAATTCGACATACATTCGCTTTAGGCCAGAAAAAGAAACATCACCAAAACTTAATATGAAAATGTGAAGTTAAGTAAAAATCGAGTAAATGAGCAGACGGTCATCTCAGGATATATTTACAATTTGTATTTAGCCCAAATAACCAAAAGCTCGTAAAAAAGATTTGGCTCGAGCTGCATACAAAGCATACTGAACAGTCCGTTTTTGAGGAATTACCGATACTTTAATGTTCACTCGACGCAACAGAACAAACTTTGAAACAGTTCTTTGTACAGCTTTTAAACATCGAGAAAGTTTTCTCAGAACTTGTTCTATACGTTCAAGTTGCCAAAAAGTGCCACACGTCAAAGCTCTGATAAAGTGAATATTTTTAGGTCTTAAGGAACTTTTGGTGACTTGGAGAGACGACGCTTACATTTTAAGTTGATATTGATCTTACCAATTTGAACATTCTTCTCAGTAAATATGTCTTTTATAGTATCAGAGAACGCTCTCTTGCAACTCTTCACACGATTCTATCAGTGCCATCAAAAGGAAACGGGTATCATCTCAGCAATGAAAAACCGGCATGGCTAATTTATGTTAACATAGAATGGACACCAGTGCGAGAGCGAATTTCTCTCGATGACTCGTTCCCTCTTGGTAAATTCCACACAGCGCCGATCATTGAAAAACTGTATCTATTTTGGTAAGGACCGTGAACTACTCAGAATATGAGGTGAAGCGAAGAAATGTAGAAAAATTCTTTCACGGTTCATGCATCAAGGGGTAGCGAGTTCTTGTAGCATCATCTACCAGATTGCCGAAGTTGTATACAATGTAGAGAAATACCGAACCGCTCTTTGCCAAAATATCGGCAATCACCAACACTGCTTCTCAGAATATGAAATAGTCTCAATCCATCTTGAATGTTGATATCCAATTGCCACTTATTATGCGAGCTTCGAGTAATCTAAATCATTCAAATGCAAAATGCAAGGAAAATATCTTAGTTTGACCATAGCACTTCTACAGCACAATCTTTTCATTGATTCATAATGAAAAATATTATTCATCTGATTCCATTACACGCAATCCATCAACTAGTGAGCGACATCAGAACTTTTTCTTCTGCCTACAGCGATATTTCTAGAACAGTGCATTCCGCCAGTCATTTATGTCCTTTTCGCTTGATGCCAAACCTAACCCAGTTTCTACCCTCACTGCTGTCAAACCGTTTGTTTGAAGCTAGTTTTGAACCTAGTTTCAACGTTGCTGAACTGAAAATCGAGTCCGTTTCGAACCAGGTTTTTATATCAGATTTTCTCAAACCTCCGTTGCTAAGTGCGAACCCATAACAGTTTCGCGAAAAGCGTTTGTTTGATGAAACTACCCTGGGTCAGTTTCAGTTTTCTCAAGCGAAAACGACATTAGTAAGCAATAATTTTGATACCCAATTAAGCACGTGGCTGGATCAAATATGCATGTGAAATCTCCACACAAAATATCTCGTTACGCACCGAAAATTTTTTTCAACGATCTAGTATTCTTTCCTTCGACGGCCAAGCACGTATGCAACTCGTTGCGCGCCAAACAGCAATCGTAGATCTAGCAAGCATTGGCGACTTTTTCAGTGGAAAATTCCATTGTCCATACAAAACAACTTTATGGATTTTTCCCACTTTTCCGGCAAGTTTTCCTAATTTTTTTGATGAACGAACCCGGTGGGGGTAAAAACTGATCAAACAAAAAAAGAATTATGTAAATCCCTCCATCCGTTTTTACGTGATACAATTTCAAAGAAAGATCTCTGCATTTTTATATATAGAAGATTATATTATATTATAATATAATATATTTATTCTGTAGTTATATTATACTATATCATGTTATATTGAATTATATTATATTTTATTATATTATATTATATTATATTATATTATATTATATTATATTATATTATATTATATTATATTATATTATATTGTATTATGCTCAATTATATCGACAACGGGGAGGGGCAGGGAGTGCATCAGGGTATCTTACAAGTGAATGACTGGATGATGGAGTGGATTGCCAACCTGAGTCACGTTGGGAGAGCTTTGTGTTTCTCCCTGAAGGTCTGAAATGAGTAAAACGCACCCTTCTAACAAACAAACCATTAGGCGGGTTTAAGCTGGTATAGCGAAATTCTTTATTATATGGCTAGATGTTCTTGCTGGAAGGCGCCGGGTCCTTAAACCCATTTTGGCCTTCTAAGAGCAGTTACATGAAAGATATCTGATAATCAAATTCGGATCTACTGTATATCTACCCGCATACATTGGTAATGCCTGGGATTGATGGTGGCTTCACACATTCATACATACATACATACAATAATGTCATTCGATTTTCTCAGAGATGACTGAACCGATTTTCACAAACTCAGATTCAAATGAAAGGTCTAATAGTCCCATAGATTGCTATTGAAGTTTATCCCGATCCGACTTCCGGTTTCGGAATTACAGGGTGCACTAAAAAATGAGAAAAAATGTCACTGTTGAATTCATCTAGTAGACAGACCATGTTAGTAAGTGGATATACATGGTCTACATCCTGGCCGTCTATAAAAAAACTGTATGTGTTTGTGTTCTACGAAAAATTTGACTAAGAATAAGTTGTAGGCAATCAATTTGTGTCAACAAATTTGTTTGTGTTCTACGAAAAATTCGACTAAGAATAAGTTGTAGGCAATCAATTAAACTTAAAAACAATATATACACCTGAAAAAATTCTTCTTATTTTTCAAAAAATTAAAAACAACATCATTTTTTCAAAATTTGTAATTATTCCATCGTAAGATTTTTTGTTGCATATCATACCACGATAAACGTTAAGCGACCGGGAAACTAATGAATATTAAAGACAATTGAAGAGGTGATCTATATACAAGTTTCTTGAAGACAAACTTTTTGTTGATTTTCGAAAAACGATGATTTTATAGGAATTAATGTGTCCTAGCAATCAAATGTTATTTTTCAAGCTACGCTCAATGAAAAAGTTAGTAGAGAGCACCTTCCAAAAAATACAGCCATTTTCGAGATACATGAGAAACAAAATCGAGAAAATGAATATCCTTTTTTAAGTTAATCTGGTTTCTCTATCGCCAAATTTATTATTTTTGTAATTCTTATGAAACTTCGAATCAATTATTCTTTGACATCAAGACAATTGGAGCAGTTGTTTCCGAGATATTTTGAAAACAAAATCGAAACAAAGCTTAAACTCTTGAAAACAACTATCAAAAAATGAAAAAAGTCGGATGCATAGTTTTCATGCTTATATTTTTCGGTCAATTTTTGAGTCCTTGTGGCTTTTCTCTCAACACCCATTTTAACAATAGCTGTTTTCAATTTACAACGATTTGATGAAATTTTCATGCAAAAATATATTCGCTCCTTGTACAAATTAGCCATTAGTCTAATTGGTCGCCCCATGCTCCCAAACAAATCGATAGTCGCAGGACAAAAGGGCCTAACTGCAAATGAGACAATGCAATTGTCATACTGGAAGCTTCATCTAAATCGGAGTAGTTTTTATCCCGTTTTTACAACCTTTTTATTTGTAAATTTCCGGGAACGCCCCAAAGAAAAAAATCAAGTTGAAATAAGGAAATACTACTGTTAAAAGTGAGAAGGATAAAGAAAGAATCAAAATGCGCATGCAGCTGGAAACTGTTCCATTCGTCTCAGTCTAGAAATGTTTTGAGTTTCTCTAACTCAACTAATTCTAACTAGAATATAAATAGTGAGAAAAGACAAATTTCAGTTTGATAATTGAAAATGAAAAATGAATGACTCAATTTACAATGTTTACTCAGCATAGAGGTTTAAACCCTCTCGAAAAACTAACACAACCCGGGAAGATTGGTATTCGACCGAAAGCAAGCTGCTATTCGTCCCAACATGTGAACGCATTCGTTAGGATAGTGTCCCTCGAGAATACAGACCGTTGGTGATAATACGAATGCATCTCTTAAATGGCTCTCGAGTTTGTTAAACCCTTGACCTCGGTGAAAACACGGCCTCCAAAGACGGGAAAGATTTCCTCTTTACCAAGGCAGCGAACACAAATTAGAGGACATTCCGAGCGGGGTGAATAAATGGTCCGAAACTCCAAATGGCTTTTCATTGTTATATCTTAATTATTGGCGCACTCCCTGCACAGACAACTGCCGGTTCTGGGCGATGCGAAAGGTACTTGAAATTGCGAGCGAGAGAGATTTGGGTGTTTGCAAAACGAAATAAATTGGGTGAATCCTTACGGAGTTACATTTACTGGTGAGGGTTCCGTACGGCGACCGTTGCAAATAATAAAGCAAATGGGGAACAATAGAGCTACTTTGCAGGGGATTTGAGTACTTCATTATTATAGGAGAACACTGGAAGCTTATCAGTCGGACGTGAAATTCATGGAATAAATCGCAATAAGATTACGCCATACTTAATTATGGAATCAATAGCAGAATAATTGCGTCTCGATTCCTGGCGGTGTATTCCAACATCTGTTCGTATATAAAAAAGTAAATAGAAATCATTCTAAATACAATGTAAAATCCAAAATGTTTGTACCAAGAACCATGGAACAGTGCAGCACGCTGGCAATCGGGTAGAATTTATACAGTCGACTAGATCAAACGCGATTTCGGCATAAAACTACTCATAAATTCCAGTGGTTCCGTTGGATTTCCATGAATATTTTCCCAACAGAGCCTCCTACTTTTTTCTAGTTACATCATTGTGGCAACATGAAATATGTCCTTCCATTGTTACAGCAGGTCACAATCGACCCCTTGAAAAATGTATCACAGGAGTAAAGTACGCTAGTGCCGTAGAGTGCTTTTCTGCTGCTATTCAAATTTACAGAAGCCATATTGGGGAGGTAATTTATGTGTCCGCAATTTGGATGAGAAGTGCGTATAGTGGAGGACAATGGTTTAACCCTTTCAGTAAGTTCAGTAGAATTGTCATGGCACGGGAAACGAACAGCTTCAAATGATTTCGGATTTTTTAGTTTTATCTTGTGATTGTCAGGACGAGGATTTGTACGGGAGAATAAAGTACCAGAAGAGCCCTAGCTTTGCCCAACACAGCACAGGTTCGGTGGAAATGATTTCACTTCAAAGAATTTATGTTGTCATCACGAATATCGAAGTGTTGCTATTAGGTGCAAAATTTTTACACGTATTTTTTGGGTGTTCTGATCACTGTATGGAATTGGGAAAAAAATGACTGATTTGTTTTCACGACTTCGTCGTATCCGTAAAGTGCAAACCTTCCGAAGTTAGTTTGTTTGAATATTTTTGTTTCGATTATGAAGATTTTCATCTTAAGGTCATTCGCCTTTTCGAGCCAGAAAAACTTCCTGACCCTACGTGCGGGGTGGGGATTCGAATCCAGGTGGTAGGCATACTTACCCATCACGCTATACCCGTTCTCAATGTTTGAATACTTGTTAGGCGTCGTGTTTCGTCTGCTATATACTTTCATATCTATTATTGATAGTCCGATCTTGGAAAATCATTAGAGATACCTCATCTTGTGCTCGATTTCTCGCATAGTCAATAATGCCATATAAAATTTAATTGGTTTGCTAATTTTCTTTAATTTCGACCGAAATCTCACTGAAAACCGTACAACTAAGCGGGCTTAAAAAACATCAATTTGAACTGCCAGGCACTGATGAGTCTAAGACGAAACATAAACAAAATTCAAATCGGTGGTTATGTACCCTAAGCACAAAATTAGGCTAACACCTGAATGACCAAACCTGAATCGGCCAGTTAAAGTCGAAGCCCCCTTTTTCGTTCGGCACGTCAGTTTAGACATGGCACTTTGGTGCTAAACAAGAAGTGTTCTGCAAATAGCAGAAACTTTACGTCTGCTTAGCGGTTAAAATTGATCTACCGAGTTTTGAATTAAGCAGTTCAATTTAAACTGCTGTGCACTGATGAGTTTAAGACGAAACGATAACAAAATACAAAATACAATTTAAAGAAAAAGGCGAGTGGGTAATGTCAGAGACAGACCTAGTTGACGGGAGTGGAAATGAAACCGACACGTTTTCTTCACACTTAGGAATATCTAACATTTCTTTAATTTTTTTTAAAAATAAGACATTGGTTTTAGTATTATTATTATTATTATTTAGAATTAAATTATTAAGATTTGAATTGGGTGTTCAGCCACAAGTGGTGACTTTTCAGCCCTATTATATACATGATTTGATTGTTACCATGAAGACATCATTTGCTTCCGCAATTCTGAGATTTTTGTTTAGGGAAAATTCTAAACCTACTTGTATTGTGTAATGGGGAAAAGGAACTTATATACTAACTTACTAACTAATACAGAGAGCAAATCGATTCAATTGAAGATTGCATCGATTTTTGTCGGAATTTGCTTATAATATTATGTGACATTACATCTAATGGTTATATATTTGTGAGTCTGTGTAACTCATTTGTACTAAACCAGGGAGGAGGCTTCAAAATCATTTTCAGAATTTTATTCTGAATCCTTTGAAGCGTTTTCTTCCTGGTGGAACAACAACTTGACCAAATTGGTACTGCATAGAGCATGGCTGATCTGAAAATTTGTTTATAAATTAACTATTTGTTTTTTAGACAGAGCTTACAATTTCTGTTTATAAGAGGATATAAACATTTAATATATTTATTACACTTTGCCTGGATTCTTTCAATGTGATCCTTGAAAGTGAGTTTTTGTCATATATTAAACCTAAGTATTTAGCTTGATCAGACCATGTCAATTCCAAGCTATTCAATTTGAGAATGTTATTATTGTTTGGTTTAAGAAAAGAAGCTCTTGGCTTATCAGAAAAGATAATTAATTGCGTTTTTGCTGCATTTGGTTTAATTTTCCATTTTGACAGATAATCACTAAAAATATTTAAACATCTTTGTAGGCGACTGCGGATCACTCTTAGATTTCTACCTGTGGCTAACAGGCTTGTGTCGTCACAGAATAGCGATTTCTGACAACCAACGGGTAGATTTGGAAGATTAGAAGTGAAAATATTATACAAGATTGGAGCTCGAACCCTGCGGAACACCGGCTCGTACGGGTAGCAATTCAGATTTACAATTTTGATAGCTAACCTGAAGAGTACGATCAGTTAAATAATTTTGCATCATTTTGATCAAATTAACAGGAAACTGGAAATCAGACATTTTTCCTATTAAACCTTTGTCTAGAAGAGCAACTCCAGTGGATAACCCAGAAGATTTATTTGCTTTTATCATGTTCGTTACTCTTACAAGTTGATGAGTAGTTGAATGTTCATGACGAAATCCAAACTGCTCTGGTAAAAAAATTGATTTCTCATTTATATGAGACATCATTCTCAACAAGATAATTTTTTCAAAAAGTTTACTGATAGAAGAAAGTAAGCCAATTGGTCGATAACTTGATGTTTCTGCTGGGTTTTTATCAGGTTTGAGAATAGGAATTACTTTAGCGTTTTTCCATCTTTTTGGGAAGTAAGCTAATGAAAAACACTTGTTGAAAAATTTAACCAAGAGTCTCAAGGCAACATCGGGAAGATTTTTAATGAGAATATTGAAAATTCCATCATTCATTCCAGGAGCCTTCATGTTTTTAAGTTTCCTAATAGGGTAAGGGCTCCCTATTTCATCTCATTTGTAAGGACGTCGCCTTCAAACCTCGATTTAGCCACTAAAATCACTATAACTATTTCATATTACTGATTCATTCGCCTTGCTCCACATTGATATTTGATTCACGTTCCTTGGAAATTAAAATAATGTTCATAAAACAACAAAAAACACTTATGAAATGTTCACTACTCTGCTCCTAATTTCATCTCAATGGATTTTTATCCATCCTATCGTTGATCCTTTATTCATCCTATAAATTAGCAATGGCGACAGCAATCAAAACGAAATATTCCACTATTACACTCTCAGGTTCAAAATGTCAGAATTCTTCTTAAAAACGGCCTAATGCCAACTATGAGGCAATATACGATATTTTTAAAACCAGTTTGAAATCATTTCAACGTTTAAAAATTTTTCAGTCGTTTCCCCTCGCTTTACCCCTCGCTTTAAATTTAAAATTTTATTGAAAAGTTAATTTGGTGAACTTTAAATAAAAACAAAACTGTGATTGTTACTATTTATTCATCAGCCCTTCTTAAAACAAAGTGTAGAGCCAGAGATGCCATTTATACAGATTTATATGTATTGTATAGATTTTTGCGTTCGCATACTGGTTTAAATCAAAGTACCGATTTTGTAAAGATTTCCTAAATTTAATACAGATTTGTACAGGTTCATATAAAGAAAGAAGTAAAAAATTAGACTTTTCTCTCTGAGTATCTATTAGTTTTTGATTGCAGTTGTTCTTTAAAAGTTTATTAATCAACGGACAAATCACATGTTAAAGTGGAAATCTTTTATGTAGATCATTGATTATGAACACTGACAAACATTTATATTAAAATTTGGAATCAATTTGAACTATTTGAAGCCAGATATTTTCATAGAATATGTATTACGTAGCATTGAAAGTCTATATCTGGTCTATCTGTTTTAACTAATAAAATTATGTTATCAGATTTTATTAGTGAAAACAGATTTAGCATCATTTTATTAGTGAAAACAGATAGACCAGATATAGAGTTTCTATGCAACGTAATACATATTTTCTATGAAAATATCTGGCATCTCTGTGCACAGCCCATGAAACACACACACTTCACAGCGTTATGTTGACGTATAGCGGAATGAAACCAGTGCTACTAGATTTGCCACAATGGTTATTTCATTAGTATTTAACATGCTCTTCCTGGTAATATTCGAAGCCAAAACAGTTTTATTGAAATATTAATATCAATAATATAATTAAACTAATGTCACGGATACCAAAAAACATACTTTTTGATGAGATTTTGAAGAAGAAAAACAATTTTTGTTTTGTAACATTATGAGATAACTTGGCAACTTTGCGAAACCAAATGAGATGAAAACAAAGCGCAATCATGTGAACTAAGTGAAAAACTTTCATCTCATATTTTTGAAGACTTTTATTGTTTGTCGGGTAGTTTTTGAAGTATTAATTCGTTAATTAAACAAGTAGCAAGTGAACATTACTAATTATGAAGTCATCCAGCATTCAATGGTAGTGTAATTGTGCGAAAAAGTGATCATGTTTTGAGAAGAATCGATTAGTAGATAATCAGAAACATGACGAACTGTAAATCTTGAGACGAAAATGTGTCCTAAATTGAAAAGTGAGTTTATTTGAAATGAAAAAAACGATAACCGAAGAACTTAAAACCATTTCTTCCAATAGGAAAGTGTGACAATAGCTTTTTTAATCATTTTAAACATTTCACAGTTTGGTTCAGGTAGGTTTTAAAATATTATTCATGTTCAAAGTAATGAGGTGAAGGGATGAGATGGAAATAGGAGCTCAGATGAAATAGGGAGCCGTTACCCTAATTGACTTAATTTTATCAAAATTCGTATCAATAATGTCATCTTGTAATAACACTTGAGTTGAAATATGATCATATTTCAGTGAGACTTCATTTTCAATAGGACTCACAACGTTCAAATTAAAATTGTGGACACTCTCGAACTGCTGAGCAAGTTTTTGAGCTTTTTCGCCATTTTTAAGAAATATTTGATTTTCTTCCTTGAGAGCAGGAATTGGTTTCTGAGGTTTCTTAAGAACCTTAGAAAGTTTCCAGAAAGGTTTAGAATATGGTTTAATTTGTTCAACTTCATTAGCGAAATTTTCATTTCGCAAAAGAGTAAATCTATGTTTAATTTCTTTTTGTAAATCCTTAACTATGTTTTTCATAGCAGGATCACGAGAACGTTGATATTGTCGTCGACATTCTTCAACCGAATGAGCAGTTGAAGATTGTCATCGATGATAAGAGAATTTAATTTAGAGCTTTGGGAACTGAAAGATTTCTAGCTTCGATAATGTAATGATTTAAATTATCAATTGCTGTGTCGATGTCCGCAGAATTTTCTAAAACAGTTTCATGATCCACATGATTTTCAATGTGAGATCTGTATTCAAACCAATTCTCTCTATGATAGTTGAATATAGAACTAATTGGATTAATTATAGCTACATTGGAAAGTCTGAATGTTACAGGAAGATGATCTGAGTCAAAGTCCGCATGTGTAATCGGTTCACTACAAATGTGACTTTGATCTGTTAGAACCAGATCTATTGTAGACGGGTTTTTCACGGAAGAGAAACAAGTCGGATTACTGGGATGAAGAACTGTGAAATAACCAGCTGAGAGTTGATTATGAAGTATTTTACCATTACTGTTATTTTGCCTACAATTCCACTGGCCATGCTTAGCATTTAAGTCCCCTATTACGAAAAATTTCGATCGATATCTTGTAAGTTTTTGCAAATCGCCTTTAAAGAAATTTAATTGTTCGCCGGTGCATTGGAATGGCAAATATGCTCCAGCGATGAAATAAATTCCATGAATGGTTTCAACTTCGATTCCCAAGCTTTCAATAACTTCAGTATTGAAAGAAGGTAAAATTCTATGTTTAATTTGCCGTTGGACAAAAATGGCAACTCCACCACCCATTCCAGTAAACCTGTCGAATCGATGAACCACATAATGTGGATTGCTTTTCAATTTGACATTCGGTTTAAGAAATGTCACAATAGCAATATGAATTTTGTGAACTTTGAGAAAATAATAAAATTCATCTCCACTCGATTTTAAAGATCGAGCATTTCGATTTAAAATATTCAAATAATTATTTAACATTACTGTTAAATTTTAAATTCTTTATAATATTATTTGCAAATTGCCATCCGATTTGAAATGCTTCAAAAAGTGATGAAGTCGAATTCATTCGGATGATCATTTGAAAAAGTTGATCTTGTAGGTAGATTATTTTATTTTCAGTTACATCGCCTTAATCGACTTCATTTAAAGAAGCGAATGGCATTGAAAGAATATTGGTAGGTTGACTGCCATTAGAGCTGCCATTAGAAGAAGATGATTTGGCCAATCTACCTACTAATAAATTGTGTTCGTTAGAAGATGAACTGGAAGGCGTTTCTGTGTTTTGATTATTTACATTAGAAGAATTATGTGGCAGTTTTCTACCTGGTTCCAAAGCGTAACTGTCATTAGAAGAAGATGATGACGAGGACGATCTACCTGTCAATACATTGTTTTCGTTAGAAGACGAATTGGAAGGCGTGGCTGTTTTTTGTTTTAAATTCGAAGAAATAACTGCCTTAGAAGAATTAGGCGTGGCATTTGCAACGGTTTTTTGATTTTCAGGTATGTTCTGTAAATTTAAAGTCGTTGATTTGACTTGTTGTCTAAGCGAACGAGCGTTTGAAATTTTTTCCCTGACAGGACATTTCAAATAATTGGATTTACGATTTCCATCGCAATTTGAACATGAAGCCATTTCTTTAATTAATTTTACCATTCGTCCTCGAACCATCAGGACAAGCAGAGGTGAGTTTAATGTTTTTTGATTATAACCTTTTTGCGCCGGGAAGGAAAAGTGGGTAAGTTCCCGGGTTGGCGGCTCAATGCATAGGGCAGTGGTCTGAAAAGCCAGTTGTCGTTGGTTCGAGACCCGACCTGGATGGATTCTTAGTGCCAGCTATGTAATGGTTCTGTACGCTAAGAATCGACTGCAAAGTCTGCTGTTAAGACGGAAGGTCAAACTTCCCAAAAGGAATGTAATACCAAGGCTTCGGGGAATTCGAACCAAACTTTGATTTAGACTGATACGAAGCAAAGCAAAGCCTTAGTATTACATTCCTGTAGTGGAATTTAACCTTCTGTTTCAACACACTTCTCAGCCGATTCAGACTGATGCGAGGTGTGACAATTAAGTAATGAGACTGACTTTATTGTCACGCTTGTGGTAAGCATGCGATTTCGGAATTACCCCCCATTGCCCGGCATTCTTCTTCTCACCATTCATATATTTACCGTCGCTCTTGAATGTTTAATTTGATTGTTGTGTCGTGTGTTGGTGGTGCTCGTCCCGAAAATTAAGCGTTGCTTCTCAAAAGGCTCTTCGGTCAGTCCTGTTCGCTTTCCAAATAGTCACTACCTGCTTCGCGCGAGAGGCTCAAACGTTTGTAACTGATAATTATTTTTAACTCTCAACAAACTAAAACTCCGTCACCATCATACCGAACACAGTAACTTAATACGTCTCACAATAATATACATAAACAAAAAGAAAATACAATCTTCGTAATACGTTAAACAATAAAAAATAAAAAAAAATTGAACTAACTAACTAAATGTTTGCTTACAAAGCCGACTTTATGTGTGAAATTCATAACTTTTTGAACTCCACCAATGTCGTTGCGCGTTTGATTTCTCTTGGCATCGAATTGAAAGAACTTATCCACTTTTCTTTATTTAAAAGATATTTTTATTCAGGCCTATATGCTTACAAGCTTTACGTAGCCGAATTAGTCGATTTTTTAAATAAACAATTTTTTGAAGTGGATCTCGTTGTCAATCTTTTTCTAGGAGGAGAAGAGCTTCCATTTCCCTCCTGCGAGGGTTGAGGGGCACTTTGTTCGTGGCTCGTCTCGTCCTCCATTGCCGCATCGGTGGTTTTGTTGTTGATTTCCGTTTTCTTTTCGTTTTTCCTGTTGTTCGCCGTCTTGAGCTCGTTGCTAGTTGTTGTAGGAGCGCCTTGTTGTACATTGGTTGCAGTTGTTGGTTGGTTTGATGGTGAAACAGGAGTACTACGCTCACTAGTTTTCCTTGTTGAACGGTTGACCTTGCCTTTGGTTGAAGATGTTCTTTTCGCAGTTTCAGTGCAAGGTTTACCGTAGTGTGCAGGTTGTTCACAAAACTGACATGTAACCAGATTTTCATAGGTAATCAGCGTTTTACACGGATGTGTCCCACCTTCACCACAAATGATGTATGATGGAATTGCCTTACGTAGTTGCATACGTACCACTCGCACGCCATTCCGGATGCCGGGAAAAAATTCCGCCATACTTCTCTTTCGATGGAAAGAACTTCACCGTACTGCGACATGATTTCCCGAACGCACTAATCGCTGGTCTGCGGGGGAAGGTCATGCACGCGTACTTGTATGGCATTGTTCACCATGTGCACAGGAATTTTGTATTTAATGTTGTCACACTCAACGCTGTGCACCTCGTTGTTAACCGAAGCGAATGCAATTGCATCGCTTTCACGTTTAAACATAATGTACACACAGTTAGACGCCTTGTTGAATTGAATCTAAGTTACATTATTAGCATCTAGATGCATTCGTTCTTTAAGTAAGATTTCAATTTCATTTGCTGCTGGTCTAACTTTGCAACGCTTGAAATCTATACAAATTGAATTTGGTCTTGTTGGCCAAGTTTCAGCCTTTGTTAAATCGTATTTGACCATTCCGTATACTTTATTGTTCACTGCACTGTATTGTCTTTGTTTCTTTTGCTTCGACCGCAAACGATTTTCGACTGTATTGGCTGAGATGCGAGCACGAACTGCCTACTTATCCACTTGTACAATAATGAGTTTTGCGATCTGGCTAACAGAAAGCTTGGTGTTCTAGCATCAGATGCGTTTCTAGTATTGTACCTATGCAAATCAGTTCCTCTTTAAATTCGATCTCACAAATATCGATGCAGCATGCCATTTAAGATCTTGAAAATAAATACCATGGTTAAATAGTAAATTCTCTGTTTCACTGAAACCATTGTAATGCGTTCAGTAGAAAGTCTGAGGAGGTATATCTACTACATTTTAGAATTAATCGCATGATTTTATTTTGCAGTCGCAGTAATCTCAAGATTTATGTGTTATGAGCAAGAAACAGAATGGATGGGCAAAAGTGAAATGACTGTTTTATACAGTAGAATCTTACTATGGATCGTTAGGTCATTTCTCAAACGATACATTACCTACCGTACTTTTTGGCAATCTTCTTGATGACGTTATTAATATGATATTTGAATGTTAACTTTTCATCAATTATGACTCCAAGATACTTCATTTCTCTAACGCGATCAATAGTTTCACCATCAATTTTCACATTGGTGTCATGGTCGGTGCTAACAGAAGAAATAACCATATATTTAGTTTTCGCGACATTTAGTTTCAATTTTAACCATCGGACCAGCAAACTTAGATCATCGTTTAAATGTGCAACAGCTTCATTGAAATCTTTAGCCGTAATGAACCGAACAGTATCATCAGCAAACAAATTTATAAGACTCGCTTCATATCATTACTATAAATAATAAATATAATAGGACCTAACACACTTCCCTGAGGCACACCAAGTGAATTATCGAGGGAACTAGACACTACATCGTTAAAAACAGTCTTTTGAGTTCTACAACATAAATAGTTTTCAAACCATTCATGTGCTATTCCCCGATTCCAAAACGACGTGATGTCTACAACAATAAAGGTCTAGAAATTGTTTCAAAGACTCTCTTGATAACCTGCTTGAGAATTTTCAATAATCTGTTGATTTTGATCGATCTTCCTCTGAATGTTCTCATATCTAGTCTTCTTCAGGGCCCGTGGAAGCCTTAGAATTGCATGAAACGTCGAGATTTAGTGTCATCTCGTAAAATCTTTTTGTCGTGAATACGACTTACTTTACTATGGGGTGCCTTTTCAAAATTTACCCCCTGAGAGAGTGATAAGTTTTTGATCGTGAATATCTCTTGTTGTATCTAACGAATCAACATAATTTCTGATACATGCCATCGGAAATATGATCACAATTTTATGATAAAATTTTCAGTTTTGTGACATAATCTCAAATAATTCAAAATTAAACTTTTCTGAAACGTTTGGTATAAACGAGTATCAAAGAGGATAATTCATAAGGCGCGTTTGCTTTTCTCGTATTTTTGAAGCTCATAGTTCAGTGATCTGTGAAGGGATTTATATAATCTAACTACCAATAGAATCGAAATTTTTCAACTTAAACGTGTATAGCAAAAGCATTGAAGTATTTCAATAGTACACTATTGAAAAACTTGACTCATTTGACCAATGTCAACACCAGCCAATCAGAACGCGTTCTGAGGAAGAGAACAAAATATCTGCTGCTGTACAACAAATCGTTCGAGAAAAATGATCCGAAAAGTGTTGAATATCGTAGTGAGTTCCTCAATTTGGTCCTTCTGAATGCTAGAAACGAATCTCTACAGCATATTGATAGTTTCTTTCAATAAATTATGCAAATCCGAAATGAAAAAATCGACATTAAATTCTGTTTGCGGCTATTTTTATAACCGTTAAGACCGCCCATTAGCGAAAAAGCTACAAACGAAATCAGGTAAAAACAAACCTCTCAACAAAAATTGGATCAGTTTGGATTCTATCGCCACTGCGAGCAGATGTGTTTTGTGTCGTCTGCACAGTTAGTTTAGCTTTCGACAAAAGCGATTACGTCACAGTTGCCAGTCATTAGCATTGGTGAAAAAACAACGGCGGAGAGCATTAAACAAAATCAGCCATTCTAATGGCTCTAAAAGTTTTCTAAAGAACTATTAGGATTAGTTGTTCGCAAATCGAAGGTAATTATCCTCAGTTTAGTGCAAATCAAGAACAGTTTGGTTAGATTTGTGCACTTTTCGCTGTGTGAAATTCACAGTAATCGAGAGTGAAGACTTCTTTTTTTGCGAAAAATGTGAAAAAGGGGAATGCTTCCATAATTCATACAATTGATCAACTAATTGATATTCGGAAGTGTTAAGGAACATGTCAGTTGTTTTCGTATTCACTACATCCAGTTATGTCTCTGACAATACCTACCCGCCTTTTTTTTAAATCGACTTTCTGGGACATAGAAAAAATATCAAAGTTTTTATAAGTCCCAGAAAGTCGATTTAAAATAATTTTTTTTTTTGAGATAACACTAAATCTCGACGTTTCATGCAATTTTAAGATTTTTGGCATCAAAAAAAAAATTCGATTTCGGAAATTTCATGTACTGGTAGTTTTTTAAGGTCGAAATTTTTCAAACTTTAACCGCTGGGCAATACCCCTTACCCATGTCCGATTTAGCTCAAATTTTGTATGAGGACTTTTTTTCGAGGTGGCATATAATTATTGGCACCCTTGTATACATTAGAGCGGTAAAAAACAACGTGCTTTGTCGGTTACGTCACTTATACCATTATGTCTCGGGAACCAAAAGTCACAGCCATTTGGTCTTCGAACTTGAACAATGCCCTAACAATAGCTTTCAAGCGGACCTAAGCTTGTTACTCTCTCTCTCTCTCTCTCTCTCTCTCTCTCTCTCTCTCTCACACACACACACACACACACACACACACACACACACACACACACACACACACACACACACACACACACACACACACACACACACACACACATTTTCCGATCTCGTCGAACTGAGTCGAATGGTATATAACACTATGGGTCTCCGAGGCTCCGTAAAAAGCGGTTTTTTTCAGCAATGCTAATACCTTTCTATAGAGAAAGGCAAAAACGTCTTTTTAAACCTAATTTTATTTTGAACCTCAACTTGAAATCCAAGTTTAATTTATATCTATAAATATCTCATAAACGACTACTTCTAAGAGGAAGGTAGCAATTATCAGTAAACTTATCTCATTTAATCTGTAGAATCATATTCAATTGTTCCAATGACTGATTTCCATCAGGAACTCAAAGATAGACAAATTCCTAAAAAAATATGTGAGCAATTACGTTTTCATTTTAAAATTCACACTAGTTAAATTATCACCTTTATGAATTTCAAATTTATGTTAGAAAATAGTTTGTTTTTTTTCAATTTAATTCTCTCGGTTGATTTTTTAATTATTGAAAACAGATTCGACTATATTTTCAGTGTAATTTTATTAATGTGGTCAATCGATTTTCCACCCTGAAAAAAAATCATAAGTACGCAGGTACGAATCCTGTCTTTGAGCGTATCTTTTCCGAAAAGATCATCTTTTCAATAAGTTTCTCATTCATTTGGTTTCTTCAGTAAATGGTTCCTCTCAGTCATTGTCAAAACTGAACTTAGTTATGGCGACTTCACGCCAAACCAATTAAAACTTATAAACCGTATTAAGTAAAAGTTTCATAAAATTAAAGCTTATGTACCAAACAGAAATCAATTCCATTAAGAGGTAGACATGTTCATAAACAGTCTTGTGATTTTTTTAATTTATATCTATGCATTATATAATTATTCGCTTTATTTATTTCATCAAAATGGAAATGTTATAATTTTGATCTATGATTTCGTCATAAAAAAAATGCGAACGAGCAAGGAATAATTTCGAATCCAAACACATTATGAAATCACTTATTTTCACTCATTTAGGGATTAACCATGTTTGTGCTGGGGCACATAACTAATTTTATTATCCTTACGTTTCGTCTTAGACTCTTCAGTGCATAACAGTTTATGTTGAACTGTTATGCCACCTGCAGTTCTACATAAACCGCTAGGCAGACGTAAAGTTATTGCTATTTGCAAAACACTTATGATTAGCACTGAAGTGCCGAGTCCTTCCTGATGTGCCAAACGAAAACAAGTTGCAGCTATTACTGGCCGATTCAGATGATCATTTAGGGATTAACCTTGTTTGTGCTAGGGCACGAAACCATTTTTATTATCTTTACGTTTCGTCTTAGACTTCTCACTCTTTTTCATATTACAGCCTAGAAATCAACTGTTAATGCTCCAAGCAATTAAGTTATAGCCGGGGTTAAATAAACGACATAATAATAACTAGCTTTATATTGAGTAAGGCGAACATTTTACTTGTATTTCCTAGCTATGGGAACCACGAGTCGTTAAAATCGTAAATAGGTAACAGTTGGTATACGAAATGTTTAAAAACAAGTTCTGAATTAAATTCCTAAACAAATTTTACTATATTTTATAATAACTATCATAATGCCTAACCTATGAAAATAATTCAGACATTTTTGTGAATTTCATTAGACTATCTTATGATTATCTGAAGTAAAATATTGAACAACTTCCCCTTTATATCATAAGACAAACTTATGGAATATATTTATTATCATTATTTTTTGAAGGTATGATTAATTCCTACGACTTTCGTGGATCATTTTATCTGCAATACTTCTTTTTCCACACAATTTTTGGGCAATAACAAGTAATCTAAGCTACAGCGGTGTGATAAAATTGCATTAAAAATTCATTCACTCTTTAAGGAAGTCAGTTTTTAGTCGGATTGGTCTCTCCATCCGTAAAAATGAATGGTTTGTCCTGTTGATGTTGTGTAGAAAGTTTCATTCAAATCGGAATATGTGACCTATTACAAATTTCTGTAAATTCTTTATACAAGGTTCACTCAATTGGCTAACTGAAGTCCCTAATTAGTGGCTTTGACGTCTGTCACTGTGAATGCAGTAAACGTAGGTAGAGCCATTTTTTCTTTAAATTCACTGCCTTACGTTCCAAACATGAAAAACAGCTTAGTTTTCGTTCTACTTATTGCTCTTTTCTCTTCTTTCAATATTTGTTATTCCAGAGAATCCATCGGACTTCATGCACTACGATAACAACACATATCGGTCGGATCTAGACGGATAGCCATTTGGATATTCCCCTCAATTAATTTTGATTTATCATCACCATGTCAACTACCCTAGGCAGCAAAATAAGGCAAAAAATAAGAAGGGAGAGATTTAGGAACATGCTCTCCGGACAGTTGAGCTTCTTCGTTCTTAAGTTGATAATTGTTCGTGCCTGAACCATAAATTTGCACAGTTTGTTGATTACATCCGGAAATGACCGTCGTCACCAAAGCAAAAGCTATTGATTCTGCGGTTGAGGGTGAACAAATGAAGAAGGCTACTTGGATGGCGAAAGCTGCTTGACAAAAGGTTTACCTTTTAATGGTTGTCGTCTGTTGGGCTACTTTGCAGCGTATTGTGCGCTGCTTGACTAGATAAAAAGGTGGGTGAGTAATATAAGAGACATAACTGGATAAATACGAATAAAACTTCCGACTTCTACTGCATACGTTTTGAAACATTCGGTGTATGATTTATTTCGAATATTGAAAGAATGAACAGCAAAATACTCATTCTTGGAAGAGAAATTATGATGACTTTCTAGAACGAAAAACTGTCTCCGCTTCTCTCTTGAGTCATAGTTTACGAATGACACCTGACCAGTTATTTTACCCCTATCAAAGGTACTGAAGGTATCAATTGTTGACTCATCATGTAATTAATTTCCCTTATGGCTGACTATTTACAAGCTTAATCCTAGAACAAACCAATGGCGCTGCTAAAGCCAACAGCTCAAAGAAACCACTCGAATCTACACCCCATTTGGAATTGATATCATAAAAAGATATCAAAACGCGATAGCCCTGTCAGTCATTCAGACAGTTCAGTGCGGATAATGAAATTCGGTGAATCTAATTCCGAGATCCCCGTTGTAATAAAACACTTCCCGTGAGGGTTTCGGATTGACTCCGGGAAAATAGTGGGTGGCCCCGTTAGTCCGAACCCGCTGCCTGAAGAGACATCAGAAGCTACAAATTGAGTCATCATAATCTGTTTCGTCGTAAGTTCTACCGCTTCGCTGTGGAAAGCCCAGGATCAGAATATAATAGCGGAACTGAAATTAAACACCCTCTTGTGTAAACCTTCCACATCCAATTTCGAAAATTTTTGATTGCATCGCCTCACCGCCGCATTTTACCCGATGATAGGTTTCCTCTATCTGCATCATAAATTTTTGTAGAGGGGATGCTTCCCGTTTTCATTCTCCGGCTCTGGCTGTTGACACAATCGCGTTATCAGCAGCTATTTTCAGCACTCCCACCACCTGAACCGTTCACCACCCATCGGGAACTGGCAGTGAGCAAAGCACCACTGTCGTCAGTATTTGATTTTCCTCTATTGAAGCAGTCGTTATTCCGCCTCACACATTCAAGGCGAAAACGCAAACCTCGCGGACCATTTGGCAGTCGATTGGAGGAGCTCCTGATTGCTGGCTATGTCCGTTTCTCGATGCTGGCTGGTACCGAATTCCCTCCCCTGTCCGTAATGATGCATTTCCAACAGGGAAGCGCCAGATGGAGAATTGATGTTTGCATAGCCTTATCGTGTTATGCGAGAGGTACGCTATAGAATCGTATTATTTATCGACGACGATTTTCTTACGAATGCTGCTACAGCACTGAGAACTCTGTCAGTGTCAGCATCAAGGAGCTATCTTTTCGGGAAAATTTTCTTCTAGACACAATAGGACCGGGTGTTTGTTCTGGAAACGTACGACGAATGGCGTCATCGATTGGAACGATGTTGTCGGTGGTGGACATTTGAAAAGGAAATCGTTTGCGGAAATATCGTTGTTATTTGTATACACTGTAGCGAATTGAAATAATGGACGGGGGGAGGATTGAATTGTTTCAGTTGAATATCTTTATTGTTTCGTTGCTGCCGTAGATGAAAGATGATAGAGATCGTTGTTATGTTCAGTTGGCAGTATCAAGCTCACTGTTTTAATCAAAAGAATGAAACTGGCAATGATAAGATTTTCATTCTGCGCAGAGGCATTTTGTTTCCATTTTGGCTGTTTCATTGATCATTCAGAGGCTTTAGTACCTCTAGAGGACCGGTTTGTGCTAAAGTGCACATGACTAATTTCATTTTTTGCATTTCGCCTTCGGCTCATCTGAGCATTAGCAGATTATGTTGAACTGCTATTGTCACCTAGCGGAAGTGTATGTGTCAAATAATGCCACTCATTTCTCTCAGAGATGGCTTCACCGATTTTCATAAACACAGGCTCAAATAAAAGGTCTCATAGGGGACGGGTTCAGCGTGATGGGTAATTCGATGCCTTCAACAAGTCAACAAGTTTTGCTGGCCCGAAGGGGTGAATGACCTTGAGGTTGAAAGCTCTATAATCTAAACAAAAAAAAGTTGCTATTGGAATTTCATCATGCTTTCATAGGATAAAGTGTGTTTAAAATTGCACACCGTTATTCAGAGCGACGATACAAAAAAGTTAAAATTTTTCTAGATCTTCAATTTTTGGGCTATATTAACTACTTACTAGGCGAATTCAGCTTTACCGGTTCCCAGTTCCTGGTTCCTGGTTTCGAAAGTACCGGAAATAGTGGTCAAAAGCCTTAAAACGAAACTCACTTAATTTTCTCAATAATGATATGATCGATTTCGCAAACTTAGGCTGAAATGAAAGGTCCAATAGTCTCATAGGTTGCTTTTGAATTTCATCTGGGTTCTACTTCCGTTTCCGGAACTATAGGGTAAAGTATGCTTAAAATTTTAAACCGTCATTTAGTGCGACGATGCAAAATAAAGAGAATTTTTTTAACGTGGCATAACTGATTACAAATTAAAATGGTTATGTTAGTTTATACCCAAAGAAAGTGGATTAAAACAGGTTTGTTCTTCGTTTAATTTCCTACGAATATAATATATGCACTGATTTTTAAAGTTTATAGATTGATCTCCAGCTGATATTTTGTAAAAAGTACTAAATTCCATACAAACTTTAAACCTCGGGTGTGAAATTATAGTTTTACTGATCGAGCTGAAATGTTGCATAGATATTACGAGACCCGAAAGGAATAGGAAAAGTTCAATGCATAGGGCACTTTCAAGTTAAGTCTTTCAAGTCAGTTGTCGTATGTTCGAACCCCAACCTAGAAGGAATCTTAGTATCAGTAGGATCGTAACACAATCCATGCAATGGTTCTATACGCTCTGAAATGGCTGCAAAGTCTGTTGAAATAGAAGGTCAAATTCCACAAAAGGAATGTTATGCCAAGACTTTGCTTTGGAAAAAATTAACAGCGGTAAATGATCTATCAAACCTCGAATAAAGCTCAAGTTCGGATCGTGAACCATAATATAAGATACGGTCGATTCGATGCAATTTTGACTGAATCGAGATGCCTAATGTCAGCCCAGTTTCCCCTTCTAAATTAGGTCAATACTCGAGTATCCTTACTCCCTCAGACATACAGTTTTCAATGTGACCAACTCTAGTTCGCTAGTTCTAGTTCGACCTTTTTTTTAAAAGCTGTGTTAAGCATACAAGTAAAATTTCGTTAAAAATAACTGTTGCGAAAGATTTTGTACACATAAATTATCATTGTATACAAGCTCTAACGGAAAATCCATAAGCGTGCAAAGTCGTACACAACTAGGGTTACCACCTCGGATGCATCCCCCGCCCGGTAGAAACTTTATTTGGGAAACAAAAATCTTCAATTTAGAGAAAGTTAATCAGTTAACTTTCTAGAATCTCAAATCACTTCATTCTTACTTTGTTCAAAGTGTACATAACTAACTATTATAGATTAGTTTACAAGATATTTCACAATGCGTAGGAGATGCGCATAGTTTTTATCTGAATCATTAGAGCAAATTCAGCAGCTGCAAGATTCATATGGGTGGTGTATAATATAATTGAAACCTAAACAGTTCTACCGTCAAATTTAAAACTGGTATACGCTGCCGTTCTGTTTTTTTTCTATATTTGAAACACAAATGAAACGCTGCTGGGGCCGCCAGTTTATTCTGTTATAATGTCTAGATATAAATTTTAAAACTGACATAAATTATGCATCGAGAACTAGAACACTTCTGAACATGCCCTTAGCTGGTTAGTAAAGATTTATAACTCTCGAATCGTGAATTCTGATTCCACATCGGAACGGAAGCTTTTCATAATATAATATATGTGTGTATTTATTCAAATATTGACCGCATGCTTCAATTAAGAGAAGAAGTAGATGAGAAACACTTTTTTTTTTCAATTTACCTTTTAAAATCAAAATGCCTTGATCAAAACTAAGTTGACTTGTTTTAAAGTTTTCCATCACGAATCGTCATAAAATCTTTACTGAATATAAAAATAATCTGGTGAAATCTCTGTAAATCATTGTCTTTTTTGTAAAGAGAAGTAGTAGAATGTGAATTTTGTTCTTGATAAGGCAACTCTCGAAGTTTTTCCGCCATTTTATCGCTTTTTTCACCAGATGAAATTTAAATAGTGGGTCCCGTTATGGTTGTCATGTTTCCAAGCGCTTGTACTAAAACAGAAAATGTAGTAGACTTTATGCCATTCGGTAGCGTATATATAATCAATCTTTTAATTTTGATGCTTGGAGAAAATATGAAAGTTCATGAAGGGAATGCTAACGAAAATTCTTCCATGACTTATACCCACAAATTAAACCAACTGTTAAAATTATAGGCATAAAAGAAACCATTCGACAAGACTCTGGGTACAAATTTGTAACAGATTTACAACAGTGTTAAAAGAGCGACGGCATAACAACATTCTTATTACATCTCAGTTTCATTGCTAGTTGCAACTTGCTAACCAATTTTGATGAAATTGTTAATATTAGCAGTGAATAATTAATTGAGAGTAAAAAATGTTGAAGGATATTTAACAAAAAAATATAAACTGGGTGGGTAATGTCAGAGACATAACTGGATGTCGTGAATACGAATAAAACTGGTACGCTTCCGAATATCAGTCAGTTGATCGATTGTGTGAATTGTACAAGCATTTCGTTTTTTGACTACTAGAATTTGAAACGATGCACCTACATTGAAGTAAGGATAAGTTACATCAAACATTCTGCCACACAATTAAATATTATGAAGTGATTTTCATAGTTATTTATAATAAATAATGATGGTTCTAAAAAGAACCTTTTATTAAGGGGTTTCTTGTTGGGGAGTGACGAGTTAAATTCGAATTCCGATAAATACCGCTGACTTCCGTCATCAATTTCCAAGCTGACCTGTTAAAATGGATGAGATACTGATATGATTGGCTCAGGTATAAGATTCACAACCGATTACAATCTTCCAATAGGGGAAACATTAATTCGTTGTGTTGATCAATTATACAATAGGCCTGTGATATAAAAGGTTTGAAATATATCTACGGCTTGCTACATTGATATTTCTAGTAAATACGAGATCAATACATGTGCATAGCGTAGTAGCTATTATCATGTTTTGAAGCATCTTTATTAAAATCCCTCGTTGATGGCAGAATGAGAGGATGAGAAATGACATATAAATTGAAGTAATATAATATCATAGCATAACGCAACATATCATTTTATTCATTCTATTATTTATTATATAATTCATTGTACTATATTATATTGTTTTTATTATTATTTTCCTTATTATATTTATTGTTATTATTATTAATTTATCATCAAAAATAATAACATATTTTATTTTTATAGATGTGAATATTATTATTGTTATTAGAAGAGAAATATTCTACTTCCTGCAGTATTGCGAAGATAGAAAAGCATAACTGACACTCTACATTAACTGTTATTTTATATATTGTTTTATAATATATTATATTGTATTGTATGACATTGTATTATATTATATTAAATTAAAATATATTATATTATGTTATGTTATATTGTATTATTTTGTAATCTATTATATCATTTTATGTTATATAATTCAATTAAACTATGTTTCATAGTATTTATCAATATAAAACATTTTGCACGGGGGCGTAAAGGGGAGGGAGCATCAGGGCATCGGACGAATTGATGACTGGACGAGGGATTGTGGATAGCCAGCCCAAGTCACTTGAAGGAAACTTGTTTCCTTCTGAAGGTTTGAAATGAGTCTGACGCGCCCTTCTCAAACAAACCATCAGGCGGGTTCAAGCATGTATAGCGATATGCTTTATCCATGCACTGGATATTATGGTTGGAAGATCATCTTTTATTCCCGCGGAATACGAGTAAGTGACTCTACTTACATATCCGCCCAACCCTTTTTGTTCGCTTTTCGGTAACAGCTATAGTAAGAAGGTGAATGGATGAGTCATATCGGGGCTAATGTAAGTCTACAAGCATCCACTGGCAAATCGTTGAACTGATGGTGGCTTCACTTCACATCACATCACATCTTTATTAAAATCCCTCGCAAATATCATCGGCGTATTTTTACGAGAATATAAAATTGCCAGCAACAGCGAATTAATTTTTCAACACAAAAAATAGCCGAGAAAAAATGTCTAAATTTTTCTAATTAAAATTTATTAGACTGTAGACCTACACTAAACCGATTATATTCACTTCCGATTTGCATATTTTAACAAATAAGTAATTCTAATAGTTCTTTAGAAAACATTTGAAGCCATTAGAAGGGTTGATTTTGCTTATGTTTCCCAAGGTTGCTCACTTTTCGTCTTCTTTCTCTTGAATGCAAACGACCAACAGCTCTGTATGACGCAATCGCTCTTGTTTGAATTGAAACTGGCTTTGCGAACGAACCGCAACACATCCTCTAGTAGTGCCAAATGATGCCAAACTGGTCTAGTGCGTCTTCTCGCCTTGACGACCGAAAGGCAAATGAGAACTACGACCTGAGCGTTTGAGATTTTCAACCACGCAGAAGGTGCACTTTACAATGCCTCGGGTTTAATGCGTCTGCTCGCCTCGACGTCTGCTTCCATCCAACGCACAAGAAGAAATGATCGATTTTCGATTTTATAATGTTCAGTTGAAGATATGTACCTGACAACCTCAAAATCGTCGCTCTTGCGCGAAAAATCCAAGCGAAAGTAAAGAGTTTTCCGCGTTGTTTTCAAAGTTTGAGAAAACTTAATTTGTGAGTTGTTTGTGGTTGTCTCACACTGTTCAATTTTTTTAAGAAATAGTGAAAGAATTATGTTGCTACCGTTAATACAAGTCGAGAAATTCACGATTAAGTTCTGCCCATTTGCTAATTTTGAAAAGGCGTCCCATAGTAAAGTGAGTCGAATTCACGACAAAAATAATTAGCATTCTGTGAATTTCTAGGAAAAGACGACTTAGTAATCCAATAATTTTAGTAAGTTTAAAAAAATGCGTGTTCAAGATGAATAAGTCTGGATGCAATATGGTTCACGATCACAATTCTGAATGCCGTATTTTATTTTAAGTAAAATTTGAAGAACAGTTCAGAAAACTCGAGTCCTATCTCCGAGGAAAACTTTTTCGCTCTTTTATGTACTGTTCCATTATTTAACATTTCCTTGTTGAAACAATAAGAATCTTTGAAAGTCGTCATTCATGCTGCGGTCCGGCAGATTTTTTGTAGGACCGAAAATTATTTTACTCATTGAGAAAATTTTCATTAGATTTCCGAAAACGATCTCTAGCCGCACCAAAACAACAACGCAGTTAAATGTAGTTCCGTTTACCACTGTTCAAGTTTCAATGATCACATAATCAGATAGCATTTAACACCGAGAATAAAAACGCCATTGTTCATTTTCGTTTCATTCGCAATCATAAATCCAAGCGTAGAATTAGAAGCGCTTCTAATGCTCACCAAATAATCACTTCATCCGGTTTTGGTCAGCATCGTTGAGTTGATGTTCGAAATAATATCTCCATTTCAAATTGTTTCAAATTTTCCTTCCTTCTCTTCATGAGACCTTTGCAAAGTGCTTCCAAGGTCAATACCAAGAACAGCCGGAGCTGATCTAACTCAGTCGGTAAATCAGTCTGACCGGCTCAGACTTCGATTCTGCGGTGAAACGAGTCCAACAATCGGTCGGTAGCGATCCGATTTTGTCGTGAACTTTTCGCACACTTGCACTGCTGCAGTTCATGTGCATGGCCACGGTTTCTCACGTAACAATGGAATCAGCTTTCAAGATAAGTAAATCACCCAAAGCTGACTGATCAATCACGCGAAGTGAAAAAGCGCGATGCAATGGAAAACAGTATCATCCCAAGTTGACAATTGACTATAAATTTGCAACCGCAGCCACCAGTCGGCCGTCGCTGAGTTGACTCTGAGGGGCTCTGCGCTGGGTGGGAGGATGGATGTCTGTGCCTTTGAACTGTCAAGCCTTGGCAATGTGTAGAGGGCGAGGTTAGTTCGCTTTGATGATGATCAAACGTTGATTTATTTATTTTTTTCCTCCGTTCTCCTCAGCTCTGCATTGTGGATGGGTCTTGAAAATCACGCAACTTCCTTCCGTCTGCGACAACGACGATGTGATCGTCGCTATCGGATATCGGCGGGGCAGAATCTTCGCGCATCTTGCACATGTCTCAGGTGGGGGCGGCCCGTTTGGCATAAGGTCATTTGGCATAATACCGTTTGGCATAACGCTGTTTGGCATAATGGTTATTTGGCATAACAGTTATTTGGCATAATGGTCTTTTGGCATAATGGTCATTTGGCATAATGCCATTTGGCATAATAATAATGGGATTTGCAATATTTTAATCTAATGAAAATTTTCGTATGTGTTTCGATCGATTGATGTTGTGCAAGGAACACTCGAACGAAATATGTGAAACCTTTTTATATAAGCAACTCACTTAGTGCCAGCACAATATTCTGTTCGTCATAGATGATTCAGGTCGAGACGGCCGAAGGCCGCGAGTGCGCCGGCGACCCGCCGTCGGAAGCGCCGGCCACTGCGGGGGGGCAGCGCCCCCGCAGAAATCACCTCTGTCTAGTAGCGGGCGTTTGCCCGGATTACCCAAAGCTAGGAGCTATGCCTCAGTTAAGTCCGAACGAGCGGCAGCGAGGTCGGACACCAGGTCATTAAAAACGATGCGGCGTAGCCGCATTAGACCTTTCAAAATTGCACTAAATTAGAACAATTTCTATTAAGCAGCATGTTCATCTGTTATGCCAAATGACTGTTATGCCAAATGACCATTATGCCAAATGACCATTATGCCAAATAACCATTATGCCAAATAACCATTATGCCAAACGGCGTTATGCCAAACGGTATTATGCCAAACGACTTTATGCCAAACGTGGTAGCCCTGTCTCAGGTAACCGTTGCACTGGGAGTTTTAGTTTTATTTGAAAAAATCCGATGATTTTTTCTTAAATTATATTGGTCAAGATTTCAAAATAAAATAATCTTCTTTTGCGCCGTTTCGATGAGATCTGTTCTTGGGAAATGGAATGAATATATTCAAAAACAAACTAATCCAAACAACATTTCATTATATTTTTTTTTTCAAATTACCTCCTTCAACTCCTGTTCCCACTTTTCGTGTCATGTTCTAACCAAGAATATCGCGATTAGCTGAACTGGCTTATACCTGCGTACCTTCGTGTGACGCTGGCCGCTAGTTAAATTCATTCCCTCGTTAGCCATTAGCCGTTTGTCTGCCTTCTCAGTTAAGATCTGTCGTAGGTTTTGAAACGGTGTGTGTACAGAAGGCACACCACTGCACTGATCCGGGGGGGATCGTTGAGACATGCGATTCGATTTATTTGATTTGGGATCCAGAGCTCACGGCAGTCGTCGTACGTCACTTGCTGCGACAGGAGATTGATTGTTCTTCTGTTCCGATCATTCAACAGTGTGGTAGCATTGTATTTTTCCAAAATGATGAGTTTTACGGGTATTACGGGTTTGATTGTCGGACTAGCGGTGAGCTGTTATGCCGTGAATCCTTCCTCGAAGGTAGATTTTACGGAAGTTAGTGATCTAAATGACGAAAATGGGTTTGTGAGCGTGTTCAAAAATTATCCGAAAATTCAAGTCACGGTTGATACGTCCAAGTTGAAGCGTGTTGCAAATCCGGAAAATGATGAAAACAGTTCGGGTAGCTCCGGAAGTTCAGGATCCGAATCGGTGGAACGTCAGACGATTGGAGTGCGTACCGATATTACGATTGAAGTTTCCGAGGAAGCCGTGAATGATACGAACAATGTTAATGTGAAAGTGAACGCAACAAACCGAAATGGAACGGAAGTTTGGAGTGGGAACAAGGGCGGAGAGGACGACGACAATGCCAGTGTGCCAGTGTTCAAAGGGATGAACGGGGTACCAACGAAGCGGAAACCGGTAAAGCCTACAATTTCCAATGACATCGACGGTGACAGGAATCGATCGGGAGTTTCACAGCATGGCAGACCTAGTTTTGTTCACGGATCCGATGAGCGTAGATCTGGCGGCCGATTCGACAGCTGGAATCGATTCCAACCGGTAATGGGAATATGGACCACGGAACGACCGTTTCTTCGGAGAATTGACTACGATTATAGAGGTTTGTTGAAAAAAATCGCGTATTTTTTTCAGAACTGAATATTGAATAATTGATTGTGTTTCGAAAAATACACTGAATACGTTCTACTACTTTCAACTAAGAAATCATACAAAATCTAAAATGTCACCAAATCGGACAAATTTGACAGAAGTTGAATCAAGCTGAACATATTCGACCGAATTTGTATTTAAACTGAAATAATTATTGTGATGTCTGTTGTCAGATTGTCACAACGTTTACTTCGTATAATTTCCTGGAACGGGGATTGAGTCCTTTTCAACCAAAGCAAACTTTAATATTCATTCACCAGCAGTTATGATGGTCATTTTGACGTTATATCCACTCCATACCAAACAAAAAAGGCTGCGAAGTTCACTTGAACGCTGAACCTGGCACAAGTCACAAATCACCAAAAAACTAGGGGAACGTGCCACTAGAGCCAATTAGTTCTGATTCCTGAAACCGAAACCGAATCATTGATCGTGTAAGACGTTTTTGTTCACCCGAACATTTACGAGCGAAATCGAAGCAGTTCCTAAAACCTGAATTTATCCAATTAGTAGTGTAATGATGCCTTTCTCATATTATTGACTATCTCCTATATATTACAGTAGGATTCATCAAAATACTACTAACTAAAAAAGTTTGGGAACCAGTTTTGAATTCTTTTTTCGCATAACACTACTACATTAATACTATATGGAATGAAAAGTCCCGGGTCGTTCACAGAAAAGACGTGAATAGTTTCGATCCGTGTATATTTTTTGTTGATAACACGCCTCACGCCGCCCAATACCAAATTTCATGACAATCTATCCACTAGTGTTTGAATAACAGCTGATCGTGTTAGAAGAGTTCTAGTTTTCATCAAGCTATGGAAAAAGACGCACCAGCACTTTCATGCATAAAAGCAACGGTGATATTAAATGATTTGTGGTACGGATTGGTCCACCATCCCTCGTATTCTCCAGATCTGGCCCCCAATGACTATTATCTATTTCCAAACCTGATATGGTTTCTCCAAGGTAAGAAATTTTCGCTGAATGCTTCTTTGTTTGGCTCGATGCTTCTCATTCCTTGTAGTACACTATATTTGAATTTAAGACAGTGAAAATCAATTCAATCATGTATGTGAAAATGAAGTGAGCTTCATTTTAAAGATTTGACCACTAATAAACATCTGTCTGAAATAAATGACGGGTCTAGCACAACCAAAAACAGTTTGTATGGCCGGAAACAAACACGACCTAAAAATTGGAACAGTTTTGAGCCCAACATTAAAGATTTTTAAAGATTTTCTATGACTGTTTGAAATTTGGAATGTTAGTCGAACTTAGATATTTTCATTGGACTTTATGTCCTGTTAATTTGAACATGGTTTAAGGAAAATCTTATGTGAGTTTCATTTAGCCATGGACATTCATGATCTCCAAATAATAGATATTTATCAGTCAATTTGAAGAATTCTCAACTGATCACATGGTTACGTATGAAAAAATACTCTTGGAATTGACAATTTTACTATAAGCATACTATTTCTGAAACCGGAAGTTGTATCTGAATAGAAATCAGGATATTCTAAGGGAATGTAAAAACCTTTCAGTTAAATCTAAGATGGTAAAACTTAACTATCTTCGAGAAGAGTGAGTGACATTTTCATTTTTTGTGCATATTACCCTGTAACTTCGGAACCGGAAGTCATATCCAAATGAAATTCAGGAGCTTTCTATGGAATCAATTGAGTGACACTAATTGTCACACACGTACACATATACATACGCAAAGACAGATATTCGCTCAATTCGCCTTTTTTTTATAAAAGATATTTTTATTCAGGCTTATTTGCGTACAAGCTTTACGTGACCGATTGAGCTGAGTTTTTAGTCAAAAATGTTTTTGTATTGGATCTCGTTGTCACCCTTTTTCTAGGGAGAGAGGAGCTTCCATTTCCCTCCTGCGAGGATTGAGGGGCAGTTTGTTCGTGGTTCGTCTCGTCATCCATTGCCGTGGTATTGCTGTTGATTTCGTTTTTAGTTGCTGTAGATGCGCCTTGTTGTACATTGTTTGCAGTTGCTGGTTGGTTGGATGGTAAGCTGTTAACTGCAGCTGGTGTACTTTGTTCTGTAGGGGTTACGTTGGATGGTTCAGTTCGCTTTCTCATCTCATCCAAGTCAGTCGATAAAACAAAACCGCTTACGTTCGGGACAGAAGAAACCAAGTACAGTATTGAAACGAACAAAAGCTACCGCCGACACGAAAGAATACAATTGTTGTTGACTTCAGACAGTGCAAAATTCGACCTTCGATACAAGAACTTGAAGGTTTGCTTAAGGAGCAAATGCGTTGAAGGGGATACTTCACTGTTTGAATTTTATATCACTGGTGACTGTCACAGGAGTACTAGGGTTGCTTGGGGTTGGTGTGAAGGAAGTACCGTTGTCCTTTGGTGTAGTTGTCTTATTGTCCAGTTTATCACATGGCTTACCGTAGTAAACAGCTTTTTGGCAATATTGACATGTGGCTATCTGATTGTCATAGGTAACAAGTGATTTGCACGGGATTCTTGTATCCTGACCGAATGTCATATAAAAAGGTATAGGCCCCCTCAAGCGCATGCGTAACAAACGTACGCCATTTAGAATAACGGGGAAAAAGTTCTTCCACTTTTCTTCTTCGATAGAGAGAATCTCTCCGTATTGGGACATAGCTTTGCGAATATAAGGATCGATGACGCTTGAGGGAAGATCATGCACACGCACTTCTATAGCACTATCTTCCATATATACTGGAATGTTGTAATTAATGCTCTCGTGCTCCACACAATGCACATTATTATTGTCTTTTGCTAATTGAATTGCATCCAACTCTTTATAAAACTGGATGTAAACAACATTATTTGTCGTATTGCATTGAAGTAAATGAACATGTTTAATGTCAAGATGCATTTACTCCTTAAGCAAACCTTCAAGTTCTCGTATCGAAGGTCGAATTTTGCACTGCCTGAAGTCAACAATAATTGTATTCTTTCGTACCGGCGGTAGCTTTTGTTCGTTTGGTTCACTCATTTTCGAGGTCGTTCTATTGCTCACTACACAATACTGTACTTGGTTATTTTCGTCCCGAACGCAAGCGGTTTTTTTTGTATAGACTGACTTGGATGAGATGTGAAAGTAAACTGGGCCCACCTGGCCTTGGTTGCAAAGCCTTTCTATAAAGTGATTTTTAAGAAGTATTGATTTAAAAAAAAACTTTGAGAAAATTGATCAAATCTTTATTGAAATCGATAGACAAATCAATATATTTTAATGTTTGAAGGTGATTTCTTGCAAATGGCCTATGCGCAAGGAACAAGTTTGGCACACTCCCGGTATGTCACTAATAATGCCTCCGGCGCGTAATCCACACCATACAGTGACTTTTTTAGGATGCATCATAGTTCTTGCAATGCTTCTAGCTGGTTTTTACTCCAGATGCGGAAATTTCGCTTGTTGACGTATCCTTTCAACCATAAATGAGCTTCGTCACTAAACATAATTTTCCGATTGAAAAGTGGATCTTCCTCCAACTTTGCCACCTCCCATTCATGATTAAATAACAGAGCAAACGACGATTCGTGATTAAATTATAGACTAAACTGAACAAGTTTAACAATGACACAAGACACGCGTGATCTGTCAAAAACAGTGTTGCCAAAAAGATACCAGAAAAGAAATCGTATGACAAAAAACAAGTTCAAGTTTTTTTTAAAATTTGTTTAGAAAACTAAGTTCTGTGTAATGAATACCCAATCATATGAACATTTTCGAAACGCATGTGAAGAGTAGGAGACGTAAAATTATGTATGAAGCCATTGCAAAATTCCAAATGGCAATTTTTGTATAATTAATAGTTTTCGATTAGCACTGCCGAGTTTAGCACTAAGCAGTTCAATTTAAACTGCTCTGCACTGATGAGTCAAAGACGGAACGTAAAAATAATAAAAACGGTTATGTGCCCTAGAACAAAATTTGGCCAACCCCTAAATGATTAGTTTTCGAGTTACAGCGACGTCCTAGATGACACATGTTTACAGTTGGTTCAACCCATGATTTATGTATTCTGATTTGTTTTTAAATGAGATGAACGGGTAAGGTTAATTCATACGAAAAACGATACGTTTTTGCGAAAGTTTTGTGATGACACAGTCAAATTTTTTTTATCTACATTAATGGCACACCAAAGTATGACTTTCGAAGAATGTTATTTGAAATTTTGGCGAAGAAATATTTAAAAATATCCAAGTAACCATATGCATTATATCACTGCACATTAACAACTCTATTTTGACATTGTTAATGTAATTGTAATTACACTAATACTACATACTTCAAAGCAAGGTGTATTAATGTTTAGAGTAATGCCATTTCTTCTAAATTAAATCTCAAACAAGTTATTATAGACGTAGAAACGGGTTTTAATAATTGTAATCTTCCCTTTTCACAAATTATTTCACAAGTATATGTTTTATATAAATACTGATAAGGTTATTTTAGACAAAGAAGATAACGATGCTCAATACAAAAAAAACAACTAAAAACAAATGCTGTCAAATCAAAAATTTTATACTAATTTTACTCTTCTCTTCCACATAACAACTTCCACATCCTTCAACTGATTTATATTTTGAATTCAACTTGTCATTGTACAGTTCTAATCGAGCCCCTTCATAGAACTATCGAATCTAGTTGCCAACCAAAAACATTATCAAATTTACTCAAAAATCAGCAAATTTCAGCAATTTCACTTCAATTAAATTTTTCCCACAGGTAATCCGATCTACGTGAAAACTTACATCCCCTATCATGTAGCTCGTCACGAGGAACCGAAATCATGCTACTGCGGTACGTACCAACAGTGGGACCGCGCTCCATCGAACCCAGTGTTGCCAACACCGAAAAGGAAAGTACAGGACAAGGTGGAAGTTCCCTACAAGCAGCACCGGGATTGATAAGTTTTAGGGGGCAAAGACTTTTTAAACTCTAAATTATGCTAAGTTCACATAACCATTTTTACTTAAGTTTACGTTTCGACTTAGACTCATCAGTGCTTAGCAGTTTATGTTGAACTGCTAGCTCCGACCTGACGATTCAACATAAACCGCTAGGCAGATGTAAAGTTAAACCGAAGTGTAATATCAAAACTGACGTCTCGGACGAAACGAAATCTGTACGACTCGCAAGCCGAAACTCGTTTCGACCGAGACGTCAGTTTTGATATTACACTTAGCTGCCCATACTTGCATATCAGTCCCATATGGAAAATCAGCATGTCGAGAAAAAGACGTTTAAAATTTTATTTTAGATTTTTTTGATTGATTGTGCTACCTAAACCTAAATCATGATATTATTACATGAAATATCGATAATACACCTCTGCTATTCCAATATTGCAACAAACGAAATTATTGAAATTTGCACTTAATGGGACTGATATGCGGGTACTTTGCATATGGGACAGTCATGAGTTGATATTTTTTTCTCATTTTACTGAACAAATCCTCAACTTTTATTGCAATTTCTGAGAGTATATTGAGGATAGATTGCATTCCTCATGCTAACTCAATATTGGCGAAAATCGATATGGGACTGATATGCGAGTATGGGCAGTTAGGTGTAATATCAAAGAAGTGTTTTTCAAATAGCATTAACTTTACGTCTGCCTAACGGTTTATGTTGAACCGTCAGGTCGGAGGTAGCAATTCTACATAAACTGCTACGCACTGATGAGTCTAAGACGAAACGTAAACTTAAGTAAAACCGGGATAGAACCTTGTCGGTGTTTTTTTTTAAGTTGATTAATTTATTTTATGTTTGTTTTTATATGCTGTACATATTTCAAACTTCAATATAATATATTTTTACCGATCGGTTTTTTTTATTCAATGTGTTTATTTAGTATGATACAAACAGACATAAATCGTAAAACGAAAGGCTCCGACAAATCATGTAGGAATCATTTGGTGCCATGCGGTATCTTCTCAAGTAAAGATGTTTCAGTATGCACATTTTTAATCCCGAATCCGATTACTTCTCGATTAAAAATAAATATTTTTACCCGTATCCGACCCAAACCCGAATAATATTCTTTTTCTAGACCTAAATCCATCTGTATAGCCTAAGTACACACCCAGTATGACAGTGTACCTGAATAAATTATTCTGATAACTAGCAGCATTGTAGACGGAAATAAATAAAAACAACTGCGAGGGATAGCCCTATAGGATTGTTCAAACTGTTATCAAAATCATTGTTGGTTGTCAAAAGAGGAGATAACAAAGTGTTCACAAGTTCTAATCTCATGCCTACCCGCGAGTCTACAGAACGGTGTCGACTGGGTGCTATCGCCTTCTGCGTTAGTGGCAGAATGAGAGGGTGCCAATTGGTTTGTGTGCAATCACTCATTTGAAACGCAAAAATATTAAAAACCATTCAAATAGGTCAAATATTTCGGCTTGTCGTTATATTGCTGAAGTGTACTCAAACCCCTGACCGTGGTTTTAAATTACCTTTAATTTATGCAGACTTTTAGTCTATTTGTTTTGATAAAATTCCTTGTATTATTAATAGATTAGCATTTTTCATACAATCCTTAAATAATACGACGTATAAGGCAAAATACGATTTATGGCTGAGAGTAACTGTATGGGTATAAATAATTTCTTTCTTCTTATTATTAGTATTTTATGTAGGAGCGTCTATAGGCAAAATATTCAGATGTGTGCAATATCATACACAGTATGACCCAGAAAAAATGCGAAAAAATATACATTACTTTATATGATTTTTTTTCTCATGGTTAAATGAAGAGCAACATAAATTTAGTTTATGGATACGTTTATTCAACCTTTCCATATCACATTATTCGATGTGGCCACCGTTGTTCTCTATTACTTTCTCCAGGCGTGAGCGGAACACTGGTTAATGTGGATTACTTATACTCTGTGAATACGTTTCATCAGGTATGTAAAAGTTTTTTAAATGTCGACGAAAAAAAAAGTAGAGAATTGTAAATTCCACGGTATCTGCCAGCATGAAACGATTCGAACGGTTGATCAGAAACGAAAGAGCCGTCAGATCAACGAGAACGATCGATTCTTGGTTGGGGCCTTCAAACGGAAACTGAGCACCTCAGTTCGAGACGTGACCGAAAAGTTGTGAGCAAGACGTTCGTACAAAATACAAAAAATCGAGCTGTACGTAGAAGCCTAATCGTAACAAGATACTAATCGTAACAAGAAACAGAACAGGGGAGGCCGGGGCTGGTTGGCCGAGTTTCGCTTGTGGGATTTCTGTACTTTTTCTGCCTAGACTTTTTGATAAACGTTTCGGTCTATCATGAAGATACCTTTCGAGCACATGTGTGATTTTTTTCATTCTTGAATAAAAATCAGGGAAATAGTTATTAACAATCAACCGACATTTTCAGGATAACTTACATAAGCAACAGATTCTATACTAATGAACGAGTTTTGTTCGAGGTTGGGGAAATCTGCGACAAATCCTGTCCGGAACTCTAAATGCTAAAAGTTTTGATGGCATTCGATTCATAGAATATTGTAATCATCTTTTCTATCAAAAAATTCCAACTTTTAATGATTCTAATCTCTATTTCTTATTTCTATTGGTTAATAATTCTAATTTATTTTCATTACTTATTTCTCATGTATATTGTTCCTTATAATCATCAACATAAGCATAATATAGAACATTCAGTAAAAACCATTCAAGCGAAGAGGTTGTGTTTCGATTATACTGCACGTGAGTTAACGGTTGGAGGTTGAAACTGCTGGTTCTAATAGCCAAGGCAATATTCGGGGCGTTTCCCGACTGGAAAGCTAGCAACGAAGGCCTTCCCGATCATACGCACAGAGGTGTAGAAACACAGAGGTGCGAGCGCATAGAAGTGACGAATCACAGAGGTGCCATCGCATTAAGGTACGATGACGAAGGGATGCAAAGGCACAGATGTGCTAAAGCAACCCAGTGCTAATCTACCAGGTACCAGAATTTGTACGCTGATAGGATCGAAAGAGACGTCATATATCGTGAGTGTAGCACTGCAGGGGTCAGGTACAGGCAGCACATCAAGTTCAGTGGTGCCCACAACGATGACAGAGCAATTGAGATAGCAGAAAACGACAGAAGACTGCCAATTGGTAATTGTTGGATGAGCTTCACGTCGTTTTTTA
This sequence comes from Malaya genurostris, assembly GCF_030247185.1. Taxonomy (NCBI): domain Eukaryota; kingdom Metazoa; phylum Arthropoda; class Insecta; order Diptera; family Culicidae; genus Malaya; species Malaya genurostris. The sequence goes on from NC_080571.1 coordinate 269,348,095, forward strand.
CGATAGAGGAACAGAGACAACAGCAACAAGGTAGATTTAATTTAGTAAGATCTTAAATTCTTCAAGGGCTAAACATTATCCAGAGGGTACCACTGTCTATTTTAGAAAAAAAAGGAATTTAATCTGATGCAAATTACAAAGAAATCTCTAAAGTTAATAGAGATAAAATTCGAGTTGTTGTTGACGATTTGAAACAGGCAAACAATATTTTAACCTGTAAATTATTTGCTGTTGAATATAGAGTTTACATTCCATCGAAGGAGGTGGAAATTGACGGTGTTGTGACTGAAGCAAGTCTGACAGCCGATGATTTACTTAAAAATGGAGTAGGTCGTTTTAAAAACTCCATGCTTGAGGGAGTTAAGATACTCGAGTGCAAGCAATTGTACTCAGCATCTATTGTCGATGGAAAAAAGTCTTATCGTCCCTCAGATTCGTTTCACGTAACATTTGCCGGATCTGCGTTGCCTAGCCATGTCAATATCGATAAAATTCATCATCCTGTTCGGCTTTTCGTACCGCATGTTATGAATTACACGAACTGTAAAAAATTCGGACATACAGCTACTTATTGTAGTAATAAATCTAAATGTATAAAATGTGAAGGGCCTCATAAGGATAATCTTTGCGATAAAGATATTGAAAAATGTGTTTATTGTGGGAAGAGTCCTCATGATGATCTTTCAGTATGCGCTGTATTTAAGTTGCGTAAAGATAAAATGAAGCTTTCTTTAAAAGCACGGTTTAAGCGCACATATACAGAAATGCTTAAAACGATAATTTATGTCCCACCTTTGGAAACGGTTTCTCAAATCTTGCGGGACCAGAGGAATTTGACTCTAACGGAAATAGTGAAGGTACCTCGTTTGTCACTCCTCAAGGGTCTGTTAAGAGGAGATTACCAAACCACAATTTTCCAAAAAAGGCACCTAAAATTACACCTTCAAAAAAAGATCCCCGTGTTAAATCTAAAAAGCCAAACTTAAAAGCAAAAACTGGCATTCCTTCCAATAGCTAGAACTTTTTTGAAACAGTTATCAGCTCAATGGCCAGTTCTCTCATGTTGTGTATCATTTGATGGATAATTTATCATCCGCCGCAAATGATTCAATCACTGTCTTGCGGTGGAATTGTCGAAGCATCATGCCAAAACTTGATTCATTTAAAGTTCTATTGCATGGTCAAAAATGTGATGTATTTACTTTGTGCGAAACATGGCTTACATCAAACATAGCCTTGCATTTTAATGATCTTAACATTATATGTCTCGATAGAGACTCTCCGTATGGTGGAGTGCTTTTAGGAATTAAGAAATGTTATTCCTTTTATAGATTAAACATTCCTTCGACTTCTTGCTGGTCAAATAAACATTAAAGGAAAGGACATTTGCATTGCTTCGGTATATATTCCTCCAAGAGCTCAAGTTGGACAACGACAGCTTATTGAACTGGCCGAAGCCCTCCTTGCTCCACGATCCATTCTGGGAGATTTCAATTCGCACGAAAATATGTGGGGTTCCGTTTACAATGATAACAGATCATCTTTAATATATAAAATTTGCGACAATTTTAGCATGACAGTATTAAATATGGGTAGCATGACACGGAACCCAAGACCTTCTGCACGTCCAAGTGCATTTATCGTCCACCGGTTGGGCGATCTTACGACGTTCGACCAAGGTTCTAGTTAGAGATGTCCTGCAGTACAAGCCACCTCTAAGTCTAGATTGAATTCTATAGTTTGTAGCACCTGCGTAACAAATACTACACGCTATAGACTTTGGAATGGGGCCCTTCGTCCAAGGGATGCAAGGTGGAAACCAACGAAGAGCTCCGGTGTTTCGGAAACGAATGTTTGCTGAATGTGGTTTGGATTTTGACTGTGTCTTTATTGATAATTTTTGGGTTTTTATATCTAAATTTCTTAAAGCCAATTATTTACAAATATATATAAGTACATTGAATATTTGAATGATTCCTTATGTTCCTACGTTGCGCCGCTTATGTTATTGAATATATATCAATATATCGCGGGGCGACAATGGCATCGGCATCGAGAATGTTGACTTAGCATAATTTGTCTGTTTTACGATGTGACCGACCGGACTCAACGCCGAGTGCAGTTGATGTAATTTGATTCTTCCTCGCGGTGTGCAGTAAGTACTAGTTGTATGAATTATTGCGGTCAAAGTTTCTTTAATCATGAATGAACGAGTGTTACGGCAATAACAGCTGATTTTTGTTTTGGATTTAAGGTTTGCGTCGGCGACAGCATTAGATTTATCTCTTTGTTCGACTTCAATTCGACTAGATTGTACCTGGAAAGTATTTCCTGATTTACACGGTAGCGATCATTTACCAATTATCATCTCAATAAGCAGTAACAAATGCATTGATAATTCAGTTAATATTCCATATGATTTGACAAAAAATATTGACTGGATTAAATACCAAAGCAATATTTCAAGTGTCTTAACTTCAATGGAACAGCTCCCTCTACTTGAAGAATATTACTTCCTCGTTTGTTCGATTCTGGAAGCTGCAGAACAAGCCCAAACCAAACGGTTTCTTGGTCCATCGTCTAACAGAAGGCGTCCAAACCCTTGGTGGGAAAAAGAGTGCTCAGATGCTAAACACGCGAAACAAAATGCTTTCAAGACGTTTTTAAAACGAGGAGGAGGAACTCCTCAGAATTTTGAAAAATTCTTGACTTTAGAAACCAAGTATAAGAGCATACTTCGGGCCAAGAAATGTAGCTATTGCAGACATTTTGTCGAAGGTTTGTCAAGAGAAACCACAATGAGCACTCTTTGGAATACGGCCAGACGAATGAGGAATCGTAACGTAGGAAATGGGAGTGAGGAATACTCGAATCGATGGATATTTGATTTTGCCAGGAAAGTTTGTCCAGATTCTGTTCCTACGCATAGCATTATTAGGGAGTCTTCTCCAAATAATGGTTCCATTGATAGCCCCTTTTCAATGATGGAATTTTCCATAGCACTCATGTCTTGTAACAATAACGCTCCTGGGTTGGACAGAATTAAATTCAACTTGGTGAAGAATCTGCCCGACCTCTCAAAAAGACGTATGTTGGAGCTGTTCAACAAGTTTCTTGAGCAAAATATTGTCCCACCTGACTGGAGGCAAATGAAAGTTATCGCCATTCAAAAGCCGGGGAAACCAGCTTCCAATCACAACTCATATAGACCCATTGCAATGTTGTCCTGCATCAGAAAATTGTTCGAAAAAAATATTCTACGACGTGTCGACACTTGGGTCGAGACGAACAGCTTGTTGTCAGATACTCAATTTGGTTTCCGTAGAAATAGAGGGACGAATGATTGCGTTGCATTGCTTTCGTCTGACATCCAAATTGCCTTCGCTCAAAAACAACAAATGGCATCTGTATTTTTAGACATTAAAGGAGCATTTGATTCAGTTTCCATTGATGTTTTTTCTGACAAGCCCCATCAACATGGACTTCCAGCGATTATAAATAATTATTTGTATAACCTTTTGTCAAAGAAGTGCATGTATTTTTCACATGGCGATTTGGCAACATTCAGAATTAGCTACATGGGTCTTCCGCAAGGCTCATGCCTTAGTCCGCTCCTCTATAACTTTTACGTGAATGACATTGACAGCTGTTTAGTAACCCCATGTACACTAAGACAATTGGCAGATGATGGCGTGGTTTCAGTTACTGGATCCAAAGCTATTGATCTGCAAAAACCATTGCAAGATACCTTAGATAACTTGTCCGTTTGGGCTGTTCATCTGGGTATCGAATTCTCTGCGGAGAAAACAGAACAGGTCGTCTTTCCAGGAAAGCATGATCCCGTGCAGTTTCAGCTTTAGAATGATCCAACAGGTTTTGACTTTCAAATACCTCGGGGTGTGGTTTGATTCCAAATGCACGTGGGGAGGACACATTTGGTATCTGATAACAAAATGCCAACAAAGAGTAAATTTTCTTCGAACAATAACAGGATATTGGTGGGGTGCTCATCCGGAATATCTAATAAAATTCGATATGCATGCATTCGACACAATGAATCTTGAAGTTCTGGCGGGAGTTCTTCCATTGAAAGATCGTTTTTGGGAGCTTTCATCGCGACTGCTAATAAGATGTGAGGTACTGAATCCCCTGGTTATTAATAACTTCGAAAGGCTAGTTGAGCTTCAATCTCAAACAAGATTCATGACAGTATATTTTAACCATATGTCACAGGAAATCGACTCTTCAAGATATATTCCTATCCGTGACAGCCTCCTAAATATCCCTGACTCAACTTAATTTTTCGACACATCCATGTAGCGCGAAGTGCGTGGAATCCCGGAACACCTACGCTCAATGGAAATCCCTAAAATATTTACAAGTAAGTTCAGGCATATTGACTCTGAGAAAATGTTTTACACGAACGGATCACAAATTGAAGAGGCTACTGGGTTTGGTATATTCAACAATAATGTATAAACAATTTATAATAGCAAATCGCTTGATAAAAACAGTGTTTAGATTAACTAATGAATACCAACATAATAATATGATATTCGAAATTTATTAGGTTTAAAATACTATGTATTGTGGATGCCACGGCGAAGAAAAACTTATTTATATTGCCTGTGAAATAAACGTATTTATGAAAAACAAAAGAGTACACGTTACTAGCAACATGAACCAGTCGAACCGGAGAAAATCTTCGTCCATCCGTTAAGTAGGTGAACTTTCAACATCTCGTTTTTGTCATACCCGGTGAGGTCGTGCTATGTAAATAATCAATATGAGTCAGTTCCGAAGTATCATTTTCCGAACCACCACTCTTTCAAGATTAGTGTCAGAACCCAACGCAACACAAGAATTAACATATATGTTGCATGAATGTTTTACGAAATCAATCGTCAATCAATGAATGTATTCTGCCTCCCAAACAATCACACATTTAAAATTGTTCCACGTGACTATGAAAACTCACCGCTTTAGTTTCAACAGACTCCTGCACAGATTCTGAGTGTCAGATCATTTTTTTCGTTTATTGATAAGAACTAGACGTCCACCGAGACAGAATGACAGCTTCGGTTCCGATTCAACTATACCTTAGAATAAATTTCGTAGCAAACAGCACACAGTTTTGGTCCAACTTTCAGCGTGAAGAAACATCGGTTGACATTGTTTCGAGGGAAATATTTTTTCAACTATGAATTGCACACTAGTTTGCATATTGGTGCTCACGTTTGCGGTTGGCTCGCGAGCAGGTAGTACAGCATGAGTTTAATCATTACAAAATATTACATCGAGTATTCGGTTTCTAGGTCCTCAAATGGATTTCGGCGGATCGAACACCAATTCAATGGATGCTATGGATGCGTACCAGTCCTCGATGGCCAGCTGCAATCATGCACCAGCGACGGTTGTGGATATGAACGGCGATTTAGTTGTACAGCACAAACAAACAGAGGATTCGGAAGCATCATAGCCAATCTCGCAAACTACGCTAATAATGGATTTATTATGATAAGGATTTTCTAATCAGACTGAAGTTGTTAATCACGTTGACCCTCGTTTCCCGCGCAGTTGGTGTTGATACCTCAATCAGATCGTCCGGGGATAGGAAGCTGCTCCGAGCATACTGAAAGAAAAAATGAATCAAACTAAAGTCAAAATGTACGGCAATAATAGACAAAGTAAAATACTCACAATTACCAGATTCGGTGTGTAATCATCTTTATCGTCGGACGTAAAGATCAACTGATCATTTTCCTGCACTGGAGGATAAGGGTATAAAGCAGGATAAAGATCCACCGGAGTCGCTGTCGGTGCTTCCGTCGTTGTTTTCAACGGTGGTATCCACAGTAGGTTGGACACTTTTTCATTGATCCCGTTCAGAAACTCACGCTTCCGGTCGTACACCTTCTCGCCGATATCCTGTAATTTACTTCAATAATAGTTTTTTATATAAATACAAAGTGGTCAACAGTGAAAAACATATTTCAGAAACATCTTACTTCAAAAGAATTCCACCTCCGAAATTTGTTTGTCCACCGAGTTTCCAATCAGTGAATGGGACTGAAACAGAAATATACGAATATTATAACAAAGAAACTTTTTTTCAAGTAATTTTCTTTTTCTAACTCGCAAACCCCGCTGCGATCAAGCATTGAAATTCTAATAATGTTACCAAATGCATCGTTCAAATCAAAGCTAATAAACCACGTGAATCTTGTTTTTCAAACTATAACTCGTCTATCACTGAATGCAGCCTCATAATGACCTATATTTTATACGAGATTGTAATTCCGGCAAGTGGTTTTTTGTTTTGCCTCCATCCTTATCATCAAGCGTAGATGCACACTGCCAGTTGTTTGATCGGCGGTTTCGACAACGTTCATTTTGGATTATTTGAACCTGGACTGCGGAGCTTAGAATGTGATTTTTACTTTTTAGTAGTATGAATTTGATGTACTTACTTTAAGTATAGAGTAGGTACTTATGTCCTCAGAAATAGTATAGCCAAACCCGGCATATAATATTTTAATGTAAGGTGGGTAAAATTCGTGTCTTTTTTGATAGACATACACATTATACTTAAGAACCCTAATTTACACGAATTTAATTCAAGCGACTTTTATACGTGTTTTGTTTGAAATAACACTTTTTTTATCTAAATTACGCGATCGCCGATAAACCATCGTTCAGGCAGATGGAACCATTTGTAGTTTTTACCATCCTTGATAATTTCTTTTATTAAATTTGTACCCAAAGTTCTATCGCAAAATTATGATAACGATAACCATTTAGGGTTTGGTATCTCGTGGGTACCGGTTTGTGCTAAAGTGCACATGATTGTTTTGATTGTTTAACGTTTCGCATTCAGCTCATCATTGCATTAGCAGATTAACATAATCCACTAAGCAGACGGGAAGTCGTTGCTATTTGCAACATACTTTTCTGCACCAAAGTGCAATGTCTATCCTGACGTCTCAGGCGAAAACGAATTTTCGATTTTATGGTCGCAAACATATGGTAGTCATTTAGGTTTTGGTACCACGGTATTAAGGAGTGTATCGATAAGTAGTTAGCAACATTCAAACAGTTATTACACTGAAATGGCTTAATTTTTTGCAGCGTGTTTTGCGGTGACATGTTTGTTTACATGTCAATAACAGCTGCGGTTTATCGTTTCAATGATGAGTCGAATTGATCCGGAAACGCGAAAGAAAATTCTGCACACTTGGTGCTCAGAAAGTGGTGTCACGTACAACGAAATTGCAAAACGGATAAAAGTGCACCACACTAGTGTCAAAAATATTATCGAGAAGTTCGGTAAGACCCTTTCCATGAAGGATCCGGTAGGAAAACGGGTCCCAGCCAGCCCGGTCGGGACTTAAAAGTGGTTGAGTACATCAGGAAAAACCCATCGGCGTCGACGCGGGATTTGGCCAAGCAGTTCAACACCAGCATCGGGATGATTCAACGGATCAAAGTTCGGAACTCCCTGAAAACGTACAAGAAACAGAAGGTGCCGAAAAAGTCCCTGGTACATCAAGTTCAGGCCAAAACAAGAGCGCGAAAACTGTACAACCGGATTCTACAGAATAAAGACGAATGCATCCTGATCGACGACGCCCGGACCGCAATATCATACGAAATCGGTGTACCAGGACCTGGACGACGCTGACACCACGGTGGCGATGGAAAAGTTTGGGCAGAAGGTGTTGGTCTGGCAAGCAATTTGTACCTGTGGTTTGCGGTCGTCGATTTTCTTCACGAAGGGCACAATTAACGCCAAGGTGTAGGAGGAAGGATGTTTGAAGAAGAGAATGCTGTCACTGTACAGAAAGCATAAGGCTCCTCCTCTCTTCTGGCCGGATTTGGCTTCAGCCCAATACACCAACTCCGTTCTACAGTAGTTGTCAAAAAATAATGTACAATTCGTGGAAAAGGACATCAACCCACCGAACTGCCCGGATCTTCGGCCAATTGAAAGGTATTGGGCAATTGTCAAGCGGTACTTTCGGAAGGAAGGTACAGTGTCCCAAAACATGCAGGAGTTAAAAAAACTGGACAGCTCCCACCAGGAAAGTCACAAAAGTAACTGTGCAGAATTTAATGAAGAATGTCAAGTCCAAAGTGCGAGCGTTTCACAGAAACTAGGATTTTCTTCAATATAATCAGTGAAATGCATAAAAATGTAATTTTTCTACAATAACATCGAAAACTGATGTCACAATATGTTTTTTTCCCTTTTTATTCAATAATCAATGTTGCTAACTACTTTTCGATAGACTCCTTACTACACTACCGGCTGTGAAAATTGCATATTTTTTTCAAATAAACTTCAATTCATTGACATTGTTCTATTTTTTCACATCATTTATTTTACCCCAGCTTTACATTCTTTTATTCTCTCGGTTGCACTTATCAGAAAATAGCTAAAATTTTTATCAACCGCAGCACCGTCTTCTACCAATATCAACCACTAACCGTAACCGATTCGTTTTCTTTATAGCGTGAACGAAAAAGAACAAAGCACGCATCGTTCATGTCGTGTTTTCTTCTTCCACCGTATCACCACGTATCGGTGTCATTCTATATGGCAATTTGAAAACGTTGACACTCATCGCACTGTAACTGCGGAACCGGAGGTCGGATCCGAATGAAATTTCACAGTAGCTTTATAGACAATATGAGCTTTAATTCAAATCAAGATTTGTGAAAATCGGTTTAAGCATCGCAGAGAAATCGATGAAAACCCTATTTTTGGAGTTTTTTTTTCACCGCTTTCGGTGCTTTCGGAACAGGAAAAGGGGGGGCCAGTAGGGCCGAATTAAGCTTTTATACCCACAAACTAACAAGCTCTGCAAACTAGAAGAATTTATCAGAGAGTTTTATGGGGTTTTTGAACCTGTTTCTGACCATCGTTCGTGAAAAAATACTAATGAAATTGGTAATTTTCCACTTATCACTCTTTATTTCCGGAACCGGATGTTGGATCCGGATAAAATGTTCTAGAAATTTTTAGGAAACTATGAGACCTTCCATTTGAATCTTAGTTTGTGAAAATCGGTTGAGCCGTTGCAGAGAAAATGGAGTGCGCACTTTTTCTTTAATTTTTACATATTACCATGTAACTCCGGAACCGGAAGTCGGATCGGAATGAAATTCAATAGCAGGCTACGGAACCATGAGACCTTTCATTTGAATCTTAGTTCGGTTCAGCCATCTCAGAGAGAAGTTAGTGCATATTTTTTGTAACACACCCTCACCCACACCCACACACACACCCACACACACACACCCACACACACACCCTCATCCACACTCACACACACACCCACACACACACCCACACACACACACACATAAACACACACACACCCACGCACACACACTCACACACACACACCCACACACACACACACACACACACACACACACACACACACACACACACACACACACACACACACACACACACACACACACACACACACACACACACACACACACAGAGAGAGAGAGAGAGAGAGAGAGAGAGAGAGAGAGAGAGAGAGAGAGAGAGAGAGAGAGAGAGAGAGAGAGAGAGAGAGAGAGAGAGAGAGAGAGAGAGAGAGATTTGCTCATTCGGTACATTCTGTGGCTAGGAAAAAATTCGATTCGATTCAGATTCGGTACATTCTGTGGCTAGGAAAAAAATGTTTCCAATTATTGTGCAAACTTTCAAGCACAGGTATGGTATAAAGTCATTCAAGATGAGAACTGTACCGAACAGTAATAATAAAAAGATTGTGAGGGACACATGAGGTACCGAACCCCTGAATGAGAATGTGAGGGTTGAAACCCAAGCTCGCAAGTTGTTTCCCGAATATTTGACGAAGCTTTCCTGCGACGATGAAACTGATGTAATGGAAGACTTGAAGCAGTTTACCGGAATGACCTTTTATGGAATGAAATGGTGTCGAGGAGCATGTTAGGATGAAGAAAAATGTCAAGTTTCTTGACATATATTTGGTTCGGTAAGCAATGTGCAGCTGTGGTCGATCAAGTCATAGCTTCATCACTTCCGGAACGGTAAAAAACGAAATGTACCGTGAAAAATGTCTAAAGAAGCGATTGTCACCATTTCTACGCAGTCATGGCATCCCTTGTTAAGGATACTTGCTAAACACTCTCCCACTTATAGATGATCAGTAAAAATGTTTGTACTCTTTTAAGAGATACTCAACAATTGACTAAAACATATGTATCCCGTTCCTTCACCTTCTCGATGTCAACTAATTAGATCTTTTCACCACACACACACCTAACCTAACAGCTATAGGCCTGGGGTGTCCTTTGCTGTATCAAGCATACGTCTCCACATAACTCGGTTCATGGCTGCTCGTCGCCAGCCACTCAAGGCACGGATGCTTCTGAGATCACCCTCCACTTGATCGATCCACCTTGCTCGCTGCGCTCCTCTCCTTCTTGTCCCAGTCGGATTTGATCCAAGAATCATTTTCACTGGGCTGTCGTCCGACATCCTTATGATATGACAAGCCCATCGTAGACGTCCGATTTTAGCTGTCCGTACGATGGGTGGTTCTCCTAGCAGCTGTTGCAATTCGTGATTCATAAGCCGTCTCCACGTTCCGTCTTCCATCTGCACTCCGCCATAGATGGTCCTCAGTACCTTTCTTTCGAAAACACTGAGGGTGCGTTGGTCCTCTGCCAACATAGTTCGTCCAAATTTCTCTGCTGGGGTCATTAACGGCGGTCACCAGCCCTAATACACGAACTCGTCAACCACCTCGATATCGTCACCGCCTATCAATATTCGTGGTGGGAGGCGTAGTGTTTTTTCTCTAGAGCCTCTTCCTCTCATTTATTTTGTTTTTGATGCATTTATGGCCAGTCCGATACGTCTAACTTTAGCTTTCAGTCCGATGTAGGTTTCCGTCATCTTCTCAAGGTTACGTATCACAATATCAATATCGTCAGCGAAGCCAAAAAGTTGTGCGGACTTTCGGAAGATCGTGCAATTCGTGCAATTGCGCGGTAATTGCAACAGTCTAGCTTATTACCCTTTTTGTAGACGGGACATACCACTCCATCCATCCATTCCTGGGGTGGAATCTCCTCCTCCCAAATCCTAGAAATCATCCAGTGCAGCGCTCTAGCCAGTGTCTCTCCTCCATGTTTGGGCAGCTCGCCTGACAACTGGTCATTGTTCCTTAGCTTGCCGATCTCCTCACTTATCTCCGACAGATCAGGGGTTGGGAATCTGTCGTCGACTGAGCGTGCACCCAGATTGATTTCTGTACCGTTCTCTGTATCTTGTGCTTCGCCATTCAAATGCTCGTCATAGTACTGCTTCCACCTGTCGATCACCTCACGTTCGTTCGTGAGAAGGTTACCACTGGTATCTCTGCACATTTCGGCCTGTGGCGTGTAGCCTCTACGTGAGTGGTTCACCTTCTCATAGAACTTCCGTGTGTCATTTGCGCGGTACAGCTGTTTCATCGCTTCGCGATCTTGGTCTTCTTGGTGTCGCTTTTTCTTCAGGAAAACCGTGTTCTGTCTGTTCCGTGCCTGTCTGTATCGTTCCTCGTTCGCTCTAGTGCGGTGTTGCAGCATCCTCGCCCTTGCTGTATTCTTCTCTTCGACCAACTGCTGACATTCGCCGTCAAACCAGTCATTTCCTCGATTAGATAACCTCGTACCTAGAACGGTTGCAGCAGGGCTACTCACGGCGGACCTTATGTTCCTCCAGCCGTCTTCAAGGTCTTTTCACCAACCTAAGTAATTTCACTTCCTTACCCCTGTTTCAATTCCGTTTGCTACAACATTTACTTTTCTCTGTTTCCCTCCTTCTCTTCCACAAAATTCAAATAGTTATAAGAAATGCTGGTGGCATCGTAGAACTAATGTAGTGTGCCTTAATAAACATATCATGAAAAAAAAATTGACTACAACTTATTGAGATTTAAATGTCTACATCAGATATAATGTTTAGATCATCCCATTCTCCTTTGTTGATCGGGGTGTTTCGGGTGCATCGTTATACAAAACGCATCATTTCGTAAATTTGTGCTGCTCATCCAATGCGCGAGTCATCGATGGAAACAAATGGTCGTTAGAAGGGGCTAATACTGAAGAAATTTATTTACAAAGGAGATAAAATATTCATTACAAAATTTATGTCATAAAATCAAAAATGACATGACACCAGAAAACACATAAATAACGCGCACATTACCTAGAAATACAACTATAGCTATATCCATCTTTGTACAATTGGAATTCTACCCGTTCACTAGTGTCAATAATTTTATAAGTTCATAACCAAGTCCAGCACTTTTGGTAAAGTTTTGGACAATACATAGTAATTATCTCCGCCGGATTATGAGCCACAATTTTCGCGAAATGTGAAAATAAATTTCCATTTAGAAGTCATGCTATGATTTTGTGTGTCCTATATTTACTGTCTGTTTATATACCGATTATATATCGATTAATTCGCCACATATTTTTCCAGCCAACAATTGATTTTGAGATAGATTCCACTGGGGTCTTCTGCTATAGAATTCATTTCGTAGCAAGTAAAGTGTTCTCTTCCAATTAGATGACATATCTGATTATACTCATTATTCTCAACTGCTTAGACAGAGAAAAAACTTGTCCAATACTCGACATTCCTGCAATACACTTTCAACTGACTACGCAAGGAAAGTTCTTTCATACATCGAAATAACCATGTAGTGATACAATGATAAGCGGCAATTGTTTTACAAAACATACAGAAGAATGTGCGTCACGAGACCGTTCCAAGCAAGTTTCAATCCGTTACGTCATGTAACTTATCTAGAGCAAACCCAACTAAACTTGCATAATTCGCCGCTTTTTTGCAATTAACCAACGATCAAACTTAAACAAAAATGCCTTTCCGTGACGATCCAGTCAAACTGCCGAGCCGCTATCGGTTGAACTTTGCTAGCTGCTTATGTTCCAACTATAAAGGTCTGTATTATTGCAGGGGCAAACGCCAGTCGATTGTTTAAACTAATTTCGACAAATCGAATAATTCAACCGAGGATCCGAACACATCATGTGGATCATCGTACTATTGACCGTTACCATTTCCGCAATGACTCTGGCAGAGCATTGGAGGTCACCGAATCTGAAATCGATTACTAGCGCTCGGCAGGAATGTGCCTCGTACCTACGAATACCGGATGACGCCATTGAGCAAATCGCACGCGGCGGTTACCCTCCGGAAGCGAGTGTTCCGAAGCTGGTTCATTGCATGCTGATCAATTTGAACGCCTGGGAGGACGAAACCGGTATCAAGGATGAGGTGATGAGGAATTTCTTTCGACCGGCCGAATCGGACTGTTGCTTCGAGAACCGTACCCAGCTTTGCTTACAGAAAACGGTGTCCGTTTTGACAAAGTGCGATAACCTGAACCGGGCGTACAACTCCTTTCATTGCTACTATCGACACTTCGGAAACATATTCCACGAGGGACAGTTCATCCCACTTCGGGAGAACTCGGTACATCAAATCGTCGACGAAGCCCTAGCTATTGAAAACATACCTCGAGCGTCGTTGGAAGAGCTCTGTAATGACAATGCTCTAAATGTGCCGGAATTTCCCGATATCCTGTACACCATTTTTGTTCGTGCCGGAGTCTACAGTCCCGAACACGGCGTTAGACTGGGCCGCTTGTATACCCAGTTCGGAAAGCGAGAATTTTTGAGCCTGGAAACCCGACAATGCGTGGATACCGTTTGGAGACAGCACTGCAGTGAACCGAACCGCCTCTACCAAACATTCAAACAGTGCCTCACGCATCTGGTTCCAACGATTAGTTTGGTTGGAGAATCTGCCCGGAAACTGTTGAAAACCCCAATCTGTGCTTCCCGTGGACTTCCAACTACCTGCCGACATTCTCCGGCACCGATAGACTCGTGCACCAGCTGCGGTGTACCAGGCGTTTCTTGTAACGGAGCGACACGAATACTGACATTTTTCGAAGGCCCGTTCGATCAAATTGCTTTGAGCCCGACGGCTGTGACAGCGAATAAAAACACACTTCGTTATTTATTGTTAAATCCAAAGAGTTTCTGAAACACGTTAGTTAAGTATGGAATAGGATTTAATCGCAAATCATTTATTAAGTAATCACATAAGTGCCACATGAAAGTATTAACACATATGCTGAAAACTCTTATGTAAGTTAAAGTGTTTAATTCTGCAACGTAAACATTGCTTTAGTTGCTAAAAAATAAAAATAAAAAATTGTTGATTAGTGCAGTGCATTTAATGAGACAGAAATTTGGAAATAAAATTTTGTATGAAAATCTGCTAATGTAAATGCAACTGACAATGGCCAGAACAAGAAGTAATAATATAAATACTATACTGGAATGAGCCAACCATACGCACATGATTCGTCGTTACTAGTACTTCTGTTATCAAAATCATTATTAACAAGTGTTACAGTATTAGACCTAAAATTAATCAAAATTTAATTTTGTTGATAGAGCACTGAAATCGTCAAATAAAAAAAATAATAATCAAACTTAGTAATTCGGTTCTTTCACTGATCGATCCAAAACACGATGCTGTACAGTTTGTAACGAAAATATTAACATGCATTAAATCGAACATGAAAACGACCTTACCGTTGTTGGCATCTTAGAGCTAACACTGTGTCATGTGTGAAATGAAAAAGTGCGTTACTATATTCCAATGTATTTATAACATTATACCAAAGAAATATAAATATTTAACATTCCTTCAAACACTGCCAAGCATTATGAGTTTTAAATACATATCTCAATACAGAGAGCGAAAATTTTTTATAATTTCCTGAATACATACCTGAATCATACAAATTAAGAAACCGATTTAGTATTTCGTTAATATGGAATGCAACCTCGTAATACACCAGTAACCAACGAAACTCAGCAGGTGACAAGTAAGTTCATTCAGAAAAGTGTCCAATACTAAGTAACCAATTCATGGAAACTGCGATTATATAAGTCAGAAATCCATTACGATCACTGATACTGATATTTTTTAATAAATAGTTTTTTTAAACAAATACTTTTTTGTACCATGCAATATATTAGAGGCGGATAGGGTCTAACACTTTTAAAAAATCATTTATATTTATATGTATTTTCTTATAGTGAAATATTTCAAGAATATTTTGTAGAATTTTCAAGCCTAACGAAAATAAAATTCTGAAAATTATGGGCCTTTATTCTTCTTATCTCACACTACGAAAAGGTAAAATTTGACAAAACATTTTTGAAATGGTTTATTATAACAAAAAACAAAAAAAAATATTATTTTTCGAAGCCTTTAGACCCTACCAGCCCCCTAGAAAAATAAATTGATTTCTTCGATTTTTGAGATATCCGACTTGAAACGAGTTTTTTTCGAAAACATGCCTCAAAAGTCCTTGTCCATCGTCATTAAAAAAAATACTTCACCAATTTTGCACACACTTTCAACATATAAAATACCCAACTCCAACGTTTTCCTCTTCGGATTTTGTAACTTTGAGGAGGATTTACAGGTACAAAATGCATTTTTTTTGTGTGTGAAAAATCGTAGTTTTTACTTTAAATCAATTGAAACTGCAGGGGTCTAGAAAAGCATTAACTACAATTATGTTGCTTTGATTTTTGACTTGTGACAAATTATGATTTCCAAAACGCTTCATCACCGTCGATTTCTTTAGCGATAGCTTAAAAAACCTATTTTAATCCATCCAGGTTGGTAAACGACTGGACAATGCGTAATTCAGGCCCCAGTGTGGCTCTTAGCCTCTTGTCTAGTAACTCCTATCCCTACCTCCCCGCGGTGCCGGCTGGGGTACGAGCAACTATAGGAAAGATGGGGTAACCAACCCCGGTGGGACCTTGGTCGTATGCTGACAGAGAAGTGGAGTCCTCTTTAGAGGATGTCGGAGCGTCTGTACTCCATGTTAGAAGCGGCTTCAAACAGCGTCTGTTCTGGTATCCAGCGGCGGAGTATGAAATGCTGCATCCCGTCCAGCTAAATCCAAGGTGGCAACCCCACCAACGGGATCGTCCTAGTGCTATTTGGGACGTTAAACAGAGCAAGCACGATGATCCTCCGGCGAGACAGGGGGTTGGCGTAGGCCTAATAAGCCGCCCGTAAAACATCTATTACGAATAATACAGGAGAGAATACGACCCGGAACAATCGGCATAGACCCACGCGACGAAACTTGGAACATGGAACTGCAAGTCGCTACCTTCTCCCAAAGCTGTGGCACAACGAACGAGCTGGGAACTGGCTTTATAATGCTGGGCAAGATGCGTCAGCGAGTGATTGGGTGGCAGCCGATCAACGCTAGGATGTGTAAGTTGAGAATTAAAGGCCGTTTTTTCAATTACAGTTTCATTAACGTGCATTGCCAACATGAAGGGAGACCCGATGACGAGAAAGAAGCGTTCTACGTGCAGCTGGAACAAGCCTATGACGGCTGCCCACGCCGATCAGCCTGCATGCCGCATCAAATAACAACGGCCAACGGTGTGTCAACTTTGCGCCCTCCCGAGGAATGGTAGTCAGAAGCACCTTCTTTCCCCGCAAGGATATCCACAAAGCTACCTGGAGATCACCTGACCAACAGACCGAAAATCAAATCGACCACGTTTCGATCGACGGATAATTTTTCTCGGACATCAACAATGTTCGCACCTACCGCAGTGCGAATATAGATTCGGACCACTACTTGGTTGCTGTATGCATGCGCTCAAAACTTTCGACGGTGGCTACCCAACGTCGAAACCGAACATCGCGGTTTAACATCGCGCGGCTCCGGGATGCTGGAGTAGCCCAAGATTACGCGCAGCAGTTGGCAACGGAACCAACGGAAAAGCAGCTTGGTGCAGCTACTCTTGAAGATGGCTGGAGAGACATCCGTTCTGCCATAGGTAGCACTGCATCAGCAACGCTAAGTACGGCGACTCTGAACGTAAGGAACGACTGGTTCGACGACGAATGTGAACAGTTAGTGGCCGAGAAGAATGCAGCTTGGGCGAGCAAGCTGCAACACCGGACGAGAGCAAACGAGGAGCGATACAGACAGGCGCGGAACCGACTAAACTCGGTATCCCGTAGAAAAAAGCGCCAACAGGAAGACCGAGATCACGAAGCGATGGAACAGCTGTTCCGTGCTAATGACACAAGGAAGTTCTACGAGAAGGTGAACCGTTGGCGCAGAGGCCATATGCCACAGGCCGATATGTGCAAGGACACCAACGGGGATCTTCTCACGAACGACTGTGAGGTGATCGAGAGGTGACGGCGGTATTTCGACGAGCACCTCAATGGCGATGTGGCGGAGTACGAAAGTGGCGGCGCGGTAACGAACTTGGGAACGCATGCGGAGGACGATAGACTGCCGGTCCCAGACCTCCAAGAAGTGGAGGAGGTGGTAAGCCGGTTGAAAAATAATAAGGTCGCTGGCGTTGACCAACTACAAAGCGAGCTACTAAAACACGGTGGTAATGCACTAGTAAAAGCACTGCACTGGGTCGTTACCAAGATCTGAGAGGACGAGATTTTACCGGAGGAATGGATGGAAGGAATCGTGTGTCCCATCTACAAAAAGGGCGATAAGCTGGATTGCTGCAATTACCGCGCAATAACTCTGCTGAACGCCGCCTACAAGGTACTCTCCCAAATCTTATGCCGTCGACTTTCACCGATTGCAAACGAATTCGCAAACGATGCCTTTCTGATACTTTCAAAAATATCACTAGAAGAATATGTAAAGAAATTCTATTTTCGAACTTGAATTAATTCAGAAACTTTCTTTGGGTATAAACGAACGTTGCACTAAATGACGGTTCGAAATTTTAAACACTAAACCCTATGGTTCCGGAGCCGGAAGTCGGCCATGAAATTTCCGAAATCGAAAAAATTTTTTGATGCCAAAAGTTTTACAATTGCATGAAACGTCGATATTTAGTGTCACATTGAAAAAATTTTTTTTCGAAAAATCGATTTTCTGGGACTCCGAAAAAATCTCAAGTCCCACAAACTCGATATTTTCAAAAAAAATTTTCTTGGGATGACACTAAATCTGACATAAAAAAAATGTTCAGTTTCGGAAATCTCATATACTCCATCCTATGGTAATTTTTCAAGATCGAACATTTTCAAACCTTAACCGCCGGGTAGTTCTCTTACCTATGTCCGATTTAGCTCAAATTTCGGCTTTCAAACGAGCCTTAGTTCATTAAAATCGGTTCAGCCATCTCTGAGAAAATTGAGTCGGTTTTTCCAGCAATTCTAATATCTTTCTATAGAGAAAGGCAAAAATTGCATACCGTCTATGCGCATTCCAGCGAAATAGAAACCTTTGTTTAAAAAAAAAAAAAAGGTGAACAAAAGGTACGACACATTGTCGTAAAACTCTTTATTTTTTCGGAAAACTAATTTTTTATTAGTGAAATATTTAGTTTTGTTCATTCTATATAGCGCAATCTAATACTTGTGCATCGGAGCGCTGAAAATTAAATTATTTCTACACACTTAAAACCAATTCTCGAGCTCGGTAAATTAAAATGCCGAGACAGATCGCAACACACAATTTTGCAAATTGCTCAGTAATCAATATTATGTTTTTCGAGATTCGTTTAGTAGTTTACTGATTTTTCGGCAAAGTGCATCTTTTTGCCGAGATTTGGTAAAATCTTGTGCTGATTAACAATTATCCCGAAATCAGCAAATGCGTTTGCCGAAATTCGACTAGATAACTGTCATTTACGTTCTACATTTTTGCTGAATAGACAATAAACTTTATGCTGACAACTTCAGTAATAACGGACGTTTGTCGAATTTGAGATTTCCGAGACTCCTCAAATTTATTTTTTGCCGAGATTATTACCGGGTACTCGGCGGTGCAAATCTCTACAATTATTTTGCCGAGATTCTGCGAAAAAAAACAAGTATGTAGGTAATTTCAAATTTTTTCAGAAGTTTGCCGCCGACCCGCCGTCGGAAGCGGCGAAATGACTTTCGGCGAAACGGCTTTCGGCGAAATGGCGTTCGGCGAAATGACCCTGATCCGTTTTCCATCTAACATTGTCAAAGAATTGATAAAATTTTATGTTTTGAATTTCAAAAATTTATTTCAGTCAAAAATACTTAACAATAACATTAATCCTACATTCCTACATTTACGGCGTGTGTAAGCTATACGTGCTAACTTTGCCGTCATCCTCCAGCGTCGTTGTGGCAGCCTTGTATCCGGTCTTCTTTCCATCGATGTTATGCTGTTCACTTTCTGCCGTTGAAAGCGAACTGTAGGATTTAACCTTACCGGCATCATCGTACTGAAAGAGAGATTAAACGAAAACGACGATTCAATGATTTGACAATTTCTAGCAGATATTATCGCAATCTACCTTCTGTCCGGAAGCCCACTTGGAGCTGCTTGACCACGATTTCGTTCGTTTGAATCCTCCTAAGCCGGAATCGCTACCGCTAATACTGTCATCTCCGAAGCGGTTTTCCGTGTCGATGGCAGAGCTTCCAGCCACCGCACCCTGGTAGGCATTCTTTGCCTGCAGCTTGGCCAAACGTTCCGATTCGGTCATCAGTTCGCCGAGGTCGTTGTTAGTTCCGAAGCTTAGTCCTCCCGCTCCAAATCGTTGACCTAGGTCATCGTTGGTAATCGGGTATGGAACAAAACTTCCCCCCTGAAGTCGTTGTTGGTTGTAGCTATTGGCCGATTCAGAAGCCGAGTAGCGCGAACCTTGATTAACTGCTCCGATTGGATAGTATGAACCTCCTGCTGTTTGCTGCTGACGACGGTCTTGCGCGGAATACTGAGAAGACAAGGAAGACGAGGTACCCGAAACTGGTACGTACGGATAACCAGCTGCTCTCTGATGGTGTTCATCCTGCGCTGAGTACTTCGAAGAGGAAGAAGACGTTGATCCAATTGGAACTATCGGTACATATGAGTGACCTTTCTGTTCCCGACGCTCTTGTGCGGAATATTGCGATGAAGAAGAAGATGTTGATCCTCCAGTTGGAACAATGGGAACATATGAGGATCCGGTCTGAGTGCGTCGATGATCGTGTGCTGATAATTGGGATGAAGTTAATCCTGAGCCTACGGCAACCGGCACATAATGTGTACTACCCTTGCGAGTGTAATCTCCATATCGTTCTTCCTGCCGTTCGGAAGCGGAACTCACAACTGGAACGGCCGCTACTACGGGAACCGCACTATCCGACGTTTCACTGTGAGATTCTTCGGTTCGGTCCGAAGCTGAAACACGATTGTTATAGACTGGTTGGTAGACAGGACGGTAGCTGGATGATGACCGATAGTTGGATGCTGCCTGGGAAGAATGATCAGACGAGCTTGCGTAGACTGGTATCGGTTGAATGTTAGCGGATTGGACCGATTGTAGATCTTCAGCTGATGAATACTGATCGGCAGTACGAACTGGATATACCTTTACGGGGGTGACAACCGAGCTTTCGGAGTTTCCTAAACGGGATGAGCTTTCGAAATTTGAATTCACCGGAGTGTACACACGCACGGGAATAGGGTTTCCATAGACGACGTAGGTGCTGGATGGAGAGTATCGATGACGGTTTTCCTGTCTACCAGAAGTGACATATTTAGAAGCATGATCTCCAGACGCATACACCGGAAGCACTGGTTGGGCTACCGAAGAACTTTCTCGTTCGGATGCAGCAGTATAACTGGATCTAGTTCTGTACGCATTGCTGGTGTCGACCGGAACTGCGTAGACTCCAGAGGTACTGTCACGATTTGCGGCTGAAAAACTACTCTGAGACGTTTCTTGGCCAATGGGATATGCAGATGCAATGATTGGTTGGACCACGGTTGATCCGCTAGAAGCCGCAAAATTTGATCTGGTTTTAACGCCATCGGAACCGACGATGTAATTCAGTGGTTGACCAGAACTGACACTAGAGGCACTGTGACGCTGTGAAGCACTGACATAGCTTGATTTGGATCCTTCGACTGCTGGGTAAACTGGAACGGCACTCTTAACGGCTTCACGATGGGAACTTGCCTGATACTTCGAACTACTGGCACTGCTTGATCCACCGGTGAATCCAACAATTCCTTGACCAACAGTTTCAGCATCACTGTTATCAGAGAATCTATAGAAAGAAAAACAAAATCACATCAAGACACATTGTAAGCACAGTTCCACAAAATTGTCGCTTACCCTGAATTGCTGTAACAAATCGTAGACCCGCATGGATTGCCCGCCACAGAATCGCTACTGATTCGAGCCAATCGTTCTGCGGCTCCCTTGCGGGCTGCATTCACCGAAGCCTCGTGTTGGGTGTAATGTCTAAAATTCATTGAAATGAGTCAGTTCATATTTTGACATGCAAAATCAATCAATATTCATCATACGGTCAGCGGTACTCACAATCCCTTAATATTGTTTACACTGGAAAAGTGGAAGACCAATCCAGCAGCAACAGCGCGTTTGTGTTAATGAAAAATGTGTCATGCAAATGTTGGCGGCAAAACGCAGAAAAAATAGTCGATTAGTGATCATGCTTCAATTGCTATTGATATAAAATGCAATAAGGAATGAAATTAGTTCGAACGCTTACGATCCATATTTATCGCCATGTTTGAAGTCTGCCTGAACGTCATTCCATCCAGCAACGTCTGCAAATCAAAATTGAATATAAAAAAATTGTTTGAGTTGTTTCATAAGTACTGTTTGAATAATAAGTTTGACATTAATTTTCCGACAGAATAAATAAGTATTGAAATAGTTATTTATTTATTTTTATAAGCCAAAGCTCGACTCGTTTTGGATTCTGTACATTTTGTCTTCAAAGCTCTGGATTAATATTATAATGATTTACTGAAATTTCCATCAAGTAAGTATCTTCTTACTAGATAATCGAAAATCGCCATCTTGGATTATGAAACATTCAATCATCTTTTTGGGCATCTGATTGTCTGTTTGTACCTAATCTTGATTCATTGTGATTCAACAAAGAAATACAAATACTGTGTCGGCTGAAAGCTTCTGTACATTTTTCCGGACAATAATATTAAATCAATAAGAAGAATAAGTAAAAAATCGGTTCAGTATAAAGAAATTGTGTATAGTTAAGACTGTGCTTACACGCAATTTTTTGCCGGTATAACAGATCGGCTGAAAAGTTCGTGTCGTTTCTATGAGAGGGCGCCACTAGAATTAAATCTATACCATTTTCAGTTAGTACCAACCTTCAAAAAATACGTGTATAAATTTGACAGCTGTATGATTATTAATTTGTGAGATATTGCATTTTGAGTGAAGCTACTTTTGTTATTGTGAAAAAAAATGGAAAAATAGGAATTTCGTGTGTTCATGAAACACTACTTTTTGATGAAAAAAAGTGCCGCCGATACCAAAAAATGGCTTGATGAGTGTTATACAGACTCTGCACCGGGCGAAGCAACAATTCGTAAGTGGTTTGCAAAATTTCGTACTGGTCATATGAGCACCGAAGACGATGAACGCAGTGGACGTCCAAAAGAGGCTGTTACCGATGAAAACGTGAAAAAAATCCACAAAATGATTTTCAATGACCGTAAAGTGATGTTGATCGAGATAGCTGACACCCTAAAGATATAAAAAAAAAGTGTTGGACATATTATTCACGAATATTTGGATACGAGACAGCTTTGTGCAAAATGGGTGCCGCGTGAGCTCACAATCGATCAAAAACAACAACGAATTGATGATTCTGAGCAGTGTTTGGAGCTGTTATATCGAAATAAAACCGATTTTTTTCGTCGATATATAACAATGGACGAAACATGGCTCCATCACTTCACTCCGGAGTCCAATCGACAGTCAGATAAGTGGACTGCACGCGATGAACCGAACCCAAAGTGTGGCAAGACTCAACAATCGGCCGGTAAGGTTATGGCGTCTGTATTTTGGGATTCGCATGGTATAATTTTCATCGACTACCTTGAAAAGGGAAAAACCATCAACAGTGACTATTATATAGCGTTATTAGAGCGTTTGAAGGACGAAATTTCAAAACAACGGCCTCATTTGAAGAAGAAAAAAGTTTTGTTTCATCAAGACAATGCACCGTGTCACAAGTCGATGAAAACCATGCTGAAATTGAACGAATTGGGCTTCGAATTGCTCCCTCATCCACCGTATTCTCCAGATTTGGCCCCCAGTGACTTTTTCCTGTTCTCAACCTCACGAGAATGCTTGCTGGTAAAAAATTTAGAAGCAATGAAGAGGTAATCGCTGGAACTGAGGCCTATTTTGAGGCAAAGGACAAATCGTACTACAAAAATGGTATCGAAAAGTTGGAAGATCGCTATAATCGCTGTATCGCCTCTGACGGCAATTATGTTGAATAATAAAAATGAATTCTGGCAAAAAAAATGTGTGTTTCTATTAAATGATAAGAACTTTTCAGTCGAACTGTTATGTGCGAAGCAAATTTGTTTCGTTTAAAGAAGTACATTCTCTCTACCAGAGAGAACATGCGAAACAACATCTTTGCAATACGTTTTTAAAACGAGGAGGATGAACACAAAACATTACAGAATTTTGAAAAATTCTTAGTTTTAGAATCGAAGTACAAGAGTATATTTTAAGCGTAATAATGTAGCTATTGGAAACATTCTGTCGAAGGTTTGTCTAGAGAAACCTCAATGAGCATTCTTTGGAACACCGCCACTCGAATGAGGAATCGTAACGTAGGAAATAAGAGTGAGGAATACTCGAACCGATAGATATTTGACTTTGCTAGGAAGGTTTGCCCAGATTATGTTCCTACACAGATCATTATTCGGGAATCTCCTCCAAATAATGGTTTCATTGATAGCCTTTTTTCAATGATGGAATTCACTATAGCACTCTTGTCGTGTAACAACAACGTTCCTGGGTTAGACAGAAAAAAAAATCAAATTGGTGAGGAATCAGCTCGACCTCGCAAAAAGACGTGTGTTAGATTTGTTCAACAAGTTTCTTGAGCAAAATATTGTCCCACCTGACTGGAGGCAAGTGAAATTTACCGTAATTTAAAAACCGGGGAAACCAGCTTCCAATCACAACCATTGTCATGTTGTCCTGCATCAGAAAATTGTTCGAAAAAATTATTCTTCGACGACTCGGTTCCAGCTAAACCAAATATCGAATAGCACGTAGATTATAGATGTAGTGTAGATTGAATTCAATATTTTTATACTGATTATCGGATGCCAATCTATGGTCATAATTGTTAAATTAAATAAACATCAACAAATTTTGACTTGAAACAAACTTAATGAAAATGTTGATAAACCGGAACACGCCATCTTGGAATATGAGTTTACTTCAAACATCAATTTCCGGCATAATTCATCAAACTCGTTAAAAAATATTTATATAATAGAGAGTTTTAATACAAAATTCGAACTCTATCAAAACTCTTCAAATTCCAGATATCGATAGCAAAATTTATTTTCATGCTCTAGTAGCTTGCTATTACCTTCTAGGAAAAACAGTTTTCATTTTTTCTACTGTTTAAAATTATTCGAATACACTACTCTTCTAAAACAATCTCATTTCAAGTTACGAAACCCAAACACTTCGCTTGCTAACTAGCATGATAAATAATATAAGAACTACTTCCTCGAATAAACCATCTTAATTAGTCTTCATAATGAGGAGTTACAAGAAATTCAAAATTTATATAGCACACTGTCGCCACCAAGTGAGGAAATGTTTAGTTACTGATCAGACTCTTTGTTCAGTTTGTTTCTTTTGACGTCTTTCTTTACTAGGTTCACCTGGGTGCATTTTCAAAATTTCACAACACGAAAATGTAACGAAATTCCTCCAGATTTGATTTCTTTATAACTTTTTCCCTGTTTGAGTATTTTTTCTAATTCTTTCTCGAAACGAATGGAAGAAGGTGTAATATTGTTTTTAATACCACGTCTATTACGAAAACATTGTTGAAATAGTGAACAAAATAGGTCCAAACACGAAACATCAAAATCAACCGTTTGTTTCACGTTTGCTAGCTTCAGTCTCTGATAATCCAGGAACAGAAACACATCGAGTGCACAGACCGCCATCTGCTTCAAGAAAGTGGAACTGCACCCGGCATTATTCAACTGACGCTTCAGTCAATGGCGAATATGAGGTTCCGTTCGTCAAGCGGCAGAAAAACAACAACTACACAGATACGAATATTTTGTGAAATTACATCAATTTTCATGCACATATTTGGAGCAGGTAATTGAATGGAAAGTTACTTCACAGTTCTGAGCGTTTTTTTAAATATACAGTCTAGTTCATCGGAAAATCTATGGAATCCAATTTATTTTTACATCTATCACGGTTTTAAATCAAATTTTCGATTCAACTTATGTCTATTTCATCATACTATTGATTTACATGTCGTGTGAATTTCATCGTTTTTTTCTGTGTAGTTCTTATGTGAGCGTATATCCTGTAGGACATTAGCAATATGAGTTTCACTGGTGGCCGTTTGCATTGGAGAAAAAGGCAACGAAAAGTGGACAACGATAGGGAACATTAGACAAAATCAGCCGTTCTAATGGCTCTTAATGGCTGAGGATAGTAACGTAAAGTGGTAGGTTTTTTGCTATTTACCCGCTTCAAATTAAATTTGCTTGGAAACGGTGCAGAATATAGAAAAACCCACCTGACAATGTGTTCGAAATTTAATTGAGAATATTCTGTAAAATTTGCAGCATGATTCGTTAAGTTTAGCGGTCGTGTTGTATTTTTTTTGACTGAAGAACTGCTGAAAATTGAAACGCTCGGAAATGCATACCACTACTTGTTCATCGAATATCTCGGTTTTGAAGGCTTGTATCATAAATCTACCGTGACAAAGTCTATATAATTAAGTTTAGATGCGATTAGTACATAAAAACATATATGTTATCGCGATGAAAAATAAAGTCTTGTATTTTTCTGTGAAACAAAGTCAGTTTCAATGCATCCACCATTTTTTTCGCTTTGGTTTCCTGATAGCATTCTGAAAAAAGAGAAAGAAATAAAATAGGCTCGACAAGGCTGCCAAACACACAGACATTCAATCTTTGTGAAAGTTGAATATTTTTTTATTGTTCATTGGAATCCATGTAATGTCCAACCCATACGATAGATTAATGTGATAAAACTTCTCATCAAAATAATAAAATGTATGCTGGCAACCCGCTACAGTTTGTTCATATACGAGAGAGTACAAGAGAAATACGATGCGCAAAGGGTATTGAGCGAGCCACGTGGTCGATTTAAAACTCAACAAATGGCTCTCTGTCCTCAGACCTTAATGTTATCTAAAGAACTATTAAGATTGCTTCTTTGCTAATCGAAGGTATGGGCTTTGTGCGCTTTCCACTGGACGAAATTCATTCGGGAAAAAGGTTCCGAACAGTATTCAATATCGTAGAGAATTCCACAATTTGGTTCTTCTAAAAGTCAACAATAAATCCCGTGCAGCATTTTGATAGTTTTTTGCATCAACATTCTATATGTTGCTATTTTGTGGACGTAGGGATTGCCCATTTGTGAAAAAGTTAGAAACAAAATTAAGTAAAAAGAAGGCTTTTAACTAAGACATGTTCAGCTTGAAATCAATTGGCACTACAAGTAGATGTATTCCGAGCAGTGCGGTAAAATTTCACTTTCAATCGAATGATATCAGATGAAAATGAAATTTATGGCCACTGATCTTCAGCATACGATACAAATTCAGTTGACCTTTGCTGCCATTTTCAAGTGAAGCTCCCAGAATTCATCGTCAGTTGAATAATCGTACCTACACACCAAAAAATTTTGAATTTTACAGGTGACTTAAGCCCTCATACGATGTAATTCATAAAGACCTAATTTGTCAAATGACGGAAAATCTCATTTGTAATGACTTAATGTTAGATGAGCTTGAACTTTACTGGTTTCGACTGTAACTTGCGTTCTGCTAGCAGGTGCAACTGTATGAATTTAAATGCACCTTTTACCAGCCAAGCAGATGCATGCTTCTGTGGCTCGGTCGATTAACAGACGTACTTGCAATCCAATGATTCTCGGTTCAAGTCGCGACGGTTGCTCTCAGTATTCTTTTTTTTATTTCAATGAATTTCATGTATGTAGTTTTAGACACAATATTAAATGTTCTCCCACAAAAATTCGCGTGAGCTGCGACGCTCCGTTTATGTACATCTAATAAGATGTAAAATCACAGTGTTTTTTAAGTGTGTACACACACTTCGCAACAACTCTGTGATTTTACATCTTATTAGATGCACATAAATGGAGCTTTGCAGTTCACGCAAATTTACGTGGAAGAACATTTAATATTGTGTCTAAAACTCCATGATATGAAATTCATTGAAATAAAACAAAATAATACTTATAGCAACTACCACGACTTGAACCAAGAATCATTGGATCGCATGTACGTCTGTTAATCGACTGAGCCACAGAAGCATGCATCTGCTTGGCTGGTAAATGGTGCATTTAAATTTGTACAGTCGAACCTGCTAGCAGAACGCAAGTTACAGTCGAAACCAGTAAAATTCAAGCTCATCTAACATTAAGTCACTACAAATAAAATTTTCCGTCTTTTGACAAATTAGGTCTTTATGAATAACATCGTATGAGGGATTAAGTCACCTGTAAAATTCAAAATTTTTTAGAGTGCATATACAAATCGACAGTTCTAAGGGCCATAAATGATAGTGTTATAATCCGCAATTACAGTCCAACCAGTTAGTTTCTAATCATTTTCAGTGTCTGCGTATAGAATAAAGCAAAGAGTTAATTGGATTCTCTCATATACGCAAATTGGATTTTATAAAATCGATTTTCAATCAGAACAAGTGTCGTCACTAATACATACGACGCCCAACTTTATGGGTGCCACGACTAGGTGCAGTTAGCCCTGTAGGGAAGGGCATATAACTTCACGCAAATGACGCATAACACCAAAATAATATCACATCATGAAAGTCGAAAAGAACATGACTGTCGATTGCCCACCGGGACGCTCTTCGTCTTCAACGCATTGTCTGCCTTTTTTGAACATTTGTGTACTAACGAATTTTTTGCTGTATTTGGTAGGACTTGCTTACTGTAACACTTCTGCAGCATTCGTAATGTTTCCGCTGTGGGTTCCCCACTTAAAAAAATGAAACTTAATCGTGCTTCTTTATTATACAATCTCAGACATCTCAACGACAAAAAATGGAAAACTTTTGCCAATTAAGATAGTTTTTTGTTGAATTTTTAAAATTTTACCATTTTCAAATCGCAATTATAAAAAAAAATTTCCGGGGAACATTTTGTAATAAAACTTATGCAAAAAAAAAGTACTCCATTTGTATTCATTCCGTTCTACGTATTCATACGATCTCTACATAAAGAGATATTATCACCATTCCAATGCAGTACTTGCGCAATTGGATGCACTAGAACTGCATCCATGTTTACATTTTTTTTTCTTAAACATAAAACTCCCACTTAAAGGTGACAAAACCTAAAATGTTGTGGTAGTTACGCAGCACGCTTTGTTTTCACCGTGGGGGGTTACATGAACAAACAGCTGAAGTTACCTGACCTGACGGCATTCGTGCTCGAAAGGTCAATACTCTTGGAAGCAGTGGATTCTCACTACTTTCACTATATAAGTGGGACGTTGCGTGTTCAGTCATCAGTTTAGTTCTATATCTTTTGATCCTACTATCAAACGAACTACCCGTGCAGTACCCTAAGAATGCAATTCGCTTCATTCGTTCTAATACTAGCTGCGGTACTGCCAGCACTGTCCTGGGCAGAACATTGGATTTCACCCAACTGGAAGTCACTTTCGGATGCACAGCAGAACTGTGCCTCTTATCTACGGCTCACCAATGAAACTATCGAACGCTACACCAGGAATGGTTACCCGGATGAACCAAGCGTTCGTAAACTGCTTCATTGCATACTGATCGACTTGAACGCTTGGGAAGACGAAAATGGCGTCAAGGACTACGTTATTAGGAATTTCTTCCGACCGGCGGAATCCGACAGCTACTACGATAACCGCACTCAACACTGTCTGCAGAAAACTGTATCAAGCCGTCCGCAAGACGATGATTTCGGTCGTGCATATCATACATTCCTGTGCTACTATCGCCATTTTGGTAACCTGATCGAGGAGAAACAGTTCATACCCTACCGAGAACTGACGATAACTCAACTTATGATCGAAAGCATCGCCATCGAGAATCTACCTCCCTGCGTATTGGACGATATCTGCAGGGGAAATCTGCTTCAAGTGGCACAACTTCCCGATCTTCTATTCACAGCATTCGTTCGAGCTGGATTCTATGATCCCCAGAGTGGCTTACTGCTGGATCGCCTGTACACCCAACTCGGTAAATCGGAACTCCTTTGCGATGCCGTACGCTACTGCGAAGCCAATATTCGGCGGCAGTATTGTAACGAACCAGCTCGGTTATCCGAAACCATCAAACAGTGTCTGGCGAACAATATTCAGTTTGGCAAAAATATCGAAGATGCTGCCAGAAGTCTTCTGAAGCTACCCCAAGTTCCATCGTGTAACAGCTGTGGGGCTCCAGCTCCCTGCAACCGATGTTTCCCCACACCGCCTCCGCCACCGTCACCACCAACTTCTCAACCAATGACCTGCAACGTCTGTGGATCGCCAGCACCGTGCAGTGTCTGTCAACGAAGCAATGACATCCTCCGTCCCAGATCCTATCCTTGCTACAACGGACAGTGCTAGGTTTATTATTTATCCTTATCTTCTAAGTAATCACTTTAAGTTATTGAATACAACACTGGTAAAGTTCCGAAAGTAGTATTGTGTTATATACTGATAATCCGAGTTCTGAGACTCGGAATTATTAATTCTGAACTCTTGAACTCGGCAATAAGATTGCGTGTGCTTTCCGCTTCTTTTTCTAGAAACTGATGTTGATAGCTGAGCAAATGCGAAATACTTTCTTACAGCTTAGCAGATGCATTTATGCGCTAAATGAGTTGTATTTATGCACTCTAATGTGGTTTTGTTAGTGAACTAACTTTTCAACCTTGCCCGAATTCTTCCGAGAAGATTCCATATAGTTTAGCCTATTGTGACACTTGATATTATCAAGTTCAATCGTCCAACCGTTGAAAACTAGTGAAATGCATACATATAGAATATGTTTTTCTCAGTGTGTCACGTTCTGCGTTACGAAGCCAAACAAACAATAGTTCACAGAAATAGTTTTTTGTTGCAAACAAATGTTTAAATTGAACATCAAGAAACCGCAAAAACTCCGAAACGCAATTCATTTGAGTTGTGCAACTTTTTAACTTTTCAGGCCAGCCAAGCAGACGGAGTAAAACCACTGAGCACAACTTATCACCGATATTAACATAAACTTTACCTGCTAGACACGATCCCACAAATAACACTATTAAAAATCCTAATTTTAACATTTTAGTGCCTTTGAATATGGCAACGCTTTCGTCATTCAATTCACTAAACAGTACAGTTTATATATTTACGTTTGGAGACAACTGACGTCCACTTTGTAGTCCGATCGGACAGAAACTGTTCACTTTATAAGAACTTCCCCAAGTGAATAAGGGGCGCTAGCTCGTGTAAAATAATCGCCACTGTTTTTTTTCTAGATTTTGACCCGCCGCTGATGACCTTTCGGGCATTACTGGTTTGTTGAACGCTCTGAAACTGTACGTATTCCTGAATTGTATTCGTTGTAAAACAAGGAACATTTATTTTTATTTTGAAAATACACCGAAGATTCAAACTAATCTACTTGAAGCACTAGCAATAATAGCTTGTGTGTGCGCATATTTGATATGGGTAAGTGGGATGAAGTGGGATATTTATTATAGAAACTCTATAAGTTGAAAAAAACTATTTATTTATTATGTTGCAACTTCTCATAGTGAAAAGAATTGTGTAAGCTTTCTTTTTATCAAAGAAACAAACTGTAAATATTTATTTTTGCCCTTCTCATTTAGAAAGGTAAGACAATCACTTAAAAAATCTATATATATATAATGATTAAAACGGCATACGTTCGAAACTACTGAACGGATTGCCACCAAACTTGGCACAGATACTTCTTGCTCTTCTGAAAAGCGTTCATAAGGACATTTTGACACGAGAGGGAGCGTAGTAAGTGTTCATAACAGGGGGGTCATGAAAAAATTTGTCTAATTTGACGAGAATCGATACTTTTTTAAGACCGTAGAAACATTTTTCAAATATTAGACATGATTATATGGGGGGTGGATGTAGCAAGTGCCTTTAAAAAGGGGGGTATAATTGCATAACTTCGTAACTACTTAACGGATTCCTATCAAACCTGGCACATGTGCTTCTTGCTCTTCAGATATGGTTATAATAATATTTCCATGGGGAAGTGGGCGCCATAACAAAAGTGGTCATGGAAAAAATTATCTAATTTGACGAGAGTCGGTACTTTTTGAAGACCGTACACATTTTTGGCACAACTTAGAAATGAATGGCATAACTCCGGAACTATTACACGAATTGCTATAAAATTTTTCACATTTATTTCTTTCTCATAAGAAATAGTCATAAAGGTATTTTTAAAGGGGAGAAAGCGTAGCAAGTATAATTAACAGGCTATGAAAAAATTTATAAAATTTGAAAAGAATCGAAAAATTTTTAAGATCATGCAAACATTTTCCATACCTTAGATATGATATATATGGGGGTGGATGTAGCAAGTGCCTTTAAAAAGGGAAATGTAACGGCATAACTCCGAAACAACTGAACGGGTTGCTAACACACTTGGCATTGATGCTTTTTGCTCTTCTGAGATAGTTTTAAGAGTATTTTTATGGGGAGGGAGCGTAGCAAGTATCCTCAACAGGGGTCATGAAAAAATTTATTTAATTTGACGAGAATCGATACTTTTTGAAGACTATCAATACTTTTTACGCAACTTAGATATGCTTATAAAGGTATTCGTGTGGGGTGGATGAAGTACGTCTCTCAAAAAAGGGGATGTAATGTTTGTAACAGCACAACTCCGGAACTACTGAACGGATTGCTATCAAATTTGGCGCAGATACTTCTTGCTCATCAGAGATTATCATTAGGACATTTTCAGGGGGGAAAGAGTGTAGCAAGTGTCCTTAACAGGGGGGGAGAGGGTCAATGACGAAATTTATATAATTTGAAAAGGATCGGCATTTAGACTAGAAGGAGGGGTTTTTTGAAATAAATTTTCAACTCCCATTTTTTGTTAAACAAGAGAGTGGCAAGAATTTCAAGATCGTAGTAGATAGTATTGCTGTTGTTAATTTGATTGCAACGCAATTTTGAATCGTACACAATCTTCAAAATTTGAAAAAAAACTAGTAGAGTTTGTACGCCATGATAGTTGATGGCCGAATCGACATCGATTTTACCAGTTCTCGAGTTCCGGTGCCGGAAGTACCTACCTGACTTCTCTTTCTCGTGTTTCATTCTGAAGGTTATACTAACAGTTCGGCTGAAAAGTTCGTATCGTTTAATAGAAACACACATTTTTTTGTCAAAATTCGTTTTTATTATTCAACATAATTGCCATCAGTGGCGATACAGCGATTATAGCGATCTTCCAACTTTTCGATACCATTTTTGTAGTACGATTTGTCCTTTGCCTCAAAATAGGCCTCAGTTTCAGCGATTACCTCTTCATTGCTTCTAAATTTTTTACCAGCGAGCATTCTCTTGAGGTCTGAGAACAGGAAAAAGTCACTGGGGGCCAAATCTGGAGAATACGGGGGATGAGGGAGCAATTCGAAGCCCAATTCGTTCAATTTCAACATGGTTTTTCGTTGTTGTTTTTGATCGATTGTGAGCTCACGCGGCACCCATTTTGCACAAAGCTTTCTCATATCCAAATATTCGTGAATAATATGTCCAACACGTTCCTTTGATATCTTTAGGATGTCAGCTATCTCGATCAACTTCACTTTACGGTCATCGAAAATCATTTTGTGGATTTTTTTTACGTTTGCATCGGTAACAGCCTCTTTTGGACGTCCACTGCGTTCATCGTCTTCGGTGCTCATATGACCAGTACGAAATTTTGCAAACCACTTACGAATTGTTGCTTCGCCCGGAGCAGAGTCTGGATAACACTCATCAAGCCATTTTTTGGTATCGGCGGCACTTTTTTTCATCAAAAAGTAATGTTTCATCAACACACGAAATTCCTTTTTTCCATTTTTTTCACAATAACAAAAGTAGCTTCACTCAAAATGCAATATCTCACAAACTTATAATCAGACAGCTGTCAAATTTATAAACGTATCTTTTGAAGGTTGGTACTAACTGAAAATAATATGGATTTAATTCTAGTGGCACCCTCTCATAGAAACGATACGAACTTTTCAGCCGATCTGTTAGTTAATGTACAAACAATCTCTTGGTATCTGGTAGGAAAACGGGTCCCTGGTACAGCAAGTTCAAGCCAAAACAAGAGCGCGAAAACTGTTTAAACGGATTCTACAGAATAAAGACGGGTGCATCCTGATCGACGACGAAACCTACGCCAAGCAAGACTCTCGAGCGCTGCCCGGACCGCAATATTATACGAAATCGGTGTACCAGGACCTGGAGGACGCTGACACCACGGTGGCGATGGAAAAGTTTGGGCAGAAGGTGTTGGTCTGGCAAGCAATTTGTACCTGTGGTTTGCGGTTGTCGATTTTCTTCACGAAGGGCACAATTAACGCCAAGGTGTACGAGGAAGAATGTTTGAAGAAGAGAATGCTGCCACTGTACAGAAAGCATAAAGCTCCTCCTCTTTTCTGGCCGGATTTGGCTTCAGCCCACTACGCCAACTCCGTTCTACAGTGGTTGTCAAAAATAATGTACAATTCGTGGAAAAGGACATCAGCCCACCGAACAGCCCATATAAAAATCAGCATAACTTTGGAAATCCGTATTAAAAAATACAGTTTAATCCACCTAGTGCTATTATAATGCCTTTCTATTTTGTCATTTACACAGTCTCATTAAAACTTTTTTCGTTTATTGAGATAAATTCCAACACGAATTTGGGCTCATATTTAATAAAAATTTATTGAGATTGATTCGGGTAAATAACCAAAGTATGCTTCAACGCTTACGTCAAATATTCGGCCGCATTCCACAAACCAAATGTATTGAAAGTAATACATTTAAATGTCCGGTTCCGGAGATACTGTTGGTCAAATCTGATAAAATTATGCGTATAGTAAATAGTTATACTTGTCGGTTGCGTCACTTATATCGTCATATCTACGGTATCGAAAGAGTTAGTCGTCTTATCATCTAACTTGATCAATAATCTAATAGTAGCTTTCAAATGAGGCTAAGCTTAGAACAAAAGTGTAGTTTGCCGGCTACGTCATTTCTACAATCATATCTCCGAAACCGGAATTTATTGATTTTCGAACTTGATCCAATAATATCCTTCAAACGAGCTTAGGCTTTTTGAAATCCTCTAAGCCATCTTTGAGAAAAGTGGACACATATAAAACAGTGCGGTTTGTCGGTTACGTCACTCGTACGATCATATCTCCAGAACCGGCAGTGTCAGCCACTTAATTTTGGAACTTGATTCACAACCCAAAAGTACCTTTCGAAAAGAGCTAAGCTTGTTAAAATCGGTTAAGCCATCTCCGAGAAAATTGTGCGAAGAGAAAAATCTTTAAAAATGTGCACACACACATCTGATCTCGGAATGATATAGAACAGTTAGGGTTCCCGGAGCTCCGATCAAAAGTCGGTTACTCCAGCAATTCGATTACCTTTCTACAGAGGAATGTTAAATCCGCATAAAAAAGATCTCAGTGTGTATATTCGCTGTGCAGATCGACTTCCGATGGCATTTTAGAAAAATTCATTCAATTACCAGTAAGAAAATTATGAATCTACCGAAATTTTTCCGGCTTATTAAATGCTTGAAAGCCAGGTTGCTATTTTCAAACTTCTAAGTTTGCAATGAGCTAACCGGTGAGTATCATATTTCAGTGAAGGAAAATATTTGCCACATGTCTTTTTGAATTAAATTCGAATTACGAAGAAGATGTGATATATCTCTACCAATAATCGGTTCAGAGAAAACTACAGGACTGACGATGTATTAAGCAAATCCGCACCCCACTTCCACCCTAAATTGCTTTGTATCAGACACGTATCCCGAGAGAGGGGGGGAGGGGGGGGGGGCTCGAGGGGCCCTGATCCCTTCCGAAATCAGAAACAGAAACTATAAAAAAATTATGGGCTGTTTAGGTTTTGAGAGTTACGTGATGGACAAAACTCAAAAGACGCAGTGACAGACCCTACGAAGCGGTCACACAGAACAGTGTCAAAAACGATATAAAATCTGAGCAAAATAAACGACAATAATAACAATACATAAAACTGTGCTGGATGACCGAAATGAAAAAGTGCGCGAGCTTGCCTTAGTTAAGCAAGATCCTGCAGATGAGAAAGATATCCTACCGCTGGCTCCCGCACATACTTATTTTGGCCTAAAAAGACGAACGCAAGCGCACTTCGAGTACATGTTTGACAGGATTCATCATTATACACCAGATGAAATGATGATTATCCGACAATAGACTGAAGTCGGCGCGGTTTTCTGGGATCGTCATAGTATACTGAAGCGACTGAAGACCAAAATCGCTGTGAAATGGCCTTACGTGAAGCACATGAGCATTACTTGGCCATCCATCTTGTTCATCTGATTTGACTTTCTCGAACTATTATCTGTTAGCAAACCTCAATCTCAATCTCAAATCTTATCTTTGAGAATTCGATGTGAGACGACTACTTCCGGAACCTGAAACCGAAACCAGTATAGCCAAAGTAAGTTTGTATGACCATCTATTATTATGACCTGTCAATTTAAAGGATATTTTCCGTTCTCCACGGATCGGCTGTGCTACTCTATGCAGTGAATTGTCGTCATTTAAAGAAGGAATGTTGATGATCTCAGAATATAATCACATAACCACAAGTCTTGTAGATTGTTGTGCTACATAAATATTTAGAAGATCTTGGTCATGTGTAACAGAAATGACATGTCACTAAACATTAAGAAATGTAATACAATAACCTTCTCTCGGGCACAGTCACAAATTTTAATTAAAAACTCAATAATAACAGTTCCAGTAGAAAAGTTTAAAGTGTCTGTTGAAAACGCCGATAAAAAGCACACCAAGATTTAGGTATATAAGCAATCTTCAGTAACATTATTTTTTTATCTGAAAACGTAACGTAAATTTTTCCTAGGCATAGTTCATTCTCATTAAAACTGATCAAGTATCAATTGTCAATCATTTATTTCATCTTATATTTTTCTCGAAACTCGAAATCAAAATACGAAAATCGATTACCACTCGGGACACAAATTCCATGAAAGCTCATCGCAGCGGTGAGGTGATAATATAACGTAGACACAAACATGTACGAAAATATTGGCTCGCGTAGTTCTTAGCAAGTAGCTCATAAAAAAAATATCAAATTCCAATAAGCACTTCTAAGAACACTGGATGACGCTTGTGAGGATTTCCGAGACAGGAAGTACCTATTGTATACCAAAAAGCATGGTGGTGAAAAATAATCTAAAACACAAAAACAATGCGATCACTAGAAAAGTCGATGGACGCAACGCGCCACTCACCAGGGACTGGTTACCTTGACCGGGCACAATAGCACCACATCGGAACAAGTATTAGGAAGTCGATCACGGAGTAGGTCTCGGACAACCGTCTGACTTGATAACAGCGGTCAAAGCGATTTTATGCAAGCGCCTATCGCATGACCCTGCACTACGGAAATGTAGACCAACGTACGCTGAGCTAGCCAAGAACTCATCTGATGATGAGCAGATTAT
This sequence comes from Malaya genurostris, assembly GCF_030247185.1. NCBI lineage: Eukaryota > Metazoa > Arthropoda > Insecta > Diptera > Culicidae > Malaya > Malaya genurostris. The sequence continues at coordinate 269,385,054 of NC_080571.1, forward strand.
AAACAACAGCAGATATGAAAGGTTTCGGTTTGTGGAAGCCGGAATGTAACATTTCGGTGAAATCATTGGTATTGTGGTATTGACAAAGTTTGACGTACAAATCTTATATAGATTGGCCATGCTAAGGTTCTATGCCGTTTAACGACCAACCAAACCATTTTTAGGTTTTAGGATTTTTTTATTGACATAATGGCCCTTATTACCGCTCTCACTTTCACTTTCACATTCACTTCACTTACATGTCACTTCACTTGTTTTTACATATTACCAGTATCACGATCACTGTGATGGGAAAAACTATTTTTTTCAACAAAATGTTGGTGGCGTGATGTTCATAATGACATCAAGTACATCTAAAGCTTGCTTCAAATAGAATTGGAACAAAGACAATTGCCTGTATTTCAGTTATTTATTATTGTATTCAAGATCTTTTTTTATACAAATGTAGCGTTTTCTTCATACTTTTAAGAAAAAATACGGATAAAATTATTCGTCACGGTTTTGAAGGAATTCTCGAATTTTTCCTATAACACGGCTCAGTAGGCGGCGCACACCTTCTTCGTCCATCGTTTTAGCTATCTTATTCCACCAGGTCGTCATCTGATTGATGTCTTTGACAACGTTTCCCTTTGCCTTGAGTCTCCTCTTCATGATTGCCCAGTATTTCTCAATAGGGCGGAACTGGGGGCAGTTGAGTTGGTTAAGGTTTTTCGGAACAAACTGGACCACTTTCTCTGCATACCATTTTTAAACGGCTTTGCTGTAATGACAGCTTGCGAAATCTGGCCAAAACATTACAGGATGGTCGTGGGATCGAATGAACGGCAAAATTCGTTTTTGGAGACACTCTTTTTGGTATAGTTCCGATGTCATTGTCTTATTTGTAACGAAAACTTTCGTTTTTTTGCCGCAGCTGCAAATGCCCGGCCAAATCATAAATTTTCTTGCAAATTTGTCGGCAAAAACAAATTTAAATTTGGCTGGAACATCCCCCCGAGCCGTTGCCAAGTAAAATTTTTGACCTGGGATTTGACCGAAGTCAGCCTTGACACAGGTTTCATCGTCCATCAGAAGACACCCGTTGAACTTGGTCAGCACCTGGTCATATAGTTTCCGAGCACGAATTTTGACCACACTATTCTGTTTCATGGTCCGATTTGGCTGTTTGCTAGCTCGATACGACTTGATTCCTTCCCGGAGTGGGCAGCACCGAATTTTCTGGCCAAATCACGGTCCGACAGATGAGGATTCCTCTTAATCGTCTTCAAAATCTTACCACGCAATTTCCGGTCGTCAGTTCGACTCCGACGATCGGCTTGAGGCTTCCGAATCGTCGTCAATGTTTTCTTATACCGTTTGATAACGCGCCATACGGTATTTCTGGGCAATTTCAGCTGTTTAGCTAGCTTAGATGCAGACCACAATGGATTTTCCAAATAACTGTGCACAATTTTTTTTCCTTCTTTCGGCTTCCATGTTGATTGTTTACAAAGTACAGTCGATTTTCGGAATGTCAAAAATCATACGTGAAGCTGACAAAATTCCCGACACGTGGGCGCCAAGAGCTTCCAAATCCGTCCACCAGGAGCGCCACAATATGAGCAAAAGTTTGTTCCAATTCTAAATGAAGCATGCTTTAAGTAATTACTTTTGTCTCTGAAACAACTTCCGTAATAAGTACCTACATTCATTTCACTTGGTTTTCACCGTGTAGTGGCCAATGTAAGTTTTTTTCTTCGCTTTTGCAGAGAATAATGAAATTGATTATCAGAGAATATGATTTTATAGATTTCACTACAATTCAATTTTGGAAAAAAAATGTTATATTAATAAAGATCTTAGAATGCACAATCGGCTGCCATGGACCACAGTACAGTTGGCAGCTAGGAGCACTTGATCAGAGAAAAAAAGAGAAAACATTAGCAACGGCCCTGAAATGGGCCGTTTCTAAAAAAAACAAGAAATTCAGTAAAAAAAACTTTCACTGAATGTATTGGGCCAAGTGTACAAACCAATTTCGCTTCAAACAATTGTTTTCCTTTTTAATCTGCATATCATGCATCATTATACATACATCATTATTTACGATATTACTTCTAGTAAAACTAGAAGTACACTACTAGTACTAGTACATTACAATTGTTTTTTAAAGGAACAGTATTATTCAGAGTTTTTTTTCAATTGAAACAATTATAAGTTCAACTATGATGGTTGATAATAGTGAACCATTTCAGGAATGAGTAGACGAAAAAAGTGACAAAATCAGAATCGACCTTCTCCGATTTGAATGAAACTTTTCACATGACTTCAGTATGGCAAACCATAAGGTTTGAGCCGATGGAGAGGTCAATCCGACTTACGACTGATTTTTTAAAAGGGCGTATGTATTTTTGCATTTCACACAAATTGCCTTTTTCAAATCGTTGTAACTCGGAAACCGTTAATTGTACAAAAATGGCGTTGTAGGGAATCGATTAGGCACTCTAAAAAATATACACTAATAAAATTTTCTGATTTTTTCTCTATAATAATAAAATAATCCGAAAAAGTTAAATTAAAAAAATCAGGGTTTTAATTTATTTGACAATTTTTATTTTAAAGCTGTTATTAAAACCTACAGATTAATGGCTATCCCATCCGTGCCTTTTGAAGAAGTTACAGCTAAAACAATTTACAGATATATTCGAAATTTCAAGTTCTCGTTGAAAGATAATCATTTAAACAGTAGAAAATTGGATAAAGGCAATAAATTTGTTCATGATATCCTTTCTTCTAAAAGTAGCTGTTCTTGAGGTACTTGGAAATTTAATTATAACACCATTACTTATATTTCCATCAACTGTTTATTTTCTTGCTATATCTACAATTATTACATGTACATGAATAATTCTTAATTATATTTAAGGTTATAAGTGTTTGAAAATTGTATGAGTACTACGTGCATCGTCATTCGAATACAGTCTTGTGACGATTGTGGTTTCTGAAATCGGAACGAAAGAATGGTATTTCTGTGTGCCTGCAATCATTTTGGTATCCTTATAAACACTACTCCACTCGGTCACACCCCGTTCATATTCTTCTTGTGCCACGTACCAAGAAGACATGGTCGTGAATACATCTCGACGTCTCGGCTCTGCCCATTCATATAATTGTTTTGCAGTTGTGATTGGGTGTTCATGTAGTTTAGCCAAGCTTTCACGTCGTGCCATTCGCTTTAAATTACCCCCGAGTGCATCACATGGTACTTTACCATGAGAAGTTGCAAAAAAATGCTACTCAGCATCAATGTTATACATTGATTTAAATTTACAGAGACTTGCAAATTTTTTTCCGTTTTTGTACTGCGAGGCAGCTCCGTCAGACATAAATATTACTTTTTTAATTTGAATTTTGCCTTTCAAAAATTACATTAAGTGTGAAATAAACACTTGAACCGCGATGGAATCATGTTTAAGCACTTCTGAAATCACAATAAAATATAAATGTTTAAGCTCTTCTGATTCTCTGTAATAAATTTCAAACCGATGAATAGTTGCTTGATCATTGCTCCAATAGTGGCTTTGAACAGCATCCTGAAACACAAATGAAAAATTTTCTGAAAAATCACAAATAATTACAATTTCTCCTGTCTTTAAATTAGATTTTGCCTTTTTAAGAAAACCAGATTGATGATTTTTAATAAAATCATGAGTCACAAGTTTTTCTAATTTTTCGCAAAAATATGCAGCAAATTCTTCTACTGGTTTGACAAATTTCTCTAGATCACATCTGTCAGTCAGTAGAAACCCATTGTTGAAATCTTATCTCAGTCAAATCACGTTCCTCAAAATTGTCTAAAGCGCTTCTCTCCAGATCTTGTGTCGCTGGACAACTTTTGCATTCACGGAGGTAGCAGGATCGTTTTTATAATTCTTATCATCATACTTGAAATATTTTTCAACAGCATGAATCATTGATGAAACATTCTCATGGATTGTGCAAAAACATATGTTATGTGAACCAGAACTTCCAAGCAACTTGCAATGTTTTGGTCTTAATGTTGCAAATGTACTAAATACAATATTTCGATCTGGAAATTCCTCCTTATAACTAAAATAAATTTCTTTCAACGACGAATAAAGCAATCGTTTTTGTTTGCGTTCACACTTACCATTCATTTTGACTGTGACGCAATCTCTTGATCCCGGCATTACTTTGCTGACGTCATCGCTGTTGAAATATTGAAGCACCTCGTTTTCTATCGTTTCGTTCCTGCTGCGTCCCGTTTGTTTCTTGGCTTTTTTTTCGTCCGTTGATTCTCTTGCCTTCGACACATTGTATCTGTTCGCCTTGAATTGGGTGGCTATTTTCTCCTTTGACCACGAGCTCGGCAAGACTAACAACAAACGCACTTTTTCATTCCTAGTGCTTAGCAAACTGCTCTATCATTCTAATATCTCTTCATCCAACTCTGCTGCTTTCGTTTTGAGTAATTCTGGATCTTGTTCATCCGCCAGGAACCCGAATATTGGCTTTTTTGTACCTCTTGAAATATCCAAATATTTTTCTCGAGGATAATTAACATTCAGGGTTTTCTTCGTTGATATCGGAGACACGTTGATTTCTGCGATGCCCTTGTTGAAGAGTTCAATGTTGTGTGCTCTTGAATACTCCACCACGACTGATGCTTCAGAAAATGCTGAATTGATTGAAGCTGCTGAAGGTACTTCCATTAAATCGTATTGCGATGTGGATGGTTGTGGTTCCGTTGTTGACTGCCCTTCTGTTTTCGACGTATGACTTTTCTTTTAAGCCCACCTACGGCAGCGATCACAAATACTTAACGTGGTATTCAGTTTAACCTTGCACTTTTGAGCTTTTAATTTTCAAATTATGGTTTCTGTTAATTGGAAAAATTTTCCGGAACACACAAAACCAGGAAAAGGTTTACAACACTTTGGGAAAACCATATTGTAGTATTGTAACTGTTTCGAAAGAGATTTGTTATAAACTGATATCTGTTCTACGATGGATAGCTATTTATATGTGACACAGGTAGAATTTAGGTAAGCAATTCGCCGGTACGTACGTTGGTTGTAAACAGTAGCTAGTCAACTGGCACACCTCTTTGATTCTACATGTTGTCTAGTCTGATGATCTGCTAAGCATTTCTGGAATCGCTCTAGTTGTGACCCAAGGCACCCGCCATGAAGGGCATGCCTTTAGCCAAATTTCAACAAATTTCCTAGTAAATTTTTTTGTACAAATTACAAAAGAATCTATTTGCAAAAATAAAAATTAAAATCGAGGTATACTTAAATTTCAGAGTGTGGAATTTCCAAATACCGTTCATTAACAGATGAAAAAACAAATATCAAGATATATGATACCTATGTTGACTCTTCCTTTAACATGTCATTAAATTATGATTAACATATAAAATGGTTTCCTTGTAATTCAATCATTTGAATAGTGTTAATCATATGAACATCACTTCGCTTTCGTATCTCGTTCGCTGTGTCCATGAACCGCATATGGTCCGGACAATATAAAAACACGGAAAAGCTCACATTTGCAAAACAATAAAAATTACGTTTTCAACAAAATATTTGTTAATATGGCGAATCTCTTCCAAATAAAATCACAATTGAAGGTAATTGAATGAACGCACATTGCTTTCGCTTACTATAGAAAGACAGGTTGCAAATTATGTTGTCGTTTAAAAGCTTTAAACAATTTGAACCCCTTCAACCCATAATCGCTCACCTAGTAAAGCGTTTGCATGAAAAATAATTTTACACTGTAGATAGATAGATTGTCTAGTAATCTACAAATATTTGTACTAAGGCTGTTACCCATTTCGTGGTTAATTTTAACTTTTAGTTGAAATCTGACACTCGAGGGGTTATTTTGATGTTGTCAAAAAAACCCTGCTCGATAGTATGGTTATTTTTGACAGATCGATGGTTATTTTCTGACACTGAAAAAAAAAACTTGCAAAGAAATTTCTAATGTCAATTTTATAGTCAAAATAATTTCCAGTGCAAAATAAAACCAAATAATTTTCTATCCGTCAAACTTTGAAATGGGCCGCAGTTTTAGTTAAATTTAACTACTCGACACAAAATAACCACTCAAGTGTCAGATTTTAACCAACGGGTAAAATTAACCGCGAAATGGTTCACAACCTAAATAGCCTTGTTTTTCTTACAATGCTAATGCTACTATTTTCTCCCAAAAAGAATCTTGTACTCGAATGATCGAGTCGCTAAAAGCCGGGCCAGAATCGAGATTACTAAGCCGTGCGAAATTATCATTCATCCCAGACAAGCAATAATGTTATCCTGTGAAAGCATGTCATTTCATCTGGAGTCAATTATTAATTTTCCTATTATTGCAAACGAATATGACAAATACCCGACTATCTCTATTACGGCTATCCCCAGTACTTGACTCTGCCCACCAATCATCAACGAGCCAAGTACGTCTCTCACGAAAAACCTAGCATTGTGCTAACGCCAGGTGCGTATTCAGGGGGCTGTTTTAGAGGTTCAAACTCCAAAACTGAAAAAAGTATTATAGATGCTTTAAATAATTATGGAAATTATACAATGAATGTTTTTCAACAACTTCATAGACTAAAATGTTTCAAGTAATTATATACATATTTCCATACGTATCGAAATTGATCGACATGTTCTGAAACACTTCCCGAAAAAAATTTCTGGGTACGCATCTGGTTAATGCCATCGATTTCGTATAACCAGTGTTCATGTGGGCAACATAGCCTACATAGTTAGATAAACAGACTGACATATTCGAGCATCGAAAATAACTTATCATTGTGATCTTAGTTTGAATCGACATAGAATTTTACAATCCTATAACTTTTCGACGAATCAGTTGTAAAATTAAAATATATTATGATATAAATATATTGGATCGTGTGAAATTTTAATATATTGTGATACTGGGACAGAAGTTTAAGTAATGTAGATGAAATATTTTTCGGTGCTGAAATTCAAAATGAGAATGTACATTTGATTGTAAATTTCTTTTATTATTTGTATTGAATTTTTTTTTTCCAAATAAACACTGAACACCATGCTCGCGGAAGTTCTGTTCTCTTACCGAACTCTCAAGTTATGTTCAAACCGAAACGCATACATTTGTATACGAACGCGTGCACATGTTCGGTGGTACAATGTGTACGGCCTCGATGTACACCTACTGATGAACAGTGATTCCAGATTATCACAATGTCCAAAAATAAATCGACATGCAAGTATATAGACAATATCTGCTAATGAATTTTCAAGTGAGAATGAGAAAAATATAATTTTAGAATCAAATAAATTAAGAATTAAGAACCTCGGGTAAGGTTCGAAGGCTTAATTCATGTTTCGAGTAAATTCCAGTAGAGGAGACCGGGCTAGTTGGCCGTAGGGGCAGGTTGTCCGAGTGACTTTTCTGAAAAGACTATAATGATTTTGGTGTACAAAACCGAAACTCCGATCTTCTAAATCGTTGAATATAATTTCTCTGCAGGTTTCGGGATGAACGATTGATGGAATGTTGTGCCACAAGTATCTATCTTTGGTACGCTCTGGTACAAAATCCGAAAAACTTAGAACACAGCACCGGTTCTTAACTACTCGCGTAAACAAATACCACAATATGGTTTGGATTATATATGGAATAGTTAATTACGTTGATCAAATGGTACTTTTACATGCGGGTTATAATAAACTAATCCGAAATACTAACGTCGGAATTCTTTCTTTGCCAAATAAATGTAATTAAACGTCAACATTGACATTCTCAGTATGGTATCGCTCCTTTTAAACTGATCCTTCTCGAAGTCTGATTACTACCGATTTTTTTTTTATATTTGCTTTGTTCTCTTTCCTCTAACACTGGTTCATCCGTACCTAGCATGTGGCCGGTGTACGTACACAATGTATGTGCACACTCGAACGTACAATGTACGTACTGTGTTCGTTCCATTTGTTGGAATAATTTTAAGGGACAACATCGGAAGAGAGCTTCTTTACGATTTTTAAATAAATTTAATGTAATCATTAAAATGAGGCAGAATCACCCTATAGACCAGTAACTTCAGAACACGATGTTATCTGTAAATAAAATAGAACATAGGAACTCGATTCAACTGACTTCTGTGTTCAACCGAAATACACACTCGACCATCTGAAAGTTGAAAGCTGCACATTTGGGAAAATTGAGTAATCTTCAAACGAATATTCAGTGATATAAATATTTTATTGAGTCATAAAAATTTCGATTATTGTTTAAATTATACCCGATTCCACATATTCTTTTGTGATGATGTAATTTACTCGATCTGTAAGTACGGACTTTCCTTCACTGCTAGCACTAACTTTCCTTAATTGCTATTATTTCACTCAACGTAATCAGCGCAACATCTGCTATTGTAACACGCTTCAGATCATGTATCATTAGTGTATTTCTTCCTTCGAGTGAAAGATTTTCTCCTATCTGTCATCCACTTAGGAGCGTACGTGATACGAGGTCACTTTTCCATTGTCGTTCACCGTAGTTGCCGCTTCGCGATGCGTTTGTCCATTGATGTTGGATGAAGACGAGAAACTGGAAACACCGACGAATCCTGAAAAATGCATAGCTTTTATTAACTCTCTCCACAAAATTGCGGCTAAGTCAAAAAAAAAACTTTTGTTTGCAGAAGCCAATTTATTTTCTGGCTCGGGTCGGGTTCGAGTTCGACGGAAAATTTATTCTCGGGTTCGGTGTTTTTAGGTTTCATGACATTATTTTAATGACCGACACATTAAGTAACCATTTGAGATTTCTATCACTAAATACCCGGTAATTTCAGAACTGCAAGTCGGATCGAAAACAGAAATTGAATAAAACCAATAAATTATCCATTTGAATCTAAACGTGTGCCAATCGATTGAGCATTCCATGAGAAGTGATTTCGATTATCCACTTAGGCTGTGAAAAATTTCACGGGTAATTTTACTTTTTGGATAAAATCTGACACTTTGTGGTTATTTTGTGTCGAGTAGTTAAATTTAACTAAAACTGCGGCCCATTTCAAAATTTTCATAGCAAAAACTTTCAGTGTCGGAAAATAACTATCGATCTGTCAAAAATAACCATGCTCTCAAGCAGGGTTATTTTTGACAACATCAAATTAATCGCTCGAGTGTCAGATTTTAATCAAAAGTTAAAAATTAAACCGCGAAATGGTTCACAACCTTAATAGTTCTTGGTCATCATTTACGCAGAAATAATATGACGAATAAAGTACAATACGATTTGTGTTTTAGTCTTGTCTTGAGCTAGTTTTAAATATGATCAGTATCTAACGTTAGATGTATAAGGCTGGTGTGGACCCCTATAGGTAGCGAAATAGACAAGAACAAAATCTTGAATCAGTGTCGGGGGCAAAGTGGTAGGAAAAAATAGACTCATGATCGATGCATATGTTGCTGTTCAATTTGTTTCCGTAGGTATAGGACTGTAAAGCGATTGTCGTAGTGACCAAGTACAGCGAAGCATGCTTGGTTTCGTCTAGTCAACTGGAATTTCTCTTCATGTTTTTTTTTTTCATATGCAGGGTAGTTTAATGGATAAACGACGGGTTCAAGTCCCGTCTCTGCGGTAACATTTTCGCGGCTTTCATTGCATAATTGCATTCACATATCAATTTACCTATCTGCTTTCCCCGTTAGATACTGAACATAATTTAAATGGGAATAATTTTGAGCCCAACCTTGAAGATTTTATGGTATCGCTATCTTCTATGCCTGTAATTACAGAATCGGATGAAATTCAAAATTTTGTATGGAACCATTAGGCTTTTAACTTGAATTTTTGTTTACTGAATCATTCTGGCCTTTTTTTGGGGAAACGATTGAGTTCCTTTATTCTCGATATTTTCGAAACCAGAATACGGATTCCGGTGTAGCCGAAGTTAGTTAAATTCACCTAAGGGATTGTAATCATATGATTAGAATTTTTTGAAAACCAGCGTAGTGCGTTTCCAATAAACTTTTTGGATAACTTCCGGGATTTTAAACCGAATACCGGTAAAACTGAGAAAAAGTTCATTTGGTCATGACTATCAAAATCTGCCAACCCGATTAATATTTGTGGTATTGACATTTTTACACTAATCACCGTGTTTTTCCAGAACCAGAAGTTGGATCTGATTACAAAAGAAAAAGAAGTTTGCGTAGGATCCTCATACCTTTCATTTGGATCTTAGATGTGTTCTGCCATTCCCGAGAAAATGAGTGATATTATTTTTATTTCGTTACACATATCATTCCATAGCTCCAAAACCAGAAGTTGGATCCAAATGAATTTCAGGAACCTTGGCACAGGACTTTTCATATGATGCTAATGTCGTTTTTGTTTGACGATTCTGAAACTAACCCAGTGTAGTTTCATCAAACAAACACTTTTCACGAAACTGTGTTTGGTTCGCACTTAGTAACGTGAGTTTGCGAAAACCTGATATAAAACCTAGGTTTGAAACTGACTTGATTTTCAGTTGAACCACGTTGAAAATAGCTTCAACCAAACGATTTGACAGCAGTTAGGGTGGAAACTGAGTTAGGTTTGGCATCAAGCGAAAACGACATAAGTTTGTAGAAATCGGTTGAGACATCTCCAAAAAAATCGAGTGAAATTATTTGTCACACACACTTTTGTTGATCTCGACAAATTGATTCGAATGGTGGGTGTAAGAAGTGATGTTCTTCCAGCAATTATTGCTGTAAGCAGCTTAAATCAATATAAATAGCAGTTTTGAATTCGAAAATACTACCATCTTTTTAATACATATGTCATATTATGTTGCCAAAAAACGATCCGTGCTTAAATCGAAACGAGACAAAATGTCATGAAAAAAAACTGCTGTGCACAGTCTTTCATTCCTAACTACCAAGAAAAAAAAGGCGTGTTGGTAATGTCAGAGACATTACTGGAGGAAGTGAATACGAACAAAACAAACATGCTTCTTTCACACCTCCGAATACCGATAATCGTTCATATTAGTTGATTGATTGTGTGAATTGTACAACTTTTACTGCTTCACTTTTAGAATTTTTAAGGAAGCATTTGAACTGAAGTATGACTGGAACTGTATTCGGAACATGGGACTAACTCCGAATTCAGTTTCTAAATTCAGGCTTAAAATTCAGATCAAGAATTCAGCTCATTAATTTAGTTTTGAAATGCTGGAACTGAACTCATTTTCACCATTCGGGATCCAAATTTAATTCTAGAATTGAATACGGAACTTGCATTCCGAATCTGACTTGAAGTACTGAATCCAGTTCCAATATCTTGTTCCAGAACTCAAGTTCCTGAATTCAATTCTAGAATTAAATTTGGATCCCGAATGGTGAAAATGAGTTCAGTTCCAGCATTTCAAAACTAAATTAATGAGCTGAATTCTTGATCTGAATTTTAAGCCTGAATTTAGAAACTGAATTCGGAGTTAGTCCCATGTTCCGAATACAGTTCCAGTCATACTTCAGTATAAATGCTTCCTTAAAATTTCTAAAAGTTGTACAATTCACACAATCAATCAACTAATATGAACGATTATCGGTATTCGGAGGTGTGAGTCAGTTTCAGAACTCTGGTTCAGATCTAACATTTTGTTTCAAAATCCAGATCTAGAATTTATATCATAAATTTTGTTTCGGGATTCTGAATTTTTGTTTAAAGGTACTCGCTTCACCTTAGACTGCTTCAAATCCGTTGTCCCAGTGCGAAAAAGGCAAGCAAGCGTAATGAGTTTTTCTCATTGTTTACAAAAGTTTGAAGATACTAAGTTTTTGAAGTATCTACACAAGTATAGATGCACATGAAAGGAGAGTCACTAACATTCACAATTCAAAGCATGTAAAGAAAAGTAATATCATTGACTTCACAGTGCATTTAGCTGAATCTTACATGGATGCAGACGCAAAATTTATTTTTACATGTTAATAAATGTAATATTGTGTCATCACCGAAGAAATTAATGTAGGCTTGAATTTACCTCAAGCGTAAATTTCATTTTTTCTAAGAGTGTATCATGCATTTCTCATAGATGGCGCGACCGATTTTCATAAACTTAGGTTCAAATGAAAGGTCCCGTGGCCCCATACGTAATTCCTGAATAGGGTAAAGTGTGTCAAAAATTGTATACCATCACTGAAAAGGACGAAAAACCGTAAAAAGTTTTCTAAATCGACCTTAAACCTTCTCCAAGTCACAGTTTTTTATCAGCAGACGGTCAAACAAACCGATTTCGGTTATTGTTTTTAGGAATCGAAGAAAATTATTTTGAAGAATAATTTTCTTCGATTCCTTTACACTCTTCTCCAACCACTTGTGCAGCTGTTTATTCGTTTTCATTAGTTTGTTTCAAAATGCGTGGACTTTCAGCAGAACAATGTCGAAAAATTGTGTAAAAATGGTGCACAGAACGCGGACTGTCACTGAGAAAGATAGCAAAAATGTAGGAGTAAGTTAAAAATGCCGTGCGAAATGCAATCAGGAAGTTCGGTGAGGATAAAACCTTTGAGGATAAACCGAAAATGGGTCGAAAAAAGGTCCTGCTAACCCTCAGTTGGATAAACGTATACTGAAGGCGTTCGAGCAAAAAAAGGAGGTTTCAGTTCGGGATGTGGCAAAAAAGTGGGCACTTCGAAGTCAAATGTTCTTCGTGCTAAAGAACGTTTGAATTTTCGAACCTATAAGAAGCAGAAACAACCAAGCTGCACAATACGATTCTTGCTGGAAATTTGAACTGCATAATCATGGACGACGAAACCTACGTGAAATTACAAATCCTTGCCGGGACCACAATATTATACGGTGCGAGAAGGGCAAGTGTTAAACCAGTCCGAGACATAGATTGAAGTCGAAAAATTTGGTAAGAAAGCTATGGTCTGGCAAGCAATTTGTAGCTGCGGTAAGATTTCGAAACCCTTCATCACCACTGTTTCAATGAACAGAAAAATATACATCAAGGAATGTTTACAAAAACGACTTCTACCCATGATTCGAAGTCACAAGGATCCTGTTATCTTCTGGCAAGATCTTGCTTCTTGCCACTACTCAAAATCAACAGTAGAATGGTATACTACCAAAAATGGCACTTTCATCCCAAAAGACATGAATCCACAAAATTGCCCACAACTTCGACCATTTGAGGAATTTTGGGCATTAACGAAGGCACATCTTAGGAAACATGTCTCGGCAGCCGAAACCATTCAACAGTTCGAAAAAGGTTGGAAAAAAGTGTCAAAACTTGTCACCAAAAAGTCTGGACGGATATTAATGAGGAACTTTAGCAAGAAGGTGCACCAGCTAGTCTACAATGGTTAAGTAGCAAATGTTGAGAGTCATATTCTGTTGTTGTAGTCTAATATTATCAGTATATCGAATATAATTTGAATATCTAACACTTGTACTTTCTGGGACAGTCTTTAAATACGGAAAATTGCTAGATTGCACTGATTCAGTAGCATAACTTTTCAAACATGATGATTCTGTTCAGCCTAACGTATAGCAAAGTTTATATTGCCACTTCAACTTACCGTTTCCGTCCTGCGGTGTGTCACCTCCAAAGCGAGTATTTATATTAGGCGAATTCTAAAACAAGAAGATATTTAGTCGTTAAATGAAGCACCAGCAAACTGCACGAGTTTACTCACCGGATTTTCCGGATAGATTTGCGCCGTCTGGTGGAATCCCGATGGACCGTAGGAAGCGGATGCACCCGCAAAACCAGCACTGCCGTAGCCGCTTCCGGTTCCAGCTCCAGCTCCGGCGCTAGCGGCCTGTGACGCGAATGCGGCCTGCTGCTGGCGGATATTGTTGAACAGAGCATTCTGATGCGCTATCTGTTGCTGATACAAACTGATGATCCCGGCGGCGACGATAAATCACACATCGGATCCACATCGTAGAAGGTTAATTCAGCGTGAAACAAATAACAAAAAAAAAAAACAAAACGATTTGTCGTTAGCCCCGAAGGTTCAGTCTAGCGGATTTCGCTGGAGCTAACTTAGTTCTAATAAGATAGTGGAGATGGAGATGATGATAATGAATGACGAGGTTGCAGTTATCGAACACATTTTCAATGGATCCGGTAATGGATGTGGTTTATTCATTTGCTGACTTTCGATGCGGATGTCATGAATGTTTCATTGTGTGATGGAATTTCCGGAAGATTTAATGTCTTGATGAGTAGCAGTAAACGTGAAAATATGGCACTTCCATGGAATTAAGTAGTAATAATAACGTTAATGAAAACGGGATGACAAAGATTGCTCGGTTTTTGATACTATTGCCTAGCTATTATTGCCTCTAAATGTTAAAGAGATTTTAAAAATGAGTAGCCATCATCCGGTCGGAATTGGACCGGATGGTGAAATCAATACATCACTTTTAATACTACAATATTAGAAGAAACAATAACAGACTATTCATCTATCAGCCAAAAAGTATTCGATGCAACTAATGACATGCATTTTTTGTTGTTGTTGGTTTTGGCTTCGTTAAATTACTTCATCGGATCATAGTTGCTATTGTGACCGTTGTAGTTTTGATAATGATTGTTATAATTGGCTGAGTAGGAATATCCTGGGCTCTGCTGTAGTCGCTGCTGATAATGAGGATTCGGTTGATGAGGATGGTACCGTCCATACTGTGATGCCGAGGCCGCTGCCGTGGCTCCAGCCGTTGCGAAAGCCTGGGTAGCTGAACTGATCGTTATTGTCTGGTTAGTATAGTTAGGTTAGAACGAACGAACTCTCGATTGATTTAATTAACAATCAGCAAAATATATATATAGCACAAGAAAAAATAATGCTCGACTTCAGCGCCCGATCCATGTTATGACTAGCGTCAATCACTAAGTCTTTGATAACCCTGCACCGAATGGCTTCTGTTTCGCGGATGAGCCCACATTGAAAATGCAATCTTCAAATTCGTTTGCAGAAGACGACGCGTTCTCATTACGAGTACGTGACATCACCTTTATCCGGGTCCGGTAAGCTGTTAACGAAACAGGTTTCGAATTTCAATCCACCGTAATGCGAAGTAAAGAAAATCACACAAAAGGTGTTATTATTCACAGAAATCAGGCAGAATTATTCATAGTATAAGGAAACCAAGCAAGCGCCCTCTGGCAAAGCTAAACCACAACGAAAACAAAAGAAAAATGGTGGCAGATATTCGGAAAGGCAAAAGCTTTACTTGGCAAAGTTAGACTGCAATTGCTGAAAGAAGCCGTTGAAGTCGAATGCGTTTGGGTAAGCCGGCACCGGCTGGTAGGGTGCAAATCCGGGCGTAAATGCAGCTCCCCCGGCTGCGGCACCCGCTCCGCCCGATCCGACGTAGTTCGACGCGAAACCCCCGTTGTAACCTGTATTGGTATAGGGGTACTTGTCAGCATAGGCATAGCTGCCAAAGTTAGGACTGATCTGATTGTAGAGACCAGATGACGTACCGGCACCGGCGTATTGGCTGCTGGCGTATCCTGGAACAATAGAAGCATTCATTAGACGTTTGCCTGCAAGTAAGACACGAACAATCGAACTGTACCAGCACTAGCTCCGGCCACCAGGGCAGATATAAGTAGAAACTTTAACATGGTTACCTGTAAATTTGGACGAAAAAAAAACGAAAAACTTTATACCAGTTGTTATGATTTCATACTTTGTAATTCAATTTTTTGCCTTTCTCATATAGAAAGGTTATGCAATCACTGTAAAAACCAACTTTTATCTGACAAACTTTTCTTAAATTTATTTTATGTCCAATGGTGCAAGCAGCACAACACAAAAATAAATAAAATTTTGCAAGCCTGTGTAGATTCCAGTCAAAGTATGAATTAAGTGCAGAAAGGAATTTTTTGCTACATCCAATGGAAAAGATTCCTGTGATGTTATTGGTTGCACTCTTAAATGAATGGCAGTCTTGCTCGCGACTATGGAAATGCCATAACAACCCCTCCAGAATTATATAACTGGGCAGTTGAACAAACTGATAAAAATATTACGAAATTATATTTTTGCTACATATCCACTGAGCAGTACAACAAAATGTCCGAAGTACTCGAAGAACTGTATACTAACGTGAAGTAGAAGCCCAAAAATGTTTACCTTTTATAGAAACAATAAAAAATAGCATGCATGAAGATAGCTTTAAGACAAATGTTTTATATAAAAATAAATAAATACTTGTGTAAAATTCAATACATATTGTTGTGGTGATTATTTCTTTCCTCAGAACTAAACAAGAAAATGAAGAAGTAATAATACAATATTTGTTAAATTACATAAACTTTTTTCAATGGAATTCTTGATTAATAAAAATATACTTAGTTGCTATATTAAACAATATCTTCTCACTAACTGCATTTCATTCAATTTTGAGATAATTATGACTTCGCTGGTTTAGTTTCCGATGAAATTACTCTGAAAAAAACAGTTTTACTCCACCTAGTGGTGCCATGATGCCTTCCTCATATTATTTATTTTCTCCTATACATTTCAGCAGAAATTCCCCGAAATGCTACAACTTAAAAAAGCTTAGAAAAGAGTTTTGAAGATTTCTGCTGCATAATACTACTACATTGATACACTACAATATAAGTTAGTTAGTGAAAATCGGTTCAGCCATCTTCGAGAAAAGTTACACGGAACGACCGAAATTAGCTCTGCGCTAAATTCGTATTACCGTTTTTGAATTAGTTGATTTCAACAACAAAATTTCCAAAATAACTATAAAATTAATTAAAATTGAGAATTTACTTTGCTGAAAAAACTCTTAATTTTAGAGAATTAGTTTAGTTGGCGAATGTCCTGGACACAAACCAGCAATATTTCAATCCAACACAAAATACTCATTGATAATTAATTTTGTTATCAAAATCAGAAAATTTGTTTCTATTTATCTATCACCATCATTACTGAAGGACAGCACAAAGGAAACAAAAATGAAATTGGTTTTTATTAACAAGTTTAGTAACCAAAAACTCACTAGAGGTATCAAAGCAAATCAATCCATTAAAAAGCTGAAAAGGACAGTATTGTTGAAACTGCTTGCAAATTGTTTAGATGTTTTTCGCATGTGGTACGATATATCCATATATAAATTTCTAAACCGATATGGAAAAATGAAGTAAACTCTTAGTGGAAAGTGTATTTATTCAGAACTTGTGCGCATTTGAAGCGATTGTGCGTAATAATGTTTTTACGCGGAGCAGTGAAGTGAGTTTCGAATGTTGCACTCTAATTGTATATGTCAAATGATGTTTTTTGTATCTTCCAACCTTTCGGGCTACGCCGTCCGGTTTTTGATTTCCGAGTGCTAAAAGTTTTCAGTGAGTGAGTCGATTTCGCGAAGTCGAATAAAGAAAACAGCGATTTATAAAAAAAAAATTAAAAAAGAAGCTTATGTTTCGTTTATGTATTTTTATCCCTCCAATACAACATAGTATTTACACCTGCCAATATAGAAAAGACAACCGCGAAATTTTTTTCGGTAGTAGTGTGCCCTCTAGTGGTTAGTAGTCATTACGGTGATAACGTTTTTTTTTGTGACAATCCGCCATATAGCTGCAAATTGCAGAAGCCAATTCAACCATTTATATTGGTTGAAAACAACGTTTTATTTATCTAATTCAACTAAAAAAATAGTTGAATGGAAATAAAGTGTGCCTTAGCTAAGAAATGACAGAACCTTAAATTGATGAATTGAACTAAAAAAATAGCCATTTCAACAAATATTCTATTATTATTAAGGGAAAAAAAAGTTTGGTTCTTTTCAAAAAATAGTTTAGATCAGTGCAAAGTGGTTTTATGTGACAAAGTTTTCATGTACAGCAAGTTTCAAAAAAGTGCAAGTGCGAAATTCGTCTATAGTCATATTATTTACAACTACCCGTGATTTTTTTCCGGATCCGACTTTCGGTTCCATACTTAAAAGGTGATGAGGGCTGAAACTTCCAAACCGTCGTTTAGAGCGAAGATGCCAAAAACGAATTTTTTTCTTCTAAATTTGACTTAACTCTGTTTACAAATTGAAAAGATTATTCTATTTTATGTCCTCCTTAGTGATATTTAAAAAAGCATGAGTAATATGAGAAAGCCATCATCATCCCACTAGGTGTATTAAAATAGATTTTTTCAGCTCCTCAACCATTTATCTCGTTGATTCGCTGCAGCTAAAGCTTTCAAATGTGTTTCGGTTTAATGATTTAATCAATTCTAGAAATGGGGAGAGAGTCAATTTATCTGACTTTCTCCGATACGTTAAAAGGAAGCAGTTGGGCTACCTATAGAGGAAAATAAAGCGACTGGTTTCATTTAATTAGAGAAATAAAAAAAATACTATCATATCAATTAAGCATCTCTCATTTTTTCGAATATTTTTATTTTAAAGTAGTTATTAAAACCAAGATTCAATGTTTTTTCTGGATTTTGCATTCAAAAATATTTTAAAGGATTGTCATAGAATCTGAAGAAATATATATTCATATAAAAATCTGAAGAAATATATATGGCATAAGGAGTGTACTGAAAAAAAGCTATCCACAAATTTTTCTTTCAAATAAACGCAAAATTTTTCTTTAAAAAAAACGCTCTTCATCAAGTTCCGGACAAGTATTTCATCGCATTTTTTGGACGCTTGAACCAAAAATTTTTTTGAACTCCTGCATGTTCCCAGCTGCCTTACCAATCTTTTTGAAGATCCTCTTCACGATTGCCCAGTAACGTTCGATGGGTCGAAGCTGAGAGCATTTTAGTGGATTGATATTTTTCTCAACGAAATTTATATCCTTTTCCGCAAACCAATTGAGAGTGGTTTTGGCATAGTGCGCCGACGCTAAATCCGGCCAAAACAGTGGAGATGTGCTATGTATCTTATATAAAGGCAGCAATCTCTTCTGGAGACACTCAGATCGATTGATTTTTGCATTCATAGTTCCGGTAGTGTAAAAAATTGTCGACTTCAAACAACAGGAACATATTGCTTGCCATACCAGTACCTTTCGACCGCATTTCTCCACTTGAATCGACCTGTCCGCATCGCTCACACCCTCCCCAATAACGACAGTAAAGTATTGTGGACCTGAAAGGGTTTTTGAGTCCTCCTTTACATAAATCTCATCTTCCATCAAAACGCATGCATCCGGACACTGAAAAAGACGCGAATACAATTTCCGGGCCCTTGTTGCTGCTCGCTTCTTCTGTTCTACACTTTGTTTCGAGATTTTCTGATTCTTGTAGGTCTTCAGGTAATTTCGCCTCTTGATACGCTGGATCATTCCGACACTCGTTTCTGTTTTTTTGGCCAAATCACGTATTGACATTGATTTGTTCTTCATGATTAGGGATACCACTTTCTGGTCCAGTTTCGGGTTGGAAGAACCGGGTTTTATGCCTCTTCCTGGTAGCTCATCCAAAGAATAGTGTTCCCCAAACTTATTAATGATGGTTTTAACACTGGCATGATGAATTCCAAACCGCTTCGCCAATTTACGCATAGTAATACCCTTCTCATTTAGCCGTGTGTCCAGAACCTTAATTTTCACTTCCTTTTCAATACGCGACATTTTGAAAACGCAGACGTTCAACCGCACAAACAAGTAAACAAACGAAAGCTGACAGCCAAACGCACAGCATGCTGTGATCTGAGCATAAAAAACCATCACAAATACATGCGTACAACACAAATGTATGTGGATAGCTTATTTTCGATACACTCCTTAACTAATTCGCAACATACTCTCTTTTACTGTTTGTCCATTAAGAACGATTGACAAGAAAATACATCCGAAAATCTAAAAGGGCCCCCGTTACTCCCATAGCTAGACATTGACCGATTTTTTGAAGAATAAATATCGAAGCATATTCGAAAAGCAAGGGCCGTTTCTCCAGAAAGAAACATGGTCATCTAAAATAGTTTTTTGTCGTGAATACGACTTACTTCACTTCATAAAGCCGGGTATAAATAAACGATATAAATAAAATACTTCACTATAGCGTGCCTTTTTAAAATTTATCCTGTAGAAAAATGGGTAGAGCTTAATCGTAATATCTCGAGTTGTACCTAACCCAACAACATAATTTTTGCTCCATGCTATTGAAAATATGATCAGCAATCTATGATAAAATTACTAGTATTGTGAAATAAGCACAAATAACTCATAATTATAGTTTTCCTAAAATGATACTTGTTGATCAAAGGAAAAAATCTCATGTTTTTTGCTTGCCTTTCTCACGCTCGAACGCCGAATTTGGTGCAATGGGCGACATTGCATTCTCTCGTTACCAGGTTTCATTCATTCAAGTCCGCGTAGTTGGCTTTTAAGTATCAGTATATTAATTATTAAAGAGCTTTTTGATATTTTCTTCCATTAAAATTATTTTAATTTGTGTACTTCAGCAGGTGAACAAATTTTTTAAATTTTCTTTACCCCTGTCTCATTAATTTATGTGTTAGAACAAGTGTGATGTGAATTCCTCCTACTTTAGTTTTGGTGCGCCGTTACAATTCTGGAAGTAAAACAATTATACCTTGCACGATTCACACGATCTATCAGTTTATGAGAACGATTTTAGATATTTAGAAGTGTGAAGTAACGTGTTAGTTTTGTTCGTATTCACACACTTAAAAAATGTTACATCTTTATAGATGCACATAAAAGGAGCGTCGCGATTTACTTACATTCACAATACAAAGCATTTAAAGATAAGTCATATCACCAACTTCACAGTTATTTTAGCTGAAACTCACATCGATGCAGACGCAAAATATATGTCTATTAATGTAATATTGTGTCATCACCGAAGAAATTACGGTATACTTGAATTTACGTCAAACGTAAATTTCATTTTTTCTAAGAGTGCACGTCATCCAGTTATATCTCTGACATTACCCATCCACTTACTTTTAGTTTTCTACAATCCAGTTTCTATTTCCGAATAATCGCTCTTTCCAAAGGTTCACTTCTGATCTTTTTTCGTATCGCTGCATTAGCTTCCAAAGGAATCAATACATTGAACCAATTTTATTCAACGTTTTTTGTCATTTTTATAGCGCAGTTCTCCGAAATATTTCTTGTAAGTCGTCACTGGAATATACTCTATCATTAAATTAACTATACTGCATCAAGAACTTTAAATTCAGTAAAAACTTGCTAATTGGTTCAGCTGTTACTTGATAGTCTTCAATAGAGTACTTATCAATTTATAGTTAAATATTGGATTTACTAATAAATTGGAAAAAAACTATCACGAAAAGTATAGAAGACTTTTCTTAGATTTGAAAAAGTATTCATCTCTTAAATAAAACTTCAAAAAAAATGCCTTGGTATTCCATTCCTTTAGTGGAATTCGACCTTCTGTTTCAAGAGACTTCGCAGCCGATTCATAGCGTTCAGAACGATTTCATGGCTGGTGCTACAATCCTATTGACACTAAAAATCCTTTCAGGTCGGGGCTCGAGTATACTGACAACTGGCATGTATGTGCCCGATGCATTGAACCGCCGACCCGGATGTGGAACATATACACTAATACTGGCTAGAAGTTCAGAGCAGTCAATAATATTCAATAGCAAAGATAAACATTTTTTTGCAAAAAAAACATTGGGATTCTATTGCAAGTACAAGTTGTATTACAGCAAACAACCATTCTTCAAAATTCTATTTTCTGAAAGTGCTGCAGAGTCGAGACGCAAAAATCGTTGATGCATAAAACAAATATTAGCTGTCCCAAGCGACTTCCCTGGGAAACACCGGTGGGCATTTCGAATAGATTCGATATCATTTCTGAAAAAAGCGAATCATCCTGAGATATATGATTGCAGTAATTTATCCAACGAAGACTAAAATTCAAGTTGATAACAAAGATATGAAATATTTTATCGTATGAATTTAAGCTTCTCGATCGGATGTTTTCAAGCTTCTCAATCTCCTTCCGATGTCATCTGTTCAAAGTATTCATTTCAGTGACACTAATTTTAGAAAATTTGAGACAACAGAGAAAATAATATTTCAAGCGCTAATAAACCACTGGTTTTAATCAAAAATGAACCATACACAAGCTAAGCAATAGTTTGATAGGCATTATCCGAGAACTGCTTCGAACCAATTAACCCGTTATTGACTAGTACACTGAATTTAAATGTGGTGGTACAACCACCCACTGTGCACCACGCTCTGGTCGTTCAAATAATTACTTTGGTTCAGCCTTTTCGAGTAGTTGTTATGGTTTGTTGTCACATGTTTATTGGAAAACATCCATGCTGTAGATTACTTCGATGGGGCACTTTCGAACAGAAGTGCAGTCTTCAATTCGAAAGCGAAAAATTTAAGCAGTCCTCAGTCAAATGCCCTTCAATGAAAAACTACCGAACAGTCAATGAATGACCTTGGCTCAAGTACTACACTGCTTCTCATATTCTACGCATCAGAATCGTAACCGGCAATTTTATTGAAAACATAGAAAACTCATTCAATCCGGTTAACAGTATTTAGATTAGTAAAATAATTTAAAGCATTAACAACACACCTTTGAAAGTGTCGATCCATTACTGTTCTTCAAACGAGATTGTTTTTATGATTTTTTTTTGTAGATTAATCCGTTTCACTGTGGTTTCCCGGTGAATCACACAACACGTAGCAAAAGTGAAATATAAATCGCTCCACCGACAGTTGCTTTTACGCGACCGAAATCCGCGACACGACTAAAATCTGTTTTGCCCGAGCTAGAGCTGAGCGTAGACCAAACAAGGAACAACCGGGCATGATGTCATTCCAAGAGCGCTCGAAAAATCTAACCAACTCATAAAGTCACGAAACTGCTTCTCTTCGGCTGTCGCTTTGAAACGCTGGCGAATGAATCAAAACAGTAACCTTTCAACCGGTTAAAAAATTGTTTGGTTATCATTAATTAGTACATAAATTGTGACTACTGCTATTGGAAGGTAACTTGAATATATTAGACGTCACGTTCTGTCTGTGGACGATTGCAGTTCTCAGTTTATAATCTTTATCAGTATCTTGTTTCTAATTATGCGTTCTCCAATACTCAAAATTACTACAATTAGATATTGCGAGAAAATCACAATCTTTGGACAAAGTGCATCCCTTGTATACTAGAAATTGATTACTACACAGCATCGAAAATTGCCAGGAACAAAAATTACGCTTATTGTACTCTATTAAACGTACTTAATCCACCTAGCATAAAATTGTTGGGTACCTTTTGGGATCAAAAACCGAATACCGGTGAACTGAAATAATTTTTTTTTGGTCATCGACTCTCAAAATCTATGAACCCGATAAACCCGATAAATTTATGTAAAATTTTTGCACTAATCACCCAGTATCTCCAGAACCGGAAGTCGAAAATGATTAAAAAACAAGCTTTTATATAACCTTAATACCTTTTATTTGAATATTAGATGGACGAAATCGGTTCAGCCATCTACTAGTAGAATGAGTAACATAATTTTAATTTCATTACACATATCATGCTGTAGGTCCGGAACCAGAAGTCGGATCCAAATAAGATTCAGAAATCGTATATGGGAGCATAGGACTGTTCATATGAATCTAAATTTGTAGAAATCAGTTAGGCCATCTCCAAGAAAAACCAATGAAATTATTTATCACACACAAATTTGCTTCCTCGAATGGTATAAGGGTGTAAGAAGTTGTGTTCTTCAAGCAACCATTGTTGCAAGCAGTGTAAATCAATATAAATATGAAATTCTTTTGAACTTGAAAATACTGCCTTCTTTCGAATATATCTGTCATGTTCGAAGGATTGTGTTGCCAAAAACGAACCGTGCTGAAATCGAAACGTCATGAAAAAGGGTGCTGTGTATAGTCTTTTAGATGCTAAGAAACAATTGCATAAAACAGTATTGAAAATCGTGCTTCACTTTGTTCCAAAGCATCGTTTTATCATCAAGCGCGTAGAACTCCTACTATTGGAAATAGGTGAAAAATCGCTTACAATAAAATCGATATCACCGTTAAAAATAGACGGATTTCAACAATCTATGGCTTGTTGGATAGCTTTTAACATGCGGAATCTGAGTCTGAACACATATTCTGTTTTTACGGTAAATTGTGACAGATATTGTCAAAAAACTGAAAATTTTTGCATAGAATTTCGTATAACTCAAAAAGTAAACAACCATTCAATAGCGTTCAGGTTGACGGGGGGACATTTCATTTGCGACTAGTTTGATCAAAATCGGTTTAGTCATCTCTGAGATTTCGACCTCTTTGTTGACAACACACATACAGACGGACATTTGCTCAGTTTGTTGAACTGAATCTATTGATGTATGACTAAAGTGTGAGTGAATTCTATACCTACTATATGCATTTATCATTGCCGTTTCAACCTTCCGAGCGAACAGACGTGATTTGGATTTACTGCGAAAGCATTGAAAACCAGTTGTGTGTGTGATAAAGTGGTCGGACGATATTGCGTGATAGACAATAGTGCTTTTTCCTCTGAGAGGTTTTTTTTCGCGTTATATAATAGAACAGTGCCTTATTGTGAGCGGTCGATCGAAACGGTACCGTTAGCCGGTTATTGTTCCGCCGATCAAGGCCAAGTGCACGGATTATAAACAAGCGGCCGTTGTTGCCTGTGTCGATTGTGATCGAACATTGAAGTGAAGTGATACCGTTAGTCCATACAAAC
The DNA here is from genome assembly GCF_030247185.1 of Malaya genurostris. Lineage (NCBI taxonomy): Eukaryota > Metazoa > Arthropoda > Insecta > Diptera > Culicidae > Malaya > Malaya genurostris. The sequence continues at coordinate 269,409,785 of NC_080571.1, forward strand.
TATAAACAGTTTATTTGTGCCTTTTCCTCGGTGAGGTTTTTTGCACCTTCGCACCGAACCGTTAGCTGGTGCTTTGTGCTTTTCCTCGTAGAGGTTTTTTGGCATCAATTGAAGTGGCAATCGACCAAGAGCAGGTGTTGGCGACCGTTCCTTGCATTTGTACAACAAGCTAAGTATTGCCTTTTTCTTTATTCTTATTACTTATTACAGTTTATTGTTGAATCCCTCTTATAATTTACCACTTGCCTAAATTTAACCTCGTGCTACAGTAAGCACAATGAGTCCTCCCCCTCCAGACGAAGAAATGAAGACAGATCCTAATCCGTCTGTTGTTGACAGTAATGAAACCCCCCGGATTAAGGAATATTCCGATGAACCCTCGCTATCGACCGGTCCATATGTGGTGTACTTCCGGGCCAAATCTAAAGATAAAGCATTGAATTTATTGACATTAAATAAGAACCTGACGTCATATTACCCGACTATCACACAAATAGTAAAAATGCGCTCCGACAAACTCAGGGTCTCGTTGACCAGCTTAAAGCAGGCTAATGAGATCGTTCGAAATGAGCTCTTTACGCGGGATTATCGCGTATATGTACCAGCCCGCGAAGTCGAAATAGACGGCGTGGTCACAGATGCAGGTTTGACTTGCGCAGATATTCTTGAGCACGGGGTTGGCGGTTTCAAAAACCCCTTACTCAAGAATCTGAAGATACTGGAATGCAAACGCTTGCATTCAGTATCGATCGCCGAGGATGGGTCAAAATCTTATCCTCAATCGAACTCGTATCGTGTGACCTTCGCTGGTTCGGCTTTGCCAAATTATGTCCTTCTGGACAGGGTTCGTCTACCCGTACGTCTCTTCGTGCCGCGGGTTATAAACTGTACTAATTGCCAGCAATTAGGACACACAGCCTCCCATTGTGCGAATCGGCCCCGTTGTTCGAAGTGTGGAGAGCGTCATGCGGATGGCTCTTGCGGAAAAGACATTGAAAAATGTCTCTACTGCAGTGAGGGTCCGCATGATCTCTCAGCATGTCCCACCTACAAATTGCGTGGAGATAAGCTAAAGCACTCTTTGAGGGAACGCTCCAAGCGCACATTTGCAGAAATGCTAAAGAGTGCTACACCACCAAGCCCATCTGCAAATCCCTATGCTTGCTTGTCAACAGACGAGTGCGATTCAGACGACCCTCTCGAAGGCACATCTTCGGCCATCCCTCGTAGCAACAGGAAAAGGAGAAATATTTCCTCTCATAAGCTACCTAGTAAGGGTTCGAAGGTGGCCCTTGAGGGGCCTCCAAAAGTAACAGCTAATGGTAGTGTTAGTAAAACACCGAAGCAAAGAATAGCTCCTGATCTAGAAAAACTGAGATCTGATAAGGAGTTTCCAACACTTCCTAAGACAAACAAAAACTCAATTGCCCCTAAAGACCAGTCAAAGAATCAACCAAATGCTGGATTTATTAAATTCTCTGATATAGTGGACTGGATTTTTAAAACTTTTTATATCTCTGACCCCTCGAAAGGTATTTTGATGACCTTTGTACCCGTAGCTGAGACGTTTTTGAAACAGTTGACTGTAAAATGGCCCCTTCTTTCAGCGATTGTATCCTTCGATGGCTAATTTATCCAATGAGGTCAAGGATTTGATCACTGTTTTACAATGGAATTGCAGAAGTATCATCCCAAAAATTGATTCCTTCAAACATCTATTATATACCACGAATTGCGATGCATTTGCATTGTGCAAAACTTGGTTAACTTCTGAAATATCTCTCAACTTCCACAATTTTAATATTATTCGTTTGGATCGAGAAACCCCCTATGGAGGAGTACTTTTGGGAATCAAAAAGTGCTATTCCTTTTATCGAATTAACCTCCTCTCGATACCAGGTATTGAAGTTGTCGCATGTCATGTTACAATCAAAGGTAAGGACCTTTGTATTGCTTCCATCTACATTCCCCCTAGAGCCTCGGTTGGGCATCAGCGGCTCAGTGATATCATAGAACTCCTTCCCGCACCAACGTTGGTTTTAGGAGACTTTAACTCACACGGTACGGGATGGGGTTGTCTTCATGACGATAACAGATCAGCTATGATCCATGATATTTGCGACAACTTCAATATGACAATATTGAATACGGGAGAAATGACACGGATTCCTGCACCACCAGCAAGACCAAGTGCGCTGGATTTATCCCTTTGCTCGACATCGCTACGGTTGGATTGCAAGTGGAAGGTAATCCCCGATCCTCACGGTAGCGATCATCTGCCTATCGTAATTTCAATCGCCAACGGATTAAGACCATCGGAGACAATCAATGTTTCGTATGACCTCACACGAAATATTGATTGGAAATATTACGCAAATGCGATGTCTGAGAAACTGGAAACAACACAAGAACTTCCTCCGGAGGAAGAGTACACGCTTTTGGCTGGCTTGATTCTCGACTCCGCGATTCAAGCTCAGACGAAACGTGTACCCGGCGCGAAAACTAACATCCTTCCTCCCAATCCGTGGTGGGACAAAGAGTGCTCATCACTGAACGCGGAAAGATCTTTAGCATTCAAAAAGTTCAGAAAATATGGAATACCTGATAATTATAGAAATTACGCAGCGCTAGATAAGCAAATGAAGAACTTAGTTAAAGCAAAGAAACTAGGTTACTGGTGACGGTTTGTTGACGGATTAACAAAAGAAACATCGATGAGCACTCTTTGGAACACAGCCCGACGAATGCGAAACCAAAACACCACGAACGAAAGCGACGAATATTCCAACCGTTGGATATTCGATTTCGCTAAAAAAGTATGTCCAGACTCTGTTCCGGAACAGAAGATCTCTCGCGCCGCGACATCAAATACAAACGAAACACCGTTTTCGATGGTAGAGTTCTCACTTGCGCTCTTGTCATGTAACAATAAGGCCCCGGGGTTAGACAGAATCAAATTCAACTTGTTGAAGAATCTGCCTGACACCGCCAAAAGACGCTTGCTGAATTTATTCAACAAGTTCCTCGAGGGTAATATTGTCCCACACGACTGGAGACAAGTGAGAGTTATCGCCATTCAAAAACCTGGGAAACCAGCCTCCGATCACAATTCGTATCGGCCGATTGCTATGCTTTCCTGTATCCGGAAGTTGTTCGAAAAAATGATTCTCTTCCGTCTAGACAATTGGGTCGAAACTAATGGCTTTCTTTCAGATACACAATTTGGTTTCCGCAGGGGTAAAGGAACGAACGATTGTCTTGCGTTGCTCTCAACAGAAATTCAAATGGCATTTGCTCGTAAAGAACAAATGGCATCAGTATTTCTAGACATCAAGGGGGCTTTTGATTCAGTTTCTATAAATATCCTATCTAAGAAGCTGCACCAGCATGGTCTTTCGCCGGTTTTGAACACCTTTTTATATAATCTATTGTCCGAGAAACACATGTATTTCGCACATGGTTATTTGTCGACAATAAGATTTAGCTACATGGGTCTTCCTCAAGGCTCATGCTTAAGCCCCCTTTTATACAATTTTCACGTAAAAGATATCGATGAATATATCAACACATCTTGCACGCTAAGACAACTTGCCGACGACAGCGTTGTGTCCATTATAGGATCCAAAACTGCCGATCTACAAGGACCATTACAAGATACACTCCACAACTTGTCCACGTGGGCTCTTCAACTTGGTATCGACTTCTCTACGGAGAAAACTGAGCTGGTTGTATTTTCAAGGAAGCGAGAACCAGCACAACTACAGCTTCAACTAAGGGGTGAAACCATAGCTCAGGTCTTCACATTCAAATATCTCGGGGTCTGGTTCGACTCCAAAGGCACCTGGGGATGTCATATTAGGTATCTGAAACAAAAATGCCAACAGAGAATTAACTTTCTTCGTACAATAACCGGATCATGGTGGGGTGCCCACCCAGGAGACCTGATCAGGCTGTACCAAACAACGATATTGTCCGTAATGGAATATGGATGCTTCTGCTTCCGATCCGCCGCGAACACCCATTTCATTAAACTGGAAAGAGTTCAGTATCGTTGTTTGCGTATTGCCTTAGGTTGCATGCAGTCGACTCATACGATGAGTCTCGAAGTGCTTGCGGGCGTCTTACCGTTGAAAAATCGATTCTGGGATCTCTCATATCGATTGCTAATCCGATGCGATATCTTAAATCCGATGGTGATTGAAAACTTCGAAAGGCTTGTCGAGCTCAATTCTCAGACCCGTTTTATGTCCTTGTATTTTGATTACATGGCTCAGAATATTAATCCTTCTTCGTTTGTTTCCAACCGTGCTCATTTGTTGGATACTTCTGATTCTACTGTGTTTTTCGACACATCCATGAGAGAAGAGATTCGTGGAATTCCGGATCACGTGCGCCCTCAAGTGGCCCCAAATATTTTTTATAATAAATTTAGAACAGTCAACTGTGAAAAGATGTTTTACACTGACGGATCAAACATCAACGAGTCCACAGGCTTCGGCATCTTCAATCAGAACATCACCGCTTCGTACAAACTAAGTGATCCGGCTTCAGTTTACGTCGCAGAATTAGCTGCTATTCAGTACACCCTCGAGATCATTGAAACGTTGCCCAAAGACCATTACTTCATTGTCACGGACAGTCTAAGCTCAATAGAAGCTCTCCGGGCAATGAAGCCAGGGAAGTATCCCCCATATTTCCTGGGGAAAATACGGGAACACTTGCGAACTTTATCTGAACGGTCTTATTCAATATCGTTAGTCTGGGTCCCTTCACATTGTTCCATTCCGGGAAATGAAAAGGCAGACTCATTGGCTAAAGTGGGCGCATTAGAAAGTGATATTTATGAAAGACCAATCTGCTTCAATGAATTTTTCAGTATTTCTCGTCGAAGAGCACTTGAAAGTTGGCAAACTTCATGGAGTAATGACGAACTGGGACGATGGCTACATTCCATTATCCCTAGGGTATCGACGAAACCTTGGTTCAGGAGGATGAACGTGAGTCGCGATTTCATTCGTGTTATGTCTCGGCTCATGTCTAATCACTACACATTCAACGCACATCTTCGGCGTATTGGGGTCATGGAGAGCGGTCTCTGCACCTGTGGCAACGGTTATCAGGACATCGAGCATGTCGTATGGTCATGTGTGGGGTATTGTGACGCCAGGTCTGTTTTAAAGGACTCCCTCAGGGCCCGAGGTAGACCACCTGATGTTCCGGTTCGAGATGTGTTGGCGAGTCGGGATATATCATATATGTTACTCATATATAAATTCCTTAAACACATTAATATACAAGTGTAATCTGCGTTAGTTACCCCTGTTCCTCGACTGATGCGAAGAAGAAACTTCACCCACAGGTTCGACACTAACATCCGCCCGAATCTCCCCATCCCTCGTCTGTCCACCATCTTCATTGGAACTAACAAGATCTTTCTGCTGTCACTAAATTTTCTGCTTCCCCCTCCCACGTTTTTTCTCCATCTCGATGTCAACTAATTAGATCTTTGTCGTTCTTAGTCATTTTGTTCCCATATCCCCTTTTTACTCTGTTCTCCGTAATATTTACTTCTCTGTATATTTTTTTTTTTCATTTTCCTCCGTAACATCATCATCATTGCCCACGAACGGCCGCTGTAGTCTATGAGATGAATATGGGCCACCCGCCTGGTATTCGTAGCCTGGGGGTGTCCCCCGCGAACCCACACGGACAGAAAGAAGCGGCTAATACCAAGATACTTACCAACGTGTTACATTCAGTACGCCGGCCGGTGCCGATTGCTAGCTGAAGGCGGGATCTGCCAAAGTCATTACATTATCTTAATATACTATCCTAGTTTTAAGTTATTTGTTAATTAAAATTAGAAAAAGCCCTTGGCATCTTAGAGCTTAAGCAGTGTGCCTTAATAAATTAATTGTTTATAAAAAAAAAAAAATATATGCATTTATATTAAAAACGTGTTTTAATCCACCTGGTGGAGTAATGATGCCTTTCTCATATTACACATAACCGCAAAAATATTACAAATGGAATTCGCAAAAACAACTGTTCATTGAATAGAAATAGGAAAGTTTGTTCGGACTTAATCTAACAAACTCCAGAAATCCTGTTTATCCTGTAGTTCCGGCACCGAAAACTTCTGAAAAAAGTCGACTCTGATAATGCCAGCATTTTTGTTGCTAGTTTCTGTAATTGCTCCTGGGGAAAACGGTTGAAAGGTGTTGTAAAGGTAAACTATTTTCAATGCACGGATTAAAAGAAATTAAAGTGCGGTTTTGTGACATTTGGATTCACGTAACTTTTTGACATAAATAAAGAGAAGGTTTTATGTCTGGTAGTGAAAGAAAATTAAGAATCTCACCTTCATCCTTAAATCCTTCATCACCTTCATCCTTACTCATAAATACATAGTTTAAATATTTAGCAATTTCTACTTTTCATTTTCATCGTTCATCGTTTCCAATCATTATTTTCCCCTTTTTTTATATAAAATGGATATGCAATGACTGTGAAAACCGACTTTTGTACCGAGGCCCGGAAGGCCGAGTGTCATATGCCATTCGATTCAGTTCGTCGAGTACGCAAAATTTCTGTCTGTATATATGTGTGTATGTAACGTTTGTTTGCACTCACTTTTGTCGGAGATGTCTGAACCGGTTTTCACAAACTTAGATTCGAAAAAAAAATCCTACGATCTCATAACAAAATTCCTGAATTTTTTTCAGATCTGACTCTCGGCTCCGGAATTGTGGGATACAATGTGTAAAACAATGAAAATATGGGTACTAACCTTTCTCGGAGATAACTTAATCGATTTCAATATAATTAGATTCAAATAAAAAGTCTTCCCATAAGAAATCCTGAATTTCATTTTTATCCGACTTCCGGTTCCGAAATTACACTGCCGCTCTACGCATAATTGCCCCATATTGTATAGAGTTTGCTATATATATTGGACAATTATGCGTAGAAGGGCAGTACAGGGTCATTAAAGACTGTTCCAGAAAGTATGGACGCAACCAAAAACCGCTGCCATTTCGCAATGGTTCAGAATCTGTCAACGTTTATGGCTGCGTCCTGTTGTTTTTACTCTTCTCTAACCACTTGTGCAGTTGTTTATTCGTTTTCATTAGTTTGTTTCGAAATGCGTGGACTTTCAGCAGAACAACGTAGAAAAATTGTGTACAAATGGTACATAGAACGCGGACTGTCACTGAGAAAGATAGCAAAAATGGAAGGAGTAAGTGAAAAAGCCGTGCGAAATGCAATCAGGGAGTTCGGTGAGGATAACACCTTTGAGGATAAACCGAAAACGGGTCAAAAACAGGTCCTGCTAACCCTCAGTTGGATAAACGTATACTGAAGGCGTTCGAGCAAGAGAAGGAGGTTTCAGTTCGGGATGTGGCCAAAAAAGTGGGCACTTCGAAGTCAAATGTTCTTCGTGCTAAAGAACGTTTGAATCTTCAAACCTTTAAGAAGAAGAAACAACCAAAACGTAGTCAGCAACAAGAAGCATCGATCAGGCCGAGGGTTCGAAAGCTGCACAATACGATTCTTGCTGGAAATTTGAACTGCATAATCATGGATGACGAAACCTACGTGAAACTCGATTACAAATCCTTGCCGGAACCAATATATTATACGGTGCGAGAAGGGCAAGTGTTAAACTAGTCCGAGACATCGATTGAAGTCGAAAAATTTGGAAAGAAAGCTATGGTCTGGCAAGCAATTTGTAGCTGCGGTAAGATTTCGAAACCCTTCATCACCACTGCTTCAATAAACAGCGAAATATACATCAAGGAATGTTTACAAAAACGACTTCTACCCATGATTCGAAGCCACAAGGTTCCTGTTGTCTTCTGGCCAGATCTTGCCTCATGCCACTACTCGAAATCAACGGTAGAATGATATACTACCAAAAATGTCACTTTCGTCCCAAAATACATGAATCCACCAAATTGCCCACAACTTCGACCAATTAAGGAATTTTGGGCATTACCGAAGGCACATCTTAGAAAACATGTCTCGGCAGCCGAAACCATTCAACAGTTCGAAAAAGATTGGAAAAAAGTGTCAAAACTTGTCGCCAAAAAGTCTGTAAGGAATTTAATGAGGAACGTTCGCAAGAAAGTGCGCCAGCTAGTCTACAATGGCTAAGTAGCAAATGTTGAGAGTCATATTCTGTTGTTGTTGTCCAATATTATCAATATATCGAAAAAAATTTGAATATCTAACACTTGTGAATTATTTACAGCGAAATCAAAGTGCGTCCATACTTTCTAGGACAGTCTTCAGTATAAGTATTTCAATTTCAATTATTTCTTCACGTTTCTCAAATATGACGTGGCCGATTTTTGCAAACTTAGATTCAAATGAATGGTCTCATGGTTCTATATAAAACTTCTGAATTTCATCTGGATTCGACTTCCGGTTCCGGAATTATTAGCTACAGTGTATTAAAAATTTTACCCCATCACTTAAAAATGTAAAAAAACTCTAAGCAGGTCTCAAAACAACTCCAATCAATAGTCATTATCAGTTGACGGCCAAACAAATCGATTCCAGCTATCCTGGTTTTCGGTTTCCGATTCTGGAAGCACCGGAAACAGTTTTTAAAAAAAATGTATGTTGGTGGATACACTTATCTAGTCAATGCGCATAGATTGTTCCGAATCAGAAAGTTTACGATTTGATAGATTCCTTCATAATAATTGATTCTAACCTTTCCAGAAATTCTTATAGTCTAAAATTTCTAAAAAGCATTCACTAACTTGAAGTTATTATATATGCTTTTAAGTTACTTAAAGGACCAGTTTTAGATTAGAGAAGTTAAATGAAATGCGATGTGTGAAGCAACGATCGAAACCATCGGCTGTGCGAGAGAAATCAAAAAGATGACATCATTACTGCATACTGTGATTGGTTCGTAAAAACATAGATCGATTCAAGCTCTTTTTTAATGGTATGCTATTGAATTACTGAAACCACGTTAACATACATAGGTAAGGTAAATGTTTGCGAATCGATTGGTTGTTAAATTAAATCAATCTCACAAAAAATGAATGAGCCCAGCCCGTATAGTGAAGAGTAGGATATTCTAATGACAAAAGGTGCGGTTGATTACGCCACTATCACCGCAACCGGAAGTGACAGCCATTTGATCCTTGAATTTGATCAACGAGCCAACCAAAGCTTTCAAGCAAGCCTAAGTGAAATCGGTTCTGCCATCTCCGAGAAAATTGAACGGGGAGATTAAAAAGGTACTCACATACACACAGACATTTTCCGATCCCATCTAGCTGAATCAAAAATCATATAATACTAGGGGTCTCCGGTAATCCGATCAAAAATTGAATTTTGCAACCATGCAAAACTCTCAAATCATCTGCCTCAACAAAGAATGGGGAATATATTGGAGACGAATGAGTCATAGTCAACGCGAAATTTTGCGATATGAGATTGGCAACAGGTAGTGATACAGTATGAACTTCAACCGGCCCGAGCAAAGTATCATGCACGTGCTTCGCGCTATTTAATCGGGTTGCCGGCTGAAATATGTTTACAGATGGGCACGGGTAGCGTAGCTTATATCTTCATCTTAGCTTCCTCAAAATGAAACAAAAATATCACGCCGATGAATTAGATTTGATAACACAGTTCTCTTGGTTAAGTAGAAAAGTTCTGGCTTGTTTCGCGACTCAGTTACTAATTGCTTCTACATCACTCGAACTAGAACGATTCGCGAAATGCTTTGTCAATTATATGATGAATCATTTGGAATGAGTTCAGCTCTGGTCTTGTTTTTGTAGAACAGAACTTTCCTGAACGATAGTATTTAATGCATCCAACCTAGCGGCCTAGTAATCCAGAAGGGCAGCTTTTACTATATTCACTGATTCGAAAGTACAATTGTCCATTACAGTCATCAGATTTGGAAAGGTTGTGTCTCGCAAATGAGATCTTTCAAAAATCTGTACTTTGGATTTTAGAGGTTTTTTTAAATCTGTTTTTTTAGATGACATCTCTGAAAAAGAATTTTGCATGAATTTACGCTATACTACAGGTGGAATCGTATCTGAGATTCTGTTCAATCTCCGCAAATGAAAACTATTAGTAACTGATTTTAAATAATCTCTGAATAATGTCCTTACAGCCGTATTACATTACATCAACAGTTCGAAAAACCTGCGAACTTTTACTGTTACACATGATTAGAAAGTAGAAAAGGATGTAAACTTTTAAGTCATCGACTTCCATCACAACATGTACTCATACAGATCGAGCCGAAAAATTGAGTGAATCAAAAAAGAGATAAAACCAGAATTTACCGAAGCTCATCAACTGAACACATTAGGTTACCAGTTACAGAAACGTTCCATAATTGTGCAAATTAATAAATCAAACAATAATACACTGCTTCATCTAAACCGGTGTGAGTACGAAAAATATCCAAGACCTTTGAGTCACAGAATCCAACGTTTCAGCACATTTTGAGGCCACATCGTTGTAGTGATCACTGTATATCGTTTCAGATCAAGCCAACACTGAATATATGGAATATATGGCGATGAAATATTTGACAAAGACACGTCTATTCTGAATCTCAGTGTTTCACAGAACTCTTCTAAGAATGCGATGCATTACATTACAATTAACGCCCAGATCAAATTATCACTACGTAAATCTCATGACATCAATTAACCTTCAAAACAAAATCACATTCAACAAGTCTTTCCACAAGAATAACAAATCTCAATGTTTCCCATGCCACATCACGTTTCCAGTGCGAACAATAGCCATTCCGGTATTCCGAACGACGCATCAAATAACCATAACTCAAAACCGGTATTTCTTGGGCTCATCACGACTACTGGCACTGCTCGTTATTGCATCAGGTGAGACCGTAACTTCTTTTAGATGATCCAATGAACAGTTTTCATCAAACTAAATATTCATCCTCATTACAGATAATCAAATTTTCCAAATCAGTTTATTTCATCCTGAGTTCGTATCAAAACCTTTGACTGTCATTTTTTTGCCTAATTAACATATCATTCCAATAATCAGTTGGGGGTTTTTCCGCAGTCTTTTGTGAAGAAACTTGTTCCACTGGTAGGTGCATGCTTTTCGGTTTTGTGTCATTTCGGAGAAGCTCACTTCAGATCATCTGATGATACAAAACTTTCTGAATATCGGTTCACTAAAGACCATCATTTTAATTAACTGAACAATTATACTTATTTACCACCGAAACACTCTATCACAAGCTGCTAAGATCGAACGAACACAAAAACAAACTGCTGACTGACTTTTTGATGTTTACTCTGGTGCGGTCAAGTTCACGGACGCAGAAGCACTCTTTCTTTCTCTCTCTCGGAGGGAACGAACATAAACTAGAAAACGATCGCACTCCGATCGTCTTCGCTATCAGAATGAAACGGAGAGAAGATCACGGTGGCTGTTTTATACTGAAGTAAAATCCCACAAGCGAGTCGTTTTATGTTGATTGGATGCTACCGGAGTGCGAATGTCACAATTTCCCTGTGACGTTTGACGCATTTGAGATCAGTTTTGGATACCCAAATGTATGCTCTGTTCATCAAGTCCGAAAAAAGTAATACTTACTGTTTAATATTCTATAGTTTATAGTTCGTTCAATTCGTTTATAAAGGGTGATTTTTTAAGAGCTTGAGAACTTTTTTAAACAATAAAACGCATAAAATTTGCAAAATCTCATCGGTTCTTTATTTTAAACGTTAGATTGGTACATGACATTTACTTTTTGAAGATAATTTCATTTAAATGTTGACCGCGGCTGCGTCTTAGGTGGTCCATTCGGAAAGTCCAATTTTGGGCAACTTTTTCGAGCATTTCGGCCGGAATAGCCCGAATTTCTTCGGAAATGTTGTCTTCCAAAGCTGGAATAGTTACTGGCTTATTTCTGTAGACTTTAGACTTGACGTAGCCCCACAAAAAATAGTCTAAAGGCGTCAAATCGCATGATCTTGGTGGCCACGATTCTACTGACACTACGAGTCTTGTTCGAGCAATTCCTATAATTCTTTATCTGCAAACTTTGTTGGCCTTCTTCGTCTTTCGAATCAAAATTGCCACTTTGAAATCGTGCAGACCACTTCCGACACGTTAGCTCAGTTAGAGCAAAATAAACCCAAATAACAATCAAACTTTGAATTGAGCCGTAGTTCAAACTAAATCTAACTACTCGATAAAATATAACTATCGAAATGTAAAATTTTAAACAGAAGTGAAAATTCTTCGCAAAATGTTTCAACATCCAAGATCGCGACTTCTGGTTAATCGATATATTTTGGAAAACCTTCACAATAGTTTTGTTTGACCGGACATAGCGTAGTATTTTTTCTTCTTGGGGTTATCATACAATATCCATTTTTCATCCACAGTGAAAATTCGATGTAAAATATCCTTTCTTTGTTACATTTGAATCAGCTGCTCGCAAGTGGAAAATCGCCTTTCAATGTCTCCCAACCTTGTATTTGAATCATGAATGGATATCTAGAGCGAGGCCTTTCTTCAACGCTGAAATCTCCATTCTTGAAACGTCGAAACCATTCCCTACATGATTTATTAGTTGCAGCATTATCACCATAAACATCTACAAGCATTTTATGGGCTTCAGCTGCACTTTGCTTCCAAATAAAACAAAAAACTAAAACTTTCCGCAAATTACTCATAATTAACACAGTAAGAAACAAGGTTTTTTTAAACAAAGCTGGAAGCAATATGAACTGAATATTAGTGACAGAAGTCTAACCATTTGAAACTATCGACATCAGCTGTTACTGTTCAATATTTATAACAGCCAGAGCCATCTTTGGAAAACGGTCCGAACTGAGTTTCACTCCCAATACGAAAACACACACTATGAGCATCTCCGAAAAGATTTTGACGAGTAGATACCGAAATCTGTATATGAGGTCGTATCAAAATCTAAGAATGTTGGTAACTACATAAGCTTTACACACACAGAAGGAAATAAGGAAATTTATACGACTTGTAAATAAATAGTACTATGAAATATATAGTAGTTTAATCGAAAATACCGGGTTGGCGGTTCAATGCCTAGGACGCTGGTCTTACAAGCCAGTTGTCGTATGTTCGAGCCCCGACCTGGAAGGGTTCTTAGTGTCAGTAGGATCCATAGTACTAGCCATGCAATGATTCCGTACACTAAGAATTGGCTGCGAAGTCTGTTGAAACAGAAAGGCCAAATTCCACAAAAGGAATGTAATGCCAAGACTTTGCTTTAATCGAAAATCTGATTTAAAACCATGATCGATGTAAAATTAAATTGTAACGCTTAGTTTTGCTTTCAAAGTACATTGTAAAATGAAGAACTGTAATATGTGCATGAAAATTGATGTAAATTCACAACTACATTTTGTTTTGATAATCGTTAAAAATCTATGAAATAATGTTTCAAAACAAATATAGATAATGTCCATAGAGTGGCTGTTAACAAAAAACGAATTTATCAAAGATCCTACGAATGAAAGGACAAAACCCTACAAAAAGATAGTGATAGTGAAAATTCGTTTGTTTAAAAAAGTCTAAAATGCTTAAAAAAGTAAGTGGGAGAGAGGGGGAGGGGTTATATTTTAGACAGCAGGAACGCTAATACTTCCCCCTACATCGCTACAATCTCAGTCCGCTTTTTTGGCGTGAATCGTTCCATGAATAAAATGCCAAAAGTAATGTTTCAGAATCTGATCGACTTGTCGAAATCTTCATTAAACCATTTCGAAATTGAACATAAATATTGTAGATATTTTCAATGAACCGAAAATCACCATCTTGGATTTCAAAATCACCTCCAACATCGTTCTATTATAGATGCATAAAATTCGTTCCGAAAATACTCGAATTGAAATGGGTTTCAAAAAATTGTGATTAATCGGAAATCGCCCTCTTGGATTTTGGAACGAAGTAAAATATCATGTACCTACTCTTCACATCCGTTCCGAAAATATTCATATGATAATATTTATTACACAAATTTTTTTTACGAACTGACGTGAACTTTTTTTTCTGCAATGTAAATTCCAAATAACGTAAGCTTTTTCTTTCCTTGCGAACTGATTTAATTAACGAGCCCATTCACCCGTTTAGCTTTAGTTCGTGAATGGTAGTTTGTGTGTATCTCATTATTCAATACTGATATTTGATTATGCTCAACCGATTAATCAGTTCTTTTTAATGTTTTCACGAAAGTTTAATACCAAAAGAAGGTTATTTGTAAGTGAAAACCTTGTTCCAGTGCTCACTGTAAGAATCTAACATCTCAATTCAATAAACGAATAGCAGAGAATATTACTTGACCTGCTAAAACCTATACATTCTGTGTAGGTCAGTTAAACTATTCGATCGGAATCAAGTACCGCAAAAACTAACGCTTGCATTTGAAAAAATGGACAACAATTTCCGATTTTTCATGGGTTTACCTTCACCTACACTGACGAAACTACCCATATAGCAACAATCATAGTAACCTATGAGTCAGCAGACAAAATTTGACAGCTCTATCCGTCGAACTCTAACCACAAAAACAGTAGAGCAACTCCGTTCAGAGGTGTACGCGTTCAAAGAACGGCACCCCGCTGCGTCGAAAACGGACATCGGACTTTGTGGACGCTAGATACACCCGTTCCGGCATCTACAACTATTATTGGTACTATTAGACAACAATCAGAGCACGGCCGACGATCTTCAGCGACAAGAAGCTCAGTCGAAGAGGAAGACCGAAGAAAAAGTGGCTACATCGCTGCGTGTGCTTGGCCGGGAGCTGGGTGCAAAAAACAGTGACAAAGTATCTGGCGAACATGAACATACATGTCAGGAAGTAGAGGTCGCGTCCACTGGTTTCGGAGCTGCAGGCAATGGCGATTGAATAAGATGATCAAATCGATTTATCCACCGAATCGCGACGTGGCGATACTGATGGACGAAGAGATTTATCCAACCCTGGATGGCTACGACTGGCAGGGCATTTCGTATTTTACTCCCCCCACGAAGAAAGTGAACTTCGAGGTGAAGTTCATTTTACACACCAAGTTCCCCAAGAAAGTGCTATTGTGGCTAACAATCAGCTAGAAGGGGAAGTCAAAGCCGCTCTTGTTACGCTCCGAACTGGCCGTTAACAAGGAAATCTATAGTACTAAATGCCTGTTGGAAGTTGCGTTGTTCATCAAGAAATACAATAAGGGCGAAGACGCGGTGTATTGGTAGGATCTGGTGTCGGCCCACAATTCGAAGCGATCGTTGGAGGAGATGAAGCGGCTGAATATCGATGTGGTACTCAAATCGGCGAACCCGCCCAAAGTCTCCCAGCTGTGTCCCATCAGGATATTCTGGGCCAATCTGAAGCGTAAGATCTAATCCAACAATTTTGTCGCAAAAACTGAGAAGTAATTAATAAATCAAACGAAGAAAGAACTCAAAATCAAGCCTACATGCATGTTTTCGTCCACCATGGCGAATGTTCCGGTTTATTGTCGGAAGGCCGTTTGCAAGGGCGTAGAACTTTTTTGCAAGTAAGCTTAAATAATTACCTTCCATGGGAAATTCATCGGAGGCAATTATCAGTCTTAGCATTTTTATCACCATCCGGAAAAGGTCAAACGTTATTTTGTTAACGTAAATTAGATAACCTTGATAAGAGAATTCAAGCAATGCATTTTTCAAACCCACATTCCTTCGAAAATATAACAATGTTTCAGTGATAATACAACGCATCACAATTCGATTAACACGTCAGGAAGTAAATCGTTCAATCTAGCGATAAGAACAAAGACTGTACTCGAATGAAATGTCACGCTTTCTTTTGTATATAACTTTATATTGTTTGGGTGAAAATTGTGTACATCTGTCAAGTAGTTATCGAAATGGCTTCATTGCAAGAAGTGCTTCGACAAAAGTATACAGTGCGATCGTGGATAGCGAAAATATTGGGAATCAACCAAAGTGTTCGCCCAAGGAAACAAAGACAACTCTGCGACAAGCTGGCAGTGGAAGAAAAGTGAAGAAATGCTTCCTCGGGAACGGAAAGAAGGCGAATGATTTCTTCAACCGCCAACACATCTGAGCTTCGCCAATAAAAAAATTTTGGCCGGTTAAAATTATGATTCAAAAACGAAGACAAAGTGAATTAAAATAAGTAGGAAAGAAGGCGCATGAGTTGCAAAGAATTTATTGAGTAGTGTTCAGTTTAAGGTGCAGGCACCCGTTGGGAGGTTGAATAAATCACCTATGCAAAGACATAGATAATATGTGTTTATTTATTCACTGAGAATATTAAAAATATCTGACATAAAATTAACTTTTCCTGTTGCAATTTTTTCGAGTACAGTCTTTAAGAATCATTGATCACTTACAAGTCCGAACGGAAGTGATGAGACAGGGAGGATGTCTAGATTTACAGGAAAAATAGGACTTTCCATTGATGAAAGCAATTGAATCATACAATTCCTTGAATTGATTCTGTTAGTTGATAGTACAGTTGGGGGCATGCTAGATCCGTACGAAGTTTGAAATGATTTTCGGAGAATCCTATTCCTATTCCTCATCAGTAGAAAACATTTCACTACACTTCATTTTACTAAATTTTATCTATCACTTTGTATAATTCACATATGAGCTCGATGTTGTTAATCACGTTAATCTTTGGTTAATCATGAAATATTCTAAACCTTAGAACTATCCCAGATTGTTGAACAGCTTTTGCCAACGTTTGGAGAGGCTCTGTAGAGGACTCGTTCCGGTGGCACTCGACGCTGCTACCATAGAACCCGTTCCGGCCGTTGCGTGCGATCCTGCATTCGTATTCAAGTTGGTTGAAAGCGAACCACTGTGACTGTTGAAACTTGAGAGTTAAGATTATTGCAATTTATTTTGTTTGATGCTAAGATACTTTTAACAAACAACAATGCCCCTAAACGTAGCTTTGATGTAATGAACTAAAATTAGGCAGCTTACCTTACAGCAATCGGTCGATTGGCAACAGAAGTAGCCAGCGATGTAGTATGAGATACCGAAACGGGCGGCAGTGCAGGGGGCTTGGGTCCTCCACCGCCGCCGATAATTCCACCAATAATGATCGGTAGAACTTGACCTATTAGAGCCGGAACAATAATCTCTGCGCTGATAATTGAAAATTGAATCTCTATCAATATTACGATTCAATAAGAGCCTTGTATTTCACCTACCCAGGAAATGTTTTGGTTTCTTCAGCATAGGCGGTGACGACCAACGCAACCAGCAAGATGGCAATCAATTTCACGATTCTCATTTTGTTGTCAGTATTCAATGAATTGTTCTTTCTCAATACAGTACCTGAATACAGTTTCTTTTTTGATCGATAGTGGAACGAAGCGTTTTATCCGAGTTACAAAGTCCGATTAACTTGGAATGATTCTAGTTTGGCTCATCAAAACACACGCTGATTAGGTAGAGGAGAGGGTTCAAATGCGCTTGAATTATGTTTGAACAATTCAGTGATTATTTGTATGTCTTAATTGTTGAATGGTGACTGTTCACGAATGATAGCCAATTAGCCAATGAAATTGTTTCAAGGTTAATTAATCGATTCACACATTGCACACTTGTTTGGATTGCAACGTACGCCAGTCAAAATATAACTGCCGAGTGCCGGTGCATCCGATTTGGAATGAATGTAATTTAGCTGAACGCTAAAATGATCAATAGGAAGCCATTGGCATACTGATTTGCTCTAAGACAAGTCAGTCCCTGTATTAGTCTATGTATCGCACTGTTTTATTCATTGCTCGGTCCACAATCAATCAACAGCATTCGATGTAATCCGTGAAAATACTATCGCTTCCAACCTAAGAAAGAACATCGCAGAAGAATTTGTGTTAAGGCGAGAAATAATTGTGTTGTAACTACGCAAATATTCGAGTTTAAAGAACTAATTTTCATTCCAGCATATAATCATCGACCACTTCAACTAATTGTTCCAAGTGATGGGATGCATGTATTAACTGGGGCGAATATTGGTACAGTTACCTCAGAGCAGTAGTGAGAGTGAGACGAGTGAGACGACCGCTCCGGGTGGCCAAATACAAGAGGCGCCAAAATATGATGGAATCGGTAGAAATCTGTTGTAGTTTATCAAAAAATAATTTCTATTGATTTTTTTCCGGGAAAACTAAATTAGATTATGTTTCAGCGACGACAATGAAAATTATATTTTATGAGCAAGAAACGCCCTCATCCTAATTATGGATGTACACTTGGACCTCTCAAATACATAATGCTTATAAAGTCGTAGATCATGCTCAGCGTGCAACCTAAACTGACTTAGAACATGGACTGAGCAATGCAGGTCACTGTGGGAAGAGAAGGAATGTTAGTTCAACACTTGTTGCTACTAGTGAACGATGAATTCTCTGCATTACCACATGCGTGTGTTAGTGAGGTGAGGCAATGATCAGGATTGATCTCGGTAGATAATGTGATCTATTTATTCCGGAGAAATATAGGAAAGAGACCGCCCGTGTGTTGCTGTTATCAAGTGGTTATTGCTTTGGGTAGCTGAATACTTACAATACATTGCAATTCTACCGCGTTTTGTATGAATATATGTGTTTCCTACTAAAAAACGAAATTTTGTTCCAAAACTCGTAAAACTCCGGACAGCCGGCTGCCGGGAGGTTCGCTATCAATTCATACATTTAGTTCATTGTATTCATTTTTTTATCGTGAATACGACTTACTTTACTATGGGCGTGCCTTTTCAAAATTTACCCTCTGAGAGAGTGATAAGTTTTTTATCGCGAATATCTCTTGTTGTATTTAACGAATCAACATAATTTTTGCTACATGCCATCGGAAATATGATCACAATTTTATGATAAAATTTTCAGCTGTGTGACATAATCTCAAATAATTCAAAATTAAACTTTTCTGAAATGTTTGGTATAAACGAGTATCACAGGGAATAATTTATAAAGCGCGTTTGCCTTTCTCGTATTTTTAAAGCTCATAGCTCAGTGATCTGTGAAAGGATTTATATAATCTAACTACCAATAGAATCGAAATTTCTCAACTTAAACGTGTATAGCAACAGCATTGAAGTATTTCAATAGTATACTATTGAAAAACCTGTCTCATTTGACCCATATTAACACCAGCCAATCAGAACGCGTTCTGAGGAAGAGAACAAAATATCTGCTGCTGTACAACAAATCGTTCGAAAAAAATGTTGCGAACAGTGCTTAATATCGTAGTGAGTTCCTCAATTTCGTCCTTCTGAAAGGCAGGAATGAATCTCGTACAGCATCCTGATAGTTTCTTTCAATGAAATGCAAATCCAAAATGAAATAATCGAAATTAAAATTCTATATGCGGCTATTTTTATAGCCGTTAGGACCGCCCATTAGTGAAAAAACCAAATTGGATCAATTTGGATTCTATCGCCACTGCAATCCGATGTATTGTGTGTCGTTTGCAAAGCTAGTTTCGCTCCCGACAAGAGCGATCACGTCACAGCTGCCAGTTGTTTGCATTGGTGGAAAAACAACGAAAAGAGGGCAACGGTGGAGAGCATCACACAAAATCAGCCGTTCTAATGGCTCTTAAAGTTTTCTAAAGAACTATTAGGATTTCTTGCTCGCAAATCGAAGGTAAATATACTCAGTTTAGTGCAATTCTAGAACAGTTTGATTAGATTTGTGCACTTTTCGCTGTGTGAAATTCACAGTAATCGAGATCAAGTAAGGCTTTGTTTTTGCGAAATGCTTCCATAATTCATACAATTCATCAACTAATTGATATTCGGAAGTGTTAAGGAACATGTCAGTTGTTTTCGTATTCATGACATCCATAAACTTTACGCGCTCATCTTAAACTTAGCGTTTACCCCGTATAAAAAATAGTTCCATTGATTAAACGTTCCCCGAATAATCGAATGAGTGTAGTCTAGCCCGATTTTAGTAAGGATAAGAAAAATATGCAATATCTCTAAGAAACGACCTCATCAGTATCTTCTTTCTGCTATTCGCGTTGCTGTAAACAACACTAGATGACGCACCACTATTGAAAAAATAAAATAAAATTATTAGATTTTCAGTCTAAATCACACGATTCATTTGTAAATTTTCACACGCACAAAAAACTGTTTACAATAACGATTTGTTTTAGTCTTGTTAAAACGTAGAGCCGCCTCGAGCTATATTTAAATTTGATCAGTATCTAACGGATCTATCTAGCAGATTGAACAAATGACAATACAACTATGAAATGAAAACTGCAAAAATTCTACCGCAGAGACGGATCATTTTGCCAATTAAACTACCCTGCATCCGAAACGCACAAAAAAATCAGCCTAATTGAACAGAAGTACTATTGTTTACAATAGTTAAAGCTGGACACTAAAATAATTTTATCGAACGGTTTGGGCAGTGAAGTGAGACTAAAGATTTAAATACTTTGACGGGGCATACATCAAAACTATTCTGCAATTAACGCCAGTATAGAAATTTTTTTCCGGAAAAAAAAAATTCAAAGTTGATGATTTTTACTCAAAATGGAATTCGCATCGAAATACCCCATTTGGCAAGTCATCAAGACATTTGTTGTACAAAATAAACTACTTTGTTCGCTTCAGTGGTACAAACAATTACAGCAAGAACTTTGCCGGATATATTAAATGTGCATCGTAAGCCATTCTCAATTGAAATCAATTCACATATCTTAGGTTGAACTGTTTTAGAATAAAAGTTCTCCTTTTGTTTAAATGGTTCACGCCAAAGTGGGAATAGGGCAAATACCTCTGTTACCCTAAGGAGTGTACCGAAAATAAGCTATCCATAAATTTTTCTTTTAAATTATAATAAAAAACGATATTTTATTCAAACTTAAAATGGATCCTTTATTGTGCGAGGTTAAACTTGAGCATAATGAAAACCGGATGAAATTTAAATTATTTCTTCACGAATTTTCGAACTTTTCATCAAGCGCTCTTCATCAAGTTTCGGACAAGTGTTGCATCACATTTTTTGGACGCTTGAGCCCAAATTTTTGGAACTCCTGTATGTTCCCAGCTGCCTTACCAGTCTTCTTGAAGACCCTCTTCACGATTGCCCAGTAACGTTCGATTGGTCGAAGGTGAGTGCAATTTGGTGGATTGATATTTTTCTCAACGAAATTTATACCCTTTTCCGCAAGCCAATTGAAAATGGTTTTGACATAGTGAGCCGACGCTAAATCCGCCAAAACAGTGGAGATGTACTATGCTTCTAATATAAAAGCAGCAATCTCTTCTGGAGACACTCAGATCGATAGATTTCTGCATTTATAGTTCCGGTAGTGTAAAAAATGGTTGACTTCAAACCACAGGAACATATTGCTGGTCATACCAGTATCTTTCGACCGAATTTCTCCACTTGAATCGACCTGTCTGCATCCCTCACATCCTTCCCAACGACGACAGTAAAATATTGTGGACCTGAAAGGGTTTTTGAGTCCTCTTTTACATAGGTCTCATCGTCCATCAAAACACATGCATCGGGACACTGTAAAAGACACGAATACAATTTCCCGGCCCTTGTTGCTGCTCGTTTCTTCTGTTCTACACTTTGTTTCGAGATTTTCTGCTTCTTTTAGGCCTTCAGGTGATTTCACCTCTCGATACGCTGGATCATTCCGACACTCGTTCCTCCTTTTTTGGCCAAATCACGTATTGACATTGATTTGTTCTTTGTGATTAGAGATACCACTTTCTAGTCCAGTTTCGGGTTGGAAGAACCGGGTTGTCTGCCTCTTAGTGGTAGCTCATCCAAAGAATAGTGTTCCCCAAACTTATTATTGATGGCTTTAACACTGGCATGATGAATTCCAAACCGTTTCGCCAATTTTCGCATAGTAATACCCTTCTCACTTAGCCATGTGTCCAGAACCTTAATTTTCACTTCCTATTCAATACGCGACATTTTGAAAACGTAGAATTTCTACCGCACAAACAAGTCGACCGTCCCACGACAAAAGGGCCTAACTGCAAATGACACTTTCTCTTTGTTTACTTTTTCTTTCATGATTTACCGAACTGATTTCATATTTGACGTTTTACTCTTCGCAAAACATTCAAGGTACAACTACAAGCTTTCGATTTATAATGGAAACTTTAGAGAATTTGCAATAATGGCTCCGTAATAATCAAAAGAGAAAGTAAACAAAGAGAGGCTCTCATTTACAGTTAGGCCCTTTTGTCGTGGGACTATCGAAGTAAACAAACGAAAACTGACAGCCAAACGCACAGCATACTGTGATTTGAACATAAAAAACCATCTCAAATATATGCGTACAACACAAATGTATGTGGATAGCTTATATTCGATACACTCCTTATTTGAATGCAGTCGAAAGAAAAAAAGACGATTGTACCATTTGCGCCTTGTTAAGTTCTTAAATTCGAAAACATTCAGCCATTTTTCAGAGCAACACAATGAAAAATTTTCACTTTGATCCACTTTAGCGTCTTTACGCCTAATCGAAATCTCGCGAAATCTATAATGAAACAGAATATTTCAAAGACAAAGAAGAAAGTAAACGATGCAAATTAAATGATTGGGAAGCGGATGCAAAATTTGACTTTTGGTAGATAAACACATGATCTTTTATAGTAAATATATTTCACTCTCACCACCTCACGCCATGTTCGGGCCCGGTTGAAATTCAACGACAATCAATAGGCTCATAAGATCATTTATTTGAATCCAAATCTATGAGAATCGGTTCATTCCAAAGTCTTCTGATCATCACTTTAAGTGCTTCCATAATCGCTATGGCCTAATGGAATTTGATAGGTCATCAACCAATCAGTCCTGTAAACAGGAAAAATTGATTGACCTTAGTTTTAAGGATATTGTTCCTCTTTGGATACGATGTTTTGACCATTTCATCTACACAGCTGATGGAAAGGCACAAGTTGTACTTCGATCCTGGAAGAATTTCAAATAATTACTTATTGTCGACCGAGGGACTCCGAGTGATTTTGCTAATTTTGATCAAATTTTAACAAAATTTTACTCTTAATGAGTGGATGAACTATTAGTTTTTATTACATTAGGTTTATTGCATTCCGATATGAAAAATATTCGGATTGTGAAGTAGTTAATGCTTGCATGTTTGTGTCCCCTATCTTCCTTACGGCTATTGCAATCATTGTCTTACGAGTTTACAAGTATGTGGTGCATCCGAAAAAATAACCAACTCTCGGCAATATTTGTATTGATTTTTATATCGATATTAAATCAAATCAATATAAGAAATATTGATTGAATATATTTTATAGCGAAATCATTTTCGACCGAATTGATCTTCTCACCTCGAAAGCGTTCACTCACACTAATAAAATCTATTGATTCTCACAATAGCCGCAGCTGGCGAAAGATGAAAGCGCGCCTTATTCTTGTTAACTAGTAATTACTGTTGAACAAAACGTAGAAAAACTGTGTCAGTCTACGGAAATCTCAAATTATTTGTGTTGGAAATTTTTTAAATTACAAAAAGAAATACTTTTGTAAAGTTTTACTGGTGAGTACGTGAGAAGTTTCTATCCTAGCACACTCGAAATAACAATGGCTTCCTTCCAGCGACGCATCGCGGTGTGGAACAATAGGTTCACACGTGATCATTCGCCGGTTCCGATCAATCCGGTTGACAAGCGCTAATCTACTCGAGTGAGAATGTCTCAACGATCGAAGAAATCCGCCGCCAAGGCGACATCCACATCCGGTGCTCAGTCGGTTTCTTCGTCGGCCTCGACTGTGTCCAGTATGACTGAAATTTCCGAAACGGCACTCAGTCCCTCCCGGCGCAGTCGGTTGCAGGAAAAGCACAGCCTGATGAACCTGAACGATCGTCTGGTGTGCTACATAGAACGTGTTCGCTTTTTGGAACAAGAAAACTCACGGCTTTCGCTGGAAACAACCGCCAACCAGGATGCTGCCAATCGGGAGATTGCGAATCTCAAGTCGATCTACGAGGGCGAACTGGCCGATGCGAGAAAGCTGCTGGATGAAACGGCCCGCGATAAGGCAAAGGTGGAAATTGATGCCAAACGGTACTGGGAGGAAGCCGACCAGCTAAGGATGAAACTGAACAAAAAAATTAAGGAACTTGCCGACGTGGAAAAGGATGCCCGAATCAGTGAAGCTCGGGTAATTGAACTAACGTCAAATTACAACAGTGCCTGTTCGGAACGGAAAAAACTTCAAGAAGAGTTGAGAGAAAGTGAGATGGAAGCCGCGAAATTTAGGAAATCTTTTGAAAATATGAGAAAAGATTTAGAACATGAAACATTGCTACGCGTTGATTTGGAAAATAACGTTCAAAGCTTACGAGAGGAGTTAACGTTCAAAGAGCAAGTTCACCTTCAAGAGCTAGGCGAAAGTAAGCTGCGAAGACAAAGCGAACTCAGCGAAATTGACGGCTTTCTCATGGAGCAGTACGAAACGAAATTACAGCAGACACTTCAGGAGCTTCGCGACCAATACGATTCCCAACTACGAATGAACCGTGATGAAATCTCCGAACTGTACGATGCCCGCATTCAAAGCCTGGAAAATCGTCTCACTTCCGAACGTGCTCAACACGAAGACGAACGACAAAAAATGGAAAGGGAAATTAATCGTCTTCGCGATGAGATGTCTATCCATTTGAAAGAATATCAGGATCTTATGGACATCAAGATTTCGCTGGATATGGAAATTGCTGCCTACGATAAACTGCTCTCGTCGGAGGAAACTCGCCTGAACATCACACCGAACGTAACGAGTACCACTGCCACCGCGGCAGCCCTTAGCACCTCCTCGCGATTGTTTCGTACCCCTTCGTTGAAACGACGGAGAAATGTGCTGGACGATTCCTTGGACTACTCGGTCACCTCAACAGCGAAAGGTGATCTCGAGCTAACCGAGTGCGACCCGGAAGGAAAATTTGTCAAAGTTCACAACAAATCCAAGCAGGCCTACCAGCTGGAAGGTTGGCAGATCAAACGCAAGGCAGATTCATCCGAAGTAATTTACAAATTTCCGAAATCGGCCAAGATCGAGGGCAACGCTACCCTCACCATCATGTCGGCATCGGCCGGGCAGAAAGCGAATTCAGCCGGCACTCTGATCATGAAGGGTCAATCGTGGACTACCGGGGACAGCATGAGCACCGTTCTACTGAACCAGGAAGGCGAAGAGGTTGCACAGGCCGAACGGGTGAAAATGAAGAGTTTCAACTATTCGGGACACAAGGATAAGTACTTTCACGATGAAGGTGGAGCCCGGCTGGGCTTGAGTCTATCGACAGGCAAATCACCAGCAGCCGGGCGAGGTGAAGGTGAAAAGAATGATGAGCAGTGTTGTGTGATGTGAAGTGGTTGGAATGCGTTAGTCGTTCCACTTTTTTTTGTCGACAGGAATCAAGTTGCAATTTAATTTAAATTGATGATGTTTATAATTTATGCTTTGTGGTTTGAAAAATTTATTGTATTTTTCCAAAATCGAAAATAAATTCTTTGTATTATTTTATGGTTTGTAAACGTCTAATTGTCATTATTTAAATAATGTAATTCATTGGATCATTAGTTAGTGGAAACTGTGGCCCTTATTATAGGTATCACGTTTCGGTGGAAATCAAATGAAGTGAGTGTAGGTCATTTTCACGGAAGTCACTTCATCGTAACATCATGTCACTAACATTTTGTAGGAAAATAGTATTTTTTTCACTACAGTGATCACTACACTGTGCATAATACTGGTAATAGATGAAATCAAGTGAAGTGAGAAAGTGGTAGTGGAAGTGAGAACGATAATAAAGGCCACAGGCATTGAAATTACAATCAACTTAAAAAGCAAAGTCTTGGCATTACATTCCTTTTGTGAAATTTGGCCTTTCTGTATCATCCGACTTCGCAGCCGATTTATAGCGTACAGAATCATTGCATGGCTAGTAAAGAGTGTATCGAAAATAAGCTATCCACAAATTTTTCTTTCAAGTTATGATAAAAAACGATATTTTATTCTAACTAAAAATTGATCCTTTATTGTACGAGGTTAAATTTGAGCATAATGAAAACCGGATGAAATTATGTTATTCCTTCACGAATATTCGAACTTTTGATCGAACGCTCTTCATCAAGTTCCGGACAAATGTTTCATCGCATTTTTTGGACGCTTGAGCCCATTTTTTTCGAACTCCTGCATGTTCCCAGCTATCTTAACAGTCTTCTTGAAGACCCTCTTCACAATTGCCCAGTATCGTTCGGTGGGTCGAAGCTGAGAGAATTTTGGTGGATTGATATTTTTCTCAACGAAATTTATACCCTTTTCCGCAAATCAATTGAGAGTGGTTTTGGCATAGTGAGCCGACGCTAAATCCGGCCAAAACAGTGGAAGTGTACTATGTTTCTTATATAAAGGCAGCAATCTTTTCTGGAGACCCTCAGATCGATAGATTTCTGCATTTATAGTTCCGGTAGTGTAAAAAATGGTTGACTTCAAACCACAGGAACATATTGCTTGCCATACCAGTACCTTTCGACCTAATTTCTCCACTTGAATCGACCTGTCCGCATCGCTCACATCCTCCCTGTAATATACGCCCTTTTGCGTATATACGATCGAAAAAGGTTAGAAAGTTAGAAAACTAGGAACACTGTTTATCTGAAGTATAATTAAACAGACGGCTGGACCGCCACTTGTTTTTGAATCCTCAATCTGGTTAGTTGTTTCTTCCTGTGCTCCGAAAGTTCCACAGAATCAACGGTTCGTTTTCTTCATTTATCTCTTTTATACCTGGAAGTAAGTATTATAAAGGAAATACTAAAGTGGCGACGAGGATAAAAGGAAAATATTTGACGGATGTTGATCGTAAGTACATTCTTGGTTGAGCATCGTTCCCAGTAAATTGCGGAACGTGTATCCATATCCGAAAGGTGATAAAATTGGAAAAATTGCGGTTTGATGCTAACAAGTGTGGTGAAATACGCCATTTTGTGCGAGAGCGTCAGTTCTCTTTGAATTAAGATATAATAAAGAATTTTTTTTTGGTATTGTCTGGGAACAAATAGTTCCATTGTTTTCTGATTTTTTTTCTTCATTTATGTAGTAACAAAAGTTTTAATTATAATTTGTATTTCACACATTCAGGTGATTTGCAGTAGTATCGTGAGACACTTCGTAAATAGGAATTGTGTCGGAAGCGGCTGAAATTTACCATCGAAGGTTTTAGAAGGCAAAGGCTTGAATAAGGCGATACAGAATTTCAAGGAAGCAATTTTAATTAGAAGGTGGAAACAGCGAGTTTGACGTCACCTATTGAAAAGAGAGCCAGTTGATGCAGAGGGCATTAAATAGCAAAGACGGTGCGGAATCTCCACGGCTGCTGTAGTAAATGCTATAAACTAAAAGCAGTAAGAATCTGATAGTCGGGTGAGTCGTTCAATTGATTTTTTTTTATCTTATCAATTTATTATATTCAATTAAATAATTGGGTACTAATTATTGGGAATTGTTTTACCTTTCGTCTCAAATATATTAGAAATATGGCACAATTATCTATGGCGTCTTCAATAGAGCCTTACCGAAAGGGTGCTTCTTTTGGAGATTGGATTGACAGGCTTGAGTTTTGTTTCTTAGCGAACAATATAGATGTAAATTTAAAAAAAGCTCATTTTATAACCCTAGCGGGTCCACTCGTTTACGCAGAACTGAAGCTGCAATATCCGGTTGGAAATTTAAATGACGTATCGTATGATGATATGGTTAAGAAACTTAAGAGTAGATTTGACAAGAAACCATCTAGTTTGGTTCAACGATTAAAATTTTCTAATCGAGTCCAGCAACCGGACGAATCACTCGAAGATTATGTTCTGTCTGTTAAGTTACAGGCTGAATTTTGCTCTTTTGGTACATTTAAGGATCAAGCGATCCGAGATCGTATTATTTCGGGAATAAGGGATACCAGTCTTCAAGAGAAAATTCTCAATGAAGACGAAGAATTGAGTGCTGAGGCCACGGAGAAAATTATTATGACGTGGGAAATGGCCAAGTGTAACGCCAAATCCTTAGGGATTGAAAAAAAACTGAGAGTTTTGATCTAATTAACACAGTGAAACCTCATTATGGGGCAGCATTTAGGAAACTAGCAGATACTTTGGATGCAGCTAGGGCCAATCAAGCAGGTCCATCCAAGGGTTCTGTTAGGAGTAGACTTGGTTTCAAGCCTTATAGTCGATACAATCACAATTACATTGGAAATAAATATGAATCAAAGCCAGCCGAATGGCAAGGCCAACAGGATAAATTTAGAAAAGATTACTCTCAATTTATTTGTGATTTTTGCGGTAAGAAGGGCCATATAAGAAAGAAGTGCTTTAGACTAAAGAATTTACACCGAGATACAGTAAAGTTCGTGGACTCGGACAAGCCTGGAACAAGCACGGATCGGAACTTAAGCGAGATGTTTAACAGGATGAAAGCAGATGACGTCGAAAGCGATGATGATAAAGGTGATATGTTTTGTATGTTGGTGTCGTCCATAAATAAAATTAATAACCCATGTCTATTAAATGTGATCCTAGAAGATAAGGCTATCCAAATGGAAGTTGATTGCGGCTCTTCAGTTACTGTAATGGGGAAACACCAATTTGAAACAAATTTCACTATTCCATTGAAAAAATCAGATAAACAATTATTAGTTGTGAATGGGGATAAACTTAAAATCTTAGGAGAGGTAAAGGTTACAGCCAAAATAAATGATAAAAAGGCAAACGTGTCCTTGATAATTTTGGACTGTAACAATAATTTTATTCCGCTACTTGGACGAGACAGTTTGGATATATTTTTTAATAATTGGAGAAATTATTTTACTATTTCTCAAGTCAATAATATAAACGGGTTTCATGATATGAATTTGATAAGGGATTTAAAGCAAAAATATTCTAAAGTGTTCATTAAAGATTTTTCGTCACCGATTGTAGGATATGAAGCGGATCTGGTGCTAAAGAGCAAACAACCGATTTTCAAGAAAGCTTATAGTGTCCCATACCGATTGAGGGATAAAGTAGTAGATTATTTAACAAAATTAGAGAAAGAAAAAGTCATTACACCGATCACAACAAGTGAATGGGCATCTCCGATCGTTATTGTTATGAAAAAGAATAATGACATTAGATTAGTGATAGACTGTAAAGTATCTATCAATAAACTGTTGGTATCTAATGCTTACCCTTTACCGGTAGCTCAAGATCTGTTCGCTGGTTTGGCGGGGTGCAGAGTATTTTGCGCCTTAGACCTAGAGGGAGCCTATACTCAATTGTCCTTATCAGAAAAATCTAGAAAATTTATGGTCATAAATACAATCAAAGGATTATATACTTATAATAGGCTACCACAAGGGGCCTCATCCAGCGCATCCATTTTTCAGCAGGTTATGGATAGCATTTTACAAGGAATAGAACATGTGTTCTGCTATTTGGATGATGTTCTAATCTCAGGTAAAGACCTGCAAGATTGCAAAAATAAACTAGAGCTGGTTTTGGACAGATTGTCGACAGCAAATATAAAAGTTAACTGGGAAAAATGCAAATTCTTTGTTACAACGTTGCCATATTTGGGTCATATTTTAACTGAAAATGGGTTGTTGCCATGTCCAAGTAAAATTTCTACAATAACTGAAGCAAAGGTACCGAAAAACATCTCTGAATTGAAATCCTTTCTAGGACTTTTAAACTATTACAACAAATTTATCCCAAACTTATCTTCAAAGCTTTATTACCTATACAATCTACTGAAAAACGGAACTAAATTTGAATGGGACGCGAACTGCGATAAAGCATTTCAGGAAAGTAAAAATTCCTTAGTTGATACGAATTTCTTAGAATTTTATGATCCAAAAAAACCGATAGTCATTGTGTCCGATGCTTCAGGATATGGTCTAGGCGGCGTTATTGCACATATTATAGAGGGAGTTGAAAAACCAATATGTTTTACTTCATTTTCTCTTAATTCAGCTCAAAAAAAATATCCAATTCTGCATTTAGAGGCTCTAGCCCTGGTCTCTACAATAAAAAAATTTCATAAATATTTATATGGGCAGAAGTTTCAAGTATACACTGATCATAAACCTTTAGTTGGCATTTTTGGAAAAGAGGGTAAAAACTCTCTTCTTGTTACTAGGCTACAACGATATATTTTAGAACTTTCTATATATAATTTCGATATACAATACAGACCATCTGCCAAAATGGGAAATGCAGATTTCTGCTCTAGATTTCCGTTGGAACAAGGAATTCCAGAGGGGTATGATATTGAGTGTGTAAGAAGCATTAATTTCACAAAAGAGTTACCTATTGATTACAACAAAATTAGTCAAATGACGAAAAATGATGAATTTCTACAGAAAATAATTACATATATGAGGACTGGCTGGCCAAAAAGAATAGATAAGCAGCTTATTAATGTTTATTCAAATCAACATGATTTAGAAATCGTTGATGACTGTTTATTATACCAGAACAGAGTCGTTATTCCACAAAAAATGCTCAGCGTAGTTTTAAAACTTCTACATGCCAACCACGCCGGTATGGTAAAGATGAAACATTTGGCGAGGCGCTCTGTTTACTGGTATGGCATAAATGCAGATATAGAACGTTTCGTTAGAACTTGCCATGAATGTAATAGTATGGCAATAACACCAAACCCGAAAACGGAATCCAAATGGATTCCTACCACTAGACCATTTAGCAGGATTCATATTGATTTTTTTCATTTTGAGCATCGGACGTTTTTACTTATGGTAGATAGTTTTTCTAAATGGCTGGAAATAGATTATATGAGGAACGGCACTGACACAGGAAAAGTTCTGAAAAAGCTGGTAGCCCTATTTGCCAGATTTGGGTTACCAGACGTGATAGTATCAGATGGGGGTCCTCCTTTTAGTTCTCACAATTTCATAAACTTTTTAGAAAGACAAGGTATTAAAGTGTTTAAAAGTCCGCCATACCATCCTTCGAGCAATGGACAGGCAGAAAGATTTGTTAGAACTGCGAAAGAGGTTTTAAAAAAGTTCCTAATGGAGCCGGAATTAAAAGAAGTGAGTCTAGAGGACCAAATTAATTTATTTTTGTTTACATATAGAAATAGTTGCTTGACGAATGATGAGAAATTTCCATCAGAAAAAGTTTTATCGTATAAACCTAAAACACTTATAGATTTACTTAATCCAAAATGCCATTTTAAAAGGCAATTGGCCACACCAAAAGCACCTACTGATGAAAAGTCATCTATTGATACTCCCCCTCTTAGGGGAAAGGAGACTACCGATCCTTTGGATAACCTGATCGAAGGTGATGAGGTGTGGTACAAAAACCATAATCCTCATTACCATATGCGTTGGTTGAAAGCAACTTTTCTAAGACGTTTCTCTAAAAATACATTTCAGGTTACGATTGGAAGCGTGCCAACTATGGCACACCGCGCTCAGCTGAGGGCTATTGAAGTATTACATAGAAGGCCAAATGTATTATCTAAATACATGCTACCCAACGGGGAGGACCGTGTTGGACTAAATAAGAGCAACGATGAAGAAGGAGATTTCAAAGGTTTTGCAGAGCATGAGTTAAAAAGGAAAAGCAGAAAGAGAAAATTTCCTTCGATATTGGATCCGATGGAATTGTCGGAAATGGAACCTAGACGCTCAAGAAGAAAACGATCCGCAAAGGTGGACATGGATTTCATATACAAATAATTTGATTATCTTCGGTTCTGATATAAGAATATCGAATATGTTTTATTTAAGTTTAGTCAGGATAACCTGATTGTCGAATTTGAATTGTATCAGAAGTAAATAATATAGGATTTGATAGGAAATCAAGTTTAATGATAAGGGGAAGAGCTGTAATATACGCCCTTTTGCGTATATACGATCGAAAAAGGTTAGAAAGTTAGAAAACTAGGAACACTGTTTATCTGAAGTATAATTAAACAGACGGCTGGACCGCCACTTGTTTTTGAATCCTCAATCTGGTTAGTTGTTTCTTCCTGTGCTCCGAAAGTTCCACAGAATCAACGGTTCGTTTTCTTCATTTATCTCTTTTATACCTGGAAGTAAGTATTATAAAGGAAATACTAAACTCCCCAACATGCATCCGGACACTGCAAAAGACGCGAATACAATTGCCGGGCCCTTGTTGCTGCTCGCTTCTTCTTTGAAGTAAATGCACACGTTTAATGTCAAGATGCATTTGCTCCTTAAGCAAACCTTCAAGTTCTCGTATCGAAGGTCGAATTTTGCACTGCTTGAAGTCAACAATAATTGTATTCTTTCGTACCGGCGGTAGCTTTTGTTCGTTTGATTCATTCATTTTCAAGGTCGTTCTATCGTTCACTACACAATACTGTACTTGGTTTCTTTCGTTCCGATGTAAGCGGTTTTGTTTTATGGACTGACTTGGATGAGATGTGAAAGCGAACTGTTCCTATGAGTTATCATTAAGAGTGTGAAATTGCGTTTTTGAAAACGATTGTGCAATGCCGTTCTCCGGCTTACGGTTTGTCGAAAATTTCGTACCAACATATTTGGCCCATAAGAATTAATAATAACAGCTTAATGCAATGAAAGAAGGAATGGATAGGAGAAAATTACAACAAAATGAAAAAGTATAAAAGTTCAAATGAAATTTAATAAGAATGATAAATGTAAAGAGAAAACGAATTTCGATACAATGAAGTATGATTACGAATATCATCTTCATAAGTAATCTTACACCAAAAAGTTTTTTTTATTGTTTATATAATTATTGAACTAAGATTTAAAGTTAGATAGAATTATTGAGTGTGAATTTATTGAAACTGGACTTTTTAGTTGGACTCTACCGATGATTGTGTGAAACAATCGGATACTGAATGAATAACTAGTAGACTAACATCGAAATTGGATTGTTTCAAAACATTGGCTTGAACCAGCCCAATTTCAATTCCAATCTTTCATGTTTTGGTTTGAAACTGACAATTTTTGTGTTTGAATGTGGAAGGCAACTACTCGGATTTTTTTATTTTGCTGTATTTCTAATAAACTAGATTTTCTGTGCATATATTGCACAGAAAGAAACGAGGACTTTCAATCCCGAGTAGAGCGTTTTCTGTTCTGTATATCCAATAATTGGATAATTTTAATCAGTAAAATATTATAGAATATAAAAGGAAATCCAGAAAGTACGTCGAAATGTATTCATTCAAAACAAGGTATAAGTAAATTCAACATTTGTTTGTTGATATAGTAAAAATTGAACGTCTGGTTTGATTCAATCTATGTTTGATTGAAGCGATCATACTCCAGTAAAAGAAAGCAATTGGAATCATTTACAATTTTTGGGTTTCATAGATAACTCGTTTGGTTAGTTAGAAAGGGCTGAATCTTACTATGAACTGGTAACTCTTCTATGGCAGTTACATTCCCATAGTAATAAGTAGGTATGTTAGGGTTAATTAGGGCATTTTAATACGGATTTAATCCTCGAATAATGCATCTACTAGAATATGCGACAAATTTTTATGGATAATAATTGTTTTTTTCTTGTTAATTTTTAGTAATGAAGTTTGGTGTTACAGATTGTTGAAATATACACCTGCAGTAACTTGCTATTAACATACTAATACATGCACATACATAGACTTACCATCAGACACACACTCATTTACTCACTCAAATACAAACACACACAATCTCTCCGACATACACACATCCAGCAAACCATCTTGAGCTTGAGCGACCACCCCTAGTTGCTACTACGCTCGGGATTAACTGAAATTGTACAGGGAATTTCTAAATGATCCGACCTGGAACTGGCAAATCATCCTTTAATGTACATCTTCTTGTAATCCCAGAATTCTTTGGTCAGGATGTTAGACCAACACTTGTTGTTACTGGAGGCCGTATAAACTACAGCGTACTCCACAAAAGTCACGGGAGAAGGATATTTGTTAGTATAAATTCCAGTAATGGTAGTATACGCGTGCGACCTAGTCTGATCCGGTTTCAAAATGCTCGGATACACCACTAAACTCACAGACTTCCCGAGTGAACGTTTCAACAATATCCGATATTGAAATTCCAGGAAGCCTTGATCCACAGTTCTTATTCGTGGAAACTGAAGGAAACAAAATAGTTGATTCATTGTAGTGACAAATTCTATAAATTATAGATAAAGATTAAACGCGCGTCTGGATTGTTTATTATTTCCACTTTATTATTTACCGCGAACAATTGTTAAATTGTTGAATTGGGCAGCCGGCTAACGAGATAATATTAGCTTAACGGGTGGCAACTAAAATTTTGGAATTTTTTCGAGGCTTGTATGCTCAACAACAAACGAGCTCAGAAAGAACTAAGAGTGTGTATGTGTTAGCTCTCTTTCTCCTCTTTCTGTTGGTTTTTTCTGTTTTGTTCTTGCTTGTTCAGTTTTGCTCAAAATGCCGTCGAAACAAGAAGTATTTCACGAGCGCATTGTACAGTTCTACGAACTGCACAGAAATCTCGGCAAAAAGTATACGGTACAACATTTGAAAAGCGAAAATGTTGCGGCTTCGACTGTTTACCATATCCTAAGATCCCCAACAACTGCTCGTAAGGAAGGTAGTGGAAGACCAGTAAAAATTATGGACGCAAAAGTACTTCGTTCTCTTTCTCGTGCCTTCAACAACAAGGATTCACAGAGTCAAAGGGATGCCGCAAAAAAGTTCAACTGTTCTCACCAGTACATCTGCAAAACATTGAAAAGACTCGGAATAAAGAAGTACATCTGCAAAACATTGAAAAGACTCAAAAGAAGACACGAGCCCCGGGATGTACTGACGCACAGATTTCAACGCTGAATTCCCAACGCCGCTTGTTGATTAAAGTTATGCTGTATATTGTCATTTCCGAGAAAGGCATTTCTAAGCCATGGTTCAAGCCATCTGGGTTTGCAATCAATCAATATGTGTACCAGAACGAATGTAGAAAGTTTTGATCCCGTTTTTTTAAAAACATCATGCTGATAGACAATACGTGTTTTGGCCGGATAAAGCGTCATCGCATTGCGCCAAAAAAAACACAATCGTTCCTGAATACCTATTCGATCCCATTTGTACCCAAAAACCACAACCCGATAAATCTACCTCAGTGTCGCCTAATCGAATATTTCTTCGGGGTTTTGAGCTCCTTGGTGTACAAAAATAACTGGAGAGCCACGAATTGCTAACAGTTGATTGGTAGAATCAAGAGATGCATTCGCAAAGTTGACATGAAGGCCGTACAACGCTCCTGTTCCGACATGAAATGGAAGCTTCGCCGAACATCCGATTACGGACTGTTTTCAAAAGTTCACTAATTTTTTTTTTCAACAATGAACAATGTATCTTTAATTTCAATAAATCAGATATTCTACAAGTATGTTTACCTTTTTTTTGACAGCTTGAGAAAGAAATTCCAAAATTTTAGTTGCCACCCGTTATCAAATATACAAGTCTTTATGTTATCTCTGTTATTAAAATTGTAATATTAGCGAATCTTCGCAATAGTTGATTTTTTTCACTCAATTTATAATCGTGAACGACAGTAACATGAAGAAGAAAAAATACCAAATGTAACTTTCCTGAGAAGCTAGCCGGAAGTTGATATAAGTTATTAATTATGTAAAATAGAGTAATCAGATGTGAAAAGTTGAAAATATCTGATAACTGAAAGGAAAAAGACACTCCAGCAATTGTCGCCTTTTACGACATCGAGGCAAGAACCCAGTGGATCCATTCTTGGGTAATTTTTTTTCCTCTGGACTCCACACGGCATCTAGGCTGGTACTGTCCGGAGAAAGATTAAAGGTACTATCAATCTCCTAGTGGACCCCAGCCCTTTACACACATCCAGCAAACCACCTTTCAATAAAGTCAAGAGTTACAGCGAGTTTGTTCCAGACACTAGTTTTTGATTGGTTATTCGATACTTTTCATGTTATCTAATGAATTGTGACATTTTCCTTCAACCATTTGAAGAAGACATCGATTGTAACTAATTCTACACTTGATCGTTTACTTCAGATATTATTACTATTTAGTTTTACAATAAATAAAATACATCTGGATTCCCCAGTGAAATAGAATGGAAGACCGTGGTCGAAAATGGCCACTTTTGGTTTTGTGCATAAAATATTGCGGAAGATAATATTTTCACTCGGAATGTTATATACTGTTCGAAAGCTACAATCGTCAGTTACAAAATGCATTTTTACATACCCTCACAATCTGGCTCGGAGTGCACCAACTTCGAAAACGAATATCTCAAAATGGGTGCGGCAAAAAGACCAGTTACATTTTAACCCAGAAAACAATCAGATATATTGTGTGTAATTGAGTAATTGATATTTTTAGCCTTATAAATATGTTACAACTGTTTTCTACATGAAAAATATAATTTCATCTTTAAATTAGTGATTTTTGTAAAGAAATATGAAAAATCACGAGAGAAAAATAAATGAAATGAAATGCAATGGTTTCTGAGTTAAACAAAATTTTAAATAAATAAAAAAAATGTATCATTCATAAACTGATTCATTGTCTGGCTTAGGACGATGGCGAATTCAGAAGCGTTTAAAAACGTACACACGTCGTCGGTAATATCGCATTTGTCATTATGAGATTTGGGACATTTTGGACGATTTTATTGGTGTTGAGTTTCATAAAATCAGCCGATTTTTATAAGACACAACAATAAATTTACGACTCAGACCGGGTCTAGAGGACATTTTTGCCTCACCGCTCACCCATTTCAATCGAATATTATTAGATGAAAATGAAATTTATGGCCGTCACTTGAAGTTTTGCTTGCTCAGTTTGTAGTTCCAAGTAGTCTACCTTTTTCATTGTCTTCCGTGTCTTCAATGTGGGTAGTGAGCAAGTGCGAATGAATAGGTATAAATATCAACTCGATAACACAAAACTCTCCGACCATAGTGATAAATTGAGAGTGGCGGTTCTCATTTGAGTTTTCATTTATCACCAGCAAATTAAAATCGATAATTTCGACTGTTTGAAATATATTGTTTCGAAATATTAAAAATGAAAACTAAAAGAGGGAACAGTTAATTTATGTTTATTTTGTAATTGATATTTCAGTTATCATGACTGGTTTACTTTTCATCCATTATCTTGAACCAATTCGAAGTTTACATGAACCATGAAGCCAACATGAAGGCCGTTCTCTCATTCAATTATGAAAGATATTTTGTTACTTCAAGAGATAAACTGACGGTGGTTAAACAGAGCTTCGGTAGAAAGAGAAACGACTGAAGAACGGAATGATGCCCATTCAGTGCGACAGCGAAGATTGTGTGTTAGAATGTGACGTTTACTGCAGTAGAGTGATGGTCAGTGTGTTCACACATTCGATTTCAATTGAATTGAATGTAATTTTACAGCACTGATACGACCATTGTTCCCAGGGCGAGTCGTATCGAAAAAAGAGGATAACTCTAATCGAAGACAATAAAGACAATATTGACTAGCCCCCGAGATTATCCAATTTGACGCCAATAGACTCTTTTTGTGGGGCTATTTGAAATTCAAGGTATACGCTGTTAAGCCAAAAACCATAGCTCAACTTAAAGACAACATACGACGTGAAATCGCCGTCATATCGACCGATATATTGGCCAAAAAGATGGAAAACTCCGAAAAAAGGGCACATTCTACACTCAAGGCCAAAAGTGGCAATTTACGCGATATTTTCAAAAAATAGCTGTGACATATCTCCTTGAACCAAAATAAATTATAATCGAAATCTCGCGAATTATTTTAATTTTTAGTTAAGCTTTGCTCGATTGTCAATTATTTATTTCGTCGTTTCAAATGATTTATTTCGTCGTTTTCAAAAATCATTCTGCTCGAAAGCATGATTATTTGTAACAGTTTGATAGATTTTTTCGGACACTGTAGCTCCGGAACCGGAAGTTGGATCCAGATGAAACTCAGAAATTTTATTTCGGATTATAAGAGGAGCCTAAGTTCATGAAAATCGGTCAACCATCTCTGAAAAAATAGTCTGAGTCCAGCTTCATTTAGGAGTATTTAAACACTATTTGCGATGCTTCCGGAATCGGAAATCTGGAACCAGAATAGCCAGAATAATCGGGCCCAAACTAGATTTTTTTCACGTTTTTGGCTTCACCGCTTAAAGTGACGTTATGCATTTTTAACACTCTTCACCTCTTCACTCTAATTTCTGAACTCGAAAATTGT
This sequence comes from Malaya genurostris, assembly GCF_030247185.1. NCBI lineage: Eukaryota > Metazoa > Arthropoda > Insecta > Diptera > Culicidae > Malaya > Malaya genurostris. The sequence continues at coordinate 269,448,106 of NC_080571.1, forward strand.
ATTTGGACCTAAATTTGTAACAATCGATCACGCTATATCTGAGGAAAATGAGTAAGTAATCAGCTTAGGTGTTGGTTTACGTTTTCTTTAAAACGTGTACGAAATTGAATCAAGCTCGCTTCGTGCATTATTTGTGAAGGCGAGTTTGTGTGTTCTTATTCCGTGCCAGCTTGTACCGTTGCGTACTGGTCTTGCATCGTCATTTTATATCGTGGTTTAAAACTCATCGCACAGTAATTGCGCAAAACGAAAGTCAGATCCGGATGAAATTTCACAATAGCTTTTGAGACAATATGAAATAAGATTTGTGAAAATCGGTTCAAGCATCGCTGAGAAATGGAAGTGTGTTCTACTTTTGGAATTTTTCTTTACTACTTTTGGTGCTTCTGGAACAGGAAATGAGAAACTATTAAAGCCAAATCAAGTTTATATGCCCACAAACTAATAAGTTCTACAAATTAAAAGATTTTATAAGTCAGTTTTATGGGATTGGTACTTTTCCACTTATTGCACTCTTGCTCCAGAGTTTTTGAATCTGAATAAAATGTTTTAGAAAATTTTAAATATCCTCTAGACCATTAGTTTAAATTTTAGATTGTGAAAATCGGCTAAACTAACTTAACTTCGGAACCGGAAATCGAATCCATAGAAAATTCAACAGCAAGCTTTGGGACCATAAGACCTTTCATTTGAATCTAAGTGTATGAAAATCGGTTCAGCCATCTCCGAGAAAAGTGAGTGCATATTTATGTTACATACATACACACACAAATATTAGCTCAGTTCGTTGAACTGAATCGAATGGTATATGATAGTCGGTTTTCACAGTGATTGCATAACCTTTCTATATGAAAACTTCTCGATGGTTAAATTTTAACTGAAATGCGAGGACAAAGAACTATGTTGCTTTTCTCAGAACAACAGGAATTATTACAAATCAAGATTTTTAATCTTTTCGGTGACCGTGTTCCATACTAACATACGATATAATAAAATTAGACAATATGATCCGTACTCGAGAATTGGGAAGTTTTAGGAAGGGAGAAGTAGTCATTCTTGTCCGATGCAATATGTTAACTGCTGAATTTCGGAAAAAAAAAACAGTAGATTAAACTTGCAGTGAATGAACAGTTACTTCAAATATCCAATTCCCTCAAATTGACAAGATATTTGACGAAGTACATCGACTTAAACCGTTTCCAATATTTCTTTCTAAAACCAATTAGTTCTGCCTTAGGTAAAATTTATAGCTTAAAGATCAATGAATATTCACGTAAACTGCTGGTAAATGACAACCAAAAACACAGCTTATCGCACACGTTTCTTTATTTCGTCACAGCATATGTTCGGTTTATGGTTACATTTTTTTTGCACATTCATGACAAATACAACGAATACTGTCTCAATACATCATCACACTGAGAATCGCTATCGGGAATAAAGAGATGTCGACCAGATTGTAGAAGCGATACTAATAAACAACAAGTTATTTTCCTACTCAATGTTCCAAAACATACAAGGAATCGCTCTAGTTGGACAGTAACATATACGTTATCAAAATGAGTAAACATATACAATGGAAAAAAGTAATGAGAAAATCAGCTAACATTCGCAGATAAAGTAAACAGATATGTAGATAACAGAAGTTTCTAACTTTCCTCTTATATTGATTGAAAAAAAAACTAGTAACAGCAATGTAAAGCGAGATTTGATATAGTGATAAATACAGTAACGATCATAAAATTCTCAAGGGTGTATATAGGAAGAGTTTTTTTTATCTTTGTTTCCTAAAATTTGCTTCGTTTCAGCATATAAATATTCAGATTTTGAAAATAAGACACAGTTTGTTGATTTTCAACCATTCTTATGTGGTTCGTTGGTAGAGATATTCATGTGTAAGAGAATCATAAAAAAGATCATAAACGATTTTCGCACAACAACACGGTGAGATAGAAGTCTATTTCTATTGTGCATGTCTCAATTGGTTCACAGCTTCATTTTTTTTTACCCAGGTGGAGGTAGGATTAGGATACACTACAACTCGTTCAAACGATCGAAACAACGCCTCATTCATTGCACAAAACCTATGTCACTGTCGGTGTCCTGTTCGCTCCTCATATTTCTTACGCCTTTCTCAACCCGTAGTTTGGAAACTTTTGATTGATACCCGCTGGCATCCATTACAGCTTTGATTTCATCTTAGTCGGAATGATATCCTTCCACCAGGAGGCTCGTTCCATCGCTCCCGGATTCGTCATGAAGACGCTCTGAATGTTTTCGTACAGCCGTCCGTCGGATTTTCCCAGTACGGAGTTTAGAACCCAATCCGGTGGAGCCAACGCATCGGCCACAGCAACAGCGGAATCCTTAAACTGGGCACAGGCCTGCAGTAAAGAACCCCGTACGGCATCGGCAAACCGTGGTCCCGCAGCGAAACCACCCGCATAAAAGGAAGCCAGATGATGATCGATGCACCACATTCCGTACAGAAGATAAACGTTGAATAACACTGACTTCAGGTCCGTCGGCACGTCACCTCGCTGGCACCGGGATCTACGATTTGTAAATAAGAAAATTTCTTAAACCATTTAAATCATTCTAAGTCATTCCCAGTAAGAGCATACCTGAAACTTTCCATTGCGTTGTATTCTGCGTATGCCCTGCTCAGATCTCTCGCACGGTACACTTGCGAATCGTTTCTGGCTTTGAACCTGTCCGCTTCGTTCTGCTCGACACGCTCGAACTGTTCGTTGGTTGAATGTAGTAGCCAGCACATGAGCCACTCATAACAATGGGTTATGACTGTAATGAATAGAAAACAAAAAATATAAATAAGTTGATGAAAGTCGGAACCGGATAAAAAATTCAGTGGGATTATAAGACCTTTCATTTAGATCTAGTTTTGTTGAAATCGGTTCTTTCACATCGTGAAAATCGGAGGGTGTTCATATACACACACATACATTTTGCGATTACGGCAATGAAAAATGCACACTCCCAAATCGACTTTCTCTGACTTGGATGATGCTTTGAATACATCTTCAGTATGGAAAACCATATGTTTAACTATATATATAAAACTAAGTTGCAAATTATATGTACGGGCATCAATTAAGAATGGCTGCACGGTTATGTTATCCACCTCGATTTCCCTTTTAATATAGCACAATAAATAATAAGGAAAATGAATCAGAAAAATTCTAAAGGATTGTTTTTGCATGTAAATGAAAATTTTCCACTCAATGCATACTAGATTTTCGATGATTGTTCGCGCGCATCGAGTTGTGGAATGCTTGCTCACTGACGAGCAAAATATGAATACTAGATTATTCATAAAATCGTTTGGTGTGCAACGAACTGTTCTGTGTGTAATTTTTACTGAGCCTACTTGATCCATGTGCTCAACTATTTCGCATACATGCTAAATTGAGTATGGGCATCAAAGGAACAGCGCATGTTTTCATTTCATTTTCGGTATATAAATAGTGTTTGATGCTGTCAAGTCAAGTTAAAGAAAAATCCTACATACGAAAACAATATACGGAATTTTACAGACAAACTATTATGAATTAGGAAAGACACTAATAATTTCTCATTAATTCATAGTTTTCTGGAAATTCCAGAAAAGTGAGGCTCATATGCGATTTTTACAACGTTAAATCTGTCTATCTCTCAAGGTAATAGAAACTTACGTAGAATAGGGTTTTACTTCATGTAAATTCCACCTAACTCACAGAATGAGTGTAAAAATTGTTAATTTTTGGTAGGAATCATGCTACAATCATTTGAAATGCACGTCAAAACGATAAAGCTTATCGTTACCTTCAGATTCTGTATGAATTTCACTTGAATGTCAAATTGTTTTCCATATGGAAAATTTCAACTGAATCACGATTGACCAAATCAAGTGTTTTTCACATACATTTGACGTACACTCTTAGAAAAAATGAAATTTACGCTTAATCTAAATTCAAGTATGCCGTAATTTCATCGGTGATGACACAATATTACATCTACTAACATGTAAACATAAATTTTGCGTCTGTATCGATGTGAGGTTCAGCTAAAACAACTGTGAAGTTAATGATATGACTTATCTTTAAATGCTTTATATTGTGAATGTGAGTAAATCTCGACGCTCCTTTTATGTACATCTATAAAGATGTAAAATTTTTTAAGTGTGTACTTATATCCACTAGAAAAATGAAGTACAAGTAGTTTGATTCAATAGCGAAACACATCACATCGTACGAAAAAAGATATCTAGGCTAAGTGAAAAAGAAAATAAACGTGCATCTTAGTGAATTTGCACATGAAATTTTAAATCTTGTTTTCGGGGTAAAATGAAACAGCATATTAATTTGAAATAAAGACTGTCCCAGAAAGTATGGACGCAACCAAAAACCGCTGCCATTTCGCAATGGTTCAGAATCTGACAATATTTATGGCTGCGTCCTGTTGTTTACGCTCTTCTCTAACCACTTGTGCAGTTGTTTATTCGTTTTCATTAGTTTGTTTTGAAATGCGTGGACTTACAGCAGAACAACGTCGAAAAATTGTGTACAAATGGTGCACAGAACGCGGACTGTCACTGAGAAAGATAGCAAACATGGAAGGAGTAAGTGAAAAGCCGTTCAAAAGGCAATCAGGAAGTTCGGTGAGGATAAACCGAAAACGGGTCGAAAAAAAGGTCCTGCCAACCCTCAGTTGGATAAACGTATACTGAAGGCGTTCGTGCACAAGAAGGAGGTTTCAGTTCGGGATGTGGCCAAAAAAGTGGGCACTTCGAAGTCAAATGTTCTTCGTGCTAAAGAACGTTTGAATCATCGAACCTATAAAAAGCAGAAACAACCAAAACGTAGTCCGAAACAAGAAGCATCGATCAGGCCGAGGGTTCGAAGTCTGAATACGATTCTTGCTGGAAATTTGAACTGCATAATCATGGACGACGAAACCTACGTGAAACTCGATTACAAATCCTTGCCGAGAACACAATATTATACGGTGCGAGAAGGGCAAGTGTTAAACCAGTCCGAGACATCGATTAATGTCGAAAAATTTGGTAAGAAAGCTATGGTCTAGCAAGCAATTTGTAGCTGCGGTAAGATTTCGAAACCCTTCATCACTACTGCTTCAATGAACAGCGAAATATACATCAAGGAATGTTTACAAAAACGACTTCTACCCTTATTCGAAGCCACAATGATCCTGTTATCTTCTGGACAGATCTTGCTTCTTGTCACTACTCGAAATCAATGGTAGAATGGTATACTACCAAAAATGTCACTTTCGTCCCAAAAGACATGAATTCACCAAATTGCCCACAACTTCGAACAATTGAGGAATTTTGGGCACTAACGAAGGCACATCTTAGGAAACATGTTTCGGCAGCCGAAACCATTCAACAGTTCGAAAAAGATTGGAAAAACGTGTCAAAACTTGTCGCCAAAAAGTCTGTACGGAATTTAATGAGAAACGTTCGCGAGAAGGTGCTCCAGCTATCCTACAATGGCTAAGTAGCAAATGTTGAGAATAATATTCTATTATTGTAGTCTAATAATATCAGTATATCGAATAAAATTTGAATATCTAACACTTGTGAATTATTTACAGCGAAATCAAAGTGCGTCCATACTTTCAGGGACAGTCTTTAATATACACATTTGAATCTATCGTAGCCCGACACGTCAATAAGGATATGGAACCTCTTAAAATTTTCTTAAAGTTTCACATAAATGGCGTTGTGAACGCATACAAAGTTTGAATAAGTCTTCCGGTTCCGGAATTATGATGATAAATTGAATTATGTGCACTACCTTTTCCCGGAAATAACTACACCAATTCCCACAAATATAGTTTCAAATTGAAGGGGTTTGAATCCCATATGAAAATTTTGAAATTTTTATTTAAATCCGACTTCCGGTACCGGAGTTGAAGGATAGGGGAGACCGCGTCCGAAGAGGCAGATTAATCGAGTGCCTTTTATGAACAGACTATTGTCAGCTCCCTGCTATCAGACCCTGTCAGCTTGGAGCGAAGTCAATCTTCAGTTCAGCAACGCCATCGCACGGCATCACATTCAACATATCATGTCAATTGTATGGATACGCAACCCTGGCGCGCACGAATTTGACATTTTTCTCCCCTACTTCTATGTATAAGATTCGATGCGGGCTCGCCTGAGGGCGACATGCTCGCAAAAAAGATGTTGCCAATGATTTGTTCGGGAAATGTCAGAGCTGGATATCTTGTTAATATGATGTCTTTGCTGCTATGGAAGCTGGTTCCTGAAACCATCGTAGTTTGCTTTGGTGGCGTTGTCGTCAACAATAGGTTAAGCTACGTTCATACCATTTTGATGCGCACAGTATTTAGTTATAGAAATTCGGACCTATACTGAAAATCTTAAAATTTTCAATCCGAAGCAGAGAGATCAAAAGTCGAAGAGGTTTTTCTCGGCAACCGTTGGGTAATATTTATTGTCTTGTATATGTTCTTAAAAAAGTGTTTAGTTGCCCTTATATCGTAGAAAAAGAAGTTATATCCTATAAATTATTTCTGAAATCATCATTCCAATAAAGTTCCTGCTGTTTGTTTGTATTTTTAATAAGTATGAATAAATATAAAAAGAATGAAACGAATATTAAGAAATAATTTTAGGGCTTCGATATTGCAAAAACACTTAAATTATCATTTTTTTCCCTGCCTAGCTGAATAGTGTTATTGTAACAGTAGTCATCTAGTTAGTGTGTTATTTTGGGTACTGCTTTACTTTCAATCAGCGAATTGTGAACTCACTAAAGAAAAGTTCACTACTGATTTTTTGCAAACGCAATTCTCACTGAAACTGCTCTCACATGTCTCAAAGTCAGTAGTGAAAAGCTCACTAGCGAACATTTCTCTCGATGATGTCTAATAAAAACGTTTGCACATTGAATCTAATATTAATGAGATTTTACTTTCAAACAATACTTTACAAAAACTACAAACTTTTCGAACATTAAGACCCGTAACTTGAACTAGGGAATAAAAGATCTAGTTGTTCTCTGTGAATGTTCTCTAACGATTAGCAAGCGCCTGATGTTAATATCGAGTAAAACATACGTTTCATAAGAATTCGTTTGAGCAAAAACCACTGGCATCGAATCTTTGACCAAACGTAGTTGACTTCCAACTACATTTATTTCTTTCGGTCTTAAGTGCCCGTAAATATTTGAATAGCGATTAACCACTTTTCCAACTCCCTTTTATCAGAAGGAAACTTAGCGACATTTATGCTATTATCACTAATTTTCCTCCAGAAACCATTGCTAGCAGATTATAATTACCTGTTGCTGAAAACGTCATCTTTTGACTCAGGCTTCGAAAAACTTGCCCATGCACCGACGTAATTTCAGGTGTTTTTGTTGACGTTTCGACAGGAGCACGTTTTCAATTTTTTGACGTGACTACGTCCTTCTTCACAATGTCGCGCCTTTTCAAAATTTACCCTCTGAGAGAGTGATAAGATTTTGATCGTGAATATCTCTTGTTGTATCTAACGTATCAACATAATTTTTGCTACATGCCATCGGAAATATCAATCAGCAATTTATGATAAAATTTTCAGCAGTACGCCATAACCACAAGCAGTTCAAAATTTAAGTTATCTGAAATGTATGGTATCAACGAGTATCATAGAGTAAACCTCATTACATGTGTTTGACTTCTCGTACCCGCGACGACGCTTTTTAAGAAGAGTTTCCAGTATCAAGAATTTTGTTCCTGAACATAGTTTCAGTTCCAGGTTCAGAATCCAGTTATAGATAGAGAATTCAATTCAAGAATCAATCATTCACCTGCAAATTCCAGTTTCAAATGGAGAACGTGAATTTCTATTGTTTTTTCAACGTATCAACTTAATCTTTTCTCCACGTCATCAGAGATATGATCAGCAAATTGTGATAGAATTTTCAGTAGATAACCACACATAACTCGAAATTAAAGTTTTCAAAAATGTTTGCTAAATGAAGTATGCAAAATTTGATAATTCATTCATTCTATCTCGCATAGTTGACTCGTTCAGTTCACATTAGAATCCAGATCCAAAATCCAATTCTAGAGATCAGTTCTAAAATTCAGTTTCAAAATACAAGAATAGATTTTTTTTATCATACACAGAATCCAGATCAAAAATTCAGTTTCTCGTCCTGAATCAAAGGCCAGAATTGAGTTCCAGAGTACTGGAAGTTTCAGAACTTGAATCTGAGCCTAGATTCTGAAACCGATATCTGGAACTGAGATCAGGATTTTGATTCTAGACATAAACTATGGAACTGAATTGCAGAAATGAATTCAGTTCCAAAATTCATGGCCGAAATTCGGATCTCAGTTCCAGAATTTTGAATTAAATAATTAAACCTAAAGTTCTGAAAAGTAAGACCGAAATTCAGGACCAGAAATTAAACTCAAAATTTAGTTGTATTCGTCGAATTCAATTCTTAATACATTCCAAAATCCAGATTCAGAATTCAGTTGTACAATGCAGGTCTAAAATTGATTCCAAAATTCTAGAGGTTCAGGATCAAATTCCTAAATTTTGAAGATATTTGAACTAAACTCTGGATCGGGTTCATAGAAGTGAATTTCGGAGCCAAATTCTGGCTCTCATTTTGAAAGCTGAATCTTGGACCGGAATTGAGATCCAGATCCAGAGATCAGTGTCAGAATTCTGGATCAAAATTCAAAGCCGAACGAACGAGGCATGAAGTCGAACAAAGCACCCGGGGGTCGATCGCATATCAGCCGAGATGCTCAAAGCAGACCCCATGACATCCGCTCAACTGTTGCACAATTTATTTCGTAATATCTGGGATGCAGGGTATCTTAGTAAAGGTGCCCAAAAAGGGCGACCTGACTATATGCGATAATTGGCGAGGCATTATGTTGCTGTGTACCGTTCTAAAAGTTCTATGCAAAGTGATTCTATCCCGGATCCAGGGGAAGATCGATGCGACTCTCCGACGACAGCAGGCTGGATTCCGTGCCGGACGATCCTGTGCGGACCATATTGTCACGCTCCGTATCATCCTGGAGCAAGTCAATGAATTCCAAGAGTCCCTTTATTTGGTTTTCATTGACTACGAAAAAGCTTTCGACCGTCTCAATCACGAAAATATGTGGGACGCCCTGAGACGCAAGAAAGCACCTGAGAAAATCATCGCCCTCATAGAAGTGCAGCACGAGGCCTTCTCATGCAGAGTTCTGCACAACGGGGTCTTGTCTGAACCTATCCGGGACGTAGCTGGCGTGAGGCAAGGATGTATTCTATCACCACTACTGTTCCTCGTCGTAATCGACGAGATCCTGGTAGGTGAACGCAACAAAATCCGAATACTTAACTCTAATTCGAAATCTGTGCTGCTATACGCTAGTGAAACATGGTGTGTATCAGTGGAGAACACTCAACGGCTGCAGGTGTTCATCAATAGGTGCCTGCGCAACATAATTCGAGCCTGGTGGCCCCATAACTGGATCTCAAACACCGAGCTCCATCGCCGGTGCCACCAGAAGCCGATAGCAGCTGAAATTCGGGAACGAAAGTGGGGCTGGGTCGGCCACACCTTACGTAGGAGCGAAAACGAAATCTGCAGACAAGCATTAGACTGGAACACAGCAGGACATCGCAGCAGAGGCAGACCCAGAAGCTCAGAAGCTTTGAAATTTTAGATGAACCAGACTTGCTATTTCGGAATCGCGGGTAAATTATATTCATTTTAGTAAATTGAGTAAAATTAAATTATTTCATCTATCAGAATGCCTTCAATTGCATTGAGTGTTTTTGTTGCAAAGTTAAATAAATATCCAGTAAGAACGGTTCACAAGACCTAGATCGTTCATTAAAACTATTAAGCTCTCAACGGTTTCCGGTAGTAACCTTTTAAGTCCATTTCTTCCGCACAGATAGTACATTATAAGTTGAGCACTTTTATAGGAAAAAATGTTTAAATGAACTTACATTCAGAACTATCTATCCTACAGTTCTCAGCCAAAATCGCTTCGAAAGAGTTCTTCAGGATGAGCTCTCTTCGCTCGATGAAATTAGCCGATCCCACCGGACTCTCCACCTTCGATCCTTTCCACTGTCTCAGTAACCAATTGGACGCCTGCTGTCCCAGCACATTGTTATCGCCTTCGTAAGTACAGCTGGGATCGTGGTTGTTTCTCAGTTCGCCAAGATTTGCCGCCTTTAAGTATCCGTGTCCGCCACACGCCTCCCTCGATTCTTGTATAGCATCCCGGGCCGTCCACGTCACCAGTGGCTTCGAGGAAGACACCAAAGCATGGATTTCAGACACGATCTGAGTCAACAGCTCGAAACCATTGGATTCTGCTTGAGATTTCTGTACCGTTTCCAGGTAGATCTCGGTGAGGGTAAATACTGACACCTTAAGAATACAAGCCGCTGCCAGATATGGGAAGATTCGCCATTGCTAAAATGAATAAAAAAAGGCATTCAGTATCAACACTCCACTACAATTGCATAAGCTTTACTCACGTGTAACTGATACTCGATAATTGACTGTTCCGGTCCGTCCTTTTCCGGACCAAACTGTTTCCTTAGCGCAGCATACCGAACTGCGATAACGGCTGCATGCGAGAGTGTGTTGGACGATTCTTGCATTATCCCCAGCCGACCGGCTGAGAACGATTCCAGTACTGCTCCTAAAATTTTTCCTGGTTCCGTGAATGTACTTTCATAGACACCCTCCGGTGTAACGTCTCCCACCCGGTTCAACATATTCTCCCTCGGTATTCGATAGTTGTTGAACATGACGAACCCATTATCGATTCCATTGAGGCCGATCTTTTCACCGATATCACCAACGATAACTCCCGGGTAGGTCAGTAACGTTTTAGGATCTCTGATTGGCACCAGGAATCCCTGAAGTCCGTGATTTTGACCGTCGCTTGTGTAGAGAATTGCAAACAGCAGAGCGATTGATGCCGTCTTGCCGAGATTTCCCACCCAACACTTGGCCGCTTCAAAATCGGGCGTATTGATGATAAACTCCTGCGTTTCGGGGTCGTAGGTGGCCGTGGTCCGACATCGTTTGGTGTTGCTACCGTGACTAACTTCCGTGATGGCTAGACAGGTGATGATCTACAAAGATGGAGTGTGTGTTTGAAAGCTTTCGTTTTTTTGCCAATGGTATATTTTTTGGGCTTACCTCTCTATTCCACGCGGCATTGTAGATGGCGGAGTGTCTTTCGGTTCCCATTGCCAGCAGGGAGTTTGTGAATAAACCCACTCCCAAAGCAATTTTCACCGACATGCTGGGACAGACGGCGTGCAGCGCTTCGTTGATACTCATCAGATAGCGAACCCGATATTTGTAATCCGAGGAGTAGATCTCCGCAGGCGCCAGTTCCAGATCTGCGATTCGATTGACCTGTTTGGCTGCACGTTCCTTCTGTTCATCCACGGAGAGGGTTGACGTTAACGGGGTGAACAGTGGTTCTGATTCCAACCGATGCCATACGTTGTACTGCAAGAATTGAATCGTTCATTGAACGATACAAACATCAACTCATTGTTCGGTGACTAACCTTTATATTTGTTAATTTTGGATCCTCCAGTACCATCTTGAACTCCTTCCAGTTAAATTTGGCCCGGTTGCGGTATTCACACAAAGGGCCACGTGGGAGGTCAGGTACGACACCGCGTTCACCATCTTTCGTCATTCTATTGCTGAACGATGATAGAGCTGAATCGATGTGGCTATTTAGCTATCTGAAATATAAGAAAAAAATATTATATCGATTGACTCACACGTGCTCATAACATTTCGCGAGGGTCAATTAGATCAATTTGCTAGCAACTGTGTCACCGAAGCATAGTGATTCATGTAGACTTCCATGCAGATAAGAAATTCCATCGTTCGTACAATTATTCACGCATCTCATAAACTATTAACCTTTCCCAGTAAGAGCACGCTTAATTAGAGTTTAAATCCTACATTCATTGGCCCAGTTGGAATGCCTAAGTTATCAATAATTATCATGAAATCTTTCATCATGTCGAACTTCGTCTCTGTCATGTCGAACACAAAACTTAAAATAACAGCTTTGTATACGGATTTGCATGATATGAAAACTAATGGACACAAGTTGTTTTCGCAAATTTGTACAAAAATAATTGAAGTAGAGGAATGTCCCTTTGTGGAATTTGACCTCCTGTTGTTCAACAGACTTCGTAGCCGAAGCACTAAGAATCCTTCCAATTCGAGGCTCGATCATACGACAACTGGCTTGTAAAAGCAGTGTCCTAAGCATTAAACCGTCAATCCGGAATAATTATACAAATTATACCAATAAATTTATTCTCGATGGGAAGCTTTTGAATTAATCAGTATTTGACCTGCTGAAGTCAAATGAAACCATCTGAGAAATACCGAATGCAATCACTGCATTCAATCCGAGCACGGAAAGTAGAAACAGGGCAAAATCTAACTCTACCCGATCTTCCATACACTCCGAACGTTACTCCATCGGATTATCCTTTTCTCCGATCGTTATTCTTATGGATTCCTCTATAGAAAACATTTAGAATAACTGGAAAGCCAAATTCGGATAAGAATTTCGGAAACCCCTTGTATTATACCATTCAGCTCAGCTTAACGAGATTTCTTCAAGTGTGGTTCGCAAAAAAAGTTTAACCGACGACACGACCAGTCACTCCGAAGAAAAATCGGCATGAAAAGTGTTCTTGAACGATTTACCATCAGTTACCACAAATTGAATAACCCCTTGCTAATGATAAAATTATATTCTCGATCAACACTGCTTCAAATGTTATGAACTAGTTGCTAAGAAACTCTAACGTAAATAAATAAGCAGTTGGAGAAGGCTGCGAAAGCCTACCTACCTATTTTTATTTAACTAATATGGGGTTCTATTTCTTGTAGTTTTCCAAAAAGACACCATCAATCAGAAATCTAAAGAATATGGAAGTTCTTGGAAGAATAATATGACGCAGAAAAATTGTATCACTAAGTTTATAGTGTCATACAATATATATTTTTTTCTTTTATGTCATCAATAACAGACTTTACATTTAAACAGAAAAAAGTGTAAAAAATTACCTTCATAAATTCATTTTTATAGCGTGTATTCCGAACCCAAATTTTATAATTATAGGAATTATTGCATAAACGCCAGAAGGGTGTATTTTCAAAGACAGATACAGGAAAACTGATCACGTTTATTAACCTCGGTAGAACCAACTAACATCAACATTGGAACAAAAGGAACATGCAATTTGGATTTATTCTACATTTTTTTTGCTGCAATGGACATGAAATGATTACAATTGCAAGAGTAAATGAAAGTATTTTATTTACAAAAACGCTACGTTTGATTATGAGGCGCAATTGTAATAATAAATTAAACTGCTAAAATATAGGACCAATAGTCCACGGTTAAAATGTATGCTAGGCAAAACATTCTTCGTCACCGGTGCAAGAATGTTCACTCATAGGACACCGTTTCTCTTCAAAGTGATATTGTAAATGTAGTGAAGTTTAATGGCGAAAAGTTTCATTGAATCAGAAATAAACATGTTACTACATTTGCGCTTGACACAAGTCAATTCGAACCAGAACCGGTGGCATATATCTATTTGTTTTAATTTCCGCAATAAAAAAGCACAGTTTGTAAACGATTTAGAGTTAGATTTGTTTACATACCTTTTCTTGAATATCTAGTAACCATGGTATGTATGTCAACAAATCAACAGTTTTTCGAACTGTGTTACCAGATTTACAGAAAATTTATGCAAACTCATTTTGACATTTTGAGTTACTGAGGGGTAGTTAGATTTGCGATACAGTTTCAATAGGCGAGTGGCAGATCGTGTCGTCGGTTTAACTGTCGATCTAATGAAAGACAGCATTGATTCCCGATCTTCAACCAGTAAAAATATTGGAAATTATTTCCCGTGTGTTATCTTGGGGTTCGTCAACCTGTTCGGATGTATGTACTACGGGTAATTTACTGTTTAAGTTGCAAACAGTTTGGACATAAGAACTCTTTTTGAGTGCCCGAAGTGCAGACGTAAGCCCCAAACCGAGGGAGCACTCCAGGAAGAAATTCGAAATGATTAAAAAATCACGAAATTTAATAATAATTTTATTTAATTATGATATCATTACCATTCATGATTTTATGAACAAAATTATTAGTAATGCCTGTTCAAAGTAATGTTTGTATAAACATGTATTCTTAAATATTTAATTTTATTTTTATTAATTTGGAAAACCTAATGAAAGTCCTAAAAACTGTTTAATCATTTTTATTGATTTGTTTCATAGATATGACAAAAAATACCATAAGGGTGAAGACGCGGTATTCTGACTTCGGCTCACTACTCTAAGTGATCGTTAGGGGAAATGGAGCGGCTGAATATCGATGTGGTACCCAAGTCGGTGAACCCGCTCAACGTCCCAGCTGCGTCCCATCGAGAATTTCTGGCGTAAACCTCTGGTAGGCCGGAAATTACCAATAAAGGTTTTTTTTTACCATTTACTACCCGAAAAAGCTACCAGAAGTTCTCACTTTCTACTTGTAACAACATTTTCATACACCATGAGTTCTTCACTGTGTGGATGTTTTTCTCAATCGCTAGTTGAATATCGGAATAAAAAGTTTATTCGAACCGTTGCTTATGTGCCCGCATTGTGTACGAAAATGCTCTCGCAAGTAGAAAGTAACAATTTCTGGTAACTTTTCTTTTGTCGTTTCGGATAGTGAATGGTAAAAGACCTTACCAGAGACTCGAGTGATTTGCATTGATGAGATGCTTAAGTTCGTCTCCTCTGGTAGAAGGTGAAAATTGAATTACTATAAGTTTTCTTCACATAAATAAAATCGTTCTGTATCTTTTGACGCCTTTGTTTTCTATAACGGGGTACAAATTAAAAATATAGGAAATAAAACCGTACCAACAGTATTCAAGTTTTGAACATCTACATCTCTGCCATTTCTTAACTGATCATCATTACAGATACTGCTTGGAGATATTTCTACGCATCGATTCGACTAGATAAATCTATATATTTTAGGTAATTGGTGATCAAAACTTCAATTAGTAACGAACAATGTCTAATTTTCCTTGTTTTCTCATCAATGAGTGCGTTCGCATTTAAGGAAAACACTCACACAAAACAAGATTCAGTATCAAATCGACTTACACTCTGTGCGGTTCGATACTGCCGTAGAAAAGGTTGTTGACACATCGTTCCAAAAAACCTGAAAAACAACATTTCTGCAGAAAAATGGCCTCAAAATAGGCTTCAGTTGCGGCGATGACTGACTCATTCGAGCGAAATATTTTTCCCTGGAGTATCATTTTTGAGATCAGCATAGGACAGGTAGTCGCTGGGGGCTAGGTTCTTGAGAATATGGTGAATGAGGGAACAGATCAGAGCGCAGTTCATTCAATTTGGCCATTGAAAGATGATTTTCTTCTTTTCATATGAGCCCGTTTTTTTCAATTTCGCACCTCTAACAGATCGATAACTCAATGTAACAATCACTTTTGATGGTACTTTCTCTTTCAAGATAGTCGATGTTAATTATACCTCGAGCATCTAAAAACTAACGCCATGATTACTTTAGCTACCTGTTGCTTTTTCAGACGACTTTCCTTGTCTGAATACTGATATAACTCCGGAGAAAAATGGTGTATCCATGTTTCGTCCACTGTTTCATACCAACGCAAGAAAATTTTTTTTATTGCTCTCAAAAATATCTATTTTAAATGTGTTGTTCGATACGTATAGTTAAAAATAGTGCAGGTGTGCAAGTGTATGTTTAGTAGTGTGAGTGCTATTTATTGAGAAATGGTGATTCGCAAAACTAAAAATTGGCAAGCGGCGGAAACTGAGAATTTACCGCCCCAAAACTCAACGATATTAACCGATCAAAGCGCCGTCTGCATATCAGATTTCTATAGAATGTGTGAATATTTACAAATCAATCGTGTTATTGGTTGGTAAACGACTGGACAATGCGCAATTCAGGCCCCAATGTGGTTCTTAGCCTCTTGTCCAGTAACTCCTATCCCTACCTCCCCGCGGTTCCGGGGTACGATTAACCATAGGAAAGATCGGGTAACCAACCCCGGTGGGATCTTGGTCGTATGCTAACAGGGAAGGGGGGGCTTGCCTTCTCTTTACAGAGAGCGAGCCTACCGAGCGTCTGTTCCCCATGTTGGGGCGGCTCGAAACAGCGTCTGTTCTCCATGTTAGGAGCGGCTGATTACCGTCCTTGTGTCAGTGTGGGACTCTGAACAGTGCTGACACGATGGCCCTCCGGCGAGACAGGAGGTTGGTGCAGGCCTAACAAGCCGCCCGGAAAACACATGTTACGTACGATCAAGAAGGAAATACGACTCGGAATAATCGGCAAAGACCTACGCAACGAAAAAAGGACTACGATTGGAAGCTTGGCACATGGAACAGCAAATCGCTTGGCTTCCCAGAATACGACCGAATGCTGCATGATGAGCTTCAAATCCGCGGCTTCGGTGTCGTAACTCTCTTGTTGGACGGGACAGAAGGTGTGGAAAAGTGGGCATCGAGCGGCTACCTTTTACCAGAGCTGTGGCACAACCAACGTTTTAGGAACGGGATTTGTAGTGTTGGGCAAGATGCGCCAGCGCGTGAATGGGTGGCAGCCAATCAGTGATAGAATGTGCGTATTGAAGATCAAGGGCCGTTTCTTCAATTACAGCATCATCAACGTGCACTGCCCACATGAGAAGAGACCCGATGACGAGAAGGAAGCATTCTACGCGCAGCTGGAATCAACTTACGACAGCTGTCCACGGCGGGATGTAAAACTCGTCATCGGGGACATGAATGCTCAGGTAGGCCGGGAGGCAATGTACAGGCCCGTGATCGGGCTGGAGAGCCTACACGCGGTAACAAACGACAACGGTGAACGATGCGTAAACTTTGCAGCCTCCCGAGGAATGGTAGTTCGAAGCACCTTCTTTCCCCGCAAAGATATCCACAAAGCCACCTGGAGATCACCTGATCAACATACGGAAAATCAAATCGACCACGTTCTCATCGACGGGCGATTCTTCTCCGACGTCACCAATGTCCGCACCTAGCGCAGTACCAATATTGATTCTGACCACTACCTTGTCGCGGTTTGTATGCGCTCAAAACTATCGACGGTGCACAATACTCGTCGCACAGGAACGCCGGGACTCAATCTCGAGCAGCTACGTAGCATTCGTACTGCAGAGGAATACGCGCAACAACTGGAGCTAGTGCTACCAACGGAAGAGCAGCTTGGCGCGGCGACTCTTGAAGACGGCTGGAGGAACATAAGGTCCGCCGTGAGTAGCACTGCTGCAACCGTTCTAGATACGAGGTTATCGAATCGAGGAAATGACTGGTTTGACGGCGAATGTCAGCAGTTGGTCGAAGAGAAGAATGCAGCAAGGACGAGGATGCTGCAACACCGCACTAGAACGAACGAGGAACGATACAGACAGGCGCGGAGGTGATCGACAGGTGGAAGCAGTACTATGACGAACATCTGAATGGCGAAGCACAAGATACAGAGAACGGTACAGGAATCAATCTGGGTGCACGCTCAGCCGACGACAGATTCCCAGCCCCTGATCTGTCGGAGATAAGTGAGGAGATCGGCAAGCTGAGGAACAACAAAGCCGTGAACTAAGACCAGTTGCCAGGCGAGCTGCTCAAACATGGAGGAGAGGCACTGTCTAGAGCGCTGCACTGGATGATTTCTAGGATTTGGAAGGAGGAGATTCTACCGCAGGAATGGATGGATGGAGTGATATGTCCCGTCTACAAAAAGGGCGATAAGCTAGATTGTTGCAATTACCGCGCAATCACATTGCTCAACGCCGCCTACAAGGTACTCTCCCCAATCCTTTGCCGTCGTCTATCACCAATAGCTAAGGAATTCGTAGGGCCGTACCAAGCGGGATTTACTGGAGCCCGCGCCACTACGGATCACATATTCGCGGTAAGACAAGTTCTCCAGAAGTGTCATGAATACAACGTTCCCACGCATCACCTATTCATTGACTTCAAAGCGACATACGACACAATCGATCGAGAACTGCTATGGCAGATAATGCACGAATACGGTTTCCCGGACAAACTGACGCGATTGGTCAAAGCAACGAGGGATAGAGTGATGTGCTACGTCCGAGTATCTGGGATGCTCTCGAGTCCCTTCGAATCTCGGAGAGGGCTACGGCAAGGTGATGGACTCTCTTGTATCTTGTTCAATATTGCCTCGGAAGGTGTGATTCGAAGAGCGAGGATCGACACGAGTGGCACGATCTTCCGAAAGTCCGTACAACTTTTTGGCTTCGCTAACGATATTGATATTGTGACACGTAACCTTGAGAAGATGACGGAAACCTACATCGGACTGAAAGCTGAAGCTAGGCGTATCGGACTGGCCATAAATGCGTCGAAAACAAAATACATCAGAGGAAGAGGCTCTAGAGAAGAAACACTACGCCTCCCACCACGAATATTGATAGACGGTGACGATATCAAGGTGGTTGACGAGTTTGTGTATTTGGGCTCACTTGTGACCGCCGATAATGACACCAGCAGAGAAATTCATAGACGTATTTTGGCAGGGAATCGTGCTTACTTTGGACTCAGAAAAACCCTTCGATCGAGAAAAGAACGCCACCACACGAAATTGACCTTCTACAAAACGCTCATTAGACCGGTTGATCTCTATGGCCACGAGACCTGGACTATGTTGGCAGAGGACCAACGCGCCCTCAGTGTTTTCGAAAGAAAGGTACTGAGGACCATCTATGGCGGAGTGCAGATGGAAGACGGAACGTGGAGACGGCGTATGAACCACGAATTGCAACTGCTGCTAGGAGAACCACCCATCGTACGGACAGCTAAAATCGGACGTCTACGATGGGCTGGGCATGTGATAACAATGGCGGACGACAGCCCAGTGAAAATGGTTCTTGAATCTAATCCGACTGGTACAAGAAGAAGAGGAGCGCAGCGAGCAAGGTGGATCGATCAAGTGGAGGGTGATCTCAGAAGCATTCGTGCCTTGAGTGGCTGGCGACGAGCAGCCATGGACCGAGTTATGTGGAGACGTATGCTTGATACAGCAAAGGACACCCCAGGCCTATAGCTGATAGGTAAGGTAAGTCGTGTTATTCAAGCAGAAAATCTAAAATTGGTCCGCAGCAAATCCATTCATAAGTTTTTACTTTTCTTTACGTTTCGTCTTAAACTCGTCAGTGCAGAGCAGTTCAAATTGAACTCGGCCAGAATAAGCCGAAAACAACGTTTTCGTTCGGCACGTCAGGAAAGACGTGGTACTTCGGTACCAAATATATAAGTGTTTTGCAAATAGCATTAACTTTACGTCTGCTTAGCGGTTCAAGTTGAACTGTTTAAGTTTGCAATAAGCAGTTCAATTTGAACTGCTCTGCACTGACGAGTCTAAGACGAAACGTAAAGAAAAGTAAAAACGGTTATGTGCCCTAAGCACAAACATAGGCTAACCCCTAAATGACATTCATAAGTGTTTATTTTATTTTATTTTTGTCTTTCTCATATAGAAAGGTTATGCAATCACTGTGAAAACCGACTTTTGAATCGAGGCCCGGAGGGCCGAGTGTCATATGCCATTCGACTCAGTTCGTCGAGTACGCAAAATGTCTGTGTGTGTATGTGTGTGTGTGTGTATGTGCGTATGTGTGTATGTAACGTTTTTTTGCACTAACTTTTCTCGGAGATGGCTGAACCGATTTTCACAAACTTAGATTCAAATGAAAGGTCTTGTGGACCCATACAAAATTTCTGAATATTATTTGGATCCGACTTCCGGTTCCGGAATTATGAGGTAAAATGTGCAAAAAATTGTGAAAATAAGTGCACTAACTTTTCTCAGAGATGGCTGAACCGATTTTCACAAACTTAGATTCAAATGAAAGGTCTTGTGGTCCCATAAAAATTCCTGAATATTATTTGGATCCGACTTCCGATTCGGGAGTTATGGGGTAAAATGTGCAAAATAAAGAAAATGTGTGTTCTAGCTTTTCTCATAGATGGCGCGTCCGATTTTCACAAACTTAGGTTCCAATTAAAGGTTCTGTGGTCCCATGTATAATTCCTGAATTTCATGCGGATCCGACTTCCGGATCCGGAAATATAGGGTAAAGTGTGTTAAAAATTGTATACCATCACTTAAAATGGGGAAAAAGCTTAAAAAAATTCTAAATCGACCTCAAATCTTTTCCAATTGATAGTTTTTTTCAGTAGACGGTCAAAAAAACCGATTTCGGTTATTCTTTTAAGAATCGAAGAAAATTATTTTGAAGAATACCACAGTATTATATATGATAGTATGATTGATATGAGAAAGGCATCATCACACCACTAGGTGGATTCAAACAGGGGTGGAATCATGTAAGGTGATAAGTGACTATCACCTCCTGGTGATAAAGAGGTGATCACCAGAATGTTTGGAATCACCGAAGGTGATCACTTTTACTATCACCATCACCGGTGATTGAGCCAACTTCACTCCATTTATCACCTGTCAAGAAACGTCAATTTTTCAGGAGTAAAATATGAATGTGGCGTATACCATTGATATTAGGAGAAGTAACATATGAAAGTGGCGTATACCCATATAATATTTTAAAATCTAAATTTTCATTCCTATAGTTTTCAATCCCTTTCATTAATTCGAGTCATGTTTATCAATGATGATTTGTATGGATCGAAGAGTAACGTTGAAAAAAATTGCCCGACGAGTATGGCGAACTGCGCACAAACAAATAAAAAATTCACTTCTTGGTTTAATTCAGTACCGATTTTTATTTATCAATGGAAATCAATGTCACAGTCAGTTCTTTGGGATTAATTTGCTAGCTTTGAAATGACACGAATTGTTAGATCTTCTTGATGTTTCACAACGGATGGCATTCCTCTCCAATGAGAAAGATCCGTTAAATAATTTTGTGTATAGTTTTCATTCACTTTACGATAATGGCATTTCACAGAGCTTTCAATTGCTAGTTCCATTTTGGAAATTTTACCCACCGGACATCCACTATGATTAGCAGCAACTAATTGTCCAAAAATATTGCCTTATTTAGTTCAACTCACAAGAAGAAAATTAAGAACGCAGTTTAATCTTTGTTAATTGTTCAGTTGAACGAGACGGATATGTCGCTCACTAAGTCACGACCATCTAATTCTACTGAAAATGTTAGCATAGAATTTTTATGTTGTTACGTTATGTGCAACAGGAGATGTCTACATTCATAAACTTATCTCTTTTCCAGAAAGCAATTTATCTTTGACTCTACGAATACCCCAATTATATTCCATCAAATAATAATACCAACATAAATGAATTGATTTAATTGATAAATACTACCGCTCATTCAATGAATTCTTCAAACTATACAAACTAAGTTACTTTTTATTTTGGTATTTAATTTTGACACAATATCAGTACGAATTTTATTAAAAAATTATCCTCTCCGACCAATTTTGGTAGGCTATGTTTATATCAGTGGCTTAAAATTCACCGAACGGACAATAATTTATAAAGCCACTTCTCGAAAAATCAAATCACTACTAAAAGTGATAACTAAATTGCTATCACCTTCATTTTGACATGAAGGTGATTAAATCGTGGTGACTATCACCTTACGTAATGCCAACATTTGATAGTGATGTTAGCCTTTCAGCAGTGGTGACAGAACTTGGTGATTATCACCTTACATGATTCCAAATTTTCAAAAGTGATAATCACTTGGTGATAATCACCTTACATGATTCCACCCCAGGTTTTCAGTAGTCGTGTTTCATCTCGGATACTGGTGAGATCGTTCTTTGAAGATATTTTTTGTTTTTCTCACTTATAATGCCTTATTATATTTCTCATGAGTATCTAAAATCAGCTTTTGTTGAGATCATATTGTTCACCAAAACATATCCGAATCTCTTTCTCTTCCTACTAACACATCTCTTATCCCGTGATGCTCGTGGAGATACAGTGGTACCCGCAGTCTCTAGAAACAATGAGTATCGGACTAACATTCCTTCCTTTTTCTCAGTAGCACAGCCTTTGATCGTAGCCGGCGTCGTTATTGATCATCTTATTAAAAGTTAGAAGTGAGTGTGTATGTACAGTGAAAATGATATGCTTCTCCCAAGCTACATTTTCTTGGTTCATTGTACATTTTCACTCATTCGGTCAATCACGAAGTGCAACTACGGGCGATCTAATTCAGCTCAGCTCGTATTCGAGGAAGTGCAGGATGATCTCGATCATGGGGCACTTGATGAACGAGCTCAGCACCTTTCATCATCAAGCCCAACAAACTAAACGGCCAGGGTAACCAAAATTCTCAATGTATCAATTTCGAAATTTTGCAGACACAAATAAGTTTATACGGAACCCAAAAGACTGCCGCCTTAATATTCAAAACAAATATTGGCAGTGATTTTGAAACTATCTGGGTAGTCCTATGTCAACAGTTCGAATAACCCCACAATAGTTTTATGTCATATTCAGCCCTTAAATGCGCAATTTTGATTCAAAACAAACTACCGAACTTCGTATTTACGTGTATCATGCAAAGTAATATCGAAACAAAGCATTATAAAAACTCAATTTCACACTTTTAAGGGATAAATATCATTTCAATCATTCAAGAAAGTGGGCCGTTCCCCCCGGTACGAAAAATTACAACCTGGGCATGTTTCACCGGCCCTGAACGTGTTACAATAAGATCCAGTGAAAAATGTATTCCTTGATATCAATTTCAAATAATGTAATATGATGAATAGGTTCTGTTTAGCATTCATAAGCCAAATGAAAAAATGTTAAGTTGAAGCTTCATGCTGTGAATAAAAAAAGTTAAACCTGCTGATATATGTGAAATATTTTCGTCGTCAGTAAACAAATACGGAACAAAAGTGACTTGAGAGATGTTCAATAAATTGAATTATGAATATTTTACTCTCTTAATGAATTTCCATTTCCAAGTATCTTTGTATCTTATTCAATATAACGAGATTTCAACAGAAACAAGTAACTGAAACACAACATATAGGATCTATTCAAAACTAATAATTAGCTAGCCCACCTTCATAGCATAAGCTTCGCACGCCTTGCGAAATGATTAAAAATTCTCCACGCGTCGCACATTTCAAACAGTCAACCACTAGCACAATACTGTCGGAAACAAAACATCGTTCGGATGTTTCCGAATATGCTTCATGGTACTGGATTCGGTTTGACACTAATTTTAATTAATTAATGCTAAACCAAGAAACTACAAGGTTTCAATATATCCTCATGATTATGCATATAACTGATTTCCGTGCCGTTTCTTCAAAAGTAAAATATCAATATAATATGTATTTAAACATATTCTGTTGGATCGGATTACAAATTTTTGAATTCCGGATCATGCAACCTAAGCCATTAATATAATCAAACAAACTGAAGTCAAACCATGAAGGTTATACTTTAGTCGGTGCTTGATCTACCATCCTGGGGAATTTGGGGAACTGTCAAAAGTAGATTTTGGCTATTTAAAAAGTCCTATCCAAGGCATCGCCACCAAACGTATCAAACTGTGACTATCAACCACGAAAACTAAGACGCAATCATATCTTGAAAACTAACATGAACAACCTTGAAAACTTATTCATGACTCAACCAAACTGAGCTGATAACAAATATGTGACAAGCAGCTGAAATTTTTGCAGTGCCGAGCATAGCTATCGCTACGAACACTTCTTCAACATTGCTACATGTGGACAATATCCAGTAACGAGCCCTGGTCGATCGTGTACGAACTGATCACTCGCAATATTCTAAACCTTTGCCGCCAGTTCTGGCCAACCAAAACCCGCGTGTTGCTGTCTTGGCTGTCGTGTTGGCATATTATGTCATCCTTCATCAGCAGTATCTGGTTTCCAGGCGGCGGGTGTTCCAGTTTGTTTTTTATCCGTGTTAGACAATACATTACTCACTTTTCGTGTAGACACAGCGGGCCCAGACCAGCCACGAGTCAATAGAATAAAACATTCATCGCCGTCACGAGGGTGGAGTGATCTGCAAAACCACGTGGTAATTGCCGGTATACTCGTTCGGTGCTAAAGTAAATACGGTTTATTTGTCTGCCTCAGCCGGTAAGTGTTCGTTCTTATCAACACTGTAGCTATCTATTGTCACCAGTCATGCGATATTGGGTATCTGAGGGTACTCACAGTAGTTAGAGGGAAAAACTATTTGAGCTGCATAATTAGTCAGTAAGTTGTGTGACATGCAACAGCAGGAAAAGTTGACAACTATGGAGTATTTTTAAATGCATAATAATGCACGCAATGATCAAATTTCAGCCAATCGTTGCAGCTCGAGATTCGGACAAGAGTTGCACGTGGACAATGCTATAGTTTAAGCGAAGGACTTCGAACAGTGTATTAAATGTTCTTTTATCGATTATCTCTCAGTTACTCAGTTTGATACGGTCTCGGGTTGATGATTGATTTTGAATGCAAATTCACGCTGAGTATATGAAGGTAAAATAGAAACAAAAACTACATAAAACGTATTAATTTGACACACTGTAACTGCCATTATGTCGTTGTATAAAGTTTAAGTGATAAGTATCAAATTAAATAAATTTCTTATGGTGAAGCAAGGTCGAAAAGTCGAGAAAAAGATAGGCTAATTGAGAAAGACTAAGACCACTGACGTCGATCAGCTACCAAACAATCTACAAAAAGGAATACATTTGGTCATTGCCAAGGCTTAGGAGAACCACATTTCACCGGAGGAGTAGATGGAAGGAATCGCATGAACCTTCGACAAAACGGGTGATTTGTTGAATTGCTGCAACTACCATTAGATTGCTGATCTGAACGCCGCTTCGGTAATCAGTTTAGTAAAAGATTCATTTGATTAGTAGAGTAGCACTGAACATAAATATGTTATAATTATACTGACTTGTTCATCATTCAATACCGACATTCCGTAAAATTTACAAGTAATTCGTAGTTATCAATATCATACATCGTTAGCTGTGAAATATTACTGCTTTCTTGACAAATCCTACTAGAAACTAAATAGAATATAAATTAATAGATTAAGAAATAGATCAAATCGTCTAAAAAATAATTTATTGATAAGCACTGGAAGATGGATAGACTGTCCAGAAACGAAACTAAACAAAAAAAGGCGGGTGGGTAATGTCAGAGACATAACTGGAGGACATGAATACGAACGAAACGAATATGCTTCTTTCACACCTCCGACTACCGACAATCGATCATATTTGTTGATTGTTTGTGTGAATTGCACAACTTTTACTGCAGTGTATGTAGAATTTTAACGGAGCATACATTGAAGCATGACTGGAACTGGATTCGGAACATGGGATTAGCTCCGAATTCAGTTGCAAAATTCAGGTTCGAGATTCAGATAAAAAATTCAGTTCATTAATTTAGTTTTAGAATTCTGGAGCTGAACTCTTTTTCACAATTCAGGATCCAAATTTAATTCTAGAACTGAATACGAAACTAGAATTCCAAACCTGACTTGAACCACTGAATCCAGTTTCAATATCTTGTTCCAGAACCCAAGTTCCTAAATTCAATTCTCGCATGCCTAATCTGAATAATGGTAATGAACTCAGAAACTGGAATCAGGAGTAAAATTCAGGTTCTGAAGTCAGTTTCAAAAATCTGGTTTTGACCTAAAATTTTGTTCTAAAATCCAGGTGGATTTTGTTTCGGAATTCTGAATTTTTATCGCAGAATGAAAATTCTGGATACGAATTCTGAACTTAAATTAAGGCACTGAATTTAGTTCCAAATCTAGTCAAGGAACCAGTTCCAAAAATCTAGCTCCAGAATCTTGAATTAGTCAAAATGTCGATGTCAGACGCTAGCGAATTTATTTTCCTTGAAAAAGACCTACACCAAAGGTCGGAACACCGGACAGTAAACAACATTCGTTTGTGCACCGAAACCTCCATTTGCGAACTAAACTAAACTAAACTAATAAATATGGAAACCTCCATCATATGGCTGTTTTCGGAACGGATGTGAAGAGTAAGTGCAAGAAAATGATGTTTGGGGTCGTTCCAAAATCCAAGATGGCGGATTCCGGTATATCAATATTGCTTAAAAACCCTTACAATGTTGGTATTTTCGGGACGGGATTGATGGATAGATGTCAGAAAACGGTGTTTAAGGGGGTTATGAAATTCAAGATGGCGACTTCCGGTTTCTTGATATTCCTTAAAAACCCCTACAAAATGGGTATTTTCGGAACGGGATTGATGAGTAGATGTCGGAAAACAATGTTTGAGGTGGTTCTGAAATCCAAGATGGCGATTTCCGGTTTATTGCTGTTCCTTGAAAACCCTTACAACATAGGTATTTTTGAAACGGATTTGAAAAATACATACCGAAAAACAATGTTTGGGGTTCTTTAGAAATCAAAAATGATGACTTCTGGTTTATTAGTAGTCCTTGAAAGTTATTACCGTATTCCTTGAACTTGGCATTCTTTGAAAACACTATACCGGAAGTCATCACATTGAATTTTGATACGAGTTCATACATCGTTTTTTAGTATCCAATCTATTTTGAAACTTCCTTTATTTTAAGGGTTTTCAAGGCATTTCGATAAAGCGATGGTTGTTATCTTGGAATTCATGACGACACCAAACATCGTATTCCGGCATATATTCATTAAATCCTTTCCAAAAATACCCATATTGTAAGGATTTTCGAAAAATATCGATAAACCAGAAAACGCCAGCTTCGATTCCAGAACAACCTCAAACATTGATTTCGTGAATATTATCATTATCCGTTCTAGAAGTATCTCAATTGTAAGAGTTTTCAAAGAATATCACTAAATCGGAAAACGCAATCTTGGATTTCGGAACGATCACAAACATCGTTTTTATGGCACCTCACCTACACCTCAAATTCTTTCCAAAAATACCCCTACTGTAAAGGATTTCAAGGAATATCAATCATACGGAAAACGCCATCTTGGATTTCGGAACGACCCTAAACATTGTTTTCCGGCACCTTTTAATCAATTCGTTCCAAAACTACCCAAATTGTAAGGGTTTTCAAGGAATATAAAAAAAGGAAATCGCCATCTTGAATTTTTGAACCACCTCAAACATCATTTTCTGACGACTACTTGTCAATCCTGTTTTAAAAATATCCACATTGTATTTGTTTTCAAGGAATATCAATCAACCGAAAGTCGCCATCTTGGATTTCCAATATACCTCAAACATCATTTTCCAGAATCTACTCTTTGAATCCGTTCCAAATGTACCCATATTGTACTAGTTTCCATGGAATATAAATGAGCTACAATCGTTTCCATTGTATGCCGAAACCTCTTTTTACGAAGTACCGTTGGTAAAACACGTTTACGTTATTAGGGATTTGGTTAAAAAAAAAAAGGTATTGTATAAATAGTGTTTGTAAATGGAAGTTTGGGTGTACTTTTTAAATTTAATAATATAAGTTTAAAAATACACTGCTTAAGCTCGACGATGCTGAGAGCATTTTCTAATATTAAATAACTATTTCCTTCAAACTAGTATACTTTCAACCAGTGTTGGGAAAATCATGATCAGAAAAAGCTCATTTCAAGATCACTTGGCAAGATTTTCTGAAAAAAAATTCAGTGACTGAAAAAATCACTTCCAATATTTTTTTTCATGAAAAAAGCATCCCCAAACTCTGACCCTCGAAGTTGACAAGTGATTTTTTGTGTCAGCGTTACTTGATGACGAATTTTCACCCAAAGAAATATCGATAAAGAAATACTGAGCCGCATCTGAGAAATAATGACTGCAATATTTTCGATGCACATAGGGTGGTTAATATGAACAAACATATTTTTGCCACATTCAAAATAGTAATTATAGCGACGAATTGTGGTTTTCATTCCAGCTGGCTGATTACACTGCACTATTTAGATTAAACCCAATAAAATGCTATTTAGCATTAATTTGCTTCATAGAAGTAACAGGAGCGCAGCGTCGTCAGCAAGTCTCGAACACACAGTAGGCGCAGTGTTTGAATGGTGCGTTTGAATTAGTTCTCCTGTTACTTCTGCGTACGTTATTCAAGCTAAATGATATGGGTGATTAATCAGCTGCATAACGTGCTTCATGATTGTTTTTATTATCATTACAACTATTATTAATCACAGCACCATCATCAACTACCCTACGCACACTGAATAATTTCAGAATGTTTCAGTTTTTGCTCATCGGCGAATTTATTCATCATGTATTCTACAACGGGTTGAGTTACAACGGCTATGAAAACTGATTTCCCAAAAATCTTCAGTTCGAGAATCATATCAGATATAATCAATGTGCGAACTTTTTTCTTAAATATCATCGAGTAGAATGTCCGCTAGTGAACTTTTCACAACTGATTTTTTTGCCATGCGAAATCAGTTTCAGTGAGAATTGCGTTGTCAAAAAATCAGTACTGAACTTTTCTGCCGTGAGTATTCTGATCGATGATTTTTATTGTCTAAAAATTTTTGATTTTCGAAATTTTGGTTTTTTCCCAACACTGATTTCAACTATGTGGTAATTTCGGGTGTAGTTCGTTGACAGATGACAGTAAAATGGATAAATTTTACAGAACGTTCAAATAACATTTTACACATCGTAACCGTTAAATTTTTTACTGAGTTTGGTTTGTAATATGAAATAAAATACTTTTTTTTTTATTTTTACTCCGAGCCAAGGATGGCTTTTATCGTATCAAAGAACGTTCGCTGGCAACTCCTCAACGATTAAATCAGTGCCATCAGAGTTGGAAATCATCGCAAGAACAAAAACCCGGCATGGCTCATTTAACATAGAATCGACAAAACTGCGAGAGCGAATTTCTCTCGATGACATTTCTGAGAATCAAAGGTTGACACGCCGCTGTGGGGATCTTCTCTGAAGCAACAAACGGTCGCTTATTCTCGTTTCGCGATACGATTCTATACAGGCAGTTGATAATTGCGATAGAATCATTTTACTATTGCCGCTTATTCTAACTATGTGCATATAATCTTTGTATAAGTTGTGTCTATGAAAATGTATGTGAATGCACCACACAAGGGTTTTGAAATTTTGCAACCTAGTATGAGAATCATCAAGTTAAATCATCGACTCGATTTTCTGCGACAATTGTCAACTTGCGATTCTCTCTTGGGAAATTCCACACAGCAACGATCATTATCAGACTGTATTTTTTTAAGGGCCGAGAAATACTCAGAGTATGAAGTGGAGCGAAGGAATGTAGAAAAATTCTCTCGCGGTTCATGCATTGAGAGACTCGAGTTCTTGTAGCATCTTCTACCGGATTGAAAATGTTGTATACAATAAAGATAGCAATATAGCAGCATCTGTGAAATTTTCGGCAATCACCAACACTGCTCTGAGCACCCTATTTTCGGATCCGGAAGATTGATCTTATTCAATCAACATCCGAAAACCGCTCAATTGAATATAAGATGGCCAAAATCGATTGAGCCATCTTCGAGACAAGTTACTGACATCATTTTCATATTTTGGTGCACAATTTGAGTGACATTATTTTCACTGTTTTGGTACATATCACCCTATAATTCATACACACTCACAGACATTCGTTCAGTTTGTCGAGCTGAATCGAATGGTATATGATATTCAAATCTCCGGGCCTCGGTTGAAAAATAAATTTTTTACAGTGAGCCTTTCTATATGACCAAAACAGAAATTGTATTAAAGAATGTTTTAATTTTGGATTTATAGCCTCAGACTGAACCACTGTGCATTGGTTACAGTGAGATCGGCTATGTCTCGTTCAATGTAAAGAGCAGATGAAAATTGGTACTTTTGCTTCGCTAGAAAGGAAGTAGTGCACTTTTTTCATACTTATTTTTCCGTGATGTGGCTTTTTAGGGTCGCAGCAAAAATATTGACACCGAAGAAATCGCAATCTGTTGATTGCAGGCAGAGTTGTCAAATCAGATGACTGTTGATACAATCGTCTTAATATGGTAGCAGCACTGCACGGATTAAAAACGACTTATTCCATATCTTCTACTTTCGATGCTTGATGCTCGTCAAACCTACGGAACCACCACGATGTTTATTTCGTTCCGCTGGACAGCAGTTGCAACTCGACGCCAGCGGAGCAGAGAACGAAAGATTGATTTACACTTTGTTAGATCGAATAGCAGTTTGCCTACGTGCACTTCCTTTGATATCGGTGTTATTAAAAATTTCAAGGTTTACCTTCAGGAAAGAAACGATTATCACTTTTCTAATCCACTGAGTTCACTTCAAAGGCCATGGGGGCAGGAAGAAAAAACTACCACACGGGAATTAGCACAGAAATAGCTTTCAGGTCTTCGTCGTCTTTGCTGCTGCCACACTCGAACGAAATTCAGCAAAGGATCAAACGGCCGGATGCAGCAAGAATCAATATTGCCACTTTTCCAGCATACACACCTTCACCACGTACACTAGCTGATGTGAATCATGAATGAAAAGAGTTTTCTACACACTGACTTTGTGTTCTTCTGTCCGAAACGCAAACACTTGGCTAGCAAAAAAACACGACTAATCAATTACAGAATATTTATGAATCAACACAGTTCATGCTCTTCTGCCGCGCGGAATGGCTGCACACACACACGCATACTCCCACAGGTCCCACACAGAGGGTGGAAAAATTCGGTCATGCGCCTTAGACCAGAGAACCATCTGACAGTGAAGGTTGCATACAATTCCCGAAAAACCACTTGTAACTCAAACGTACTGACTATTGTTCTTCGCCTGAGGTTCAGCTCACGAGACGATGAAGTCATACAAGTTAGTCCCTTAGTCACTTCGAAATCGGGCTCCTCTAGGTAAATAACAATCACATCGTGCCGCACCTTTACATAGAAAGCAGAAAAACACGTTCTCCTATTTTAATTTCTAAATTTTAATTTGTGTAGCTTCGGCTGAAAAAGATAAAGAACAACAACAAG
This sequence comes from Malaya genurostris, assembly GCF_030247185.1. NCBI lineage: Eukaryota > Metazoa > Arthropoda > Insecta > Diptera > Culicidae > Malaya > Malaya genurostris. The sequence continues at coordinate 269,479,228 of NC_080571.1, forward strand.
AACAACACTGCTTCTAAATCTTCGTTCGATCGGCGGAAAGTTACCGTATCCGAGTGCTGACTGCCTGCTCTGAACTCAGCTGCTCGGGGAGTCGGAAGGTTAGTCTCAAAACACGTGGACCCAAATCGGCAAACACTCACGGTATTAATTTCTCCCAGACCAAACACTCCTCGTCCACCAGTCAGACCTACTCCAATAACAAACAACACCGCACTAACAGAAGCGACCTGACTGACTGACTAAATCGACTGAATGCCAGTGGATGAAAGCTACGTTCAGACTACAACAGTTAATAGATTTTTTAACGTCTTCATAATAGGTAATGTCATCAAGGTAACTTTAGAACACATTTTAAGGTGATAGTGTAAACGTACTACATTGCCCAGTCCTGTATGGAAAATCGGCATGAATTCGTGACATTATTTTACGAAATATACAACACTAATACTTCAACATATTATATTAACAAAATTGACGCTAAATGAGACGGCTACTTTGCATAGGAGTTGATAGTTTTTCAACATTTTAAATGTAATTTTTGAAAGTATAAACTTGATGCATCAAGCTAACTCAAAAATGTCGAAAATCGTTATAGGACTGATATGCCGGTGTATGGACTGTACAGTGATAGACATTCGTTTAGCCGAGCACCAAACATTTCCTAAATATATATAAAAAAAGAAGTTGAACATGTTTTTAATTGGGACATTTTCGTAGAAATGGAAATGTATTTGAACCAGTGGCGAGAGAAGAATTTGAATCGAATGCAATTACACATCAAACCTGTTGCAGTGAATATGAACATTCAACCTGCGTTTCAACCCTAGACATTCGATTAGCCTAGGTGCTTCGATTAAATTATCATAGTTATGAATTGTTTAAGTGGTGTTAAATTTTCATTGCCTGGTGATAAATATTCAAATTTCACGAATGGCAAAGGGTACTGACTGACTGAAAAAGAACGACGAGTTATAAGGTTGTTTGAAGAAGAGGGCCACTACAATGTCTTATTTGTATGAAAAAATTGATCGAATTTGCTCAAAAAAGGTTCGAAATATAAAAAACCGTGCGGAAGTTTCTTTTAAGCAAAACTAGACATGAAGCTACAATCCATCGTCTGCCTTGTTCCCAAATAAAACCAACCCTGGATCTTCCGGTGAATGGAAAAAGCTGCAAGGCAAACCAAAGCTTTAACTCACTCGTAAACCGAATCGGCTTAGGTTTATCCGTAAGTACATGGAGTGGTAGAAGAATGGCGTTATGTCGTGTTTTCTGATGAGAAAAATTTAACCTAGACGGAAAGGACTATTACAGTTGCTACTAGTATTATACCCCCTTTTTAATCCACCTAGTGGTGTTATAATGCCTTTCTCTAAGGATTGTTTCGAAAATAAGCTATCCACATACATTTGTGTTGTACACAAGTATTTGTGATGGTTTTCTATACTCAGATCACTGCATGCTGTGCGTTTGGCTGTCAGCTTTCGTTTGTTTACTTGTTCGTGCGGTTAAAATTTTGCGTTTTCAAAATGTCGCGTGTTGAAAAAGAAGTGAAAATTAATGTTCTGGACACATGGCTAAGTGAGAAGGGTATTATTATGCGAAAATTGGCGAAGCGGTTTGGAATTCATCATGCCAGTGTTGAAACCATTATTAATAAGTTTGGGGAACATTTTTATTTGGATGAGCTACCAGAAAGAGGCAGAAAACCCGCTTCTTCCAACCCGAAACTGGACCAGAAAACGGTATCTCTAATCATGAAGAACAAATCAATGTCAATACGTGATTTGGCCAAAAAAGCAGGAACGAGTGCCGGAATGATCCAGCGTATCAAGAGGCGAAATCACCTGAAGACCTACAAGAAGCAGAAAATCTCGAAACAAAGTGTGGAACAGAAGAAGTGAGCAGCAACAAGGGCCCGGAAATTGTATTCGCGTCTTTTGCAGTGTCCAGTTGCATGCGTTTTGATGGACGAAGGATCACTTATGTAAAGGAGGACTCAAAAACCTTTCCAGTCCACAATACTTTACTGCCGTCGTTGGGGAGGATGTTAGCGATGCATACAGGTCGATTCAAGTGGAGAAATTCGGTCGAAATGTACTGGTATGACAAGCAATATGTTCATGTGGTTTGAAGTCAACTATTTTTTACACTACCGGAACTATAAATGCAGAAATCTATCGATATGAGTATCTCCAGAAAAGATTGCTGCCTTTATATAAGAAGCAAAGTACACCTCCAATGTTTTGGCCGGATTTAGCGTCGGCTCACTATGCAAAAACCACTCTCAATTGGCTTGCGGAAAAGGGTATACATTTCGTTGAGAAAAATATCAATCCACCAAATTGCCCTCAGCTTCGACCCATCAAACGTTACTGTGCAATCCTGAAGAGGGTCTTCAAGAAGACTGGTAAGGCAGCTGAGATTATGCAGGAGTTCAAAAAATGTTGGGCTCAAGCGTCCAAAAAATGCGATGCAACACTAGTCCAGAACTCGATGAAGAGCGTTCCATTAAAAGTTCGAAAATTCGTAAAGGAATAACTCAAATTTCATCCGATTTTCATTATGCTCAAGTTCAACCTCGTACAATAAAGGATCAGTTTTTAGTTTGAATAAAATATCTTTTGTTATCATAATTTGAAAGAAAAAATTGTGGATAATTTATTTTCAATACACTCCTTACGAACCAATCTTACATGGTTCCTTCATACTTCTGAATATCAATTCCCAGACCTAGATTATGGCACTGAATTCTACAATCCTGAATTCTGGAACTGAACTCTGAAGCTGAGTTCTGGACCAGAACTGACCGAAATGAGGTGATTATGTCTAAAATGTCCAACTCAGCCAACCACGTAAGCTTCAACGAATGAAATATAGCGCTCAATTCATTGAAAACTTTTACCAAAAAATCGAGAAAGACCACCACGCGTCTTTTTGATGCTTGTTGATATAAAATATTTTAAAAAAAACTTCAATTTTAAGTTATCTGGATGTTATCTCATACAACTGAAAATTTTATCATAAATTGCTGATCATTTGGATGCCAATATTGAAGGGTCATCTCTAATTTCGTAAAGCGGTAGTTCTCAAAAGTTTAAGCACCTCAAAAAAGCCTCTATATCAAATTTGAACTAAATCGGTTATGGGTAAGTGGTAGCACCGATTCAAACACGATTGAAGTTTGAAAATTTTTCTTGAATAATCAGTACAGGAAATCGGAAAAAAAATTTTGATTTCGAATGTCTTAGAATTGCATAAAACGTCGAGATCTAGTGTCATCTAAAAAAAATTGTTTTAAATCAACTCCGAGACTTGTTAAAGTTTAGAGATTTCCGAAATCGAAAATATATTGTTGCTACCATATTTAACTTCATTGCTAAAAATTGCAATTGAAAAAAAAATGTGAGATGCTGAAAATTGTCTATGTAGTCCAGACCCAGACACGAGATACACTTTTGAGAATAATGCTGTAATAATTTTGGATGTCTTGAAAATTAAGTTTGTTAATGTTGGTGCTGAGATGTGCTGATAAAGATCATCAAGTACTAATTTTTGCCCGAATGCGAAAAACCAATCAAACTGATGCCTCTCCTGCGAGGCGAACGGGGTATAATATAAATCCATTCTTGCCTACGGCACTAACGAACAAAGTCGGTTCAATACTAAACTACTAGGAAGGAATATACAGCATATGATTTACACAAAAATAACTTCGTTTTCAAGAAACACTACTTTGAAAAAGATACTTGGAGCAGTAAAGCATTACATTTTCAGTTTATAAAGTAATATTGTGAGAAAACCAGCGCACCTGTTGACACAAAATACTTCTTTATTAAAAAAAATACGTTAAATTTTCTGACAGTTTTCAGCAACCCAAATCACTTAAGATGTTCCGACACTACAAAGAGCTAAGTTATTACAGTCTAAAATTCATCTGAATAATTCACTATACATTGAGCAACTGTTGATTTTTTTATTTGCACCGAACCATACTAAAGTGTTTGTTAGCGACTTACTTTACCGTTTGTTTTTAATTTTGTGAACGCAGATTTCTGGAAATACGATTATAACTAACCTTATAAGTAAAACTGCTTGCAAAGGAAACTGACCGCTTGAAAAAAAACTGATGTGTTTAACAAAAATGTTTATTTCGCCTCACCGGATAGCACGCCCCGTATACCGGCATGGAAAAACGAACAACTAAATTAGTAGGTCAGTATCGAACTGAAGAGCTTTGATTTTAAACGGCGAAGGACGAATGATCGCGTGATCGAGGTAAATCGAAGTTGATGTTTATGTAGGTGAATTGCGTTTGTTAACATGACTACTTGGATGCTAACTGATAAAATACTCAAGTTCAATATCTGCACTGTTCAAGACAACTAGATATTAGTTAGTTTTACAAATCTACAACTTCTATGGTATGTCTATCAAAGTGAAAATCTAATAGACTAGATCATATTCGATTACGGAGCTTGCAATTCTGCTACGATTGACCATGTAGTTACACTACAATGCAAAAGTTTGGATTTACTTGGATAAAATAAGCTCGACGAGAACGGAAAATTTGAGCCACCTTCCAAAGATTTTTCACCCCGCACAAATTTCTAGGAAATGGCTGAACCGATTTTAACGGACCAAACCTCATTCGAAAGCTACTCTTAGGGTGTCAATCTAGTTTGAAGATTAATTGGCTCTCACTGTGTTGGGTTTGCACATAGCAACGGGAGGTATAAGCAAACCCGATATAAGAATCAGGTTCGAAAATCAATGACGTTGAAACTAGGTTCGAAACTGGCTTCAATCAAACGGTTTGACAGTGGTTAGTCTGGAAACTGGGTTAAGTTTGGCATCAAATGAAAACGACATACATAAGCCCAATTAGAAATGGAGCCTGTTCAAAATAACAAAACAGTTTGTAGATTTTTTAATTTGATTTATGTTAATTTCATGCTAGAGTATGACTATTTCAAACCAATTTCTTTCTTCCGGCGAACGACCGTAACTATTTAAAAAATAATAATAAAAACGACCGTCACTATTTAAATAGTAAAAAAAATTTACCTTCAACATCAACATTGACATTTGTTTGATGTAAATAAAAATTTTGGTTTAGCCAAGTGAAAAAAAAAGTTGTTTCAGCTGATTTTATCGATGAAACAAATGGCATATCAACAAAAGTTGAGTGGATTTTATTGGCCAAATCTGTATCGATTCAACTCTGCTTAACCTTATTGCTAAGAAAAAGTTTGAATCATTTTATCTATGATCTTATTTGTATGATGATACAACAAGCATTATAGTTGAAATGAACCGTATCAGTTTTATGACTTATAAACCAGAGAAATTTGTTCTGCCGTGAATGAACAGAAAAGTTTGTACGCGTTTCACAAAACGAAATTACATCTACTTATTTCTTTATCTTGGGGCTTTTCAACAATCCAAGCGTATGTATTGACAGGGGCGACTACTATGGGGGGCAAAGCACCTTCAAAAGATTTATTGGAATGGCCATGCTCTCCCGATATTTTGTCAACTGGAATAAATAATTGAAAATTTGCTAGAAATATTTTATGATATAAAACTTTTTTCCGTTATCCCCGTAATTCATCTCCCTGATCGTTCATATTTCTTAACTAAGTTCATAAAATTTTTAAACTAATTTACTACAATGTGAAATGTGCTATACTTTCTACCGTTACTATACTATACATTCGAAAGTGATGTTGGTTATTACTGAAATAGTACGAAAAATGTTTGTGATCGTGTCACAATATTCGGCAGAGAAACTAATCTTGCTTGCTTTTTATTTGCTCTAACCTTTCCGTTCCCTTCACAAAAATGTTTTATATATTGCAAAATTTAATGATCTATAGTAATAATTATTTTGTGCCACAAACCACCCACCCAATAATTCATGGAACCTCTATCTTAACCGGACTGCAAGGGCACCGAATCATTGGACACTCTAAGAAGTAATATACCTCGATTTGATTGTGGTGTGTAATTAATTGGAACTTTATAATTGTGAGTAAAAGGAATTGCTGAAAATATATGAATTGAAGAAAAAATGTATCAAAAACAACCCTCCAAATTATTTTGAAAAAGATCACTTTAGTATTAAGAACAAAACAAAATATAAGATTTTAACAAACAAAAGTGTAAGCAGAAATCCTAATCATTTTTGGTTCATATCTTATCATTTATTTCAACTGCCAAGTTTATAAGTTAGTTCATTTTTAACTGATTTTGCAAGCTACACACTAAGATTTAATTCTTTTGTTCGGTAATATTTTTGACGAGAAATTTCGGTAATCTATAGAAATGACCGATATTCCGGTACATGAGTTTTCTTTTACAATAATTATGCAAATTTTTACCGGACGATCAGTCTTACGTAAATTTTCATTACAGAATTTTGTGAATAGATATACAATTCATACGGTAAATCTGAACAGTCACCGACTACGGTAAAAACCATACTGTCCGTATGGTAATATTATCTTCCAATAACCGAACTTCTGTGAAAACTGATTGTAATGAAACTAACTGTCAAACAGTTTTTAGTAAGTGTCTTTTTCTTAACCATACGAGAAAATCTTGAAGAGTTCATCGAATGGATTTAGGTACAGGTGCAAAAGTTTTTAAAACAATAGAACCACTAAAAGCTTTTTGTTTACATATAGGTAGAAAATAATTGTGTATCACTTGTCCACTTGTTGCCTACACAAATCGTTCGAGGGTAATTTCTGGTGGAGTCGACGGATTTTGCAGTGTTTTGGAAGGCACTCATAATTCCGGTCAGCCGGAACATTTGTCCCTTTTTGTGGAATAAAACCATAGCCAAAACAGGTTGGAATTTCCTTCATTCGTTTTTGTGAATTTGTGTTGTTTTTTAAAATCCGAAAATCCAGAATTTTCACCAAAGGAAAACAAACAAACAAAAAATTACCGAACAATCAGTTAGATCGAATTGGTTTACAGTTTACGGTAGTTGTTTGACAGTTCAACAATTACCGAACGATCGGTAATGAATTTTATTACCGAACTGATTACCGAAGGTTCAGCTGTTGAAAATTCGGTAAAAAATTACCGAGTTCTGCGAAATTTTTTAAGTTTGTGAATTTACTATGAATCAGAATCACTAATTAGAACTAAAGTGGCACGTTCCCCTAGTTATTTGGAGATTTGTGTCTGCTATGTTTTGGGTCGAGTACAACACGAGATGTTCATGATTTCCATTCTAGTACGGGGTTAATTTTGACAAGGCGCCTCATCGGAAAAGAAGTCGTATTCAGGACAAAACAAGTAAACAATAAAGAATTTCATCAATAAGCACAATTAATTTATTTGTCTATCACACGATCACACCATCACATAATTCAAAAGGCTCGAAGTGATAGCCGGGACGAAAATCATTCTGCATATAACGCATGGTACAATCATGATTATTGCTCATTATTTGGATTATGAAACCATGAATAATTATCATGATTGCATGAGTATGTAAAATGATTTTTATCATGAATACAACTTACACTGTGCCAAAAGAGCGCAAAATGTCAAGCACATTAATTAAACAAATCTTCGCACAAAGAGTATCGTGAAAAGCTGACAGTCTTGTTTACATTCGTATCGGCAATACGACGAACGGGTACTTTCGAACGAATACGAATAAGCCATTATTGTTTTCACTCGAATGAATTTGAACGCGGCTTGTTTGCCACAAAATATTCAAATATCAGTAAACTTCTTCAAATAAATGTTAAGCCTTGATGAAATCAGTCCAATTCTTGTGATTAACCATATGCGAAACGCTAGAATGTATGCCAGTTTAGCTTCAAACGATACGTGTATTCGAACATCATTCGCACGAACAAAAAGTCCCATTCTCGTTTACGGACGAATAGACGAAATACCGTGGTTTCGATTCGTCAGTTTTATGTTGCGAATCAATCGTTCGAACACTTAGAAAAAAGTTTTACCGATTTCCAACAAATTTATTTTCGAATCTAAAGGTGATTTGTGATCAAATCATAAATTTGTGTTTTGCAGAAAACATTTAGAAAGCATAGCAGTATAGTAAAATGTTGTTTTCTTTCTGACGAGCCTTCGAGTATATGCGCGGTTCCAAGTTTTTGCGCATCAAATTTTACATCTAATAGGTATATTATGGAAAATACGCTATGGGCAAACATGCTTTATTTTATATTAAATGAATGATTTTACCAATGTAATTAATATAAAGACTATTGAAAACATGACAAAATTGAAAGAAAAATGCAACAAATTTTTCGCAGATAGTACTGATCGGACTGCTTTTTTTTACTTTGCACGAAGTTTAATTTGAAAATTTCATTTACAACTTGAATAAAATTGGTCCTGAGTACGATATTTATTTATTATGTAGCATTCGTCACTTCCTTGATGCTTGGAATCTTCCTAAAAAACTACCTGCGCTGCCGATCCTTCTTTTGCACAGGAGTCGCGTACGTACACGTTCGAGTGAAAACAAGAATGGCTTTTTTTTTTTATTCAAGAATATAATGTTTAAGGCACACTGCTTAAGCTCTAAGATGCCAAGGGCTTTTACTAATTTTAATTTACGACTAACTTAAAACTAGGGTTGTATCATTGAGTAATGTCATATTTGGGTCGCAATGGTTGACTTTGGCAGATCCCGCCTTCAGCTGGTGATCGGCAGTGGCCGGTGAATTGAATATTTCATGAGAGTCTTCCATATGGCGTTGGTGAATGTTCATGTTGGCCGCATTTTTCGGTCCGTGTGGGTCCGCGGACAAGAATGGCTTGTTCGCATTCGTTCGAAAGCATGTGTTCGTCGTATGGTCGATACGGACGTAAGCAAGCATGATGATACAAAGTCAGCGAAAAAAACAAGTCGAATAACAAATGATAGCAAAGATTTTTAATTACAACTAAAATCTGTACCAGAACTGATAGTTTAAAGTTGGATGGGCGTTGTTTTTATGCATGTGCGATGTTTAAAATAGTGATTGATTCGAACGTAAACGGGAATACGAATTTGATATACTTTCGAACGTATCGCATACGGCCGTAAACAAGAATGAGGGTGATAAATAGGGAAATATCAGTGGTAGATAAGTGATAAGTGAAAAAAACTTTACCATTTGTCATGAACTTTTAAAAAATCAATAGTTTATAATCTAGAATTCTTAAATTCGGTTTAAGGATACATTTTGAAGTCGTTATACACTGGGGTCTCTATTTACGCGGTTTTTTTAATGCGGTTTCTTTTTACGCGGCTTTTTTACGCGGATTTCTGAAGTTACGCGTTTTTTTTACGCGGATTTCCAAAGTAACGCGATTTTTCTTGGCTTTAAATTTTTTTTCGATTTTGGAAGTCTCAAAATTTTTCTTGTCCAATAGTCGATTAACAAAAAAAAATTTTTTTTTCTGATTACACCAGATCGTTCATGCATTGCTAAGATATTTGGCATCAAAATATTTTTTTGTTTAGTTTGGTGGTTTTTTTACGCGGATTTCCGAAGTTACGCGGTTTTTTTGCGCGGTTTTTTTACGCGGTACGTATCCCCCGCGTAAAAAGAGTCCTCAGTGTATTTTTATTTATTAATTCCCAACTTAAATTTTTAAACCCGAGAGGGCTAAAAACGATTTGTTGTGGATTTGAACATTGCGTTTTTTGTTTTAATTGGTATTGTCCCTGTATTTTTTTGGTGTCGTCTGTTCCGCCTTTTAATTGTACCGTTACAATTATGCAAGTGGAACATTCAAAATTTGCAAAAAACAACTTCAATTCAATCAACTAGTAGCGATTATCGGTATACGGATGTGTGGAAAAAGCATGTCAGTTTTATTCGTATTCACGTCATCCAGTTATGTCTCAGACATTACCCTTCTGCTTTTTATAATCATGACAACGATAACGAATTTCTTTCCGTGTAGTAAAGGGAATTTGCAGAATTGTTCAGTAATAAGTTAACTATATTGTAATACAACAGTTATAAATATAATTGGCACAAAACGGTAAAATTATAGTAAAAATCTAGAAAATTTCAATCGTCCAAATGATTTGGAGTTTAAGTTTTAGGACTTATTTTAAAGTCTGGAGCATGAAGTTAAATTGTATGATTATCCACGTTAGAACTCACTGTCATAATTGAAAAAAATATATTTCGTCGATTTTTACCTTCCTTTCTAGAAAGGCGAAAGAATCTCTGAAAAAACTTCTGTGGACCCTAGGTGTTATATACCATTCGACTCAGCTCAACGAGATCAGAAAATGACTCTGTGTGTATGTATGTGTGCGTGCACATTCAAACGAATTTTTTATTGCTAAATTTTTTCACAGATTGCTGAACCGATTTCAACAAACTTAGGCTCGTTTGCCAGCTCTTATCAAACTATTGCTTATGTTCGAAGTCTCGTTACTCCATCGTAGCTGATGTTTGTAGCAATGAACTGGTCCGGCGGAAAGGGCCTGGTGAATTACTGTCTGTACTGATAAAGATATCAGGTTTGAATCCTGTTTTGTTCAATCTTCCCGGGTAGAAAATTTTCTTGAATAACTCTGGATAGTAATCAGAAGATATTTGAATGTTTTCTTGTTTTCAGTCGTACTTTAGAAAGAGAATCTATACCTGGTGGATTTACCAGATCGTTTTATATTTAGTTAAAATATGTGATGCAATATTAATTATCATTTAGATAAATCGTCCAGCTCACACCTCTGTACGGGTATGAGGCGGCTCCATCATCATAAGCATCAATTGAACTGGCTGTCACTTCTTCTTCTGGAGATATAATGGTATAACTGACGACTGACCACAAATTTTTCACCAGATTTAATCTCATATGTGACGCAACCAACAAATTCCAGTGTTTTTAATGCGTTACATTTTTTCGAAGATGCTCGAATCGATTTCAAAAGACTTGTACTCGTTTGAAAGCTACTTTTAGGTTAATGTTAAAAATGTTTTAATGTGACTATTTAAAGGCAGATGGATTAAAACAGGTTTTTTTACTACGCATAATGAAATATAGGGTGCCTTTTCAAAATTTACCATCGGAAATAATGATAAGTTTTAGATCGTGAATATCTTCTTTTATAACAGACGTAGTAACAGGGACGGCAAGTCATGAAATTTTGGGGAAGGGGGGCCAAAAAATTATTACTACAGATCTTTGAACTTTGCAATATATAAAGCATTTTTATAAAGAAAACGGAGAGGTTTTGCAAATAGAAAGCAACTAAGTAAAAATCAGAAACATTTTCCCAAATATTTCAGTAATAACCAATATTCGAAAGTGGTGAAATATAGCACATTTCCCATTGCAGTAAATTAGTTTAAAAGTTTTAGTAACTTAGTTAAGAAATATGGAGGATTACGGGGATACCAGAAAAAAGTGTTATATCATAGAATATTTCTAGCTAAATTTCTAATATTTATTCCAGTTGCCAAAATATTGGGGAGCATGGCCCCTCCAATAATTTTTTAGGGGGAAAAAGTACTTTGTCCACCCCCATAGCTGCCGCGTCTGCGTAGCAACATCAATCCTGTTGCTTTCCTTTCTAGGAAAACTGCATCGATCCCAAATAATAATCCCAATTATAACAACATTTTCTTTCGATAATGTAAGTAAAACGGCACTAAAGTAATTAATCCAGTCAACGTGTGAATTATAATGTCGATTTGCTTCGAGAGGCAATTCATTCGAGGGAAATGCCATAACCACCATTGTTAAAAATCGAGGGAGAGTGATTGATGGATCTCAAATAATCTTTCAAAAATTAACAAAAAATGAAGTAGTAAGCGTATTTAATTCGTATTCACGTAGTTCCAAATAGGTATCTGACATAACACATTCATCGAATTTTCGGATTCGTCAAATCGTTCAATATTATTTCCTGGTCTGAGATGCAGAAACTACTACACAAAATAATATTTTCAAATCCCAGTCATAGAAAAAATCTTTTTTATTGCGATAAGGCCAGTCATTGCATTTACAATGCATCATTGTATGAAATTTTCGTCCACTGCCATACGAAATATGGTCATTTGAATCGAATCGAGTCTTAGTGAATTTGCAGAGACAAAAGATAACCCTGCCTGATACGGAAGAAAAGGAGATGCTTTCAGACTGGTGGACTGGATCTCACATACCTCATCTACGAAACAGACAATCGACTTGATTGAAAAGACTAGCACTATTCCGCTTACACTTACAAAATCATATCTGAATTTATTACGAAATAACTTTTCAGCATTCGCGATTCAGGTCCAGCCAACTAAAAATCTTTCGTTTGTATAAGCTTTCCAATGTAAACATGCTTGATAGAGCTCTTTTTAAAGCATCTGTATCTTTCTCTGGATCAGGATGTCACCTACGTAAAAATATATTTTATTTAATATTCATGTTATTTACAGAATTTTATTTAACATACTGCGTTCGAACCCAAAAATTAGCCCAACAATCTATTTCGACAATTCTTCGAAACAATTGTAATGAGACATTTTAAAAATCACTAATGAAACAGAATCGAGGATGTCATAACTATGGAAGAATAAGTAAACGAATATAACCTCTCGTTTGCGGATAAGACTTTCAGAACAATTAGACCTAACACTGTTGAGCTCGAGTCGTGGAAAGAATTGTGTATGTAATTTATCTTTGAAATTATCAGCTTTTATGAACAACTCACCAGTTTTTTGCAATTTGTTATAAGCAACGTCAGATGCAAATACAGTACAAAGGCTAGAACTGTCAATTCGCAAGATGCGTCACTTGATTTGCACTGTTTTTTTTTAAATCACTATCCTAAGATGCATTTGCCTTCCAACAAATGGTTTATGAACTGCATATTGAAGATAGTAGGTAGTTGGTATTGATGTATGAACTGCGGTAATGAACGAAAATGTGTAATGTAGAGCTAGTAATACTCGCTAAAAATAAAAGTGTGATTGTATGTTGAATTAATTCAAACTCCTTTCATCATTTTCTGTGTTTTCCGCAGAGGGCTACATTTTAATTTTGATTTTTTATGTTGGTTGGAATTATTGATTTCACAGCAAACAGAATCTAATGAATTGCATAGAACTCCAAAGCACTCTCGTTTAAGAGGCCAAAAAAGGATAAGAAAAGTCAACGAGAAAATGTCGGAATGCTGAAGTGATTGGAAACATTTGTGTTCAATGTCATTCATAACAACGAAAATCATCTATGGAAGAATGATATGAATGTCGTAAAACTGACAGACTTTAAAATAACACATGGATCAATAAGTCCCGAGACTAAAGCAGAGATGGCGCTCGTAGTAAACCAGTAACCACGTCTTTCTAGAGTACTAACCTTTGCTTGAAACGGGTCAAAATTTTAAGTCGATCCGATCAGAAACAGCTGAGTTATCGAGGTTGGAGTAAAGTCGTTTTGTAGTTTGTTTAAAAAATGGAAAAAACCGAGTTTCGTGTTTTGATAAAACATTGTTTTTAATGAGTAAAAACACCGTGAAAGTGAAACAATGGATTGAAAAATGTTATCCGGACTCTTGTCCATCAAAAGCAACGATTTGTCGGTGGTTCGCCGAGTTTAAACGTGGTCGTACCAACACAAATGACGCGGAACGCTCAGGTAGACCTGTGGAAGCCGTTACACCGGAAAATGTGAATGAAGTCACAAAAATTATAATGAAAGATCGTAAAGTGAAGCTCCGTGAGATTGCTGAGATGACACAGATATCATATGGAAGTGTATTTACTATCTATCCTTCATGAAAAATTGAGCATGAAAAAGGTTTTTCCAAGTGGGTGCCGCGATTGCTTTCGATGGAACAAAAACAGCTGCCACAAGTCGATGAAAACAATGGCAAATTGAACGAATTGGGCTTTGATCTGCTTCCCCACCCTCCATACTCGCCAAATTTAGCCCCCAGTGACTACTGGCTCTTTGCTGATCTTAAAAAAATGCTCCAGGGAAAAAGATTTGGCTCAAATGAGGAGGTCATCGCTAAAACTGAAGCTTATTTTGAAGCGAAAGATAAATTTTTTTGTAAACATGGTATTGAAAAATTGGAAAAACGTTGAAACCATTGTATCACCTTAAAAGGTGATTATGTTGATGAAAAAAAAAAATTGCAAAAAAATGTTGTTTCCATTGTTAGTCTCGGGACTTATTGATCCATGTGTTATATAGACTCGAACAAAACTACTTTCACCTTCTCGACTATTCATCGCGATCTTTCAAAATGTTCCACTAAGTTCCAGAACGATGACAAAGTTCTCCTGCCTATTATAGAAATATTCCAACTATAACAATTTGAACATTTCTCACTAGATTTACCCAAAGATAGCTTGTCACAGACCTGTTTTTTTTGGCCCGGCGATCCGAGTATCATGTATCAGTTCGTGTATGTGCAACAAAAATATGCACTAAATTTTCAACAAGATTGTTGAAACGATTGTAATAAATCTTGACTCAAATCTAAGATATGATGATTTTATAGAAAACGTTTGATTTTATTATTATTGTAAGTTCATTTCAACGCGACTTTAACCATATGGTCTTTCGCCGAGGAAAAATGTTTGATTTTAATTCAAATCCGACTTTCGTTTGGTGAAATTATCTTCCAATAACCGAACTTCTGTGAAAACTGATTGTCATGAAAACTAACTGTCAAACAGTTATTAAAATATTCAGTGAGTGTCTTTTTATTAACCAAACGAAAAAAATGTTGAAGGGTTCATCGAATGGATTTAGGTACAGGTGATAAAAGTTTTTAAGACATTAGTGCCACTAACAGCTTTTTGTTTACTTATAGGCAGAAAATAATTTTGTATCACTTGTCCACTTGCTACCAACACAAATCGTTCAAGGGTAATTTTTGTTGAACTCGACGGATTGTGCAGTATTTTGGAAGGCGCTCATAATTCCGGTCAGTCGGAACATCTGACACTTTTTAAATTTCTCGTGGAATAAAACCATTTAGTCTATTCGTTTTTGTGAATATGTGTTGTTTTTTGAAATCCGAAAATCCAGAATTTTAACCAAAGGAAAACAAACAAACAAAAATAACCGAACAATCTGTTGGATCCATTTGGTTTACAGTTTACGGTAGTTGTTTGACAGTTCAGCAATTACCGAACGATCGGTAACCATTTCAATTACCGAACTGATTACCGAACGTTCAGCTGTTGAAAATTTGGTAAAAAATTACCGAATACTGCGAAATTTTCTAAGTGTGTAACTTTGCCTCATACCTATTTAAAACTAAACAGGTTCTATGATTAAAAAGCTTTCAAGCTTTGTAATGTGAAAATCTAGAACCACGGTTTTTTAAGAGGCAGTAAAATTTGTTTTAGCAAGTAAATGGTTTGATAGAATAAACAGAAATGTTGAAATATTTAGAACAAATTTAACAAAGATAATGAAAAAGCATATTTTTATAAAAATTTCCAGGAATAATAATGCTGAAACGTGAATAATTGTGAAAAGTCAATGTTTGAATTCTCCCACCATTGTTAATCAGGAAATTAGAATTAATATTTCACTTGTAATTGAGTTAAACACAATTTTACATATACCGAAGGCACGACTCTTCCAGAAGTTTCTCTGAACATATTAAAATATTTTTAGCTTCCATGCCATTACTTTGTAGAACGAACCAAGCATTTCAGTTCAGTTGAAAACAATAAGTTTTCGAATTTGTTTGCTTCGAATGATTACAGAGAAAAAAATAATGTCAACATCTGGAGCACATATTTTCATAAATTTGAGTGTTGATAATTGAAGAACCACCTAATTTAATTTTACACTTACAATTCGGTTTTCATTCCATTTTGTTATATTCTAAAGTATACATTCACAACACCATTGGTTCTAGAGTAGTTTAAATTTCGCTACTTTCGCTGTGTACAACAAATTAATTTCCCGTAGTACACTTTTATCGTGCATGAAATCGAATCGAGAAAACAAAATGAAAAAAGTGGATATACGCGACGTCTCGAGACACAAATTTTGTGGGTCTATTATAACATTCTGATGTTTTCTCACTTCCTGTAGTTGTAATTGGCCACAAAGTTAGATTGATTCAATTTCACGCATGGTTGAACGAACGTAGAACAAACGTAGAAGATCGATAGTTGCTCACTTTTGAAAAATAGCTTATACTATTTATGCTCTACTGCTTACCGGTAATTCAAATATTCTTTGCTTTTACTAACAGATCAGATCAGAAATTTTCACAATCCTATCTCAATGAACTGCAATCCAGTGACGACTGAAAAATTTGGCACCACTGTAAGTTATATCAAATATCCACAGCTGCACACACATTTATCATCCAGAATCACATTTCTCCCTTCGAATAGCATTCTAGCATTCTCCTAGACCCGAATCAGAAAGACCAGAAGCAGAAAAAAACGCTAGCTTCAATGAAATACACACGGAAAATTAGAAACACAGAAAAATCAAATAATTAAAACAAAGAATTACACTCCAGGCTCGTGGGAAGCCGGAAAACGTTGCACATACAGAAGCCGGTTCAGGTTATTTTCTCCAAATGCCGGACACAGACACCATCTAATGCGTGATAAGCACAGGTTCTTCCTATTTCTGCGGTCGATAGATCGCGATACCCATGCGAACGAGTGGAACGCACAGCTCAGACTAACCGGACAAATACACCAACAGTGACATAGACACTGGAGAATGTTCTGCCTGGAGAAGAAGGAGCATACCACGGTAGAACAGATTCCGTACGTGCATGCCATAGTAGGATAGGCGAATAAGATACCGACACAGAACAGCATAAATCGTACAATACACGTAAAATGACAGAATTTAGCCGGCTTTTGTGAAGCTGTATGCGTGAGGTACTATATGCGGGCCTATCCGACATATGTCATAGATATCCAAAGCTAGGCGCCATCTATTGATGAACATTTTCGCTGCTATCGATTTGTGTGTTTTATCTTGGACGATGTACAATTTATCAAGAACGCTATCTCAGATAACGCTCAATCCTGTGAGCCAGCAAAAATGCCACAATAATTTTTAAAATATGTGAATGGATTTCCTCTGAGTTTTATCTTATTTTGCACGTTGCAAAGTTTCCGTGCTTGAACTTTTGATAAGAAAACATTCTTCATGTGAAGAGGAGTTGAACAACAATTTCAAATAATTTTAACTTGTTATGCAATCACAGTGAAAATCGATATTTAAACCGAGTGTCATATACCTTCGACTCAGTTCGTCGAGTACGCAAAATGTAAAATTTCTTTGCACTCACTTTTCTCGGAAATAACTTAACCGATTTACATGAGCTTGATTTCAATTCAAGGTCTTGTAATCCCATACCTTGAATTTCATTCGAATCCGACTTCTGGCTCCGGAATTATAAGGTAATATTACCAAATTTATTAGGAAATGCGTTCTCAATTTTCTCTGAAATTTCTCAACCGATTTCCACAAACTAAGATGTAAATGAAAGGTCATGGAATTCTTTAAAAAGATTCCAGAAAAATAGGTTCCGATCAGACTTCCGGTTCCGGCATTACAGCGCAATAAGTGAAAATATTTGAACCATTTCATGAGTATTTTTTTCACAAGTGATGGCGAAACGAGGTAAAAACTTTCATATAACTGACTGGTAAATTATTCTAGTTGGCTGATCTTGTTTGTTGGTAGATATATAAACCTACTTTGGGACTACTAGTCCCCGGTTTCCGGTTCCAAAAGCACCGATAATATTGAAGCAAAACTCCAAAAGTGGAATCCGCTTTTATTTCTAAGCAAAGGTTAAACTGATTTGCACAAATCTTGATTCAAATTAAAACTCTCAGTGTGTTAAAGCTTGCTTCATTTAGAATTGGAACAAACTTTTGCTCATATTGTGGCGCTCCTGGTGGACAGATTTGGAAGCTCTTGGCGCCCACGTGTCGGGAATTTTGTCAGCTTCACGTATGATTTTTGACATTCCGAAAATCGACTGTACTTTGTAAACAATCAACATGGAAGCCGAAAGAAGGAAAAAAAATTGTGCACAGTTATTTGGAAAATCCATTGTGGTCTGCATCTAAGCTAGCTGCCCAGAAATACCGAATGGCGCGTTTTCAAACGGTATAAGGAAAGATTGACGACGATTCGGAAGTGGAGGCCAATCGTCGGAGTGGAACTGTCGATCGGAAACTGCGTGGTAAGATTTTGTAGACGATTAAGAGGAATCCTAATCTGTCGGACCGTGATTTGGACAGAAAATTTGGTACTGCCCATAGTACCGTGAGAAGAACTCGACTCCGGGAAGGAATCAAGTCGTATCGAGGTAGCAAACAGCCAAATCGAACCATAAAACAGAATAGTGTGGTCAAAATTAGTGCTCGGAAACTATATGACCAGGTGCTGATCAAGTTCGACGGGTGTCTTCTGATGGACGATGAAACCTATGTCAAGGCTGACTTCAGGCAAATCCCAGGTCAAAGATTTTACTTGGCAACGACTCGGGGGGATGTTCCAGCCAAATTTAAATTTGTTTTTGCCGACAAATTTGCAAGAAAATTTATGATTTGGCCGGGCATTTGCAGCTGCGGCAAAAAAACGAAAGTTTTCGTTACAAATAAGACAATGACATCGGAACTATACCAAAAAGAGTGTCTCCAAAAACGAATTTTGCCGTTCATTCGATCCCACGACCATCCTGTAATGTTTTGGCCAGATTTGGCAAGCTGTCATTACAGCAAAGCCGTTTAAGAATGGTATGCAGAGAAAGTGGTCCAGTTTGTTCCGAAAAACCTTAACCCACTCAACTGCCCCCAGTTCCGCCCTATTGAGAAATACTGGGCAATCATGAAGAGGAGACTCAAGGCAAAGGGTAACGTTGTCAAAGACATTAATCAGATGACGACCTGGTGGAATAAGATAGCTAAAACGATGGACGAAGAAGGTGTGCGCCGCCTACTGAGCCGTGTTACAGGAAAAATTCGAGAATTCCTTCAAAACCGTGACGAATAATTTTATCCGTATTTTTTCTTAAAAGTATGAAGAAAACGCTACATTTGTATAAAAAAAGATCTTGAATACAATCATAAATAACTGAAATACAGGCAATTGTCTTTGTTCCAATTCTAAATGAAGCAAGCTTTAATTTTATACAATTTCAGGTTATACTTGATTTCGACTGGGGTGATAATCGTGGAAAACTATAAAACGGCTGTCTCAGTTTTATAGTACAAACGAATGTTGTTTACTGTCCGACGTTTCGGCCTTTTATGTAGGCCTTTTTCAAGGAAAACTGGAAAATTTATTGTGTTACATTGACAAAAACATAGAGCGTTGAACAAATAATACAATGTAAAAACTTACTAAAGTCTATCGTTTATAGTCAAAATATGTCGATGTTTGACGCTACGTTGTCTGGTCAATTTTAGAACATGCTTTAAGATATATTGACTGCATAACAAATATTTTGTTTGCATAAATCACGTACAGTGTTTTTTAGTTTAACGACTATTCTGAAGCTTTCATCATGGTGATCAAAAACAATGAGCTTATCAACGTTATCGTTGAAAAGCTCAGCAAAGTGCTGTGTAGAGTACGGTAGTATTGGTGTTAATCGGAGAGTTGTCATTTCATATCGTATTTGATGGATTTGATAGAATGTAGAATACCAGCGTAAGTGGTGTTGAGGTCTTGTACATCGGTGCGATGATTAACAGTTTTGGTAGTATTGGAAATATGACACATTTCCAACAGAGGCAAAGCTGTAGATCGCAAAGATCGATCTATGATCTTCGTTTTCTCCAATGCAAAATTGTGTCCTTGATGGTGTGATGAACGAGTGCTGTTTTTTCTTTTAGCCTTGATATTTCTTCATCTGCGTGTGGTGGTGGATTTTCAGTTAATTTTAAAAATTCATTAATGTTGGATCAATGACCACTGAGTCTGGTTTTCAGTTGATTGGTTGTCATTCCAATGTATGCATTTTCACAGTCAATTTCATCCAGATCCGACTTACGCATTCAAAAACATAGGGCGATAAGTGTCAAAACTTTCAAACCATCATACAAACTAAAAATGCATCAGAGCGTGATGGCACGGAAGAAGAAAACACCACCGTCATTACGAACGAAGCACACAACACGCTTTGTTCAATTTCGTATAGCGTGTACGAGAGAACGGAAAGAGAACGAAAATATATTTTATATATATATAATATGTTTTATTCGCGAATGTGATTATTTCTTTGCAAGGCCAAGGAACATAATTTTCAATATTACTGGTAGAAGTGATAGAAATTGATTGATATAAACGCATTTTCCAAAACGACCACATTCTCAGTTTTTTCGTTTGCTTCAGATATAACATAATGCCCCAGCAGCCGTATAATATGTCCCACAACAACAGACATTATACACCACAACAATGATGCATTATGCCCATTGAAATGTCAAAATAGAAATGAAGTAGAAAAAGAGATATTATATGCATCATAAATTATTTGCTTAGTCAACTAATTGTTATCTGAAAGCAACATTTTGAATCCTCCCAACGCTACATTTTGTTGGAGTCGTCGTTATAAATTTTTAAAACAATATTTTAAATCAAGGCAAACATATCGAAGATGGAACATAATGTCCGCGAAGTAACTAAAAAAATTAGTATATTAAAGAAATGGTATTGTTTATTTGCATGCTCATATCCCAAATAGAGACATTAGCACGGTTAAAAGAGAGTTTCTAAGTAGCAACCGGCCATTACACGTTTTCTACGGATAAAATGCTTGTTTAGTCGATGCCAAGCCCTACATTGAAAAGCTGCCTAATGATATTTTCAGTTTTTTTATATTTTCCAGCAAACAACAACTGCCTAACTTGCATAGCAGAAAGATCCTATGAAATGATAGTGTTAGTCATAAAACTTCTGTTTAGAAAAATCTTGAATGCTCAAAAAAGAAAGAGCGGAACTTTACAATGCTTTCCCCTACAACTTTTTCAAAACACAGCCAAATTCATCGGCTGTGATTACAAATGATTATATTGATAATAACTGCCAAAACTGTATTACGGCTATGACGGTCTCCGGGTCTGGAAATAGATTGTCAAAAACTCCATGCGAACTTGCATCGATTTCTAATGGAATGTTTATCAGAAAGGCTTCATTTCACCACAAGGTGGATTAAACACATTAAAACATTCCGAATCAAACAGTTTATTTGCGACCCACAAGGTTCCACGAAGGAAATATAGATAAAAATTTGGGTTTTTGGGATAAAGATGTGAATGATTGTGTGTAATACTTTTGTTAGTATTTGATTCTATGATTGTTAGGAAAACTCTCAAGTTCTCTCACTCAATAATAATTAAGCTACATCCAGATATGTATTCCGATCCTGAACACTAGATCTAGTTATCGAACAAGGCTTCTGGATCGGAATACTGAATCTGAACCTGGATTCTGGACTGAGATTCTTTATCGGGATATGGATGAACTTGAAGTAGAATTCAGTACTTGGATTCGAAACATCGATCTGGATTCTAGACCTGAATCGAGATTAAGAACCTGAACTCCTGATAGAGAGCTTACCCTAGATTCTGAACCTGAACCAGAATTCGAAGCATAGGCTTGGCCTTGGATTCTGAACCAGAATATTGTTTTCCGAACTTTTGGCACTAAACTTTGAACCTAGACTGTGGACCTGAGTTATGTGCCTGGATTCTCGACCAGTATTTTGCCCTTGGACTGTGAATTTAAGCTGGATTCTAGACCAGAGCTTTCTAGGATTCCTCAATTCTAAACTTGAACCTGACTTATTGACGGAGATTCTTAACCTAGACCAGGACTCTGAACCTCAGGATCCAAGACAAGTTTTCTGGTTCTGAAACAGTGAATCTGGACATGTATTTTGAAGCAGAAATCTGCACTTGAATTCTTAACATGGATTCGGTTTCTAGACCTGACTCGAATTACTGGCGTAGATTTTGAGTCTAAATCTGGAACGGGATTCTTGATCTGGATTCAGGATTTTAAACAAGATTTTTTACTCTGATCATTTGACAGAAATCCGGGTCATGCACCAGAATCGTGTACCTGGAACTTGATCCTGATTTTCAATTCTGAACCTGAACCTTGATTCAGGAACCGAACTGTGGACTTGGATTATAGATCCAAATTTTGTAGCATGATTGAGGACTTCAATTCTGGAACTGAGTTCTGTATCTGCATTATGGATAAAGATTCTGACCTTGAATTTGTATTCTGACCCTGAACCAATATTCTCTGCTGGTATTCAGGACCTGGATCTAACTCCTGTAACTTGATCTAACCTATGAATTTGAGATCTGAGTGCAGAAACTGAATTTTGAACATACCTTATGATAAAAAAAGAACCGGAATTTTCATTTCAAAATTCCCGCGCTTGTCCAATCGGTAAACTTTTATTCTCTCAACGTTGGCAACACTTTTATACACATTCTGTCAAATTTTGACGCATATCGTACGATTAGGGTAACAGAGGTATTTTAGCCCACTTTAGGATTGATTTTATTTTGGCCCACTTTGTAAATATATCCATCAAATGTTGAAATATCTTTGAAAAACCCTTCCGCAATGGATAATTCAATGTGATTAGCTTCAAATTGATGCAACATGGGTTACTCAATATCGATTAAATCCATAAAGTTTGTTAAGTGGGCCAAAATATATGAAGTGGCCAAAATACCTCTGTTACCCTAGTTTATTTTGGCGTCTATACAAAGAAGTTGAAAAATTTTCGTGTGGCGATTTTTATAATGGTTGAAAATTTAGAACAACGGCTCGCCTTCGAAGCGCCATTCGGTCGATTGTTGTGCGGTTTCGACGGCATATTCATAGATCCATACCTCATCACCAGTTATGATGCATTCGATGAATGTGGGGTCACTATTTGCGTTGGAAATCATCTCTTTGGCCACATCAACACGACGCTGTTCTTGAATGAAATTCAGCTTTTTTGGCACCAGCCGTAAAGCGACGCGTTTCAAACCCAAAACATCAGTTAAAATGTGTTCGGCTGATCCATAAGAGATGCCCAATAACACAGCAATCTCTCTAATCGGTACAGAACGATTTTGCAACACGATTTGCTTCTCCGATTCAATGTTTTCTTCAGTAACAGATGTTGTTGGACGGCCAGGGATTTCATCATGATCCAAGCTTGTACCTTTGAAGCGTTTATACCACTCGTATGCCGTAAATTTGTATAGACGCCAAACAAAAACTAATCGTACGATATGCGTCAAAATTTGACAGAATGTGTATAAAACTGTTGCCAACGTTGAGAGAATAAAAGTTTACCGATTGGACAAGCGCGGGAATTTTAAAATGAAAATTCCGGTTCTTTTTTGATCATATGGTATATTCGGGACTTCGATACTGGAACAGAATTCTTAGTCTGGACCTGGATTCAGGAACGAGATGCTGCACCTCGACTCTTGACCTTAACTTGAACCGAGATACTGGACCAAAATTCTTGACAGAGTTTGACTAGATTCTGTAAAATAATTCTCAGCCTGGACTTGGACTTTGGTTCTGCGCCAGAATCCCGGATTTGAATTTGGATCCTGACAGTTTTGGAACCTGAAACTAGATCCGGAACCTTGACTCTTCACCTGAATTCTGGACCGTGATCTGAATTCTGAACATGGACCTGGACTTAAGTTTTGAACATAAATTCTTATTTCAGACCAAGATTCTGGATCTGAATTCGTGAAAAAATTTAGAATCTAAACCTAAATTCTGATCCGAGAAGCAGGTTTCTGGACCTTAATCCTGTATTTGAACAAAATTTTGGACTCGAATTCCGAAAATTCTACATGAATGTGGCCCTGGGTTCTAATTCTGAATTCTGAACCTGGACCTGAATTTTCTTTCTGTATTTTATATGGATTGAATTTGGAAAAAATACATGATTTGAATTTCTAATGAAACATTTAAACTGTAACACCATCTCAGCATTCATCTTCTCACTTTCATTTTCTTACTTTCAAATTTCACAAGCATTTAAGGATTTACTAATCACATCATTCTTATAACTAATAGATTAACTTGATTCTGGATTGTATTTTGCAATGATACATTAAAAAGTTTTCCACATTTACTCAGGATCCATCTAACATAGATTTTTTTAAACTAACGAATCCCATTATTTGCGACTCATTGCCCGCCTGTTGTCAATTTTGAGTTTACTACCCACTAAACATGAGCTAGAGCCCACCAGTGGGCTGTAGGGACCATTTCGGTAATCACTGATCTAGAGCGACACACTTGACCCATCGGTCCTCCAACATTTTGATGCCCTTAAGAAAAAAGATTTGTCAAGACCTTCAAAATAGGTTACCGTTCCGTTTCCGTTCTGATCCGGGAAGTGCAATGACCTCAGCATACGACGAAAATTTCTTTCCCTGCAGAACCTTTTTCAAGTTTGGAAATAGATAACGCTGTGGGCCAGGTCTGAAAAATACGGGGGATGGTGGACCAATCTGTACCGCAAATCAATCAATTTCACCGTTTCTTTTATGCATGAATGCGCTGGTGCGTCTTTTTTCATAGCTTGATGAAAACTAGAACTCGTCTGACACGATCAGTTGTTATTCAAACACTAGTGATTAGATTTTCATGCAATTTTGTATTTGGCCATCTAGAGGCTTGTTCTCAACAAAAATATACGAAACTATTCACGTCTTTTCTGTGAGAGGCCCGGGACTTTCCATTCCAAGTAGTATTCCGGAACAAAGTTTGTTCTAATCGGCCAAACAATCCAGTGGTTCACGACAACTGATCTAACATTTTTTGATGAACCGTCGACTCGAAAGTGCATACAAAATATATTTTTTCTTTCCATACAAATTGTCTTGAGCCGAGTTAATCTCTTCATCCGAGAAAAACAAATCAGGTTAAATTTTTTTGTGCTTAAGGTAAATCACAATTATTCATTCTGTTTTTTCTCGTCAGTGCATAAAATTATCACGTAAAATCAAAATTATTAAGTTGTTGAAATCATTGAACTTTAGTTTAAGAGGAGCTTAAAGTATAAGTCTTTTTAGCGCTTCAAGTTGATCTACTACGATAAACAACCAAGTAAACTGCTCTTTTTTTGACGAGTCACAGACGAAGTGGAGATCTGAATTAGTTATCTATCTTGACCACAATAATATTCACTTAGTAAAACTGTAAACTCACGTCGTCATATTTACAGTTGATTGAATACAAGGTACAAGCATTGTGATTTATTTTTATGTGAAAGTTATTCTGACAAGAGAGGTGAACCACCAAAGAGTTAAAACTTCTATAGTCAAAAATATGAAAAAAATATCTCTGCATTATTTCTAGAAACGGCTTTATATCGGATGAATTTTATCAGTCTCGGATTTCGGATAATTGATAGCATAGAACTAATTGAACCTTTCAATTTGAGAAGACTGTCGAAGTATTATTATTATGTTACTGCTTTTATTGAATGTTAGGGAATCATTATCTAACTGCTGCATTATGTTTCCTTTGTTTTCAATGTAACGAGAGCTATTATTCCTATACATCCGGTTGCATATATTCAGACTGACGTTTATATATATAATGAAATGACATCTATTGTGCTTGTCAGCAAACTACCAGCAGCGTCCAAGAAACTGCCACTAAAATTTCCTTTAGCAATATGTGATACAGACTTTTGAACCGTTACTTCTACTAGTTTTGAACGTATTCCGTTGTATTGTTTACTAAATCAGGTGCATTTTTTATTCCCTTCTAATACACTGAAGTAATCCACAACCGGGATTGATATATTTGCTAGGGTTGCTACAGAGTTGCTGGAAAACATTTTGTTGAGTCCCTGTATAAATGAAGTAGCTTTTTGATCGTACCTCTCCTATCCCATATAACCCTGCTCATTGTGCCATTCGATTCCAAGTTTCAAGCTTTCTCTTACAAATCTTACTTTCGAACGATTACTTTTTATTTTGGCATCGATATCCATGAATGCTACCTCATTTATACACAAGACCCTAATACAGATTGACTTCTTGTTACGAACAATTTTTTTTGTGACATACGTCACACTTCGCAGGATTACTTCCACAATTCTTTCGTTAATTGCATACGCGTTAGAATCCGTTAAATACTCGATAGGTTAACGTTGTTTTCGTGTGATATTACGCACAAACTGCTATTACGGAAGAGTCACAACTTTGGATGCAATAATAAACAACAGAATATTTATATAACTAGACAAGCGCCTCCCGCATTGTTGTTTATCGCTATCGTTAAGTAAACATTTCAATCAAAGTTCGAACAGAAATTACACGTATAATCTAAGTTAACCCGAAACGAACAGTCAATTGAAAATTCAAAAATACTCGCACAGATCGAATCGCAAATTGGCAGATACCAAACAAGAGAAAAGCAAGAACAAAAAGTAACACAAAGAAATAACTAGCTCCAAATTCCTAACCGAACAATTTATCGAAACACTGATGGCAGTACGGTTTATCGTTCTGTTCCTTGAAGGTGCCCTTGTTCAGCTGCTTCAGACAGAAGGCACACACGAAATGCTCCGGGTGGAATTTCTTGAACATGGCCGTGATGCACCGGCCGGTGATGGGTTTCGAGCAGCCGGCACACAGCGAACCACGTTTGGCGTGATAATGTGTCTCGCAGTACGGCAGGCCCTCGTGGTCGAAGAAGGATCCCCCGAAGAACGGTTGGCGGCAGTCCTGCGGGAAATAATCGAACCATGGAATTAGTAGGCGTGGCAAAGATGTTCGGTAAAACATTTGATATAATTATTATTAAATTCTATTGAAAAATACTATCTGAAACCCGTTTACTTGCCAAGATATCTACGCACTGTAATATTTTCGAGAATAATGACTAAAGCAAGTCATCACCCCGCGTTGGCGGTTCAATGCATAGGGTCTTACAAGCCTGTTGTCATATGCTCGACTCCCGATCTGGAAGGATTCATACTGTCAGTAGAATCGTAATACTAGTCATACAATAATTCTGTACGTTATGAATCTGCTACCAAGTCTGTTGAAACAGAAACGCCAAATTCCACAAAAGGAATGTAATGCCAAGACTTTACTTTTTAAGCCATTGACGATCACATCTGGTTGCTATTACGTTTGAGAACAGACAACCTGTAGTTTGAGATGTAACCTCTTCTATAGGTGATCAAACACATCAAGAATTTCCCTGCTATTCAGTTATAATTTCAATTATACCCTGATGCGATTATATAATATACAAAGTCCAATTAAAAATAATTTAACACAATAAAACATAACATTATATTTTTACTCGGGAACCTACATGGAATACAAAAACATACATAACAATTGCTGGAAGACCTTCAACAATTTCCAAAGTCAAAAAAAAGTGCAAAACTTCAATGCACATATCAAGCTTGAGTTAATTCCATCAAAACACCACTAGTATCGATTATGCGAGTCAGTAAACAACAGTAATTGCCGTTGCACTCAAATGTGTCCGGATCACGCAAACTGAAACGAGTGCTGGCACTATCTGGCATAGAGAAGACTGGTTTAGATGCACGTTTAGTAAACATTACTACATTAATTGGTTTTATTTCAAACACAATTCTGTAGCTTAGTAGGTGATCAACGCTTGAGAAGGCGATAATAGAAGAAACGCTCGACAAACGATGAGTTGTATGCCTCAAAAGAAAAACACTTTTAATAAAGTGTTCATAGTCCTTACGTCGCCACCACTGATCCGTTTGTATGCACGGAAAACCTTTGATATTTGCAGTATGTCTAAATAAATCGAGAACGGTTGCTTCTAAGAAAGAACCCTTGAACTGTAAAATTATATTCTGCTGTTTGAATGACTATTTTTCATGCAAAGCTTACAGCTTTGTAAATGCCTTTGAATTGTTTAAGTTGTAGCATTTTCATTATTGAAATAACACGAATCAGTTTTGTGCTGGTTTGAAATAAAATTATCACAAAAAGTTTTTTTCGATAAATATTTTAAATTTCAAAAAAAAATGTTATCGATTTCCAACAATTTTTGAGTTTAAATTATAAAGATCCGCAATTTTGAAAAAGCAGGCTTAACACAAATTGATCCCTCCCACCATGAAAAAGAAATGGATCGATGTGTTGGAAATGTGTGTCGAGCAGAGATGCCAGGTAAAAATTTCAAATATCTGCAGACAGGGTCTGTAAATCTGAAAAAAAATCTGCAGTCA
Source organism: Malaya genurostris (assembly GCF_030247185.1). Taxonomy (NCBI): domain Eukaryota; kingdom Metazoa; phylum Arthropoda; class Insecta; order Diptera; family Culicidae; genus Malaya; species Malaya genurostris. The sequence continues at coordinate 269,507,465 of NC_080571.1, forward strand.
GCAAGTATGTCTGTAAGAATTTCAAAAGTCTGCAAGTCTGCGAGAATTTCAAAAGTTTGCACAAGTCTGCACAACAAAAAATGTCTGCAGCACTATACCCCAAATCTGCAGATTTACAGACAATTCAGCAGACCTGGCATCTCTGGTGTCGAGTTTCGGAGTATACGATGTCTGATTAACGGATGGCAACTAAAATTTTGGAATATTGTTGAGGCCTGTATGCTTAACAACAAACGAGCTCAGAAAGAACTAAGAGTGTGTATGTGTTAGCTCTCTTTCTCCTCTTTCTGCTTTCTGCTAGTTTTGTTCATGCTTGCTCAGTTTCGCTCAAAATGCCGTCGAAACAAGAAGTATTTCTCGAGCTCATTGTACAGTTCTACGAAACTGCACAGAAATCTCGGCAAATAGTATACGGTACAACATTTTAAAAGCAAAAATGTTGCCCAACAACTGCTCGTAAGGAAGGTAGTGGAAGACCAGCCAAAATTCTGGACGCAAAAGGACTTCGTTCTCTTTCTCGTGCCTTCAACAACAAGGATTCACTGAGTCAAAGGGATGCCGCAAAAAAAGTTAAACTGTTCTCACCAGTACATCTGCAAAACATTGAAAAGACTCGGAATAAAGTACCGAAGGAAGACACGAGCCCCGGGATATACTGACGCACAGATTTCAACGCTGAATTCCCAATGCCGCTGGTTGATTGAAATTTTTTCCGGAAAAAGTTTGGTTTTGGACGACGAAAGTTACTTCCCTCTTTCGAAGACGCAGATTCCCGCAAACGATCGATACTATTCAACGGATAGTTCTACTGTACATCCGAACATAAAATATTAGTTTAAACATAAGTTTGAACAGAAAGTGATGCTGTACATTGTCATTTCCGAGAAAGCCATTTCTAAGCCATGGTTCAAGCCCTCTGGTTTGGCAATCAATCAAGATGTGTACCAGAACGAATGTTTGAAGAAAATTTTGATCCCGTTTCTTCCAAAACATCATGCTGATGGACAATACGTGTTTTGGCCGGATCGCGTCATCGCATTGCGCCAAAAATCACAATCGTTCCTGAATACCTATTCGATCTTATTTGTACCCAAAAACCACAACCCGATAAATCTACCTCAGTGTCACCTAATCGAAGATTGTTTCGGGGTTTTGAGCTTCTTGGTGTACAAAAATAACTGGAGAGCCACGAATTGCTAACAGTTCATTGGTAGAATCAAGATGTATTCGCAAAGTTGACATGAAGGCCGTACAACGCTCATGTTCCGACATCAAACGGAAGCTTCGCCGAACATCCGATTACGGACCGTTTTCAAATGTTCACTATTTTTTTTCAACAATGGACAATGTATCTTTAATTTCAATAAATCAGATTTTCTCCAAGTATGTTTGTTTTTTTTTTGACAGCTTGAGAAAGAAATTCCAAAATTTTAGTTGCCACCCATTGCTTCCCATTTTGGGAAACGTTCGCCAATATTCTGGTTAGATTTAGCTGATGCAAATGAAATGCTCAGGACAAACAACAAATTTAAACTAAGTTTATGAAACAGTAGAAAATATGGTCCATTTACATTGGTTTACTGTTCAGAAACCTTTCCTGCAACGTTCGTGGAGTGGAGAATCTACTGAGACTGGTTTTAAAAAAATCGACTACCCGTCCACACGATATCTTCTGAAGTTGAACTCTGATACATCCTAATAATGTATCGAATTGATCAGGAGACTTGTCTGAAATGCGTGAACCTCTAATACTATCAGGCACGTAGGTACAAGTCCAGGCCCCTCCCGAAATTGAACACTCATCGATTGGTTTGATTTATACTATTTAAAAATTCAACTTTAATATATATGTGTTCGGTTGCAGATAGCGTCATTCCGACAAATATCATAGCATTCCGACAAATATAATAGCAGCACGTTCCATTTGAGCCAAATACCGGAGCAAACAGACGCTTGTACTTTTTGCTGCATTCAAAACAAATTTTAATTGCTTAAAAATCAGCACAAAAGTTTTTTCTGACATTTTTTTATAGTATCATATATTAAAGATCATCAATCGGAAAGGTGAGTGGATTGAGGTGATTTAATACGGTGTCTATTTCGTGATTTAATACCGGATGCTATCAAAATTTTCGCAACCAAAGATCTGTTTTGTCATCAAAATGTCTACCGATTTCGGTTACCGGCACCCCATTTTTTCGACAAATCGTGAAAAATTGTCAGTGATATGCAGGCTGCTGTCGAGACAAAGCAAGCCAAAGTTTTGTCCAAACATCTAGCTGCTCATACAGCTGAAGCTCTAGCTAAGAAAAAACGTGGAAGACCGGCCAAATCAACACCCAAGGCGCCACATCCAAACCATCGACCAAGGAAGCCAAGGTGAAATCACCATCAGACAATGAAGACTTTTGTCTAAAACGCTTCCAAAAAGAAAAAAAAATTTTCTTTTTTTTCTTTGAATTACTGCAGTCTTTACATATATTTTTTCCATTTTTAGTGAAATAACCGAACACCTTTTTTGAAATGGCCAAAATTTATTGCTTTATTAAATCAATAATAATTTTTTTTCAATCAAATGAATCAACTTAGTTTCATAATCAGTTGTTAGCTAGGGACTTTAGCTTTCCATTGATGTATAGATGTCCGCATAATGTGCACTAAGTCAGAAGTTATGAGATTAAAATAAAAGGGTGCCGGTTACCGAACACTCTCCCCTACAATCAATTTTCTATACACATTAGAGGTTGGCGAGAGAATAAATGTCTTGCAATAAAAAAAATCGTGTCGATTGGGTCAGTAGTTCTATTTTTATCGTGTGGACGGAAGGTTTCGAGAAAATGAGCTTCAAAGTTTATGTGTTTCAAAGGCGCGAGTAAATTCAAAGAAGAGTATCTCTGAAAAGATTCAAGGTATGACTTTGAAACTTTGAAATTATGTTCTCAGACAACACATCAATCGATTAAAACACTAAATGAAAAATCGAACATCTAAAGCGTAGCATTTTGCTTTCGTTTTAACCTATATTTATTGGACTTTAACATATTGCGATTTTCGAGTGAGTCATTAGTCAGGTTAAAAATTTCTCACTTTTCCTAAAATTTCCAGAGCAATTTTATACGTACGAGGTCTGTTCAAAAAGTTCCCGGAATTTTTTAATGGCGCGCGTCTGGAGAGTCCGGTGGTCAATTTTTTTTATTGTGTTGGTACATGTGTCCCTAATGTATGGTGAAATTTTCAGCTGTATTCATTGTTTACATTCTGTCTTGTAGCGGCTGGTGTAGACGTGTTTTTTCGAGCTCGGCGATTTATGTTAGTTTAAACAATGGAAGAATTGAAGAGTCAAAGAATTTGTATTAAATTTTGCGTGAAAAATGAAATAAAGTGTAACCAAGTGTGCGAAATGTTACAGAGAGCCTACGGTGAGTCTGCTATGAAAAAAAAAACAAGTGTTTACGAGTGGTATAAGCGTTTCCAAGATGGCCGCGAAGACGTTGAAGACGACGAACGCTCCGGCCGGCAGAGATGGCTTTTCACCAGAGAGATACACGCTAGTGTCAGATTTTTGCCACACCGAGGATGAAAAAAACGAAGCACCGCACAAAGCGGAAAGCGCACTTCTTCTCAGTGTCGAATAGACAGCATTTGAGTGTGTGCTTGTGGTTAAAGCAGCTGGCGCGAGTGAAACACATTCTCTTCGCATGAATCGCTCACACGCGCTCTCGTCTAAATACACCCAAGTGACCACTGGCGCGTGATGTTGAGCGAACACTTCTGTGAACTTCAATTAATAGAGAGTATATGCAAGGAAAACCGAAAATTTTACGATAAATTGTTTTATTTTGCTGATTTTGCGTGTCCACGCTTCATCTACGCAAACCATACAGCAGAGTGCTCACCGGCGTGTACACCTCTGTGAAAGTATCTGCATCCACCTCAGAGAATTTATTAGCTAATGCTCTAGCACTTTGGTGCGATTCAGTGGAAGAGGTAAAAGGAAATAAACAAACGCACTCATGATGCGTGTACACTTTACACAACAGTGGTGTATAAATGTGAAAGAGAAGAGCTCTCGTTGAAGTTGTCAGTGCGAGGGGAGAAATTTTGCTTGCTCTTCGTCACACAGAGGAGATAGACATCTCTGCCGGCCGGCCCAGCACGTCAATAATCGATGAAAATGTGGGAAAAGTGGAAAAAATGATGATGGATGATCGCCGAATCACTATTAGAGAAGTTGCCGATGAAGTTGGCATATCAGTTGGCTCATGCCATCATATTTTTTCAAATTTTTTGAGCATGAAACGAGTGGCAGCACATTCGTTCCAAAACTGCTGAATTTTGATCAAAAAAACAAACGCATTAATCATGCCCCAACCTCCTTATTCACCAGATATCGCTCCGTGTGATTTTTTCCTGTTCCCAAAGTTGAAGAGACCCATGAAAAGACAGCGTTTTTCATCGATTGAAGAGATAAAGGCAGAATCGCTGAGAGTGCTACAGAGCATTACAAAAAGTGACTATCAGGGGTGTTTCGAAGACTGGAAAAAACGCTGGCATAAGTGTATTATATCTAGGGGGGATTACTTGAAGGGGACCATATAGATGTAGACGAATAAATAAATATTTTTTTAGAAAAATGAGAATTCCGGGTACTTTTTGAACAGACCTCGTATATTAACGTCATAGAGGCACTCTATGACAAATCGACTGATCCAATCGACATGAATCGTCTTTTTTTTGTAAGACGTAAGTGCGTCAACCTTCAATATGTATAAAAAATTGGTTTTAATATTTTACTTTATAGAAAAATCAACAAGAAAACACCTTATTTTTTCCTGCATATACACTTAGGTCTCTTTCTAGGCGGGTGATACATACCGCGTAAAAAACCGCGCTTTAAAACCGCGTAACTTTGGAAATCCGCGTAGAAAAAAACCGTAAAATTGAAGTATTATTTTTTGATGCCGATTTTTTCAATACCAAATATCTTAGAAATGCATGAAACGTCTACAATCTCAATCAATTTTTTTTTTTGGAAAAAATCAACTTTGAATTTTTTTTTGAGATTTCCGAAATTAAAATTTTTTTATGCCAAATGTCTTAGAAATTCATGAAACGTTGAGATATGGTATAAGCCCAAAAATTTTTTTTTGGAAAAATTATTATTATGTTGCTTTATTTACCCTCAGTTTTAACCTTACGGTCATTCGCCGAGGTCGTTTTTTTGGAAAAAATAACGTCTTTAGGACTTAGGGAATTTGAGACCGCGTAACTTCGGAAATCCGCGTAGAAAGAAAACGCAAATTGAAGAATTTATTTATGGCATGTCTTAGAAATGCATGAAACGTCGAGATCTGATGTAATCTAACAAAAATTTGAAAAATATTCAAAACTTTCTGTTAGACCTAAAAAAATCAGGATAATACCAGATCTTTACGTTTCATGCATTTCTAAGATAAAACAAGATAATTGTATTACTTTGTAACTTCCGCGTAACTCCGGAAATTCCGCCTAAAAAAATCGCGTAACTTCGGAAATCCCCGTCGAAAAACCGCATAAAAAGCCCCGTAAAACAGGCTTCAGCGAATGTTTGTATGTTTATATGGACTAAATATTAAACATTCACATAATATCTGAGATTCACACACTTCAGACAAGTCTCCTGATCAATTTGATACATTATTTGGATTTATTAGATTTCAGTTCAAAATTTTTTGAGGAATATGGCATCGGAAAGTAGAATAATGAAGGTTTATTTTCATCTAGTAGTTTTCCATCACGGAGCACTGGAGTGTCGCTCACCATGTTTTTATTTATAAATCGTTTTTGAAGAATCAGTCGTTCGTTACAACTATTTGTCTACGGAAGTTTTATGTAGATCGATATCAGATGATGTCCGATATAACTAATGGTTCAAAACTCTCTGCTTTGCCATACTTCTCATCCGATGAACACTTGAGATTTCACAGTAAATGAACTATGTTGCAAGAATTATTATTGAGAAATGTACCACTAAGGTCGAACGTTTAGAAACTTATTAGTCAATCGATGCCATCTGAACAGTCAAGTGGTTCGAAAAGTAATCATTTTGGCGTTGAAGACAAGAATAGAAAGCCAAACATCTAGGGCAACGGCTCCCTATTTAATCTGAGCTCCTATTTCCATCTCATCCCTTCACCTCATAACTTTGAACATGAATAATATTTTACATCCTACCGGAAGCAAACTGTGAAATGTTTTAAAATGATTTGAAAAGCTATTGTCACACTTTCCTATTGAAAGAAATAGTTTTAAATTCTTCGGTGATCGTTTTTTTCATATAAAATAAACTCACTTTTCAATTTAGGACACATTTTCGTCTCAAGATTTACAGTTCGTCATGTTTCTGAATATCTACTAATCGATTCGTCTCAAAACATGATCACTATTTCGCACAATTACACTACTTTTGAATGCTGGATGACTTCATAATTAGTTATGTTTACTTGCCACTTGTTTAGTTAACGATTAAAAACTTCAAAATTTACCCGACAAGAAATAAAAGTTTTCAAAAATATGAGATGAAAGTTTTTCACTTCGTTCACTTGATTGCGCTTTGCTTTCATCTCATTTGGTTTCGCAAAGTTGCCAAGTTATCATGAAATTGTTTATCTTCTTCAAATTATCATCAAAAAGTATGGTTTTGGTATCCATGACATTAGTTTAATTATATTATTGATATTATTATTTCAATAAAACTGTTTCTGCTTCGAATATTACCAGAAAGAACGTGTTAAATACTAATGAAATAACCATTGTGGCAAATCTAGTAGCACTGGTTTCATTCCGCTATACGCCAACATAACACTGTGAAATGTGTGTGTGTTTCATCGGCTGTGCACAGAGATGCCAGGTATTTTCATAGAAAATATGTATTACTTTGCATAGAAAGTCTATATCTGTTCTATCTGTTTTTACTAATGAAATGATGTTAAAAGATAGTTCTTTAGATCTCCGTAAGTCATTGCCCCATTAATTAGATAATTAAACGAGTAAATTTTTTACCAATAATAATAATGTGGAAAATCCTGGTTGTATCGTTTGAGTTGTATATCTGGCAGCGGTAAGGCAGTCGATCACCAGAATGTCTGCAAGCCATATTTTTCGAGTTGGCAGCGTTTAGTCAGCTATCTGGCAGCCTTGCGAATGCGGGTGAGAGTGTAATAGTGGAATATTTTGTTTTGATTGCTGTCGCCATTGCTAATTTATAGGATGAATAAAAGATCAACGATAGGATGGATAAAAATCCATTGAGATGAAATTAGGAGCAGAGTAGTGAAAACATCATTAGTGTTTTAGCTGTTTTATAAATATTAGTTGAATTTTTAAGAAATGTGAATCAATTTTCAACGTTGAGCAAGGCGAATGAAGCAGTAATATGAAATAGTTACAGTGATTTTAGTGGCTAAATCGGGGTTTGAAGGCGACGCCCTTACCCTATATATATATATATATATATATATATATATATATATATATATATATATATATATATATATATATATATATATATATATATATATATATATATATATATATATATATATATATATATATATATATAAAAATACAGAGATCATTCTTTGTAATCGTATCACGTAAGAACGGATGGACGGATTTCTATGATCAGTTTTTACCCCCACCGGGTTCGTACATAAAAAAAATTGTGAAAACTTGCCGGAAAAGTGTGAAAAATCCATAAAGTTGTTTTGTATGGACAATGGAATTTTCCGTTGAAAAAAGTCGCAAATGATTGCTAGATCTACGATTGATGTTTGGCGCGCAAGAAGATACATTTCGCCGTTGAAGAAAAGAATACTAGATCGTTGGAAAATTGTTTGGCGCGCAACGAGTAGTTTTGGGTGGAGATTTTACATGCATGTGATTCGTTATTTTGAAACACGTACTGAATAGGGTATCACAATCATTGCTTGCCAAATGACTGGTGAAACGCATTTGACTGTTCTTGATATATCGTATCAAATATATCAAAAGTTCTGACATCGTTTACCAGCTGATGCATTGTGTACAATGTGATCAGTTGGATAAATAATGTTGACTATTGTGAGTCGAACATATCAACATATAGCACGATTTTTTAACGAATTAATGACAGGATTCTACTGCTGAAATAATGAGGTCTTATAAAGAGATTTCTTATTTCATCGCTAAATTATTAATCTGGAAATTGATCCTGTGATTCTACGAACATTCATTAAACAAGATTAAGTATTATCATCAGACTAGCGGTGAAGCGGCTTATGGACAAACGCTCAAAACAGGTTCATTCTTTCCGATAATTCATTATTATTTACCGATAAATTTTTTAACGTCTTCAGTCTAATTAAGCCTTAGAATGACAAACAACAAGTCGCTTTTGGAAATTTGCGGAATCAGTTTCAAGTATTCATCTTGGTCATCTCTGTTTCACCGCTCATTTCAAATGTCGAAATAGTTTAAGGTTCTACAAGCAATCTCCGGGAAACAGCCATTGTTGAAAAACTCAATGACAGTTTTCTCCACTATTGCTTGATAAATCGAAGAAAACATCAGTTTATTCAGAAAAATGTGCCAAACAAATTGATATTTCTGTTTTGAATTTCTGCTCGAAGACAGCGTTAAGAAAACTACTTTTGCATTTTGCAACAATGGCTGTTTTTCTGAAAAGATAAATTGCCCCATAAGAGAGAACTACAATCTCTTTCAATGCACTGACTTAAAGGATAAGATGGCGATCGATGCATTGATGCACTTAATTTTTCCGTAACAAAATCTTTTAACATGTTCACAATAATTTTGTATGAAATTTCCTTTTCGGGCCGTTGATTTTGGGCTAAATAATCAGTGAAATAATGGAAAGAAGCATTACCGTTTGACTGTGTTTGCTGTCAGGAAACATTAATTTAAAAAATAATTTCAAACGAGACGAAGTTCGAGGGTCAGCTAGTATTATTATAGAAATTGAAGGTTTTATGGAAATCTGACTAAGATGCAGCGAAAGCTTCTGAAATTATAAGATGTTGCACCAAAACAAGTTTTCCTTATGGCAAAAACATTGTTGTTAAGGCTGTACATTGAATTCTGTATGAGTTAAAGCCAAGATATGTCGAGCGGAGATACTGTACACTTAAAAAAATGTTCACAGCGCAACAAGCCAAGTAAATCAGGTTCAAAGCTAAATATATACGTAGATGAGGTTACTATATTACTAGCTTCATAACTATTGGCCACAGTTGAATTGAACGAACTACTAATTCCTTTGAACAAAAGGAAAATTAGAGGAAACACAGTCAGAATTTGATGCCAAAAACTATTCCATAAATTTTCATCACGATAACGCTCGGCCAAATGATGCAGTTCCAACCAAAATCAGTTTGAATAACGATGGATGGAAATTATGTCATACCCGACTATACGTTTTAATTCAAACGAGGCAATTCAAAAATCGACTCGAATTGTATGTAGAACTGAAAACGAAAAATGGCTTTGGTCCGGGATTCATAAAATACCAACAATTTGAAAGAAATCTGCTGATGTACGTAACGTCAAAAAACATGAAACCACTCGCACAGAATAAGTGACTCGTACAATTTTCACAGTCTAATTATCCATGAATTCGGTTAAAAGGTTGATAGATCATTTTTCCGTGCCGCACCAATCATCTCTATATTTAGAATCATTTGTTTGCAGCGTGAAACGGAGGGAATTTATTTTAATCTCTCGTGGCACATATTGGTGACGCGTGTAAGCCCCGAGCATGTTGACATACTGTGTATAATTATTGCAACAATATATGAAGAAAGCGGGCGATAAGAATATTAGAAACATATTACAAGCCAAATACGCGAACGATGCAGAAAAAATTAACTTTCATAAAAATCGAAATTACGCTAGCAAATGTATCTGTATGTTATTATGTTATGAATTTAACATTTTCAAAATGTAACTAGAAATCATGTAATATTTAGGGTAACTGTTGTTCTATGTTGTCCTGAGCATCATTTAAAATCTTCATGTAGAGCGAAATCTAACCTTGTCGTACTATATAGTGGTTCCGATTGGAGAATAAAGAAAAGAAAAGACAGCATTCGAACAGGCCAGTATAGATACAATTATCCTACTTTACATTTGCTGATGAAAACAGCTGAGGTCAACTGACAAGTCTACCAACAAATAATCTCTAAGTAACGAAAATGAAAAAATTTTCATTTGACGATGCCCTTCATGTTGTAACAAGAATAAATTACGAGTCTAAGCGTCGTGCACCGTGTGCTTTCATCGCCCCAGATCCGACACTGTCTCCGATGACAGCGGTCCGAAGTGCGACATCGTTACTATAGCAGGTCATTTTGCGGAGCGATAATTTGCCAGCACACAGCAACAGCTCTATATAACAAGTTTGCATCATCGGTCTATATTTTTCCGAGACTGAAAAAAAAGAGAAGAGCAAATTTCAACCAGTACAAGATTATTATTACCCAATTATAGTACCGCCAAGTTGCTCACCGAATGGCTTCGTGTGGCACAGGCAGGGAAAGCGAGAACCGTGCGGTCATTGATGGATACTTCGCAGTCTCCAAATTTTGTGTGTCGGCTAGACTCTTGTTAAAATTAAAAATGGCATCAGTTCGTGGGCAGATAAAGTAAACAAGCGTATCATTCTCGACCGAGCGTTTCAAAAAAGCGCTCGTCCCTTTCGATATACGCCGTAATCAATGAGCCATATAATAAACCTGCACTCGAACAGTATTGATCATTACTTTGTATCACAGTAGGCCTGCTGGCACACAGCATTAGCCACGCCACTATCCCACGCAGTTCTAGACGAGCCGCATGGAACCTGTCAAATTAGCTTTCAAGCGGGACTCGTTTTTCGTACCCGAATACCGCACATGTTTCCCGGGGGAAAAGTGTCTCTAGTTCACACGGGATGGTAAATTAACGGGTAACTTGTTGGCCGTCAACAAAACATTTTCAACAGATGCAGAGAAAAAGTTGGCAAAACGATCACTCGAAATTGTAACGAGCATGTTTAGCATTTTAGAAGTATTCGCAACTTGAAGCAAACTACGACCGGTCGATTTGGTCTACAGTGGGATCAACACCTTTAGTGTTGCCCTCGGCTCCTGAGGACATATTCAGCAGTGTTCTAGTTCTAGATGCATAATTTATGTCAGTTACAAAATTTAAATCTGAATTTTATGACAAGAAAAACTAGCAGCTCCAGCAGTGTTTTACTCGTGTTGCAATATACAAAAAAAAAACGGCATCGTAGACCAGTTTTAAATTTGACAGAAGAACTGGTCGAATAAATAAACCTAGAACGGCTTGCTGGGGATACGTTTGTTCCAGTTTCTGCTCTATTATAGATATTACATATAGAACTTCTAGCTGCTGAACTTGCTCTTAGCGTTAAGACAAACCTAATTAGGTTTTACACGATGACGACACAAATAGACTGCCGATGAATCAAGTTCATCTTTGACAGATGCCGCGTGTTTGTTTTGTTTTGCGACTGCAAATTAAAAATTGAAAAATGACGAAAAAGTGTCTATTAAAAACCGTGTTCCACAGTGAAAAGAACCGAAAAGATTGCCCTGTATGCGTTTCTAGCATCAAGGAGCGATATTTGTATAAACCTGTTTAGTGTGAATCAATTCAAACGATGAACCTCTGATGAACTTTTAAACTGTAAACAAACACACGGCGGCTGTCAAAAAAAAGTTCATTCTGTTCATTTTGTGAGGTTATGTCATTTTCGTGTTCGCTATTGTTAATTAAATTGATAATCTATACACAATTTTTGTAAGTGAATTCTTAAACATTTTGCCCCACACAATTTGAATTATTTTGCCCCTAAAACATGGAACGAAAACTTTTACGATTTTGCCCTAAAGATGCAACTACATCGTCTGTATTTGAATTATTTTAGAAAAACGAAGCATTGACAAAGATGTTCACTGGTTACGTAATAAAAATCGTCTTCCTCACTTTAGAAAATTACTATAGAACGAACATAAAAAATTACATACAAACATAATTTGTTTTGGTAATTTTTTTAGATATGATTGAATCAGTACTACAAAAATTTTATAGTAATCTATTGTCATGAAGGACTTTGTTTCATTAAAATTTCAGTGAAAAAAATTGGTAAATTCTGGATAAAGCAAGAGGTGCATTTTGCCTCGGGGGTCTTCCCCTATGTAATTATTACATGTAAGTTTTAGTTCTCGCTTCAGAGTAATTTTCTGAAATAATGAAAACGATTTTGGTTTTGTAACTAGTGAACTTCTATGCTAATTCTTCGTTTTGGCCTTCTCATGAAGAAAGGTAATGCAATCACTGAGAAAACCGACTTTTGAACCAAGTGGCATATACTGTTCGTCTCAGTTCGTCGAGATCATAAAATGCTTATTTGCTCGGAGATGGTTGAATCGAACATACAGTCAAATGAGAGTGCACAATTTTCTCGAGGACCTATTGATTTTTACCGCCATGCCAACAAATCACATAAACTTTGAAGCTAATTTTCTCGAAACAGTCCGTTTACACGATAAAAACAAAACTAATCCAATCGACCCAAATCTTCTTTTATTTTATAAGACGTTGTACAGAGAAGTGCGTCAACCTAAAAAATGAATTGTAGCATTTTATTTTATACAACAATGAAAATTTTATACAATTATGAAAACAACAAGAAAACACCTTGTTTTTCTTGTATATATGTTTATATGTAGCTAAATATTTAACATTTTCGTAGTATATGAAGTTCACGAACTTCAAACAAGTCTTCTGATCAATTTGATACATTATTTGGATATCATGTCGACGGGGCCAACTTTTCTAAAACCTGGGGATTCTCGATATTTTCGTTATTTAGAACAGTTTTGATATATAAAAATTATTATAAATAAATAAATTATCGTCAAATGTACATGTACAAATGCTTTAAAAGGGATTTCCCAGCCGTCTTCGGTTTCTGTACAGTAAACTAAAGAAAATGGACCATATTTTCTACCGTTTCATAGAAAACCTCCCTTCACGAAAAAACACTACGCCTGTTCTTGATAGACGGCAACGACATCTAGATGGTTGGCGAATTCGTATATTTAAGCTGACAAAACTCTAGAATTATAACAGCTAAGTAAGGTAACTTAAAGGATTATTCTTACAATTAGGGCGAATAATTGCAATAATGTTAGCTAATCTCGGACACTAAATTGCGGAACTTTAAATCAAATTATTTAATGTAAATTATATCACACTAAGAATCTTAATTTCGATCGATTAAACATATATACAAATACATTATATGACACATAAACGTAAACAATCATGTGACGAATGTATGAATTTTCATTTGCACGCAATAACAACTTTTCGTAGAAACGAAAACATCAAAACTTGAAAATCATTGTTTTCAATTCTTAATTAACTTTATCAATTAAGCCTCCCACGCCTTGAAGGTGGAAGCCTTAAGGCCATCGTCCAAGTACCATGCGCGCGGGTGGTTTTAGGAGATTTTCGATGGAAATTTCGAAAAATTTGACAAAACCAAAAACATACAGACCTTTGAAATACATTTATCTATCTACAGGGTGAAAATGACTGGAAAATTCGGAGGATTCTACGAGTCTTATCAAAAATAGCGCTGAAAAAATGAGCTTTTTTTTGTAATTTTTCACAATTATTTGAAAAAATAATTTGATGGAATGAAATTTTTTTTTCAAAAAAAACCTCATGCTGGCAACAAGGATCACATTCGGACACATTTTTGGAAAACCTTTTCACGCTTTTCATGGAAAATCAACGAATTTCATATAACCGATTTCGTGGAAATTTTTGAAATTCGTGGATTTTCTATGAAAAGCGTGAAAAGGTTTTCCAAAAATGTGTCCGAATGTAATCTGTGTATCCATAATAAAGTTTATTTGAAAAAAAAAGTTCATGTCATCGCTTTATTTTTCCAGATAATTGTGAAAGATCACAAAAACACTCATTTTTCAGAGCTATTTTTGATAAGACTCGGAAAATCCTCCGAATTTTCCAGCCATTTTCACCCTGCAGATAGATGAATGTATTTCAAAGGTCTGTATGTTTTTGGTTTTGGCAAATTTTTCGAAATTTTCATCGAAAATTTCCTAAAACCACCCGCGCGCATGGTACTTGGACGATGGCCTTAAACGCAAATAAATCCATCCAAACATAAGTCCAATGCAAGCCTCTCGGTTGACCCCGGCTTCTTCTAGTAGTCGTATTTTACCGAGTTGATATCGAAAAAGATAGCTGCTATCGGAGGCAAACAGAAAAATGAATCAGAACGACGAAAATAGACTGGTTTTTCGTTTGATGGGTGCGGGAGTAACCGAAAACAGACAAGAAAAATCATAGACAAGTATCTATAAGGAAATGAAGGTCACCTAAAAGTAGCAGAAACGTTTTAACCTTGAGTTATGGTGGTGGTGGTTGGTTGGTTGTTAGTGGGGGGTGTCCAGAGTTGAGGATTTAAGAGGGTCGTTTATGCAAACATCCCGTAAAACGTAAACATGTTTGTTTTCGTTTTTTTCCCTTGTAATTCGATTGTATGTTTATCACTCGAATGTCACTAGTTCTGCCAACGCGCGTGTCTGATTTTGTGTGCGTGAGTCTAGTGTGTGTGTTTGTGCATGTGTGCCTAGTGACGTCATCGATGATAGTTTCAGTGCCATCATGACTTCATCGCGAAATGTGACACTAGAAGAAGCACGTACCGGCGAAAGATGATCTCATTCAACTAGAAGACTATTATAGCAAACAATAATAGCACGCCGGTTGCGCCGCTTTGCACACTATTGAAAGTGATCCAACCGATTGTGCATGCTACTAGCAATGTCCGGCGGTGGAATAAACCCCCTGGTGGGTAGGTGGGCAACCCCGAAGGTGGGTGGTAATCGGTAAACGACACCCTCCGGGTAGGAAGCATCTTTCGCGGTATCGCGCATTCGGTTGGGGTTTTGTGTTTGTTTGTGTTTTTTTTTGTCATTTTTTTTCTAGTCTTCTTTATTTACAATACTATGATTTGTTTTACAATGATTATGGTACTATAATATAATGACAATTCGTTTTACTTTTAACAACAATCTTAAATATTTGTTCGTTTGTTTATCCTCTCAAATCTCAACTCTGGTTAGAGGTCAGCGCTTGAAGCGATTGTTTACGTACAGAAAATGGACTATGCTGCCTTCAAGGCAAGATCTTTACTCGTCTTAGGAAGGGATTGTCGTCCGTCAAACTAGCGCTTGCGTAGGTCGAGTGTGTAATTAATGGTTAATCTGTTGGGGGACACCTGTAAAGCAAGAATATGCATCGACTGTGCGACGGCGGTACGAAGCATTCATGATGACAAGACACCGGCCATCCCCGACGGATCGGGGACGGGGGTCTCGCCACGAACTAGGTCATTGGGACGCTCCGGGATGTGGAGGTCACCGCATTCAGCTGTCGTTTGTTCTAACTTTGTCTGTGATATGTGGTAACCGGAACAGGGCAACATTTGGTGTAACAAATATAGATTGGTAGTAACAGTAATAACAACAAGAAGCCAGTTTGCCAGTTAATGTGTGCGTTGGTAAGGCTGATGTGGGTGCGATCGTCGCCCGGAGATGCTATTTTTTTCGGGAGAATCATCTCTGCATACACATCTTACTCGTCCTCCTCTGTTCCGGCACACGACGGACAGACGGGTTTGCCTTCCATCGCGTAGAACGACTTGCCAGTGACCGGTTTCTTGCAGTCCTATAAATAAAACTTAATTATTGCTCGAAATCAGATGATCCCTTTAGATTTGAAACGTCCTTCAAAACCAACGCAATTCCCATCGATTTCCGATTCCGGCATCTGTACTCACAATTTCTAACTTCTGTGACAGGCAGACGAAAAGGGGAACCTAGCTGGAAATTTTTTTTTCCTGCCGTAGAATAGCTTAATGTAAATATTTGCGCTTCTTATGGTTGTGTAACAGCGCCCAAGTGTGCGAAAGTAAATCATTCGCGTTTCTTTCATTGATGAAAAATCCCAAGGTAAGTTTATTTAATCGGTAGCAGCTTCGTTGGTCGTAAAAATTAATGACCATTCGAAGTTTACGCTGGCAAGCACGATCGGGTTTCCAGATTTTCTAGGAAATTGAGTCACGTACGCCAAATCAATGCTAGGTGCTTCTCATGGAAAGATACAAATAACAGATCACTCCATGACTCAATTCCTGATAATCATTTAATAGTTGCAGGAAATAAAAGTTTCATCTAACCTTGACAAACAATGAATGTGCGTAGAATCGTAGAAAGCCATGAAGCAGTGCCGCATAATGATGTCATTTTTCAGAAATATCGGGGTCGTAGATTGCTTTGATTTTGCTTTTTTGAACACGAGTTTGATCTTTTGATGGTGTTCTGTTCGATAGTGCAAAATCACGGCAATTCACAAATCCAGACATATTTCAATAGAAATGAGTTTGTTCAAATACTCCACCTTCTTACAGAACTGTCAAGGTTTAGTTTGGCTTCGCAAGCCCCAGTTGGTGATTGAATATTCTTAAATAGACACCTTTCGGGTGAATTATCAACACGTCGATGCGTAAATTGATATAAAACTAGTAAAGTTTAGATTCGTTATAAACTCGCTGCCAAAGAGAAAAAAAATCCATTCCCAGCTATCGTAAAGTAACCGTCGTCTCTATCAACACTTACCCTGCACACGAAACAATCCGGATGCCACTGGCTGTTCAGCGCCGAAATGTAATTCTCCATGATGGCCCGGTTGCACCCGTTGCACTTCGGTGCGAACATGTCGAAGTAATCATTGCGGCAGTATGGTTTACCGTCACGCTCGTGGAATCCATCCTCGCCGAACTGCTGTCCACATTGGGCACAGAAAAAGTGCTCCGTGTGCCAAGTTTTCTCCAGGGCCGTTACGCATTTCTACACAAGGTGACACGAAACAAAAAATACGAACAGAAAGAACACACAAATTCAAAAATTTAGTATTTTCGGTAGTGTTTAGCGAAGCAAAAAAAATAAAAATTCGAAATGACTTTGGTTGAGGATTTTTCCCTGAATAGAATCACTTTACTTAGGCGCGAAACAATGATGGAGATTCGGCGCTCCACCAAATTCACTAGCCACCAATCGTCCCCATCGGAATCGTTTCTGGAGAACATCCTCAACCAACAGTCCGGTCAAATCATTACATCCAAAATCGGTCCATTACAGTAGGCGCAACGTGGGCTGAACAGGTTGTGATAGTCCGGTTCGCAGTACGGATTTCCATCGCGCTCGAAAAAGTTTCGCGTTCCCAGTTCCTGACTGCAGTGATTGCAGGTGAAATGCTCCGGATGCCAGGTTTTGCCGAGAGCCGTGATGACCTGACCGACAATAGGTTTATCGCACGCATTGCAGCAGCCCTTCTGGGTCGTGTTGACTCCCTGGCGACTCATGTCGGCCTGTAGATTTCCGAGCATAGAATCCAACTGATCGTTTGCTGGAGCCAACTGTTCGGTTGTGGTCACCGTCGTCAAAGTGCTCTGGTAGTGCGCTGTGCCCTGATTTGGCTTCGCGTAGTCCGTTACCGCCTGGAGCTGATGTGATCCTGCTGAGATCTGCAAATAAATCGAAGAGAAAAGTAAATTTATTTCAAAACTATTGGAAATTTATCAAATTGTACTTTTCAGCAAATTGTTGGCCAACTGCCGACGACGCTGAAATAATAAGAGTCTAGCTGCGACGCCGTTTCGAATGAAACTAACGATGTTCTCAGTGGTCATGGATTTTGTGCTTAGTGCTTCCACCAGGCAATAGAGTCAACACGAACAGGACCGCGAGAGAACCCCGATGCAGGCAGATACGAAAAAAAAATTCAATATTCTCAGTTCGGTTTGCTCTCGTTCGGTGGGGACGGCAGTCAGCGGGAATCCACACTTTTATCTTTTACAAGACACTTCAAAATTTTTGAACATCAATAGGGAAAAGGATGTTTATGTGACTGTTTAAACTATCTACGCATACAATCTTCCAGTAAAAATAACACTGGTCGAGTGTTGATGGTGAACTGTCTAAACCGTGACATCACTCATTTCTCGCGAAATGCAGAAGAACTCAACGTGATTGATGCTTTGTAGAATAGTGCTTTAACCCTCTACGGCCAAAATTTCATCGGCTGTGCATCTGATATTTTCATATTTTTAAAGGGCCAATCCAGATTAACCTTACAGTAAAACTTTAAATGTAAAACGAAAGGAAACTAAAAAGACCTAATAATTTTTAAAAATCAAATTGATTCTAAACTGGTTCTGAAAATATCGTTTGTTGTCTCACAGTTGGCATTAGGCCCTTTTAAGAAAAATTCTGACATTTTAAATCTGAGAGTGTGATAGTGCAATATTTTGTTTTGATTGCTATCACTAATTATTAGAATGAATACAGGACTAACAATAGGATAAATAAAAACCCATTGAAGTGAAATTTTGAACAAAGTAGTGGACATATCATAAGTAATTTAGCTGTTTATGTGATTCAATTCAGTGTGGAGCAAAACGAATTAGGAAAAATGTGAAATAATTATAATTATTTTAGTGACTAAATTAGGCTTTTTAGGTAACGTCCTAACAAATGAAATGACACAGGGAGCCATTACCCTACGATTTAATGATTTGAATATCCACACGGTGGTTTTATATCTTTTTATTCAAAGCTGATTGCATTGGTTCGGTACCACTCCAACACGCTTCGAGTGCAGTGGCAGAATGCTAGATCAGTCCAAAACAGTGTTTCTTTTGTGTTTCCTTATGAAAGGCAAAAGATACTTATTATGCCTTATTTTTACCTGGAGCTGTTAGTGGAATATATTCAATAGTTGAACTATTTATGTACCATTTCATTCCACTATTTCACTGTCACGTTGTTACACTTTCACAAAGTCACTATACTTTAATGAAGCATAACAAACGTTACAATACAGATACACGTATTTCGGAATGTTATTTACATCATTCTTCAGTGTATCGGTTTTATAAGTTTGTTTGAAAGAATGCTGTGAAAGGACTACCACATCATTTCAAGTCAAAAGTAGCTGAACATGTTTTTTCTGAAGATCATGAACTCACTACCAACGACATAAAAGTCATAATACAAATTTCCAACCCATGGAAATTGGACATAGCCGAAAGTTTAGAAATCTTTAGAAATAACTCCATTTCTTTATTAAATCGTGACCAAGGAAATAAGCCCTCCTGGCTATTAAAGTTATTACCGACACATAAGATACAAATATATTTAGAAAATACTTAATCTCTTAATCTCCCACTTCTTCAGTTTGTTACGCTCCGCTGACAATCAAACTACCGTCCTACCCGTTTGTTACTACCTGTTTCTTCCCGTTTTTACTCGATGACAATAAGACATTTCGTATAAAAGGAGCAGCATTACAGCATTCTTTCAAACAAACTTATAAAACCGATACACTGAAGAAGGATGTAAATACCGAAATACGCGTATCTGTATTGTAACGTTTGTTATGCTTCATTAAAGTATAGTGACTTTGTGAAAGTGTAATAACGTGACAGTGAAATAGTCGAATTAAATGGTACATGCATAGTGCAACTATTGAATATATTCCGCTAACAGCTCCAGGTAAAAATAGTGACAATGGTTACCAAGCCAAGTGAGCCAAACAGGTTTATTAAGTTAAGAAAGAAAATTGTGGGAATATCCAAAGATATTGCGTTTTTGAAAAAATGCAATAGATTTAGATTAATTCCCACATGCTGTAAGGTAAAGAGTGGGAGATCTTTCTCTAGAAAAATTCTAATTAAAATTCAACACGAAATTTTAAAAGAGAAGGTTAAAAATAGTATAGCATTCAGAGCTTAAAAACTTTGGAATGCTATAACCTTCACTTGAAACTAGCGAAACAATATCCCCAAGGCTTCGAAACTTTTCTAAACAAAGTAAAAATTGCAGAACATTGCGAATCCGAAGGCAAACGAATTCTTCTTCATAAGAAATTCGAAAATTTACGTTCCAAAAATCTTTCAGACCGCCCCCCAAAACCTCCAGTACAATTTTTGGAGGATTTTCTTGTAAATCGTTCATCTCAAAATTTTACCAATGAACAAACTAGTCTTCTAAATCTTGGTTTAAATTATGCAATTTCTTCAAAAGTAAATCTCGAACAATTATTATAGATATAGAAACAGGTTTAAATAACTGTGATCTTTCCTTTCCTCAAATTAATGACGCCAGAACTATCGTAGCTGACGTCATTAAAAGTACTTCTTTGAATAATCAGCAAACCATAGATGAAAAAGAACTAGTGAAACAATTGCGAGAAAAGCCTGTTTTTTTGTAAAGGCTGACAAGGGAAATGAAGTAGTTATTATGGACAAACAAGATTATGACAACTTGATAACCCAAAAAATTAATGATGGTCCTTATAGGAAACAAAGAACTGACCCCCTTCCTGAAATTATCAAAAAAGTGCATAAAACTCTTCTTAAATGTAATCCAAACTTCGATATCAACCTCAATTACCTCAAAGTTCCTAACCCTTCTTTACCCAAAGGACTACCAAAGGTTCACAAACCTGGTAACGAAATAAGGGAAATTATTTCTTCAGTGGGAGCCCCTACCCAAAAAATCGCCAAATGGCTAGTAAAAGAATTCCATTCTATGCCAAAAAATTGTTCAGTAGATCAGTCCCCAACACACAAGAATTTACGACTCAACTTCAAAACTCTGGTGAAATCGAAGAAGACGAAATAATGGTATAATTCGATGTAACCGCCTTATTCCCAAGTGTCCCGGTGAAGGACTCAATCTATCTATTGGAAGATTGGTTACTTCAACAACATAGTAACAGTTTATGGAAAAGCAAAGTAAGGTCATATCTGAACCTAACTCGACTTTGTATGGATGTAAATTACTTCAAATTCAGATGCGGATTTTATAAACAGTTACAAGGGGCACCAATGGGTAATCCGCTCTCCCCGTTTTTATGCGAATTGTTTATGGCAAATCTTTAAGAACTTTTGAAAAACCAGGGATTATTACCTAATCGCTGGTGGAGATACGTTGATGATATATTCTGTATCATCAAACGCAATGATTTATCAACTTTCTTACAAATGATTAATAACTTACATAAAAACGTTAAATTCACCTATGAGGAGGAGACAATTTATCTTTCTTAGATATCCTCATTGTCAGAGCGGCAAAAATTACTTATTATGGTTATATGTAAATCGTTTCTTTGATTGTTCCGGAAGTGATGAAAGAAGCACGTATTAGATTCCGCTTCCAGATCAGGAACTTCTTTGCAAATTTATTCTTTCAAACATCCTCCGTTTCGTTTAGGTTCACTTTAAAAACTTAAACGAAACATACTTGTCCAAAAAGTTGACGTTTTAGCGACATTCAGAATTGACATGTTTGGACGGTTCTTGAACGTCAAATAAAAAATAAAAATATATTTTTTCTATCTTTCTCATATAGAAAGTTTAGGTAATCACTTGAAAAATCGTCTAGTAAAAAGTGTGAAGTGTCCTATATCATTCGACACAGTCGAACTGAACAATGTCTTGGTAGAACAATGTATGTATGTATGTATGTTTGTGTGTATGTGTCAAATAATGTCACTCGATTTTCTCAGAGATGGCTTGACCGATTTTCAAAAACTCAATGGAGGCGGAGTGTCATATACCATTCGATTTCACTCGTCGAGATCGACAAAAATTTATATATGGCCCTTATTATCATTATCACGGTGAAAATCATGAGCATTTGACTATGAGAAGGCACTGTTCAAAGTGGGTGGCGCGTTTGCTCACTGCTGATCAGAAACGTGTTGATGATTCTGAGCAGTGTTTGGTCGTGTTTAAACGTAATAAAGCGGAATTTTTGCGTCGATATGTGACAATGGATAAAACATGGATTCATCACTTCCTTCCGGATCTTGTGCATGGATTCATCACTTCACTCCGGATGTGCGTGATGTAATATTTATCGACTATCTTTAACAAAGAAACACCATTGACAGTAAATATCATATAACGTTATTGGAGCGTTTGAATGCTGAAATTGCTAAAAACGACCAAATATGACAAAGAAAAAAAATCCGTTTCATCAAGACAACGCACCGTGTCACAAGTCATTCAAAACAATGGCAAAACTACATGCATTGAACTTCTAGTTGCTCCTACATCCACCGTATTCGCCAGATTTGGCTCCCAGCGACTACTGGCTGGAATGATTGTGTTACTCTTGATGGAGATCACGTTGATGAATAAAGTTAGTTTTGAACCAAAAAATCGTGTTTTCTTTGTTAGGCCCAGGACTTTTTAGCCCATGTTTTAACAAACTAAGACTCAAATGAGAGATCATTTAAATCCGGATGACAGCGCTACAAGTGGAAAAATTTTAATTTCATGTTTATTTTTCACAAGTGATGGTGAAAAAATGGTGCAAATTTCAAAGGAAATGATTGTTAAGTTCTTCTAGTTTGCAAATATAGTTTGTTGATGGATAAATAAACTTACACTGAGGTCTCTTTTTACACGGGGAATACGTACCGTGTTAAAATAAAACGCGTAACTTCGGAAATCTGCGTAAAACATACTGCGTAACTTCGTAACAATTGAAGACAAACATGAAGGAAGATCCGAAGTGCAAGTGACAGTTTCTCTTTGTTTACTTTCTCTTCCGATGATTATGGTCCTATCGACAATCCGTCTCTATAACTGTTTACAGAGAAAAACGATCGAAATTATCAACTTTCGATCTGTAGTTAATGAACATTTTGGAAAATTCAGAAATATTGAAAGAGAAATTAAACAAAGAGAAACTGTCATTTGCACTACAAGCTTTACGTGGCCGAATTAGCCGATTTTTTAAATAATACATTTTTTTAAGTGGATCTCGTTGTCACTCTTTTTCTAGGAGGAGAGGAGCTTCCATTTCCCTCCAGCGAGGGTTGAGGGGCACTTTGTGACCTTTTCTAATGTTCATCGAGAATTGAACCAATCGAACTTCAATCCTGATTTACTTATACCGTTTTCGTTTTATATCCTACACGCGGGCGACTCTGACTCCGAGTAAAACGAACACGTGGTACGCGCCCTAAATAACGCGATTAGAGTCCGATCTAGAGCGACCTCAGGTTGCTAGAAAAAACATATAAAAAAATCAAAGAATAATAAACGAAAATTTCAGATAACAGTTCTTGGAAGCTTCCAGCTCCTTCAACTTTGGTAAAATACATCACAACTATTATTCATTTTAATGACTTTTGATACAAGTATCCATTTCCAGGTTCGGAACTTTTTAGATATGCTGGTACTCGAAGCATTATGACCACAGCTCAAGTTACAATTCGATTATTATCCGAAGAAAAGAAATTTGAACAAAATTCCCGTATTCTAATAATTTCCATAGTTCTTATTGCACAATGATCGTGGCCAAAAATGCAATCGAATCGTAGAAGTGACGCAACTAAAAAAAAAACGCATATTTTCTATCTGTTCTGTTTTTCGAATTCTTAAAATCCGTCAGCAGAGTAAATTTCAAAATAAAGGTTAAAGATGTCAATAAAAAACTAGCTTAACAAATGCTTCGGAAGAAATATATGTAATTTATTTCTGATGTATTAGTTTATTAAATGATGGTAATGAAAATTTAGCGAAGAGTCACCCTGAAAGGACTTCCGCAAAAGCTCTAATGTGGATCTTTTTAAAAACGTACAAAGTACAGAAAGTAGAGAAAAAGGAAATCAAATTTGTATCATCTAGTAGTTCTCAATAGTTAAAATCACTCTTCAAAACAAACCATAATTCGCAATATCTATACGAAAACCTCCAATGGCAGAATGAGCTTTCAGTTGTTCCTCAAAATATACTATTAGTTGAGTTTCATACTTCTCCAGAGTCAGCTAAATATCTCTCGGAGATACAAATTATTCATAAACTAAAACCCAACTGTGAATGACAAAGTTTTGTGTTTCTGAGTATGATATCTACTTGTTTTTATATATTTTACTGCATAAAATAAAATGCACTTGAATCAAATGTTTATATTTCTCCATATGAACAAATTTCAAAAAACAAAATTTTTCAGACCACATTTTTTTGTTTACATTGATATATGGAACCGAATGCGCAACCAAGGTTATGGTAACTGTTGTTCGACAAACAACATTTTATCGACTATGGTTGCCAGTTTCGAACATTTTTCAAATGATATCATTTTGACATTTCGAGTTACTGAGAGGTAGTTAAATTTGTGATACAGTTTTCAAACACGAGTGATAGGTCGTGTCGTCGTCTCAACCGTAATGTTGGCAACACCTCAAAATATTTAATTCAAAAAGTTGGCTTCTTCTTAAGCTCAGCATAATTTTGACAGGTTTGATGCTTACTCGTTTGGAACAAAGCTGTCATTCCGAACGAACAGCTGTCATCAGTTTGACATTACAGGCACTCTAGGTTTACTTTGTTCTTTGATTCTGTCGTACCGGTCGTAAACGGTATGAAAGCAAGCTGATAACGGAATTGTTTCGATGAAATAAAGCAGAAAAGCATTTAGACAATTTTTTTATCGCACTTTCAGGAGAAGATGTCAACAGTATTATTTTGTTTTGAATCCATGAAACAGTTTATCCTGTTTAATTATCATGCCACCTTTTGGACACTCTGTTCATTAACTTCAACAGCCATTTTTTAAATTATCTCTTCCTTTGTGAAGTAACGCCGGTCACATTGCCGGTCATTTTCAGATAACGTTTAAAAATTGTCCGGTATTTCTCTATCAGAACACTTTACTGGATTGAGGTATTTTCGATCAAATCCATTATGTGCTCACGATACCAATGAAATATCTCTCAATTGTTATGTTTACGTTTCGTCTTTGACTCATCAATGCATAGCGGTTCAAATTGAACTGCCGAGTTTTACATAAAGCAATTCAATGTGAACTGCTATGCACTGATGAGTCAAAGACGAAACGTAAACATATCAAAATCGGTTATGTGCCCTAGCACAAAATTGGGTAACTCCTGAATGATCTCTCAATTGTTGTGGCAACTAACCGAATCTTACCAAAAAATGACAGGGCATTCATGTGCTTAGGTGAATAGTGTATTTTTCTGGCACTAATATGTTTCCAACAAATTTTTTTATTATTTGTCCACAACCGAAAATCGCATGTCAAACCCGGAGATCTAGCAAATTTATCAGCAAAACAAATTTATATCTTTGGCGGATATTTGTTCGAGCTTATGCAAACAGCACAAGAGTGATTGAGCTAAATGTATTGATTTCGCTCTTTTATTAACATGACCATGTTGGAAGGTTAACGTGAGCAGGTAAAATAGTTTACCTTATTTCAGCTCACAAATAGTTTGAGATCTTTATGATTTAAAAAAAGCCAGAAATTTAAACCTTTCCAAAACCAATAACTAGGAGCGCTGTAAAAATAAACAATAGTCTAGGTATTAAATTAATTGAGTTTTATCTAACATTATGTTAGTCTAGAATTGTAACAGAAAATGTCTACTCATATATGAACATAATTTATACATTTACAAATCATCTTTCAAAAACAAAACAAACTTAAAGCTTAAGTGCTAGGTAAATATAATATTATATCTCAAATCACCTTCTCATGTATTATATAAAAGGTAGATTAGTCAGTAAAAACATTCACTGATTGCCTACATTTTTACACTGACAACAAAGTATAAACATAGTGGGCAAAGAAAAATTAGAATACAGATAAGTAGTGTTAACATTAATGTCTTTGGGTTCTTAGATGTTTTTCCCATGTCAAAGTGAACAACGAAATTCAATCTATTTCCTTTTCTCATACGAATGATCTCAATCCTCAACACCTTACAGAATAAGTTGCCCACGGCATATCGTATGTAACAAATTATCCGCTGATTCAACGAACGGATCAGCCTCGTTCTACTCCTTCCTACTTGTTATAGCACGCGTTCATGAATCCACTTCACGGCTACGCAAGTCATCCGTTTCACAAAATTAGGTATCATACTCAATCAGTCGGTCAGGCAAACCAAACTGGTGGTGACCTCGATTCTCTCGTAACTCAAAGCAGCATGATAAATGAGGCCTGTATGAACCGGACGCGTATTCCTTCACGATTCACCTGTAACACACCGTCCGGGAGGAGCTGGCCGGTGCTGACCGGTAATCATCACAGCGCAGGAAAATGTTGTGGGTGTTTTCGTTTTCATGGGGGATTTCCTTCGATCTTCAACATATCTGTCTGGTTGGGCCTTTCGGATTCTTCTCAACGTTGCACACGGCGCTTGGTTTTTCGGTTTCAGTCGATGATGCGATGGTCCGGCGGCAACGGTTCGGTATATGCTCGTGTGCCGTCGCGAACATGACGCGGTTGCTACGCGATCGCGCCATGAAGCTACTCCCGGGTAGAGTAGGTGGTTGTTGGGTGGTGGCCGTCGTAGTAGGCGAACGAAAAAGCAACCCGACAGAGATCGGAAAGAAGGGCGATGCGTGGCGAATTTTCAATGCTACAGAGAATGAACTACAACAGTGCAAATATGGGTGCGAATATTTTTGAAGCGATTCTAACAGCATTCCACACGAACCCACCCTAACTGGGAACCTTCATTTCACACCTTATGGTTTTCACGGTCAACAGAAGATCACTTGCTAAACGACCCATCGAAATGATAAATGGCCATCGGTTCGATTAAGTTTTGTCGCCACGTACGCAAAACAAACGTGACGAAAATGTTTACTAGCAACTCAAGCAGAATTTATTATCCTCTGGTGTCGACGCCAATGGGAGCAAAATACATTAGTTTAGACCGAACGCTTGTAGTGACCGTTAGACAGATTCGATCGTTCCAAGGGCAATCATCGCCAATCCAGTTTGAAAATATAATACCACTCATATTGGTTACGACGCCAGCGTCGAAGGAAGAACGCAATCCAATGTTTATACGACGCAATAATTTCGATCTCTAAACAAACGAACTTTCTTGTAATCGCAAGCCATGAACTTAAACCCAATAGTCAACGGTGTGCTAGACTTTGTTTTGTCGTATGGGTAATCCCATCCCATCCCATAAGAAAAATAAATCCCATAAGAAAAATAAATCAAACTGTTTCTGTAACGATAGAGAGAGAGAAAAAAAAACTTCGCGCGTGACATTAGCAGTTAAAAATATCCATCGAACGCACGCCACTAGTGCCGATCATAGACAGCGTCGCTTCCCATACCATCTTTTCCTTCTGTCAGTTCGGATTATCGCCGGAACCCTGGACATAATGCTTTCGCCCGACGCGACGAGCAGCAGATTTACGCAATACTTATTTTTATATTGATTCATTCACGTATGAACTAACAGAAGAAAAAAACAAGAAGTATTTTCGATGCTTGTTCCGTTCTCAAATTAGATATGAAAAAAGTTCTATTCGCACCAATTAGTAATATGATGAACCAGCTGGCAATGAATGCGGTCCATTCAAATTCAATTTAGGGCAAATGAGTTCAGCTTAGTGAGACAATCGATACCGTTTTACATGAACCAGATGGCCTTAGTGAGAAATAGAGTTTTTAAATTCAAGATTGATTTTTAAATTTATAACCTCGCTTACTATCTGAATTTGATTTTTTATTTTACATCTCTCAATGCACTTCCACAATCTGGAATCAAATATGATAAGATAATCCTCCTGTTGATCGTAATTTAAAACCAACATCTCAAACAAAGCAGACTGTTTTCAAACCACAAACTCATTTCCCAGACTGTAATAACAATAATAGACTTATGACGAACGCATCGCAGTAGGCTGCAAATTATTCCCATGTCATCTATCTAATCCCATCATTTCTATTCCGGGAACGAATTATCACTGAAAGTCCACCCAGACAACAGCTTTGCTCAGTGTTCAGTATTCTCTTTGGGACATATGTATCATCCCTCAGGATGCCCGATCACAATCTATAATTGATAGCTATATAGTTCATTGAATGTTATGGCATCCACATGTCACTGGATCAGTCAAACAACTGCCCAGTCGTACGTTTGATTTACAGCTCTGTAACTGTAAATGTTGTGGTTTCTATATACGGTAATGGATCATGTAATGAACCTATGAAAGTATAAGTTGTTAGTAATGACTAATTGTATTTTATACTGCGTGTAAAAGTCCTAAAAGTGCACCAGATTAGGCTATCCGAGAATATATTTAATCCAATATAGAAGTATCGATTTCGTAATATCCTCTACCCTATGAATTGAATACTCCTCCCTACGTATTAAGTGATTGCAATGATGACAGCAATAATTACACAAACGTTTAGCAAATTTATTGCATAATCATTTGAATATTCATGCTTCGACAGCGTGCTACAGGTTACACTATCGAGACGAAATTGCGTCGAAATTGACGCATTGTTATGAAGATGTGGTCTGCTATCAGATTATCCACTCTTATAACCCAGATATTTATAATCAGCAATTCCATGAAAAAAAAGTAACATCTCCCTATTTCATCTGAGCTTCTATTTCCATCTCATCTGTTCATCTCATAACTTTGAACATAAATCATATCTTTCAAAGTATCTGAACAAAACTGTGAATTCTTTTAAAACGTTTAAGTTATTTTTTGTTTCGATTATAGAGGTTTTAACCTTAAGGTCATTCGCCTCTTCGGGCCAGAAAAATTCCTGACCTTATGTGCGGGGTTCGGAATCGAACCCAGGTGGGCTGCATGAAAGGCATTGACTAGCGCATCACGCTACACTAAACCCCCTTATTTAAGTTTTTGTCAAATTTTCCCATTTAAAAAAAACGGTTTTAAATCCTTCAGCGATCGTTTTTCCCATAGAGAAATTAATTCACCTTCAAATGTAGGAAACATTTTCGTCTCCAGTTTTACAGTTACATATTTCTGAATATTTACTGATTGATTCGTCTCAAAACATGATCACTTTTACATAATTACACCACTTCTAAAATTACGCTTAAGTTAGCGTTTTGTTTTCATCTCATTTCATATCGCAAGACTGCCAAGTTTTCTCATAGTGTTATGAAGAAAAACTTTTTTTTCTTATTTAAATTACCATCAACAAATATTTTTTTCAATATCCGTGACATTAGTTTAATTATATTATTGATATTTATATTGCAATAAAACTGTTTCGGCTGCGAAAAATGCTAGAAAGTGCATGTTCAATACATATTAAATAACCATTATGGCACATTTAGTAGCACTGGTGTCATTTCGATATATGTCAACAAAACGCTGTTAAGTGTGAGTGTTTCATTGGCAACTGATATTTTCATATTTTTAAAAGGGCCAATCCAGATTAACCTTATAGTAAAATTATAAATGTGAAACGAAAGTGAACGAAAACGACCTCAAAATTTTTAAGAGTCGAATTGATTCTAAACTGGTTCTAAAGATATCATGCGTTGTCTCACAGCTGACATTTCATTGAGAGTGCAATAGTTTAATATTTTGTTTTGATTGCTATCGCTTATTAATAGGATGAATATAGGACCAACGATTGGATGAATGAAAATCCATTGAGATGAAATTAGGAACAGAGCAGTGAACATATCAAAAGTGTTTTAGCTGTTTTTTGATTATTAGTTTGATTTCCAAGAAATGTGAATCAGTTTCCAATGTGGAACAAGGCGAATTAAGCAGAAATATGAAATTATTATAGTGGTTTTAGTGGTTAAATCTGGTTTTTGAAGTAACGTCCTTACAAAAGAGATGAAATAGGGAGCCATCGATAAATATTAGACCCATATCTTTTTATTTTGTCATCAAGGTGACCATTTCTATATTAGGGTGGATAGAAAAATCCATCTTTTTAAAAGTTTTTTTGGGAGACTGACATTTTTAAAAAATTTACAACTTGTTAATGACTGGACCAATTTTTACAATTTTTGGATATATCGTCCAGAAATGTTAATAATTTCAGAGAAAAATGCGTAGATAGATACAGTTTTGTGGCTGATAACGTCATTTGTACAATAAAGTCTCTTTTTACGCGAGGGATACGTACCGCGTACAAAAAACCGCGCAAAAGTAACACGTAACTTCGGAAATCTGCGTGAAAAAATCGCGTTACTTCGGAAATCCGCGTAAAAAAACAGCAAAACTCAAGAAATGTTTTTTTCAATGCCAAATGCCTTAAAAATTCAATAAACGTCCAGATCTGGTCTAACCTCCTGCAGAGCTCACTAGGATTCTGCGCTCAAGTGACAGCATTTTCACATGCGTGGATTGCTTCTCTGAGTCAGACAGTGAATCAGATTATGAATGAACCGGTTTTTTATTCAATTAAATTTTGGTATTAAATCAAAAACAATTGGATTTTATTTTACATATTTTTTCCCGACATTTTTCATATTTCTTCGACAGAATCAATAATTTCAATAATATTTTTCATGACCGAAACAGTTGCCAGATATCAATTAAGCCAAAAAAATTGCATTCATTTGCACACAATATTTGGTAATGTCTGATTGCTTCCTACGTCAACATGTGACTGGCCATTTTCGTCCCACCCATTTATAAAATTTCGATTTCGTGTACCTCAAACCAAATGCGTTTTCTTACTGAAGGTTTTAGTTTTTGTATTTAACATTCCGAATGTAAATATTATTTCTGCAATATTTTTTTGTTTGCACAATAGAAAAATTGGTAATTTTCACCCCGATCTCCCTTTTCTTTTTCTCGTGGAATTGCCTTAATATTTATTTATGATCGGTTTACAATTCACAAGCCTCTCAAATTTGTAAACCTGAACTTGACCCGTACCCGTTAAAAATGAGAAAAATTGGCACCCGTACCCGACAAACATATCTTTTACTGTACCCATACCCGACCAATACCCGTCGGGTTCGGGTCGGGTTTCGGGTACAAACACCCGACAACCTCTAATAGAGAATGAATTCTTTCCAAAACACTCGGTGTCGAAAAATCTCTTAAAGCTCACTTCAAACTGTTTACAGAATTTGCTACATGTTTAGTTGCATAGTTCAAACTACTCTTGACGAATCTCCATGTAATCAAGATTTTGGGTAAAAAAGAATTATTCACCTTGGGCAGCTTACTAAGTGTACGAATAGAATTCTAAGCAGTTCGTTCATCAAGTAATCATCCACACTTAAGTAATCCTTCAATCGCGAAAGTTTTGAACTGTAGTAAGAGGATTGATAGCAAAAAACAACTAGAAAAATTGAATAGAAAAAAGTGCATTTATAATTCCCATGTGTTGACAAAAAGTTTCGGCAAATACTGTTTGACAAGTTATCGAGTAACATCAGAAAGGCATATTGGCAGAAAATTTAAGCAGGCTCATTCTTTTTAACAGATTAAAAAATTGCAAAAGATTTTCAAAGTTTCGGTAAATTTTCAAAGATACTAGAAGATGGATTTAGATGAATCCCTGATATTTTAGCAAGATTTAAGATGTATTTCTATAATTTATAAATTATTTGAATAAGTTCAGGGCGGCTCCATGCGTCATACCGAATCAAGTTGAAAAACATTGTCAAAAGATGTTCCCAGTCGAAATTCGTAAATCTCAGTTCCAGTAGTCATCTCATATACGAAAAACAATTGTTGGAGTGAGAACTGATGTCTCTGTTCGGCAGTTTTCTTGTAAGGGTGAAAGTTGAGTAATCTACAAAACAGTAGCCCTAGTGCCATATGAACAATACTTTGAATAAAAAATATTTAACCGGATTTCATAATAAAGCCTCACTGGAAACAGTTTTGGGCCCAATACTCACCACGACTTGGAAATATCGGGTGTTGGAATTAGTTCGTAGCGTTCATTTGCAAAAAAAAGATTCTTTTCTTTAGATTTCATGAGTGAATCGATCCAATATTTGATCATTTCGTAGTTTTCGGAATGCTACTCTGGCAAGCTATGAGTCATGGATCGGAACAAATAAAAGGTGATTTTTGCTGGTTTCTTTTTGGAAACACTGTCTTTGACAGACGCTGGTCTTACAAGCCAGTTGTCGTATGTTCGAGCCCCGACCTGGAAGGATTCTTTGTGTCAGTAGGATCCATAGTACTAGCCATGCAATGATTCTGTACACTAAGAATCGGCTGCGAAGTCTGTTGAAATAGAAAAGCCAAATTCCACAAAAGGAATATAATGTCAGGACTTTGATTTTGTCTTTGACAGATCACGCGTGAATCACGTCTTGTGTCATTGTCAAATTTGTTTAATTTGGTCTATAATATATTCTTTAATCGTCGTTTGGTCTATAATTAAATCATAAATGGGCGCAGACAAAGTTGGAGTAAAATCCACTTTTTTATCAAAAAATTAAGTTCTGCGACCAAGCTCATTTCTGGTTGGATGGATACGTTAACAAGCAAAATTGACGAAAGACCAGCCAGCACATTGGAGTGAAGACCAGCCAGAAGTATTGCAAGAGCTACCAATGCACCCGAAAAAAGTTACTGTTTGGCGCGGATTAATGGCCGGTGGTATTATTCGTGAAATACCACCCGATATGTTGGAGAGAGTTTGTCAAAATTGAACCTTACGCTTGGGCTATATAATGTGGAGCCGTGTCCAACATTTGCATGAAATCATCTTCAAATTATATTGGTTGTTCTATCAATTGCAATAAAGATTTAATAAATTTTCTCAAATTTGTTGAGTTTTTTTGAAAATCAAACCCATAGCTCTTTAAAAAATCGCCCTTTAGTAACTGGATGGAGCAATGTCCGGTGAATAAGGCGTGTGGAGCTGTACTTCCCATTTCAATGATTCCAAATGAGTGTTTACAATACTCTGTTCAAAAAGTCAAATTTGCACT
The DNA here is from genome assembly GCF_030247185.1 of Malaya genurostris. NCBI lineage: Eukaryota > Metazoa > Arthropoda > Insecta > Diptera > Culicidae > Malaya > Malaya genurostris. The sequence goes on from NC_080571.1 coordinate 269,540,372, forward strand.
AAAATATGACTTTTCGTGGCACTTTTCTTAATGTTTAATAGTGGCTCCTCACGAAAGCGATTTTTCAAAAACAAACATTGACATGTTCGATATAGCACAACAAATACTACGAATACAATAACAACATGCCATACGCTGGTAAAGATGCGCTTTGTCACTAGCTCCCATGAAAATATTTACTTTTGCAAGCAGTTTTAGGAAAAAATCCAAATTTCGAAAATCGTGACTGAAATTTTTCAGATGTGATTTTCAAACCAAAAAAATTATCGATCAGAAAACTCACTGCAGAAAAGTTCAGTACTGATTTTTTGCAAACGCGATTCGTTATGAATATATCTGATATGATTCTCGAACAGAAGATTTGTGGGAAATAAATTTTCATGGCATTTATATCTCAACCTTTTGCAGAATACATGATGAATAAATTCGCTAATGGACAAAAACTGAACCTTTCTGAAAATGTTCATTGAGCGTAGGGTGGTTGATAAATGGATCAATAGTGGTGATGTATACGAGATTTACTTAGCAATACCGTGGTGGTGGAGTACTATCATCAATAAAAGCAGCAAGTGCTGTGACTAATAATAGTTATAATCAGGGCCGCCTAGAGAAAAAAAAACGGGCTCGGGGAGATTTGAATACGGGCCCCCTTCGTTAAATGAGCAAATAAACTTAAATGAACTCTATTTTGCAGGATTGAACGAGCAAATAAAAAAGATCCCAAGATATGATGTGATTATGAGCAATAAAAAATATTCCGGCATCGAATTTCCGGGCCCCCTGAAAAAGTCCGGGCCCGGGGGGATTCCCCCTTTCCTCCCTCCCTCTCGGCGGTCCTGGTTATAATGATAGTAAAAACATTATTTAAAAAAAAAAACCTTTCACAAAGCATGTTATGCAGCTGATTAAAAATATTACCCAATTTAACTTGAATGTCGTACGCAAAAGTAACAGGAGCGCAGTTTATCGCTTCGCCAATTCAAAAGCGCCATTCAAATTCTGCGCCTTCTGTGTGTTCGAGGCATGCTTACAATGCTGCGCTCCTGTTACTTCTATGAATCAAATTCATGCTAAATAGCGTTTTATTGGTTTTATCAGCCATCTGGAATTAAAATAGCATTTTGTCATTATAATCACTATTTGGAATGTGTAAAAAATATTGTTGTTCATATTGACCAACTCACGTGCATCGAAAATATTACAGTCATAGCTTCTCAGTTGCAATCTTGCATGAATCACTTCGGTGTCAAACTGAAACGTAAAGGAAATTCAATATCGTAATATTATCGGAGACTTTTCTCCGTTCCGAATATTTCTTTACGCGATATTTCTGTGTGTGAAAATTCGTCATTAACTTTCGCTGACACACAAAATTACTTGTAATCTTCGAGGTTCTAAGGAAGTGATCTTTCCAGTCACTGAGTTTTTTTTAGAAAATCTCTTGAACTGATTTTTCCACGAATGATACTGAAATTAACTTTTTCTAATCATGATTTTCCCAACACTGTTTGTAAATGCGACTATGAAAAGTTGTCTGAAGACATCTTTCGATAAACGCTACGAATTAGTTCCAACCCCCGGTAGGACCAACATCAAAATGTTTTACAAGAACAAGTTGCGTCAACTAAATGGAAACGAAATTGTTCATTACGGCTCGTTGCTTTCGATGTTCTGTTGGAACGGTCTAAATTCACCTTATAATTTTCTGACAACTGCACTTCAGGCATTCGGATAAATCATTCTAACGTACCTAGGATCCCGAGGATTAATTACTTATTTCCTTATTGCTAGAATTCTGATTCGCTATCAGCAAAATAGAAGCTCAATTCGCGAGCAACCACCAGACGGAAACAATTTCATTAGAAACCACCTCGGTGAAATTTGGCACTCGCTTTTTTGAGCGAAAAGTAATTAACTTTTACTAATCGCAGAAACCGGTGACGCCATAGCCCAGATAAAGATGCACATTTAACGATTCAGATGCAACTAGCACTTGGCACGACCCGGAATTGAAATACCAAACGCCAAGATAGGGCAGGCTAGTGTCGAATTGTTGTTTCAATTGCTCTCTTCTTTGGATGTGTTTTTGCAGTGTATAGACAGTACCTTTTTTTCGATGTGACGCTTGCTGCCATTTCAGCAAAGCACCTGTCAACGGGTCGGTGAGACATTGCCGATACATTCCGATTGTCACGTTGGAAAATTTGCACACGACGAGGTGCATTCTCGGTGCTGGTGGTGATTTGGAATACGCCCCTGCGTAGGAGCAGAAAACAACGGTGCACGAAACGTTAATGATCATGAACTTAGACAAGCTTGAAATTTATGATGGATGGAATTGAATTAAGTAATAAACCACTGAGTTGAGCTAAGCGCACCGATTTCAGCTGGAGTGCTGATTCTGAACGGTGTTCCGGTGGTTTCTAAATTTAGTCGACTTTCTCGGTCGATCGTAAAATTGTTTTCCAATGAAAATGACGACTGAACGACTACATTAGGCATCTATATAGGTTAAATGAAAACAATTTATAGACGATTTGCTAAATTCATGTTTTGGACAAACGAGTTGTAATTGTTTTCATGAAATTTATGAAAATGGGAAACCAAGTTATGTGAATAACTTTTTCTATGCTCAAGTTCTTGTCGTTCAACATATTTTTGTGTATGAGAAATTTCGTGAAATTTCGACAGAACATAACAAAAATAACATCCACTACATAATCACAGAAAATGACAGCAACAATTGTTTACAAAAACGTCGTCGATTGGTTGACAACGGGATTAACGCAATGCCGTCTCGTGTAATGCAATCTCAAGTAACGTTCGGCCATGATGAACCGCCGTCAGTTGGTTCCGACCGAGGTTAAAAAATAAAAACAGGAATAGAATCACAGAAGGGGCACCATAACGGACCTCGAATGGTTATGATTAGGAAATAAAGTTAATAAATCAGTCAGAACACATGTGCTCTGCTATACCTTGTGTCACCATATCTCTTCAATAGAGCTAGTTAAAAATAAGGTTTCCACTAATTTTTTTCACATCATCATGAAGGGATTTTTAATCACCCAGAGGTTCCCATTTTTACGAAATTTCGATCCATGAATTTTCGACTGAAACAGTTACAAGTCTGAAAACAAGCTAAAATCGCCGAATGGAATAAATCATATTAAAAATTCTGGGTTGAAAACAAAAATAACAATCATTAGTAATGAGCACATGGCGTGCATTCTACTCATATTAAAATGACAAAAATGACAGCGTCGTGTGCACTGAAAAAACAACGTTAAATTCTCATGTTCCGATAGAATTCACACCGAACGCTATTATTCATTTCATTTTAAATAATTTGACCGATCCGCCCATTCATAGTGCAATCAATTAATTTTCACGTTTCGAATATTTTCAACCCAATCCAACTGATTCATCGTCCAGCAGTAGTCTAATTCAATGGATCCTCTCTCAACTACTACTCACCTTAAAATCAGACAGTGATGCCATGAGGTCATCCAACTCCTTGGTAGCCGAAGATGTGTGATTCGCCTGTTCATTCTGGGCTAGTTGCTGTTGGTACACTGGAAACGAATGTGAGATAGATCGTTTAGATAGTTGCATTCGTCAGGAGAATATATAACATGAAAATAAGGCGAAGAATATTTTTATTTGCGACTGGTTTTCTAAATGAAAAAAAAAATCGGAACAAGGCAATATTTTTCATTCATGGAACGAGAGTATCTTGCAGCCGAAACACAGAAAGTAAGAGCAACCATAATGGTATAAATTGCATACCCTACAGGCGCATTTATTAGACCAGTTTTATGGAGCAGTTGGGTTATTCACTAGAATAGATCGAGCCGTTCATTTTCCACTGACACGTGCGACCATTATGGTTATAACTTTGGTAGTGATTCTTCTTAGTCCTTACAAAGGGTTCGCTGGAGTCCTCTAGTCACTGGTGCAATGCACAATGATTTCAGCATATTTCACTAACAAGACTAGCTTAACATCCCCCGGTGAATGACCGATAGGTTAAAACCGGGCTAAAATAAACAACTAACTAACTAACTAAGACTAGCTTAAAGATAATACCGTTCCATTTCAAATCGAGCATTTCAACAGGATGATTGCTACCATTGGAATTCGTAATTATATTCCTCGCTATTAGGTATTCGTTTAACCTTCGAGTGAAACTTGATCCACTTGATGTTTGGACGCACTGCTCACTTTTCCACAGTGCCCCCAGCAATCTATCCCAATATGGCCAGTTTTAAACAATTCTCTTTCGGTGGTAAAAGTGTTGCTACAATTTAATCAGGTCTATTCAAACAATTACTATCCGGCACAGTACCGGAATAGTTCCGAGTACCGATATGAAAGCGTCACTAAATGTTTAGTATGATACGTCCCCGAATGCATGGAAGGATCACTATCAATCTACTGCTGTTTCGAATGCTTTTAAAGCAATTATAGCAAAATCAGGGCTCTCGAATAGCGACACTGCCATGAAACAGAATTCAAACGAATGCAATGTCCGATGGCTATCGGTTTTATTGTGCTAACATGTAGCTAAACTGAGCACTGCAACAGATTATTGAAGCCACACCTCGAACTCGGAACTTATATAGGAAGTAATACAGTTCGCATCCTAAGTATCTTGTGAAACCCCAAGATACTTAAGATGTGTACTACTGGACTATAAAACAAATGGAAAGATGGACTTTGGATGACATTTTGAACCAAAATTTTTATATGACCAGGGCTCGAAAAGTTATGTCCTATATCCCAACTAAATTCTAAGGCTTGAGGCTCTACAATGAAGGGTGCCTGAAAAACACATTGTACCTTGTAAAGTTTCGACCAGATTTGGTTAACTGTTCAAACAAATGAGTTGATACTGTCACCGACAGTGGCAGTGAAAGTGATTTGCAAAGCAAAAGTTGGAGCCTCTTGCAAACTGCTCATTTACCCTGAAAATTCAACCCAAAAAACAATCCTCCTGACCAAACCTCCCGGAAGAAAGACAAAGCACACATAGGAAGTTTGAATAACTGCTTTCAGAAAGACGTTTCTGCCTTTCTCATACAGAAAGGTTAAGCAAAAGCAAATTCAGTGTACTACAACATTCCGATGCCAAACTTGACCTTCGGTTTCAATAGACTTTGCAACCAACTCCTAAATGTACAGCACCATTGCATTAACAGTGCTCAATACTATTAGGGTTCGAACATAAGACATTTAGCTTGCTAGACCAGCGCCTTACAATCGGGACTATGCAATCAAAAGTAAAAACCGACTTTTGAACCAAGTGTAATATATTACTTGACTCAGTTCGACGAAAAACGGAATCGTCGGTGAGTGTGTGCATGTGACAAAAAATAGGTTTGATTTTCTCGAAGATGGCTGGACAGATTTTCATAAATCCACACGAAAAATTATTATTATTATTATTATATATCGTTTATTTTGACCCGGTATACGAAAGATATGGTCGCATAGAACAGTATTGAATTTTATCCTAATCCGATTTCCACTTCCGGAGATACAGTGGTAAGGGCGACGAAAATTTCAAGCAGCCATAATAGTGACGAAGCGATAAAAGTACGAAATCTTCGGAACTTCTGGCAAAATTAATGGCGTTTGGTTTGATTAATAATTTCATTGTAAAAATCGCCGATTGCACTTTTAACACTTGAGAAAGACAGACGTATATTGAACACTAATGTATATTTTGACGTGGCACTTAGTTGAATGGAAAGAAATAAAAAAAAAATTTCGACGAATAAGGTTTTCGCGCGAGACATAATTCGAAAGTCTTACTACTCTCTGTCTGCAGTAGTAGCTTCCTTAGATTGTCCAAATCGATTGCGCCATCATCGAGAAAATTGTGCGAATAGAGAGAAATTCTGCGGATGAGAAACAATAGGATAAAGCGGGTATGTCACTTATACGGTTATATCTGTTGAATGCATCATTAATAAAACCGCTCGTAACAGACAAACCATGCCTCGTTCGCAGCGACAGTTGACAAAAAAAACATTGAATGCACAAACCGGATAAAACCATTAACAGTTCGAAAAATTCTTGTGATTTTACATCTTATCAGAAGCACATAAATGGAGCGTAATATTTCACACAAATTTATATTCAAGAACATGTAAAATTGTGTGATTTGAAAAGTACTTGGCTTTAAAACGAAAGGAACAAAAATCAAAAGATCGACATCAACAACGCGACTTGAACCGAAAAACATTACATCACAAAGCACACCAGTTAGTCGACTGAGCCACAGAATCACATATCTGCTTGGCTGGTAAATCATGCATATAAATTCATACAGTCTCACTTGCTAGCCGAATGAAAATTACACTCGGAGCCAGTAAATTTTTGCACGAATGAAACAATGTGTCATTTGAGAAGTTCAGTAGTTATGAATTGTATCGTTTGAAGAATTATGTTACCTGTGAAATTCATAATTTCTTTCTGTGTGTGTTTTCGAAACACCCGTTAAATTTTGATCCGGTTTTTGTATTTATTTATTTTTTGTCCCATTCTTGCAATAAATATGTTTATAGACGACTTTTGCATTGTAAAATTCGTGTCCGGTTTTTGATTTTTTACCCGATATTTGCATTCAAATCTACTTAAAAGGGTTTTTCAAATTAAGTTGCTCTCATCGAATTTTTGCATTCAGTCATTCATATAAAACAGATATGGTAATATAAACCGATCATATTAACCTTTCAAAGCATATCTGTTTATCAACTGAGCCACGAAAGCACATATCTGCTTGACAGTAAACAGTACATATAAAACCATTCAGTCACACTCAATCAGTCTGGACGGAAAATTCGGTTGGCAGGAAGAAAACTTATTTAGTTTACATGGAAAACCGATTGAAAACCAACTTAATTTTTTATATTACCTTTAATGGGAAATTCTATCCTATACAGATTTCTGTTTTTACTATTCGAGTCAGCCCAGAAATTACATTATAATAAATTTTCGATTTTTTATATTGCGTAGTAAATACCTGATTGATTATGAACTAAAAACTGAAAAATGGAAGGCAGCTGGTCATAAATGAAGAATAAAGAAGTTGATTGATATTTATTTTTTTCGTGGTTTAGTTCGAACGGTTGAATTAAAAGATGGCGTCTTTGGTCATTTATTGCTTTTGAAGGATTTATTTCACGTTAACGGCCAACGTTACGAAGGTTTCATATTCAGGGCAAAAATACTACAAATATTTAGTTCGAACGGTCTCTGTTTCAAATACCTTCTTTTAATATACGTTTTGATTAAGAAGTCATTTTCCCATATTCAAACCAAACGAAAATGTCGAAGAACAAATGTTGCACTCAGCCCTGCTCTCAAATATTGAGAATATTGCGTTCTGTCGACAACACAAGCGGAACACAGTTGCTTCAAAATTGTGCTCTTTTCCCACTCGTTCGTGTTCGGTTTGAGCAGAGAAAGTATATTAGACAGTATCGAAATTCCAACGAAGCTTTACAAAAATCGATTCACAATGATAATAATGATAAAACTCGAAAATCAATTGAACTTGTCTAACCTTCGAAACGTTGGCCGCTAATGAAAAAGAAATGTTTTGACGAGAAACCAAATGACCAAAAATTGGTGGTATTTATTCGTGAAATACCAACCGATATGTTGGAGAGAGAGTGCCAAAATTGGACATTGCGCATGAGCCATCTAAAGCGGAGCAGCGGCCATCATTTGCATGAAATCATCTTCGAACAATAGATTATATTGATCGTTCTATCGATTCCAATAGAGATTTAATCAATTTTCTCAATTTTTTGTGTTATTTTTTTCAACATCAAATCCTATACCTCTTACAAAATCACCCTTTATTTGTATATGTCATTGGTTCCAAAAGCATCTTTTTGAAACTTTTCAAAACAAACAAGTCAAAATCGTGTAAAAAAATACACGAAAAATTTTTCTATTTGAGTAATTTTTGATAATAGCTTTGTAAAACATGAAAAAAGCATAAAAATTCAGAAAATATAACATAGGTTTTAGGAGACCGTTATAAGAATTTTACTCGAGTTATGGATATGGAGTTTTTTGAAAATTGGTTGTCACTACCTACACAATTAGGTGAAGATACTTAGCCCTCATATTGACCTTGCCAAAATGATATTTGTTTCTCTCTCTTTTTCGGTTATCTAGGTTTTGGCCTTAGGCTCATTCGCCTCTTCAGACCAGCAAAACTTTTTACTTGCTCTTTGGGATACTTATTTACGTTTATCGTTCCGTGCTCATGAACATTGGTTTCAATTTGAGCCGATTAGTTTGTTCCGTTTGGGTACTATAATTTTTAGTAATGTCTTCTCAAGTTAAACTCCAAAGTTGTACTAGTAGCCTCATTTGAAAGATATGCACTGATGCGCCGAAAACGAAACGTAAACATGATTAACTGCATTTAGTACAAAACGGTTAGTTATACTCAGAAACCTTCAAATGACAATTTTGACAGTTTGGTTATCCATGACTTCTCCTGATTTGATTAGAAGATTTTCAAATAAATATCTGATACCTTCTTTTCATATTTCGTCTTCGATTCATCAGTGCGTAAGGATCGCACAGTGCTTCAATTTCAAGCCCAATTCTACGCTCTTAATTAATAACATCATAAAAGCGTGATGTTCGTGCTTAAATCCTTTCAGCAAAGTTACTCCGAATGATGGGTGCTTTTGACGATTCGATTTCTATAATTATTTCTCCAAAATTGTGAAAAACACCCACCTGGGTTTGCTTACTTGCCGAATAGAATCAATCAAAATCGATATAGTAATATTCATAATCTTTCAGGGATCACCATTTCGCGGTTCAACATAAACATCTAAGCCGTTAAATAGTTCAACATAAGCTGCTAACGCACTGATGAATCGATGACGAAACATGAAAAGAAGGTATCAGATATTTTTTCGAAAATCTTCTAACCAAATTAAAAGGAGTCACGGATAACCAAACTGTCAACATTGTCATTTAAAGATCTCTTAGTATAACTAACCGTTTTGTACTAAATTTAGTTAGTCATTTTAACGTTTCGTCTTCGACTCATCAGTGCATATGAGTTCAAATGACTGGTACAACTATGTATTTGACATTGAAAAGACATTACTAAAAGTTATAGTACCCAAACGAAACAAACTAATCGGCTCAAATTGAAACCAATGTTCAAGAGTACGAAACGTTGCAGCATAAAAAAGTATTCCAAAAAGCAAGTGGAAAAATACAATTTCATATTGAATCGAAACTCACTTTGTTCCTGATAGTTGGCACTTGGCGTTCCGGTAAGCTTTTCGGTAGTAGTCTCCCGTACCGTGATTGTGACCTGCCGTCCAGGATGAGCTTGCGGATTTGGAGATTGGTTGCTAAAATAGTGAAATAGTATTCGGCTATTTTAATAGGATTAGGTTTATGCTCGAATATCTTACCCATACGGTACGGCATAAATCGGATTGGCATTTGCATTGCTAAGCTCATCTAGCAAACTGTCAACCGAGGGACGCTTGATGGTGTCGTTAATGCTGTAGGGCGAAGGACTAATCGTTCCATTGTTGGGAGTTTCTGTGAAATGTTGAATCGGGTTCGATAAACAGAATCAAACAGATATTCGACAATATTACTCACGTTTTTCCACAATATTTCCATATCGAGCACTGCTTAAATCCTGCAATAGAGAATCTAGCTCGGACAGATTTCCGGATGTTGAAGTCTGTAATTTTTGAGGCGTGCCAGATCTTGGTAGTGAATTGTTATTGTGGTGAGGCGTAGTTGATCGCGGTAAAGAACCGTTATGTCCATTGGCAGTACGACTGTCTATAACGGTTTTTGTTGTGTTCTGGTAGGTTTGCTAAAAATAAAACATTACCATGGATTAGACACGGAATAAAACAGCATAAACATTATTCATTAAAACAACAGAACCACAGCGTGAGTCATCAAGTAACGGTTTGAATTCGCAGGTGCGCTAATTAAGTACACCGTAAATGCTCGTAATTGAATCCAATAATTAAACACACCAGGGATGAAAATATCAACACACCAAATCGTAAAAATAGTTTCTACTTCTACTGAGTGTACGCAAGCATCAATTTCGTTAATGGTTCCTTATGGAACGAAACCTAACAGCGAAATTGGCGCATGAAATTGGTTTCACTCGCAGGGTGCTTGTGATATTGTGAAATCGGTCTTTCTCGCATCAATCATTCCTTACGGGATAAAACGATTGCCAAAAACGCTAAAAATAAAACTCCGATCCAGTAGATTTATGTGACCTGTTTCGTAGACATAATTTTCGGCACTTCAAAGGTTCATATGGTTTTTCTTGTTTTCGAAATTGAATCAGATCTAAATCATGCTCGGCTTGGTGACTAGACATATAATAATGAAAAACAAATCAAGAGATTTTGTGTACAGAAATCACCTTCCAATTCTATCTTTTAATTATTTCACATGTATCTATATGAAAAAAAACATTTTTAATCCACCTAGTGGTGTAATGATGCCTTTATCATATAACTTATATTTTCAAAAACATCACTAGAAGATTTTTTTTGCTTCAAACTTGAATAAAATCAAAAACTTTCTATGGGTATAAACTACCATAACCTTTTCAATTTGTTAACAGTTATGTCAAGGTAATGAGATTCGAATGTGCCAACCCAGCATGCTATACCAAATTTAACAAAGCACGCTGTGTGCTAGGAGGTGAGGTTTTCACGCACGTACCGATGCGTACCAACGTGATATAAACAGGTGGGGCAGACCACATGGCTTACTTGTGTTAGAAACCAAAACTTTGTAAATAGTTCGGTGTGACGAAAGCAAGCACGTGGTTTTTAGTTTTACTTGGCTTGCTAAAGAAAACTTAATTTCACTAACACGAACGAGTTGTGTTTGCCCCACCTTTTTCTATTACATTGGATGCGTACCGATTTTGCATCATTTTGTATGACAGTTTGAAAGTTTTGACACTCATCGCCATCTAATGTCGGAACCGAAAATCAGTATCTTTTAAGACACTGAGAGTTTTTATTTGAATAATGATTTGTGAAAATCGGTTTAACCGTTACTGAGAAATCGAAGTGAGGTCCGTTTTTTGGAGTCATTACCGATGCTTTCGGAAGCAGAAACCGGGGACTAGTAGTTCCAAAGTAGATTAATATATCGACTAACTAACAAGGTCTGCCAACTAGATGAAACTACCAGTAACTTTTAAAAAAAAAATCGCGCCATCACTTGTGAAAAAATACGCATGAAAACAAAAGTTTTTCACTTATCGCGCTGTTATACCGAAACAGAAGTCGAATCCTAAGTTATACTGTTATACGAATCCTAAGATTCGGTTTGAATGTATCAAGCCACGTATTTTTAATTATAAATGATTGAAATTTTGATTAGTAACGAGCAGTGTCCTATTGTGTCTGCTTTTATTATCTTATCATTAATCTCCGGCATATTGGATTTCCCTGTCATAGACGACGGTTTTGAAGGAGTAAACGATATATCAAAGGGAAAGCATCGCTCTGATTGGTCAATCGATGCAAAAGCGAAACTGTTGGAAGCACGCGAATTTATAAATAGAAGCGAAATTATAGTTAACGTTTCAGTCTTACTAGTCCTACATGCTAGAGGTAGGTTGTTGCTAGACAGCAAGACAAAAAGTGCCATAAAACGATTTGAAGCTTTAATTGGTATGCTCTGATCTAGTGTCATGCAAGCCCGGATGAAATTCCATGTTATGTCGTTTCGCCTGAGAAATTGACAACTTCCCGAGGTAAATTTTGAGTGCTCCAGATCAATTACTAATTTATATAAGATGAACTCGATTGATAATGAGGAAAAGTTAATCGCAGAATGGTAGAGAAACTTAACGCTATAAAAACAACTGCTTGCATACAAAACTTGAACACAAGCTTGGCGAAGAGAAGCTTAAATATCAAAATCGTATTTCAAGTATGTACAAAGATATAATTGCATACATTTGGGATATGGGTGTAATTTTGTCGGCTATAAAACAAACAATGTTCGGTGTTGATTCCTAATCAAGATCAATCTAAGCAGACTCTCGTGCAATTGCGGATTCAAAAGTGTGACGATTGATTGAACTGTTTGATTGTAGATCATTAGAAATTTTGGTTGCCTTGTTCCACAACCCCACGGGGCTGATCCTTGTAGTTTTTTATTATAGCTTTTACCTTTTTCTATGTATATAAAAATAGGTATAGAATTCGCTCAAACTTTGGAAAATTTTTCCGGGGACCGGAGGGCCGAGTGTCATATACCAATCGATTCAACTCGACAAACTGAGCGAATGTCTGTGTGTTTACAGAGAGAAGAGGCGTAGATCTCAGAGATGGTTGGGCTGACTTTGATCGGACTAGTTGTAAATGAAAGGTTTTTTTTTGTCAGCCAGAAAACTATTGTTTTCGTTGTTCAATCTGCTTTTTTACTTTCTGAGTTATACAAAGTTTTATATTAAAATTTGCAGTATTTTGACAATATCTGTCTCAATTGACCTCAAAAACGAAACAGATTCCAAAATTTAGATACTACGTTGTAATACCTATCAAACAAACCAAAGTTTGTTGAAATCCGTTCATTATTATCAGAGATATTAACATTTTTGTGCAAGTGACTTTTTCTCTATATCCCAGTAAAAAGTGTTTGTTTTAAGCGCTTCATGATAAAGCGATGTTTGGAAGCAAAGTGAAACAAAATTTTGAATACGCACTTAAAAGACTGTAGACAGTATTTAAAAGACTGTGGCAGTTTGTAGGTATGTTACCAAAATATGAATTCGCTTTTCTCTGAGTTGGATTGACGAATTTTCACAAACTCAGATTCAAACGAAGGATCTCTCTATCCTGCTATTGAATTTCACCAGCATCAAACTTCTCAGTTTACTCAGATACCGCTTACCCGATTAGATTCGAATGAAAGTCCCATATCCTGCTATTCAATTTTATCCGAATCCAACTTGCGATTCTCGAGTAAAGGAGTAAAATGCGGAAAAAAAATATAAAAAAGTAAACTCAATTTTCTCAAGGACCACTCCACCAATTTTCATAAGCTCAGACTCAAATTAAGGTCTTACAATTCAAAAAAAAAACATTTCGAAGTTTCACTGTATCGATTTTAATTGGTTCTGGGAGAAGCGAAAGATAAGAAATGATAAGACGGATAGGTATTCTAGATTGAATCAGTTTTAAATTTGGAACAGAAAAGCTAGCCTAGGCAGGCTCATATAAGTATGACCAGAAGAAAAAATTGAGTTTTACCTTCTACTTGAGGCGGTCGAGCACTAAACTCGAGTCCTCAAGTATGGTTCTTTACTATCAGATGTACACCTTTGCTTCTGCCGTTTTCCGATAGGTGGCTGTACCGGCTGAGGCTGGTCAAAATACATAGATGATAATGCCTTTGAAGTGAGTGTGTACAGTACCTAACGAATTGTCATCGCCGTTTCAGTGACAGTTGTTTTTGTTTTCATATTATTCACGCTCGAAAATGTCTGTTTATGTGTCCAATTCTCGCCATTTGCGGGAAATTTACTTTTCTGTTACAATTCGAAAAAATGCAGTTGAAGCGCATCGAATGCTCTCAGAAGCTTTCGGTGATGCTGCTCTGAGTAAAAGTACGTGTCGGGAGTGGTTTCAACGTTTTAAAAATGGTGGTTTCGATGTCGAAGACAAACATGGTGGTGGAAGAGAAAAAACCTTCAAAGATGAACAACTAGAAGCATTGCTTGATGAAGATTCGTGCCAAACCCAAGAAGAGCTTGCCGAATCGTTGGGAGTGAGTCAGCAAGCCATTTCAAAACGTCTCAAGGCCCTGGGTATGATTCAGAAAGATGGAAACTGGTTGCCGTACGAGTTGAAACCGAGGGACATCGAGCACCGTCTATTTGTATGTGAGCAACTGCTTCAAAGAAAAAATCATAAGGGGTTTTTACATCGAATCGTAACCGGTGGTTCGATACGATAATCCTAAACGCAGAAAATCATGGGGAAAGCCCGGGCATGCTACTTCGTCGAAGCCAAAACCGAATATTCACGGCGCTAAGGTGTTGATTTGTATTTTGGTGGGATCAGCTCGGTGTGATTTACTACGAGCTCTTAAAACCGGGTGAAACCATCACAGGAGATCGCTACCGAACGCAACTGATGCGCCTTAGTCGCGCGCTAAAAGAAAAGCGGCCACAATATCAAGAGCGACATGACAAAGTCATCCTTCAACACGACAATGCTCGGCCTCACGTCGCAAAAGTGGTCAAAAAGTACCTGGAAACGCTGAAATGGGAAGTCTTACCCCACCCGCCGTATTTCCCAGATGTCGCCCCTTCTGACTTTCACCTATTCCGTTCGATGGCACACGGCCTGGCAGATCAACATTTTGAATCCTTCGAAGAGTTGGAAAAATAGATTGCTTCATGGATAGCGTCAAAAGAGGACTCCTTTTTTCGAGCCGGGATCCGAAAATTGCTGGAAAGATTGGAAAAAGTTGTCGCTAGCGACGGACGATACTTTGAATAATACATCTGTAAGCACTTTTTCGCAATTAAGCTTTTAACTTTGGAAAAAAACGGCGGAAGCAAAGTTGTACACCTGATACACTGTGCTATTGACACCGGCTGGGTTTTATGCGGATTTCCAAAGCTTCGTGCACAAAAAGAAATTATGAAATTTACATGAAGTTTGGTTGAAAACCATCATCGATGCAAAATTAAATTGAACTGTATCTTACAATTAACACTTAGTTTTGCGATCAAATTATATTGAATCGTACAGAATTGTAAAGTTACTTTAGGTTCAATTTCCTGCTCCGAATATGTGCATGAAAATAGATGTAAATTCACAAAATATTTTTATCTGCATTTTTTTATTTTTATTTAATTTACGCGCTTTTTACTTAAATTTTCGAAGTCATCCTAGTTTTCTTGTTTTGTCTTAGAAATGCATGAAACGTTCAAACCTGTTATCGTTATTCCGAAAAAATTTTTAATCAACATTTAAAAAAAAAAATTTTTTGATATTACACCAAATCTGCGTTTATAAGACATTTGGCATAAAAAAATCGATTTCGAAAATCTCAAGTAGCAAAGTTGATTTTTTCTCAAAACAATTGTTTGAGATTACATTAAATTTCTAACACATATTTAGTTTTGCGGGTTTGTTTTACGAGAATTTAAGAAGTATTTTTTAAGCGATACGTATCCCCCGCGTAAAAAAAAGACCTCAGTGTATTCCCTTCATGTTTGAATACCAGCTTCATTCGCTTTGGCATTGAAGACGAAACGTAAAGAATCCAAATCTAGTTACAGATAATGGTAGCTGTTTGAAAGACAGTTGTCCGATATACTAAATGAATAAATACATTTTCATTTAATGTTCTACTTATCCGTGAGCTCAGCAACCTAAGCGAAAACGATAAGTACTGTTTCGTGTCCTGAAACTAATCGAAGGATCAACTATTTACATAATCAGTTCTCTATCTTTTTTCCGACAAAGTCAACAACAAAATTTTCCCGTGAATCAACCGGCCCCAATCCGGGCCATCCGTCAGCTAGTCGGCGAATTCAACCTTTTGCGCAACCATAAACGTGTCATCGATCATAGGTTGAAGTAAGCTCGTTTGTGGACTCACAGCAGATCGAGCCGTACAATGATCGTAGCAAGTGTCACTGGCACTTCATTAAATGTTTGTTTTTATATCTACACGATCTTATGTTTATATGGTTCATCACGTGGCGGTTTGTTTGTAAACTTCAAGATAGCAAAGGAATGCAATTTAGATCACACAAGTGCTAAAATGAGAGCAACTTTGGGAGACACGTTGGTTGTGGTCACTTCACTTAGCACCGTACGAATACGTAATTGTATCCGCATGATTGGAACATTCGGATGTGATTTGTATTATGTATTATGTCGAAAATGTCACGTTGTTTCATTAAAATCTAGCGAAGTTAAGAAAACCTCAGGGCCAGATTGACCTCACAGAATCTAATCTGTACAATTGAATTATATTTGAAGTTCAATATTATAATCTAAAACAAACTAAATTGATAACAATTGACTTGACGACTGATCAGATAAAAGTTTCGAGGAATTGATTAATCAATATAAATCAGTTTAGATCCTACCTATATTATGGGGGACTGGAACCAACGATAGACAGTGATTTACAAACAAAAATTTCTGAGATTTAACAACACGCTTGTTTCATTACTCTTATTGGTGAATTTGTGTCCTTCACTACTCTTCTTTTCATACGGATTTCCGAAGTTACGCAGTTTTTTATCAATGCAAATTTTCGATGTCATGCGTTTTCGTTGTTGTTGTTGCATTGCGTTGTGACAAGAACATTGATAAATTACACACTAATATCATCATGCTTGACTAATAAGTGTTTCTTATAAAATGATACTGGGAATCGATGTTGATATTTCACCTACTTTGCAGAAGGGCGATGACTCATCTGACTCTTCAACAGGTGGAACTGATGATTTGCACAAGTTTGAGGTCTGCGACGACGACATAAGGTATAGCATCTATATGTGTTCAAGCACGTTTATACGAACAGGAATGGAGAATTTTAGATATTTACACATTATTACACGATGCCGCTTGCCGCTGATAATTGATCGTTGATCAAAACATAAACCTTTTCAATCGATCATGCGACATAGAATGAAGAATTGTATCAAATCCTGTCTAAAACACGTTATACACAGATAAAAATATTTTGTGAATTTACATCTATTTTTATGAACATATTTGGAGTAGACAATTAAACATAAAGTTAGTTTACAACTCTGTACTTTTCAATATAATTTAATCGCAAAATTAAGCGTTAATTGAAAGATGCAGTTCTATTGATTGAAAGCGAAATTTGCGTGCATCAAATTTTGTGTTGCAAATGAATTTAAGTGTTCCGAAACGTCGAAAATGTTAGAAAAGGCCTTTGGTGAATCGTGTTTAGGAGAAACATAGACATACGAGTGGTAGAAACGCTTCAAAGGTGGTTGTACAAGCTTGGATTATGATGAGATCCCTGGCCGCCCAACAACATCTGCAACTGAAGAAAACATTGAATCGGCGAAGCAAATCGTGTTGCAAAATCGTTCTGTACCGGTTAGAGAGATTGTTGTGTTGTTGGGAATCTCTTATGGATCAGCCGAACACATTTTAACTGATGTTTTGGGTTTGAAACGCGTCGCTTCTCGGCTGGTGCCAAAATTGCTGAATTTCACGATAATGCGCCGGCTCACACAGCGTTGGTTGTGTCGCAGTTTTTGGCCAAAAACTCAACCAATATCATCAACCGAGCACCGTACTCTCCAGATATGGCCCCGTGTGACTTTTTCCTCTTCTCCAGACTCGAATTGCCATTGCGGGGAACGCGTTTTGAGACCATAGAGACCATAAAAGAGAATTCGTTGCGTGAACTAAAGGCCATACCTTCGGCGGCCTATAAAACTTGTATGGAAAATTGGATCAAGCGTTCGCATGCATGTATTGCCGCAGGAGGAGAGTACTTTGAAGGCGATAATAAAGAAATTTATTAAAAATCGAAATTTTGCGTTTTACCTTTCTCATATAGAAAGGTTATGCAATCACTTGAAAAACCGACTAGTGAAAATTGGCCCGGAGGGCCAAGTGTCATATACAATTCGGCTCAGTTCATCGAGCTGAGCAATATCTGTGTGTGTACGTGTGTGTGTGTATGTGTCAAATAATCTCACTAGGTTTTCTCGGAGATGGCTGAACCGATTTTGACAAACTTAGATTCAAATGAAAGGTCTCGTGGTCCCATACGGAATGCTGAATTTCATCCGGATCCGACTTCCGGTTCCGGAGTTATAGAGTAAAGTGTGTTCAATATTCTACACCGTCACTTAAACCGGCGAAACAAACAACGTAAAAAAATTTCTAAACTGGTCTCAAAACTACACAAAACGATAGTCATCATCAGTAGGCAACTACACAAACCGATTCCGGCTATCCTGGTCCCCGGTATCCGGTTCCGGAAGTACCGGAAGTAGTGGTCATATATACCAAAATGGATCTCACTCACTTTTCTCAGCGATGGTTTGACCGATTTCCACAAACTTATATTCAAATGAAAGGTCTTCCGGTCCCATATGGAATTCCTGAATTTCATCCGGATCCGACTTCCGGTTCCGGAGTTATAGGGTAAAGTGTGTTCAATATTGTACACCGTCACTTAAACTTGCGGAACAAAAACCGTATAAAATGTTATCTACTGGACTCTAAACCGTTATTCCCAATCTTAGGGTCAATTGAAAAGTTTTATGGTCCTACCAAAAATTACTGCATATTTTCGGATAGAACAAACATTTAAATCGTCATTTAGAGTTTGATTATACCGGTTCTCGGGTTCCGGTGCCGGAAGTGCATATAATAGTGAACCCACTTCGTTTTCTTAAGGATGACCTACGCAATCAAAGCACTGTTTTATTCTGTATGTTATACTAGTTAATGCACAAACAATCTCTTGGTTTCTTTCAAAAATCGAAGAGAAAAATTTTGACTAGAATACCATAATATTGTATGTACATGAGAAAGGCATCATTACACCACTAGGTGGATTGAAACAGGTTTTTTAATAAAATTCCGGTTCTTTTTTGATCATAAGGTACACAACCCGAGTTATGCGACTTCATCAGGGAATCCCCAACACTCAATTCTCTAAAAAATCACGCTGCTAAAAACGGGAAAGTATACATTTATAAGTAGGACATTTTCTAAAAAACGTCAAAGTTTCAAAAATGTGAAATATTTTCATATTCTGTAGTAACTTTCCAGAGCTAAAAATGCGAATGAGTAATGTCACAAACATAACTGGAGGACGCGAATACGAATAAAACTGGCATGCTAGTTGATTGTGTGAATTTTGTAACTTTAATTCGTTCGCTCCAGAATTGTAACGGTATATCTTTACTAAAATACACAGCTCGAAAAAATCTTGTGATTTTACATCTTATAACTTGCACATAAATGGATCGTCGCATTTCACACAAATTTATACTCAAGAACATGTAAAATTGTGTGAATTGAAAATTACATGGCTTGAATCGAATGAAATAAAAAACAAAAGAACGATAGCAACAACGCGACTTGAACCGAGAAACAATAATTCACAAAGCACGTCAGTTAATCGACAGAACCACAGAAGAACATATCTGCTTGATAATTAATTGATACATATAAATCCTACATTTGGTAACCGAGTGCAAATTACACTCGGAGGCTGTATATCACGATAAATCACCAAGAGTGTCGAGTCCTATCAATAATCCACGAATTTCGTAGCTGGGCAGCAAGTAAGGGTTATTCCACGGGAGCTGACGAATCTGTGCTGTACTGATTCTATTAGGTGGGCACCGTTAAGGTAACATGGGTTCCATATCGTAGAGCGTTCTACGAATCATTGCTTATAACTTGAGTAATAGCTTGAGATGATCAGCGAAAAATAAGCGTGGACATTACAAAGCAAGATTCACAGCGTTGAAGTACAGGAGGTAGAGCATAGGTCCAAGACCTTGCCTTGTGGAATCCCAGATGGACCGATAACCGATTTGAATATAGTCATTTATCTTGATTACTAGTCGGCAATTGTTGAGGTATGAACGAAACCAACTAGCGACTGTAATGACGTGGTTAATTTTATCAAAGGCAGTGGAAAGGTCCGTCTAGTACGTCAGTTTGTACGACGCTGTACATAGCATTCGTCACAAACATAGTGAAGGATAAGAGATTGGAAGTGAAGTTTTCAAAATCGCTCAAGATATCGATCTTTTTTCTTAATGGGGTTCTAAATGCTTAGCATCACTCGTGGAATAACCAGAAAAATTATCAGAAAGTACGACTTCTCGATAATAAACTCTTCGCTGATTTCTAATCAGTTTTATTTCCGAATAGCCCAACTAGTTCATCAGAAACCCTTCTACAATTGATCTGGATCTAAAAGATTTTAAGTAAACGGATTACTGAATCATCTACCAATAATATTCAGGATTTTAAATAAAGCAACGGTTAATTCAATAAGTTCTATTTTCTATCAGCTTAGAACTAATCGTCTAGGATAAAGATCTCATACCGGAAGCAATGTAAACCCTGAAATTGTTTTGGGAAATTCGGCTGATATCGATACAGCAATAGGTTGTTTACATCAGTGTTGGTAGTTGCCGATGATTTGGCAGAAAGCGGCTCGATATTTTTCTACATTGTATACAACATTTTCAATCTGGTAAATGATGCTACAATGATGATGCTTTTCCCAGTGTTTCTGCAGAAAGGGTATGAACATTTCAAACATGTTTTGAAGAAAATACTTACTATTAGTCTTGCGACAGGATATATTCCAAGAGCCTGGCAGGAAATAATTGTCAAATTTATTCCCAAAATCGGTCGCGACACTTATGAGGAAGCGAAGAGTTTCAAGCCTATCAGTCTTAGCTCATTTCTTCTTAAAACAGTCGAACGCATAGTCGATCACTTAGTAATCGATTTCTTTGTTCATCGCTTCGGCAAGCAGAGATTAGAAAGCTGAGTATCTGTGGGTGTCCTCAAGGTGGTGTATTATTCCCACTTTTATGGAACCTAGTCGCTGATGGTTTGTTAAGGAAACTTAATAACCTTGGATTTCCGACTTATGGTTTTGCCGACGATTATCATATATTGATGACCGGTATAAGCATTAACACTCTCTTCGATTTAATGCAACAGGCCCTGCGATCTGTTGAACAATGGTGTTGTCAGGTTGGATTATCTGTAAATCCGGGCAAAACATCAATGGTGATTTTCACTCATCGTAGGATAATCACAGGAGCTTGTCCGTTGCAGTTTTTTGGTTTAGAGGTCACTGTGGTCGATCAAGTTAAATACGACGGGGTTATTCTTGACTCAAAACTGAATTGGTCTGCCCACATTGACTTCAAGATTAAAAGAGCTTGCATGGCTTTCGGCTTTTGAAAAATCATGAGGACTCAAACCCAGATACATTCATTGGATCTACACAACTATTGTTAGACCAATTTTAGCATATGGTTGCGTTGTATGGTGACAGAAAGGAAAAGTTGCGATAGCTCAGTCAAAGCTAAATCATCTCCAAAGGATGATCCTAATGGCGATGACAGGAGCATTCACGACAACTCCTACTGCTGCTCTAGACTATGCTACTAGCCACACTCGCTTGTGGTCTCAAATGGTTACCTAGGATGAGTATTTACTCGCTCCTAGTGACCTAACTCTCACATGCAGTTTTCCTTTCAAAACATTCAATGTGAGCTATCCTCTTCGTGAGAAATGGTTGTCTGGTTGTCTGGAACGACAACTTGATGAACACATAGTTTGTTATACGGACGGTTCTCTGTTGAATGGTCGTGCTGGTGCTGGTGTCTACTGTCGTGAAATGAGGCTAGAGCAGTCTCATTCACTTGGTAGATACTGTACTGTGCTCCAAGCAGAAATCTACGCGATTCTGTGTGGAATACAATCGGCACTTCAGCAGAGAATCTGTGGTAAACGAATTTATTTTTGTTCCGACAGTCAGGCAGCTTTAAAAGCACTCAGTTCGAATGATTCACGGTCGAATCTAGTGATCGCATGTCGAACTCAAATTGAAGACCTCAGCATTTCGAATGCTGTTTACTTCCGGCCATTCTGGTATTACTGGAAATGAATGGGCTGATGATTTGGCTAGAGCTGGTGCAACGAATGATTTCATTCGTTTTTTTAGCAGATTTAAATCTGAAAATGTCAAAGTGTCAAGTGTTTTCCAAGCATAATTGCAGTATTCTGGTCAGAGCTCTGACTGGACATTGCAAACTCAATTATCACATGGCTACTATTCAACGTGCTGAGTATTATTCGTGTGACTTGTGTGAATGCGATTACGGTACTTCATATCATCTGATATGTAACTGTCCCGCATTGACGTAACTACGTATCCGGGATTTTGGTTCTCCATTCATGATTGAGTCTCTGTATGCAGAGCTAACACTAAAGGATATTCTCTCGTTTCTCATCCAATGTGGTAAGGAGCTATAGTCAGAAGGGTTCTTCGTTCTTCCTGGAGTGTATGAATCCTTTCTGTATTCACCTTAAATAGGGTTTAGCAGATTGTTTGGCATCCTTAATGGGGTACCGAATTTACTTCTGCTCGTAAAAAGCAAAGTCCTGGCAATACATTCCTTTTGTGGAATTTGGCCTTTCTGTTTCAAACAGACTTCGCAGCCGATTCTTAGTGTACAGAATCATTGCATGGCTAGTACTATGGACCCTACTGACACTAAGAATCCTTCCAGGTCGGGGCTCGAACATACGACAACTGGCTTGTAAGACCAGCGTCGACTTCTGCTCGTACATACTGTGAATCGTTCTGCATTCTTCCGGGAGTGCAGAATGGTGTCGCTTTTGTAAAATATCTAAATCATATCGGGGGTTGGAGGTTTTATTATCGTTCATCAGAAAGAATGCACATAGTAACAAACCTAAATAGGTTTTACAGCAGACAGTTCGGGACCTCGTAGATGTTCAGAATTTACTTCTGCTTCCACTAAATGTGATCCCCAGCAGGTTGTTCAGCATCCCTTAGGAGTGCAGAATTTACTTCTGCTTTTTGTGTTTTTGTGTCGTCAATTTTCTCCATCCTCCTAGTCCAAACTTTACCATTTCCCTTCAATCCTTCCCTCTTATATATCGGGAAAATGATGCTAAAAACGAATTGATGGCAAGACACAAATCTCCAAATATCAAGGGGAACGTGCTATTTGAGCCAAATTGTTCTGATTCCTGAAGATTACAACACAAGTATTGTCTCAAGATGACATTACTGAGACAAATTATAAAGAAATTAAGACAATCATTAGCCCACTCAAAAACATGAAGGCTCCTAAGAATTTTTCATAATTTTATTAAGCATGTTACCTGATATTTCTTTTGCAATCATATTATGCAAACTTATTCTGAAATTTAACAGAAATCCAGCAAAAGCATCCGTTCGATGTGCTGTTGTTGATAACAACTAAGAAATACTTTCTGATCCATTAACAATTGCTGAGAAACCCTTACAATTGTTAAACGAAACATTGGTTCTCCAATGGATTGTGTACCATGAAACCTGTGTGGGACAATACGATGTTTCAAAACTTTTACTGAACTTCTCACTTAAACACAAAATGGAGTATTGCCTCCAACTTTTCGTTTGTTCAATCAGGAAAATCATGATTTACTAAGATGAAGGCTAGTAAATTTTTTCCCGGATTTGCATTAATATTTCCGACTTTTTCCCGGTTTTCCCAATGAAACGAAATTCCCGACTTTTTCCTGGTTTTCCCGGTCACTTGCCACCCTGCGATTTTCTCAGTCACTTGCCATCTTGCAATTTGTTCTGATTCCTGATGAGTCGAATAGTTTATAACACTATGGATCTCCAAAGCTCCGTTCGAAAGTCATCGTGCTTGCCGAGAAAGTTGAAGTAAGGATTAGCATCCTTACTTAGCAACACTACTTCGTGCGAAGTTTCCGGGCGCGAGTTTTCGCAGTGATGTTTTGCTTTACTTTTCAATATAGCACTTTTTACACTCTAAACGCTTCATAATTTTCTGCACAAAACCGACTAACATCTTGAACTTTTTAGCGACATCTCGAACTAAAATGTTTGGATGGTTCTTGAGCTCTTACATCACTTTTCTGATCATTTCACTGTCTATTGAACCACTTTTATGGTCACTGCCTTCCTTCTTTCCTTCCTTCCAGCACTCAGGCGCTCCTTGAAGGTGTCTATTACACGAAACACACCTGTATTTACAATTCCAATCTTCATAGCGATCCATCAGTAAATCAGTGGCCCATGGATTTTGATCAAGCACAACATTTTTCATAGAAAATTTCTACTGTGTAAATAACAATGGAACATGACAGATCTAAACAATACACTATGAATATGATTTACTCAAGTTTTCAGTTTTTTACACTTTTACGGATCATAAGCTACAATAGATTTTCGATGTGCTTCCTTCGAATACACTCTTTATCCTCTTCTCATGGGTATTACATTCGCACTGAAGAGAAAATGATTAAATTTAAATACAAGAATCTACTCAAAAATAGTTTCCCGCTTAAAGAAACCTCTACCATGTCAAATCATATATAAGCACCGTTGGTTAGAGTGATATTTGCTATCTATGTATAATGCATTGTCTTAGAGTATAAGATAAAAATTGGTTACTTCTTTTCGAATTTTCGCGTCGCAATAACAGAAATATTATTCTCTTGTCGTAATCCGTTACTAGCAGGTCGAGTAATTTGTAAAATAATGTTAATCTTATGAACGTAAAAAGCACTTACCGGACTGGGAGTTTGCTTATTTCGGACTCCATTCAAACTGCCGTAACCAGGAACAGATGATCCGCCACCACCACCAACATGTTGATTATGTCCTGGCACTGTATTTTGGAGATCAGCAAGTAGGGCGTCTGGAACAAAACAAAAACAGTCAAACAAACACGAAATCAATCAGCTGGCTCGAAACATGTTATCTACAGTATCAGTTCGTTCTGCCGTGGTAATGACTAATCAGTCTACTCGAAGGTAAACGCGAAATGAGTCACTCAGAATAATTTGGCATTCGCTTAACTTTACCTAGAAAATCTTGACAATTTTCCGCAACACTTTCATATGTTAAAACTTCAGTCTCGGACATTCTCAATAGTATCGGATAAAATCATAAAAGATAAACCAGAGGGACTGCACTTCCGTTCCGGTAGTAAGAATTAAACTACTTTCGCTCCCTTCGACGCGGTATTGACGCGTTTATCGCTGCTAAACGACTAAACAAGACACTAGACTCATATCGCACACGTTTTTTTCTCCAGTACCGAGAGCGACCACTGGCCCAGCAGGAAAAAAAATCCAAGAAAGCAAACCAGGCAGATTGGTAAATACGACGCGAGTGAGCTGTTTGCTCTCTTTCGCTCGGCATCGTGTCCGGAGGTTACCTATCTCGTGGTGTCTCTAATGATTGCTGGCAAAATATGATGACGAATGAGCTCCATAAAATACAACAACCGCAACGACGAAACCACGATGACGCCCGTGACAGCGATTAATGACGAGGGCATGTAACCGCTTGACGAAAGTGCAATTTCGACGTGTGCCGGAAAGCAGGCAATCCGCAAGAGCATTGCGCGAGTGATTGACCAGCGACCGAAGGGTGATTGAAAATTGACGAGTTCGGGATATTTTTCTGTGTAATCCATCTCGGTTCTGATTGAAAATTAGAGGTGTCTTCTCGAGTATGGAAATGTGAGATTGGTGGATCATTTAGTATGCTTCTACCGAATCATAATGAGTAGAGTCAACTTCACGCCTACATAGTGTTTTTGTTCAAAAAGGGTTACTTTGAAACCAAAAAACTCCGAAGTGTTCACAATAACCAACACAGGGAAATTAATCCGAAATAATGACATTGTATCGAAACTGTCAACAACGTCCACACAATATCCATTAAGTCGTGCTAACAATGCTGCCACCTTCAAAAAAATAATAAAATTTTAAATCGCTTGGTAAAGATTCAAACATTTACCGATCAGCCTACCAATAAGCTTGAATATTGACAATGGCACATATATGAAATGGTACGTTTATATGCCCAATTTTGTTCGAAATTTTTTAAAATTGCCACAACCTTACTATAGTGACGGTAGTAAATTACAGACAGATTACAGGTTTCTAATTAGAACTTTATTACCCTTTTTATGATATAATTTGTAGAATTTCATCTCAATCTATGATCTGTTCTGAAAGAGTAAATGCAACTCGGATGCCGAGTCGCATACAGTCTTCCCGTAATTATCAGAGAAAAACAAACAATTTTTTGCATTTTGAAATCTCTCCTTAGTCGGGAGAC
Organism: Malaya genurostris; assembly: GCF_030247185.1. NCBI lineage: Eukaryota > Metazoa > Arthropoda > Insecta > Diptera > Culicidae > Malaya > Malaya genurostris. The sequence continues at coordinate 269,566,343 of NC_080571.1, forward strand.
ACTCTCTTCTCGGCATTTATCATGCGGAAGAAAAAAAAAATCACCGAGTCAAGAAATGGGAACGTAAACACTCGTAAATTCAAAAGTGGTCTTTTATTCCGATTCTCGAACTCTTCCATGACGGATTTGACAGGCCAGTGGATTATTCATCAATTTTCGCAATAACATTTTCGATCGAGAAAGTGCTGATGGAACCGATGTGTCTTGCATCCAAATGGTTTATTCGGACTTGAGTTGGAAGAGCAACTTGGTTTTGAAATGATCCTCAGTTGATTTTGTTAATTTGAAATAATACGTGAGCAGAGCAGTGAAGGATTTTAAATTTCGAAAAAAGTAGCACAAATGGCACATGCCTGAAATAATCAGAAACTTGAACTGAATAAGCAATTTTTCAAAGTTTCACTAAGATTCATTCCGAAGGTTACATGGAACCGTTAATATTGAGTCAAGTTGTGTTCTTCTGGTATAGAGCCAAATAAAGTAATATATAATCAAACCTTAATTTACGGAATCTTTTCTCACGCAGTATTCGATTTACGTAAATTTTTTAACGAACCAAACCCCAAATAACGTAATCTTTCTCTACGAAGTAAATTTCAAATAACGTAAACTTTTTTTTACGAATCTACTTCGTAAAAAGAGGCTTACGCATATTGTGAAAATTTGTGCTACACAGAAAAAAAAATTGTTATTTATATGACATGTAAATCAACAGTAAGATGAAATAGACATAAGTTGAATCTAAAATTTGATTTAAAACCATGATTGATGTAAAATTAAATTGGATTGCATAGATTTTCCAATGAACAAGACTGTATATTAAAAAATGCTCAGAACTTGAGCTTGAGCTTGACCACCCCTGGTTGCTACTCCGTTACTGATCGGAATTAGCTGAAATTGTACAGGGAGTTTTTAGATGATCCGACCTGGGACTGGTAAATCATCCTTCAATGTACATCTTCTGGTAACCCCAGAAATCATTGATCAGTACCGGCGCCGGCCAGGCCCGAACGTAGATCGTCTAAGGAATGGGAAGGGATGTTAGTCCAACACTTGTTGTTACTAGAGGCCGTATATACTACTGCGCACTCCACAAGTGTCACGGGAGAAGGATATTTGTTATTAAAAATTTCAGTATTGGTATTATTCGCGCGCGACTCAGTATGTTCCGGTTTCAAGATGCTCGGATGCACCACTAAACTCACTGACTTCCCGAGTGAAGGTTTCAACAATATCCTATATTGAAGTCCCGGGAAGTCTTGATTCACAGCTCTTATTCGAGGAAACTGAAGAAAAATTTGCAATACTATCGCGTAAAGAATAAAAACTTCCCTATTTTTTATAAATGAAACTACGTGATACAAAATAAATGAGTAAACAGGATTTAGACAAAAAAGTTGATTCATTGCATTGAAATATTCTAAACAGTCATTATAAAATCATTTTAAATCACCAAACAAAGGTCAACAGATTTCACACGCGTCTTGATTCTTTATTATTTCCGCAGTATTATTTTAATTATTTATTAAAATTATTTATTGGTTATATTGGTTGATCTGGGCAGCCGGCTACAGAGAAAAATATTAATTTATTGTTTGAAATATTAATATCAAGTGCTTTTCTACTATGTATTCAATATACCGATATATGTTATCTCTATTATTAACTTTGTAATATAAACGGATTTGCGCAATGGTTGATTTTTATCATTCAATTTATAATCCAGAAAGATTCCAGATCAATAACATGGAAGAAGAAATCATTCCTAATAAAACTTTTCTCCGAAGCTAGACGGAAATTGATAGGTTGAATAAAGAGATAATTCAGTAAAATAGAGTAATCAGAAGTGAAACATGGAAAATATCTTATAACTGAAAAGAAAAAGAAACTCCTGCAATTGTCGCCTTTTACGACATGGAAGCAGGAACCCAGTGGATCTATTCTTGGTTCATTTTTTTCCGCCAGATTCCACACGGAATCTAGGCTGGTACAGTCCGGAGAAAGCTAATAGGTACTATCAATCTCCTAGTGGACCCCAGCCCCTTGTAAAAGGTGATTTTTTTGAGGTTAGGATTTTCATGCATTAGTATTTGCTCAGATTTTTTGAGGTTATGATTTTCATGCATTATTATTTGCTCAGTATGCTCTGACATTTCATCATGAATAGACTTACTAACGAGCAACGCTTGCAAATCAGTGAATGGGCCCTAGAAAAGTTGGCAGAAAATCCGCTTTTTTATCGACAAATTTTGTTCAGCGATGAGGCTCATTTCTGGTTGAATGGCTACGTAAATAAGCAAAATTGCCGCATTTGGAGTGAAGAGCAACCAGAAGCCGTTCAAGAACTGCCCATGCATCCCGAAAAATGCACTGTTTGGTGTGGTTTGTACGCTGGTGGAATCATTGGACCGTATTTTTTCAAAGATGCTGTTGGACGCAACGTTACAGTGAATGGCGATCGCTATCGTTCGATGCTAACAAACTTTTTGTTGCCAAAAATGGAAGAACTGAACTTGGTTGACATGTGGTTTCAACAAGATGGCGCTACATGCCACACAGCTCGCGATTCTATGGCCATTTTGAGGGAAAACTTCGGAGAACAATTCATCTCAAGAAATGGACCGGTAAGTTGGCCACCAAGATCATGCGATTTGACGCCTTTAGACTATTTTTTGTGGGGCTACGTCAAGTCTAAAGTCTACAGAAATAAGCCAGTAACTATTCCAGCTTTGGAAGACAACATTTCCGAAGAAATTCGGGCTATTCCGGCCGAAATGCTCGAAAAAGTTGCCCAAAATTGGACTTTCCGAATGGACCACCTAAGACGCAGCCGCGGTCAACATTTAAATGAAATTATCTTCAAAAAGTAAATGTCATGTACCAATCTAACGTTTAAAATAAAGAACCGATGAGATTTTGCAAATTTAGTGCGTTTTATTGTTTAAAAAAGTTCTCAAGCTCTTAAAAAATCACCCGTTATATTAAAAAAATGCTCAGAACTGTAAAGTAACTTTCCATAGAATTGCCTGCTCGAAATATGTGCATAATTATTGATGTAAATTCACAAAATATTTTTATCTGTGTACGGCCACATTCTAATGCTGTACACACCAAAAACATTTGAATTTTACAGGCGACTTATAAGATGTTATTCATAAAGACCTACTTTGCCAAACAACGAAAAATTTCATTTCTAATGACTTGGTTTCAGATTAACTTGAATTTTACTGGTTCCGACTTTAACTTGTATTCTGCTAGCATGTGCCACTGTATGAATTTAAATGCACGTTTTACCAGCAAAGCAGATGTGTGCTTCGGTGGCTCAGTCGATTAACATACGTACTTTGTGATCGAATAATTCTCGGTTCAAGGCGCGCGGGGGTCGCTATTAGTATTCATTTTTCATTTCATGTCATGGAACTTTAGACACAATATTAAATGTTCTTCCACGTAAATTTGCGTGAACTGAAAATAGTTTTCAATCGATTCAGAATTAAAGATGGCGACCTCCGGTTTATTGTTACACTTATTACGCGGAGGATATGTTCCGCATAAAAAACGTGTAAATTCGGAAATCCGCGTAAAAAAAATCGCGTAACTTTGGAAATCCGCGTAAAAACCGCAGAACTTAAGAAATTTTTTTTCGATGCCAAATATCTGAGAAATGCATGAAACGTCCAGATCTGGTGTAATCTCAACAAATTTTTTTTTTGAAAACATCGACTCTGGGACTTTGAGACCGAGACCGCGTAGCTTCGGAAATCCGGATAGGAAAAACCGCAAAACGGAAGATTTTCTTTTGTTTGGTGCCAAATGGCTTAGAAATGCATGAAACGCAGAGATCTGGTGTAATCTTAATGTAAGTTTTTTCTACATTTACATCCCAGGTGTACCGGAATTAAGTGAGCGTTAAGATACAAACGTGTAGATAGTGAATATTTGGTGAGATCGAGCAATAATTTTGCTTTTGGTTGGTTGGTATAATATCTGCCCAACATAATCAATATACACCAAATCATCGAACAAACATCATATTTTTTCGTTTCGTTCGTGTTTGATTTTGATGTGAAAAATCAACAACGTGAAACGCCATTAAAAAAGTTTGTGTTAGATTATTGTAATACTTTTAGTCAAAAGAAAACAAGTACGGATCGTTAGAAGATATGGGAAAAGTTTCAGAGTGTGGCAAATCGGTGCCATATGAATTGAATGAAAGACAGATGGAAAACCGAGAAAAAGAAAACACTAGAGAAACTTTACTTTAAAGACACGAGAGAAAATTATTTTTGCATCGAATTGTCACTGGTGATGAAAAACGTATTCATTTTAAGAATCCTGACCGAAAAAAAATGGAGCGAAAAAAAATCCGAACAATCATCAACATCAACTGTAAAATCATATCGATTCCGTAAGAAGACAATGTTTTGTGTTTAGTGGGATTAGAAAGGTGTTGTGTAGCTTCTAAAACTTGGTTGAACTGTCAATACTTATCACTACAGACCACAAATGATCAATTTGAACCATGAATTGATCGAAAAACGACCAAAGTGGGCCAGAAGATAGGGCAAAGTAATTTTGTTACACCACAATGCACCTGCACACAAAGCAAAACCGGTTCAGGATAGGACTAAAGCACTTTGCTGGAAGTTGCTACCCCATCCACCGTATTCACTAGACTTGACCTCTTCGGATTACCATTTGTTTTCATCGATGGGCACGCATTGGCTTTTCGATTCCTACGAAGAGTAGAAATGATGATTGATGAGGACAAATGCGAGGTAGAGCGTACTCAACAAATGTGTACTCTAATTTCAATAATATTACTTGCAGTTGCAACCCCATTATTTTAATAAAGACAAAAAGTTTTGAGCTTTGGTAATAATTTTTTGAAGTTTAAACACAATATGAGGTGTCAAACGTTTAGACATTCTACGTATCTTACCCAACAATAGGTTAAAGATGGCGTTCTGTAGGAATAGCTCATTTAAAATTTCCTCCGAAGATTTCTATTTCGATATTTTATGATATTTTAAATTTTGATATCCTTATTTGGATCCGTTTATAAGTTGGAAAAAGCCTCGTTCACAATTACAAGACAAGTTAAAAATCCATGTCTATTTATTGAAAGATGACTTTTCGTTCAAGTGATGCTTTACAAAATATTTATTTTGCGATAAAGGCCAACGTTTCGAAGGAATAAAGCTTCCTTCAGATAGCATTGGAACAAAGACAATTGCCTGTATTTCAGTTATTTATTATTGAATTCAAGATCTTTTTTTATACAAATGGTGCGTTTTCTTCATACTTTAAAAAAAAATACGGATAAAATTATTCGTCACGGTTTCGAAGGAATTCTCGAATTTTTCCTGTAACACGGCTTATTAGGCGGCGCACACCTTCTTCGTTCATCGTTTTAGCTATCTTATTCCACCAAGTCGTCATCTGATTGATGTCTTTGGCAACCTTTCCCTTTGCCTTGAGTCTCCTCTTCATGATTGCCCAGTATTTCTCAATAGGGCGGAACTGAGGGCAGTTGGGTGGGTTAAATTTTTTCGGAACAGACTGGACCCCTTTCTCTGCATACCATTCTTGAACGACTTTGCTTTAATGACAGCTTGGCAAATCTGGCCAAAACATTACGGGATGGTCGTGGGATCGAATGAACGGCAAAATTCGTTTTGGAGACACTCTTTTTGGTATAGTTCCGATGTCATTGTCATATTTGTAAAGAAAATTTTCGTTTTTTCTTGCCACAGCGGCAAATACCCTGCCAAATCATAAATTTTCTTGCAAATTTGTCGGCAAAAACAAATTTAAATTTGGCTGGAGCATCCCCCCGAGCCGGTGCCAAGTAAAATATTTGACCTGGGATTTGCCCGAAGTCAGCCTTGACATAGGTTTCATCGTCCATCAGAAGACGCCCGTCAAACTTGGTCAGCACCTGATCATATAGTTTCCGAGCACGAATTTTTACCACACTATTCTGTTTTATGGTTTGATTTGGCTGTTTGCTAGCTCGATACGACTTGGTACTATGGGCCGCACCAAATTTTGTGGCCAAATCACGGACCGACAGATTAGGATTCCTCTTAATCGTCTTCAAAATCTTACCGGTCGACAGTTCCACTCCGACGATTGGCTTGAGGCTTCCGAATCGTCGTCAATGTTTCCTTATACCGTTTGATAACGCGCCATACGGTATTTCTGGGCAATTTCAGCTGTTTAGCTAGCCTAGATGCAGACCACAATAGATTTTCCAAATAACTGTGCACAATTTTTTCCCTTCTTTCGGCTTGCATGTTGATTGTTTACAAAGTACAGTCGATTTGCGGAATGTTAAAAATCATACGTGAAGCTGACAAAATTTCCGACCCGTGGGCGCCAAGAACTTCCAAATTCGTCCACCAGGAGCGCCACGATATGAGCAAAAGTTTGTTTCAATTCTAAATGAAGCAAGCTTTATCACTTCATGTTCAGGGCAAAACGACAACAAATATGTTTCGTCAAGTGGATTGAAATATTGAAAATGACCGAAAACGGGAACGGCTCGATCATTTTCAATGTTTCAATCCACGTAACGAAATATATTTGTTTTCGTTTTGAGCTGAAGATGAAGGGATATTTATTCGAAACATCGGCCTTTAACGCAAAGTAAATATTTTGTGAAGCAACACTTGACCAAAAAGCTATCTTTAAATAAATTACAACAAAATGGTCATACCATCTTCCCCATAATCCATGTCTATGTTTAAGCAAAACTTTCTGAATTTTTGGATTCAGTAGTTCATTGCGTAGTTCTATGCTTCCCAATGAAGGTTGAAATAAATAGTATAACGATTCCTTCTTCATATCCTGCCGAAGAAAAACTCAATGCAGTTTTGGTTATTAATGATTATTACTAAGTAGGACAACTTGCGAGTTTTAATAACAATCATAGAACCCAATACTAATAGAAATAATAAACGCAATCTGCACATCTTTATCACCATAACTTAATTTTCGCCTTAATTTTCCTTCTGGAAGACTGTTAGTAAAAAATAAACTGTTAGATCTCAAATGTTTTTGTTTATGTTAAAATTAAAATCAGAAATAACTCAAAACAAATACACCTAATGTTGAAGTTTTCTCGATTTCCTAACGGAAGGACAGAGTGAATATATGACTGATAAAATAAGCAACCTTCTCCAATCCGGGGTAATCGTTCAGCCAACTGAACTACTGTGGTTGACTCAGATTATTTCCCTGTAGAAAAAACTTATACCATTTTCGGTTTCGAGCCTACACGCGGGCGACTCTGACTCCTAGTAAAACGAACACATGGTACGCGCCCTAAACAACTCTTAAAAAAAATAAACAAACTCGCATGGATGCGTGATGCGACCCGAGAAAATTTTCAGAGCGAAACTACGCGATTGGAGTCCGATCTAGAACGACCTCAGGTTGCTAAAACAAACATATTAAACGTTGCTTGAGCGACTCTGGGTCAGCTCTCGGGCTGCTCTGATCAATAAACGAAAACGGTATTGGTATTTGACCTGACTGTGCATGGCAGGTTTGGTTCAAATTTTAGTTTATTCTATTGTGATTCACACATAAACTTATCGAGCCTTTCCCCGACCCATCGAATCTCTCTTTAATTCTCTGGCTAGGCAATGATATGTGAGATTTTGTTGAGTCTCTATTGACTTCTATTTCGCTTACCCAATGTTTGCTCGATAGAATCTTGAATTAACATTTAATTTCTACCGTGTATGATTGGGAAGAAATTACTTTTATAATTTTCTATACCTATTTTTGAATTTCAGGTTAACTGCAAAAATGATAAATCGGCAGAGGATTTTTTTTATTGATTTTTTCGACTTAGTGGGCAATGGTACGAATTTTCGACCAAAACAGTTGGCGAACAACTGGTATAGATCGATGTCATATGATGACAAGACTAATGATTCGAAATTCACCATAGTACGAAATTCACCCACTTTCTCCAAAATAAATTAATACTGGGATCAGTAGAATGTCGTATGCTACGAACAGCTTCCGAATAATCAAACCATCAAAGACTCATTGTATCGAGTACAGCTAATTCATTTCGAATGGGCTGAAGAGAACCGCTTCATCACGACAACGATCGGTCACTCGGTCGTTGTTCTGGTCGAAAATTATTTGGAAATGGGAAATACTACCTCGATCAGATGCTAAACGCTTTTATTATGCTACTCTTCAATTCAAAACTGATATGGAGACATTATTTCGCAATATAGTCTCAAATTTTGGAACAAAAAGTTGAAAGTTGCTTTTTCACTCAATATTTTCAAACCTAAGCCAAGTGATTCAAAGTTTTAACTACTACTAAAATTTAGGAGATTTGAATTATTCCACTAATATTCAACTGCATTCAGCTACAGTTTCATGGAACATGATTCAATTTCAAACATACGCATTCACATCTTTCTTCAGTATCAATCTAAACCCATTGTCGTCTCAATTGATATACTGCCTGTTTTATATGAAAACGCGTCAGTACGGCAGCACCATATGACTCATTGTCATTCCCTTATTTTTGTTCGGTGACACGTTAAACTCGACGCGACCCGGCTGGCGCCAGCAAATAAATAAAAACTTTTAAACACGACATTCCAAACAACCAGAGTCCATCTCACCGAAGCACAAATTTATTTCACCAACATAAAAAAAGAAAACTGCTTTATTCTATAGCTTCTGATTGTTTTCGGATCGGACGTCACCAGCTAGCATCGGCACTTACTTAAGTAATCCTCGAACGGTTCCGTTTGGCTGGTTTTCATTGCCGCTTTGGCCATCTTACTGGTTCAGCTTCCTTCGGTTCCGAAATAAAAAATTATACCAAAAAAATCGTTCCACCGGAGAATGTCTTTTCGACGGTAAATTTACGTGCACAACCTGTGCATGGACCAGCAATCGTTTACGTTCAGTATCTTACTTTTATCACTTTTACTTTTCACACTGCACTAACGTATGGAGATTTTGTTCACGACCTAATTCTTGGGTTACAATCATAAGAGTATTAACACTAACGGAAATATATTGATTCAGGTGAGTCGAGCTTTTGCAGAGCACGTACAGCAATTTGAAACGGCCACGTTCGAATTTATCTCATGTTTGTTTCGGCAGTAGTATCTGTGTGTGTGTGTGTGTGTATTGAATTTGGCTGTGTCAATGGAAGCTGTAGATGATAATCAGTAGGGTGCTCCACGCCACTATCACCCAAGTGGAAGCGATTTGCGTTGAACGCTAAACGATTTAAAATTATTCCTAAATTCCCGAAACTCGCCTTCGCTCGAGCTAGCAGTTTTTAACACCCTAATTCAACACCAAGGATCTGACAGTCAGTCTACCCCGCATTCTGGCCGGGTGACTTAAGGCGACTAAACACCACACTTAATGATGTCATTCGGTGGTTTCGTCGCGACACTCTTATATCTAAAGTTCAACAAGTCTCACCCGGGCTCCAATTAGGCACGGATAGAAGAAATTAACGCCTCCGAGGGGCAGTCTGTCTCTCGCTTTCGCTCTCCATTTTCTTATAAAGTCGTGTCGATCCACTGTATTGGTTAACGTATCGCGGGTTTCTGCATTGTTTACTAACCTACAGCTGCTCATCTCGAGAGAGAGAGCGAGAAATAAAAAATGCAATAAATTTCGTACTATACGACGAATATTAACCCAGAAAAGTTGTTTGTTAGACGATCCAGGTTGGAACAAGTTTGTGCATCTTCAGTACCTGTTCGATTCTGGCGAAGCAAAATTTAAATACTAAGTGTATTTTAACCGTGCCCGTTTTAACAACGATTTTATTCTGCATGTCGTTCAACTTCAACATGGACTAAGCTCAAGTTCTACTTAAGCAAAAACTACACATTGATTGCATATGCGCAATTCCTTTACTGAACGAATAACCGAGAACTAGTGGCGACTGATCTCAGACCTGTTCAGCGGATCAAGTTGAACTGCTAGGTTGTACTAGCAGTTCACTTTCAACGGCTAGGCATTGATGCGTCGAAGACAGAACATATAAGTAATCTTAAACCGAAATCATTCAAATCTGTCTAACGGTTAATTCCGCTGAAAATACTTTGTTTACTACCTACCAGTTTGCATAAGTTTAATTAATTCAAAAATGAAACCGACCAACATCACCTAATTATCGTCGGCTGCGATCAGTTTCTCACTGGCGAACGCAGTAAGTACACGTGTGTTCAGCTTCCTGCAGCGGAAGCATCGTCACCGGTCAGGTAAAATTTTGCAACAGCAGTAGTGCCACAGATGATCCAAAAATAGTCCTAGAATTGGTCCTCCACTCGGTAAAATGGCGCACCGCTTGGCACGTTCGTTCGGTGATGCGAGTCGTTATTAGTCTGTAGTCCCGAGATGAGTACGAATCGTCGTCATCCGCTTGGTGGCTTGGTAGGGTAGATTCTCGTCACAGACAGCATCGGTTACAAACCTTCCGAACCACCAAAACAACGTTGGCAAGATTTGTCTACCATTCTAGCCAGATTCTCAAGGTTGCATCTGTCAGTATTTCCACTCTTCGCACCGGGCATCGTCAGTGATCGGAAAAAAAACTAATTGAATCGTATCGAACACAAACAACGCGTGTCCGACTGAACGTCATGCACTCGACGGGATCACCATCCGGCAGCGTCAACAGCATTATCAGCGGTCACGCAGTCAACCGTTGAAGCGGCGGCCGCTGGTAAAGAGATCCTGATGTAACGATCGTGGTTAATTAACATGTTCCTGCAAACAGGAAACAATCTATTTCATGTCGATGGTGGACAAAATTGTACTAATCGTTACTTATTTTAGTTACCCATATAAGTTTTCGTTAAACTACTAATGCCTAGGGATGTCGTAATGTCGGTCGATTAATAGAGTAATCGATTACTAACCCAGATAATCGAGTAATATTTAATCGAATATCTAACTTATAACTAATATTCGATTATTGAGCTTATCGAATAATTAAAAAAATCCCGTAGTAAAAATCGAATGAATAATCGAATAATCGATTAACAACCAAGATAATCGAATAAATTTCAATCGATTAATTTCAAAATTATACTCGATTATTAAATAATCGAGTAATTCGAAATTTTCGAAATCCCTACTAATGCCACCCCCGAAGTGCAATGTCTTTGCTGATGTGCCGAAAGAACAAAAATTAGTAACGGCTTTCTGGCCGTCAACAGATAGTGATTATTTAGGGGGTTTGGTACCGAATAGGCAGTGTACATAACTACATTGAAACCTCAATTTACGCGACTGTTAAAAATCTCAAATTACACGACTTTTTTAACGCGTGTTATTTGAAATATCGCTGTTTTCCATTTAATTACGGCAAAAATCTTGTAAAAAAATTATTGCCTGACGAAGGAAAGATAAATTTATTCATACACAAAACAATCTAACATGCTTCAGTGAATTGAATTTTGAGATATGAATCTAGTTAAGATCGTGAGCATCCAAGAGTTTTTTAGAAAAAAAAAATCAGTAAAGGAAAACGGAGCTGGTTGACCGAAGAGGCAGGTTAGCCAAATGGCTTTTCTGAATAGGCTATTATGTGCAGTGGCGACACCTAAAATGATTCTGGTGGAGTATTAGGTCACTCATGTACCGACGAAATTTAAGGTGCTTTTTTGTTGTCGTTTGTAGAGGAGGTGGTGAGTAAAATAGGCTCGTTTAAAAGCTACTATTTGGCCATTGATCAAGTTCAAAAATCAATTGACTGCGACTTCTGGTTTCGGAGATATGTTGGTATAAGTGACGTAACCGACAAAACGCGTTGTTTTTTACCGCTCGTGTATATATAAGGGTGCCAATATTTTGGGATCGCCTCTAATTTCGCAAAGCGCTAGTGCTCAAAAGTTTAAGCACCTTGAAAAAAGTCCCCATGCAATTTGAGCTAAATCGGATATGAGTAAGAGGTTCTCCCAGGCGGTAAAGGTTTGAACATTTTCGATCTTAAAAAATCACCATATGCATGAGATTTCCGAAATCGATTTTTTGGCATTAAAAATGCCTTACTCTCTCTATACGGGACCGGGTGTCAATTAAAAGTTTCAAAAATAGCCGCGTAACCTTTTTTCGTCATAATTTTGAACGTTAATAGCTCAGCCATTTGTTGATGGATTGATATAATTTAACAACCAATCGATTCGGAAACTTTTAACTTAAACACTCATGGCAATTTCGTTTTAGTATTTCAATAGCATACTATTGAAAAAATGGTTAGAATCGACCTATGTTTTCATCCACCAATCCCAGTTGTACAAAATGACGTCAACTTCTTGTTCGGCATAGGAGGCTTTGCGTCATGCATAAAAAACACCGTATCGTTATGCGTAGTATGAAGAGAAATCTATAAATAAAGGCTGCACAATATTTCCTTGCCTAGTTGATGTTTGACTGTGAATGAAACAAGTAGCTCGTCCAGTGAGCTGATGACTGGATTGTCGCTTTTGCATTATGTGTTGGTGAAATTTCCTGTTGTCTGCGCAACACCGTGTTCGCTTGAGTATCTTATATATCATCTAGCTATTGAAAAACCGAATCAGCGTGGTTACCGATTCTTTTGAAATATCCCATGTAATTAGCAAATTTTTGGTCGATTTTGCCATTAAGGTCTGAGGACAGAGGGCCACGTGTTGAGTTTTAAATCGACCACCTGGCTCGCTCAATTCCCTTTGCGCATCGTATTTCTCTTGTACTCTCTCGTATATGAGCCAATTTTATTTCTCTTTCCTATTTCAGAATGCTATCAGGAAACCAAAGCGGAAAAAATGGTGGATGCATTGAAACTGACTTTGTTCTTTGTTTCACAGAACAATACAAGACTTTATTTTTATTGCGATAACATATATGTTTTTATGTACTAATCGCATCAAAAATAAATTATCTAGACTTTGTCACGGTAGAGTTATGATATAAGTTTTCAAAGCCGAGATGTTCGATGAACAAGTAGAGGTATGCATTTCCGAGCGTTCCATTTTTCTGCAGTTCTTCAGTCAGAAATAACACTGAACATTCAGTTCAGTCAGAAATAACAATACAACACGACCGCTAAACTCAATGAATCATTCTGAAAATTTCACAGAATATTCTCAACTAAATTTCGAAGACATTGTCAGGTGGGTTTTTCTATATTCTGCACCGTTTCCAAGAAAATTTATTTTGAAACCGGAAAATAGCAAAAAACCTACCACTTTACGGTACTGTCCTCAGCCCTCAAAAATACCTTACAATTCGCTTCCCGAGGCTGGGTGTCAATTTAATTGTCTGTCATAATTTTGAACGCTTATAACTCAGTCATTTGTTGATGGAATTATATAATTCAACAAACAATCGATTCGGAAACATTTAACTTAAACTTATGAGACAACGTCATTTGAATATTTCAATTGCATGCCATTGAAAAATTGGTTTGAAATGAATTTTTTATTTTGGTTCTCTGGTAACTATCAGGCCAATTTAGAATTATCGGCATTAGATTTTTCGGATCTAATTTGCAGCGCTTGTTCCTCGATGATTTGTTAATGGATTTTCCTCATTTAAATGATTCCAAAGCTTCAATATTGTAAGCTTAAAAATGTTTTAATTTGTCAACGGACCAGTTTGCATACTTAAATCTCCATTCCCATACGAACAAAACGGTGGCGCGAAAATGGATTTGGTATGAAGTTGTGTTATGATGATAATCATAGATACTTCTTTTTCATTATATGTGACTGAACAAGTTGTTGTCCCACCAGGAATTAAACGCTTCAGCAGATTCAAAATTAAATTTTGAAACTTATCTGAATGCGGCCTCCTCGGTTTAGTAGTATAAATGAGTTCCACAGGCTCACATATACAGTACAATTAGATGCAATATCATATAGTATCAAAGATAAACTCAAGGTAAGTTTACCTGCGATTTTACACGTTTCGTTTGAATAGGAACCCTCGTAGAATTTGGTTAACCGCCAGTTTCAGTTTAATTATTATTTGATTCAAAACAATAAGCGTCTGATGGCTACATGCGTTGTAACTATGACAATGTTCATTCATGTGTTAATAACATCAAGTTACACTATGAACAAAATTTCGAAATTTTGTTGCGTATCCATTCCGTATATTCCTAATATGCCAAAGCGAAAATCAATGTAAGTAACTTAATATTTTTTGCAGACTGTTTCACATGTTTTCTTCCTCGTATTGTTGCCAAATTATTTACCGACACTTTCCGAAGATTATCGTCGATTTTGAAGAAGGATTGATAAAATTACACTATTACTGAGTTTACCGGTACAACATTTTTCGTTAAAATAAATAAAATATTCTCTTGGATCGATTAACTGTTTATAAAATTAATAAGTTTGTACGTTTCTCGAAAATTATTATCGTGAAATAAAATAGTTCCATTTGTTCAGGTTTAAATCTTTAGGTCGTTTGTATCTAAAATTGAGCTTTCAAGTAACTTTGAATTCATCATAATTGACTTCTAGTTAAAGGACGTTATTCAAACACTTAACAATGCAAAAAAATTGTGGAAAGGGATAAAAATTGAATAGAATCAATTATCAAGAAAGAATCTAATTGTCAATTTTATCATTCGCTAACAATCTAAGCGCTTAAACTAGAGCAAATTTGTAATTAGTCAATTGAATAAGTTTTTAGTTTAGTGTATCATCATCATTATCATCTTTATTTTTGTATATATTATGAGGACCCTAGAAACGTTCCATTTTTAATGTTATTGTGCTCGGTCGTGTCTTGAATACAGCCCTCTAATTTTTTTATGCTAGAGATATTAGAATTGCATGAAACTTCGAGAATTAGTGTCATCCCAAAGACATTTTTTTCAAATCAACTTTCTGGGACTTAGAAAAAATATCAGTCCCAAAAGATCGTTTTTTTTTCAAAAAAAAAATTTTTTTCGAGAAGCCACTAAATCTCGACGTTTCATGCAATTCTAAAACTTTTGGTACCAACAATTTTTTTTTCGATTTCGGAAATTTCATGTACTCGTGTAATTTTGGTGATTTTTCAAAAATCTACGAAAATTACACTAAGTGGATTATGCAAATGTCAAGCGCTTGGTTTGAGAAATGATATCGAGTATGTGACATAAACACTGAACTAAATGATGTCAAAAATGAGCCCAAATTGGTGTCAGAAATTATTTTATAAAAAGATTAAAAATTCATGAGACTGTTCTGAAGAAAGAGAAAGGCAATATCACACCACTAGGTGGATTAAGAAGGGTCTGTGTAAAGTAATATGAGTAAAGCGAATATATTTACATCCGATTTCCAAAATCGTGGTACCGCTGAGAAGGACTTTTGAAAACTCGACAAAATAGTATATCGGTTTCCAGTGTAACCTCACTTCCTGTTTTGTTAATCGTAATTGTTCTCGAAAACATTCATTGGGTAGTTTGGCCGAATTTTGCGGTCGAGTTGTAAATTTAACTTAGGGCAATGTGTACTTGGATATTCATGAAATGTTAACCTTTGAACGGAATTAGATGTAATGCTAATATTAATTGTTATAAGGAAAAATATACACGAGAAACAAATATAAATATAAATTAAAATTATAATCAAACAGCAATAAGAAATTAGAATCATAAAAATCTGGAAATCGTCGATAAAAAAAATGATTCCAATATTTTAATAATCAAATTCCATAAAAACATTTAGCATTTAGAATTCCTGACAGAAGTCGTCACTGATCGACCCAATCCCGAACAAAACTTCATGAAGATTTCAGACCACTCCCCAGGGCGATAGACTCGCAGGAGCGTCAAGGTCGTCAAACGCGAATTGATCCAAATTTCGACCGATTCCCCAATAAAAGCAACAATTGACCAAAAAGCGTTGCGAAACCAAACATAAGCGTACGCTGGTGGAGGAAAGATAAATGCTCCCGAAACTAGATCTAAAATAATGAAGACTAAATGTAAGAAGGCGAATTTTTTTTACGTACCTACATAATCGGAAATGATACATGCTAACTTTTCTTTTCACGAATAAACGTTTTCCAATTATTGACCGATTTTTATCTCCGTATTTGATAGTTAATAACTATTTTCATGAATTTTACTCAGGAATGAAAAAAAGATCATATGTTCTCAAAGGCTCTTCACGACAGAACAAACTGTTTATCAAAAACCTTAGAAAAAGTACAGAAAATCCGAAAGCAAAACTCGGTCAACCAGCCCCGGTCTCCCCTATACAAAGGCGTAACTGGTTACTTTTTAGTACGGTATGTACTCATACATACATGCAAATACAGCAAATCGACATACTGTGATGGGATCTTGCTCATCCAAAACCTCCCTGAAACATAGGCCTTAAGGTCTTTACGTCTGCTTAGCGGTTCAAATTGAACTGCCGAGTTTAGCACTGAGCAGTTCAATTTGAACTGCTCAGCACTGATGAGTCAAAGACGAAACGTAAAAATAATAAAAACGGTTATGTGCCCTAGTACAAAATTTGGCTAACCCCTAAATGACCAAACCTGCATCGGCCAGAAATAGTCGAAAACACGTTTTCGTTCGGCACGTCAGAAAAGACATTGCACTTCGTTGCAAAACAAAAAGTGTTCTGTAAGTAGCAGAAACTTTACTTCTGCTTAGCGGTTCAATTTGAACTGCTCTGCACTGATGAGTCAAAGACGAAACGTAAAAATAATATTAACAAAGTTATTGTTCACGATCCATTCTTGTTATACCACATGCAATTGAGAGGCTTATTGTGAATGTTCGAGGCCATTTTGGGAATATTCTAGGTCACTCAAAAACTACCTGGAGTTTAGGGCTTAAGATCTACCAGTCTTGAACAGATCAAAGTAAGCAACAAGTAGTTCCACAACTATGAACAACATTGAAAACTTATGCATAAGCTGATGTTTGCTTGCATAGACATTAAGATCTGTTTACACAGAAGTTCTTAGACGACTGAGAACCTTCCTGGAACAGATCAAAATAGTAAGTAAGCAATATGTCGCTCTAAAAGTTTGATCAGTGAATAAAACATAAACATAAGCTATTGTAAGCACTGTAACACAATGTAGTCCCTAATGACAGGCAATATCCCAAGTAGTTCTTGGAACATGTAACGTCTCTTAAGGATTTTCTTAGTCTCAGAACATACTCAGGTCATCCTAAATACTTTTACGGATGGACGTAGATAGAATTTGTACGTTGTGTATACTAAAATCAAATGGAATTGAAAACCTCTTCGTTATCCGCCTCGAGGCGTGACAATACCTTCCTCTTGTCCTTTCAATAGTCTCATTGAAACATTTATAAGGTTCTCTCCTCGACCATTGGTATTGTTAATTTATCAAATGCATTAAAAAAAGTGAGATTTGTAGGTTTCGTTGCATATAGTGTTGGTGATTGCCGATAATTTGATAGAAGCTGCTCGATACTAATCTATACTGTATACAACATTTTCAATCCGGTAGAAGATGCTACAAGAACTCGTGTCTCTCAATGCATGAACCGCGAGAGAATTTTTCTACATTTCTTCTCTCCACTTCATACTCTGAGTATTTCACGGCCCTTAAAAAAAATACAGTCTGGTAATGAACGGTGCTGTGTGGAATTTACCAAGAGAGAATCGCAAGTTGACAATTATCGCAGAAAATCGAATCGATGATTCGACTTGATGACTCTCATACTAGGATGCAATATTTCAAAACCTTTTTGTGGAGCATTCACATACATTTTCAAAGACACAACCTATTCAAAGGTTAAATGCACATAGTTAGAATAAGCGGCAATAGTAAAATGATTCTATCTCTATTATTTACTCCCCATACAGAATCGGATCGCGAAACGAGAATAAGTGACCGTTTGCAGATTCATAGAGAATCCCCACAGCAGCGTGCTAACCTTTGATTCTTAGACAGGTCATCGAGAGAAATTCTCTCTCGCACTGGTGTCTATGCTATGTTAAATAAACCATGTCGGCTTTTTGTTGCTGCGATGATATCCATCTTTCATTAATGGCACTGTTTGAATCGTGTGAAGCGATGCTAGTGAGCGTTTTTTGATACGATAAAAGCCATCCTTGGTTGCATGTATTATTACATATTTCAAACCGGAAATGTTTTATCACCCTTCTAAATATGATCAATATTGATAGTTTTCAAAAGATCCTACGTTTATCAAAATTCGTTGAGTCAGCTTCCATAAAATTCAGCCCAGAAAAAATGTGCAGTTATTCAGTAAAGTCTCTTATACCATTATATCTCGAAACCGGAAGTGACATTCAATAGTAGCTTCAAAATGAGGCTAGACTTGTTGAAATCGGCTGAGCAATCTCTGAGAAATTTGAGCGATGAAAAAACAACGCGATTGTCGGTTACGTCACTTATATCATTATATCTCTGGAACCAGAATTGAGAGCCAGTGGATCTTCGAATTCGATTTACAACTCAAAAGTAGATTTTAAACGAGCCTAAACTTGTTAAAATCGGTTCTGTCATATCTGAGAAAACTGAATGGATATAGCGTGATCGATTATCACAAACTTAGGTTCAAATTAAAGGTCTTATGATCCAATATAAAGTTTTAGAATTTCATCCGAATACAACTTTCGGTTACGGAATTACAGGGTGAATTTTGATTGTTAAAAAAACGTAAGCGGCGAAACCAAAAATGCGAAAAAAATTCTAAACTCGACTATTCCAACCGTTAGTCATTGTAAGTAGACAGCCTATCAAACTAATTCCGACTATCCTGGTTCCCGATTTCCGACATCGAAAACAATGTTTAAATACTCCAAAATGAAACACAGACTATTTCTTCAAAGATGATTTCGTCGATTTTCATGAGGTTAGGTTCAAGTAAAAGGACTTATAATCCCAAATAAAATTCCTGAATTTCATCTGGACCCGAATTCTCGTTGCAGAGCCAAAAACAAAAACTCCAAGAAGGATCTACTTTACTTTTCTTCACGATGGCCAAATCGATTTTCACAAACTTATAGATTCAATGGAAAAGTTTTACGGTTTCATACAGAATCCTTGAATTCGTTGTGGATAGTAGGGGTGACCGGGGCTAGTTGGTCGAAGGGGCACATTGATCGAGTGGCTTTTCTGAAAAGACTATTATGCGCGAAGGCGACATCTATTGTGATTTTGGTGAAGTATTAGGCCACCCATGTACCGACGTAATTTCAGGTGTTTTTATGTCGTCGATTGTGCAGGGAATCCGTTTGTTCTTTTTTCTTTATGAGTAAAAGTAGGTTTTTGTATAGTAATATGCGTAACGCAAACCAATTATCTTCGAATTCCAAAAACATTCTACCGCTGGAAAGGGCATTCAAAACCTTAAGAAATGGTATGGTGGTTTGCAGTGTTCTCTTATTTCTGTTAGTGTGAATCGTGATTGTTCTCGAAAACATCCATCGGAGTAGGTTGGCCGAGTTTTGTGCGGGATTGGTTGGCCGAGTTGTAAATTTAGTGTATTCGTGAAATGCACACTTTTTTTCTGAGTGAACTTAAATGTTACGCTAATGATGATGATTATAAGTGTTGTATTCTTAGTTAATTAAAATGCCAGTTGTCGTATGTTCGAGCCCCGACCTGGAAGGATTCTTAGTGTCAGTAGGATCCATAGTACTAGCCATGCAATGATTCTGTACACTTGAAGAATAATCGGCTGAGAAGTCTGTTGAAACAGAAAGGCCAAATTCTTCCACAGAAGGAATGTAATGCCAAGATTTTGCTTTGACATATTACTTACTATGAGTTACTACAGTTTTCTTATGAGGAGTGATATCTGTTCGATTTTCGATTTTCTTTTTTTTCTCCTCTCATGATTCCAAATGATCTGAGTTGTTTACACTAATAAACATTTTCCATTAATGTATTTGATGTGCTTGACATATTTCATCATACTCGGCCAATCTACTCCGGCCCTGGGGTTAGTTGGCCAATTTTTTTCTCCGCATTTGATTGTTAATAACTTTTGCCCTGATTTGATCTAGAGTTATGATAAAATTCACAGATGTGCTCAAAAGATATATCTTCAAAACAGCGTAAACCGTTTATCAAAAAGTCTAACCAGAATGAGTACAGAAATTCCGAAACGAAAACTCGGCCAACTAGCCCCGGTCTCCTCTACTTCCAGTTTCGGAACTAAATGGTGTTTTGATTCGTAGATTTTGCTAGATTACGTTCGAACAAATTTTCCTGTTTCTATTCAATTAACAGTTGTTTTTAGAACTCCACAGTAATATTTATGATGATATGAGTAAGATGAGAAAGGCATCATAACACCACTAGGTGGATTAAAATAGGTTTTTATGTAGATGACATACTCTTCAATGGAACTTATTTCACTTTTGAAAATAACTCACATTTCATTTTTTATATGTTCCACATTTGCTCTCCCCGTATTTTTAATCATCCTTTTTCAGTATTTGAGGACTAGAAAAGTTTTAATCTTATGGTTTCACAATTCAGAAAACATTTCTGACCATATGTGTGCAGGTTTGGGAACCGAACACAGATATACTACGTGAAAGGTGATAAACTCACCCATCGTGCAATGCCCGCCTCTGTTTATCATGTTCTATCTCAAATCAATTCACATATGGTCATAATTACTTAAGTGAGCATTTATTGCATTCATTGAATATGACCAAAAAATAATCTGATTCATTCGATACGGTTGCAAAGAAGTATTAAGTTAACCCAACTGATCTTCAAATAGAAGTCGGATCGATGCGTCACGCTTCGTTTCGTTCCGTTAACAACCGATGTCTCGTAATCATAAAACAGTTTTATGACTTCGTAACCGTTCGAAGTCGATTCAACAAATTTGTATAAACAATGTAAAGGAAAACGTGCGCGGGCGACCTTGCCAAAGATCATCACACATGCCACCGAAACCGCACCGATAATGTTCTGCAAAAAGTCGACTCTCCAACACATTTCAACGGTGAAATGAAAGAACACAAACACTTTTCACACGGTTTTTGTTTTTTCTATCTGCCTCACGGCACATTGATAAAAATAATTTCGGTGTTTACATCAGCCGCCTCGACACTGCTTTCTGTTACGTCTTTTTTGCTTTAGACGAAGATTTGTTTCACTGTTTCACGTTAGCACAATTGGTCTGTTATCGTTACTGGTTCCTAACTGTGTTACGTTATCTTCACGCCGAGAGCTGAGCCTGTAGGATTTTTCTTAAACTGGCAATTCTTACTGATAAAAATTGGCCTTTGTCACTGGTACTGGTTAAATACACCGAGCGGTTCACACTACTGCAGGCGTTTGTCCCGAGCAGAACGTTCAATTAACGGTTGCCAACCAACATCAACAAAGTGGACCGAATCTACGGTGACAAAACTCGTGATACTCGGCATGACAAATAGGCCACCGCGTTTTTTTATCCTGAAGTGCTCTTACGATTCAGTCACGATTTCACCTGGGTGTCCGATTTATGGAAATTAACTTGAAAACAGCCACACACCGACGAAAAAAAAACTCACAATCGTGAGACGCGGATGGAAAATCTTTATCTAATAAACCAAACCGAACCGAAAACGGGTGGTGACAGAGATCACAGTTTCCACCGAACTGAACCTTTCTTTCGGAATGATGACCGACCGTCAGCGTCTTCGAACAAACACACAAGCCGAGAGAATGAGGCAGCTACAAAACAGCCATCATCAGAGTACGGCACACGCGACGGCGATACCGCGGAGAGCGCGAAATATTGCGGAATCCGTCACGGGTGGCGTCGACACTGCTGCGGCTGCTGCTGCTACGGCTGCCGCTACCGCTGTTATCCATCACCGCCTGCTTCCTATGGTTACCCAGTGAAGAAAAAGTGCGAGGTAGCTAGGAAAGGTATCTAACTCCCACCGACTCCCATACCGATCGAACGCACCCCGTCGCTCGAATGTGTGACAGCGTAAACAGAAATCAGTCACTGGACGAGAATTGACAACGGGTTGTACAGATGCACGGTACAGTAGCCTCAACACATTAGGAATCCGACAGTATGTTGGACAGATACACTCAAGACCACAATGAGCTATGATATTTTACATTTTAATTCAATTCTCGAATTAAGACAAAATTATGATGATCACACAATCATCATCAAACATTGACTACGACCCTGCCAACTAGAAACTATCCATATATATTCTTCTTCCTTAGATCAACTTTTTGATTGGATCAGGTTTTCCAAACAGACAGAATGATCGATATGGTATATAGGTGAAACCGCAATGTCGCTGTCGCGAAAGATACGCCAGGAAGATCTATGTCGTTTGGTGACATTCAATTCCATAGTCACGAATCGATTCTCAAAAGAAAGAAAAAAATCCTGTACTCGTGAGGTTTTCAAATGGATTATTTAAAGATTTGATTAATTTCCTGTTTGTTTCTGCTAGTTCGACATCGGTTCGTATGACCTTTTACTCATTCGAAAACGATGGCAGGCCAACATTTGAAACTAGAAATAACGCAAAGTTTTTAAAATGCCCAACCGATTTAGAACTGCATAGCTTGAACACATCGTCAATAACATGAATAATAAAGATAATAATAATATATTAGTCAATAACAGAACTTTCGTTTGTTTCAAAAGAACTAACTTATTTCAACTTAAATATTGGTGTCGCGCTAATCTAATTTCCATAAGTTAAAATTAAGGGGGAGGGGGTTTTTCATTATTTTTTTTGTGAATCGGATCGAGTACATTCAAACAAATTTCCTATTGCATCCTCTTCAATTTGGATAATACTTTCTGTTAGGCTCTGTGAACAGTGTTCTAAAAGCAGTTGAAAAAGTGTTTATAAGTACGGCACTGACTATAGACGCTAATTACAACTATTTAATAACTTATTTCAGCACTGAGCAGAATTGTTCACTCAATCTGAGTTACAAATCATTTCGTTGAAAAGCATAATTACCAGTAAAGTGATCTTTATTACCACCTTTAATTAGTTTTACTGTCATCGGCGCACCAGAAAATGATTGCTACTAGCTGACCCAACAAACATTTTTGCCTATTAAATTCTCCTATCATCGATGACAATCTTCAACTGCTCATTCGGTTGAAGAATGTTCGTCGACGACAATATCAACGTTCTCGTGATCCTGCTATGAAAAACATAGTTAAGGATTTACAAAAAGAAATTAAACATAGATTTACTCTTTTGCGAAATGAAAATTTCGCTAAAGAAGTTGAACAAATTAAACCATATTCTAAACCTTTCTGGAAACTTTCTAAGGTTCTTAAGAAACCTCAGAAACCAATTCCTGCTCTCAAGGAAGGAAATCAAATACTTCTTACAAATGGTGAAAAAGCTCAAAAGCTAGCTCAGCAGTTCGAGAGTGTCCACAATTTTAATTTAAACGTTGTGAGTCCTATTGAAAATGAAGTCTCACTGAAGTATGATCATATTTCAACCCAAGTGTTATCACACGATGACATTATTGAGACGAATTTTGATGAAATTAAATCAATTATTAGGAAACTCAAAAACATGAAGGCTCCTGGTAATGATGGAATTTTTAATATTCTTATTAAAAATCTTCCCGATGTTGCCTTGAGACTCCTGGTTAAAATTTTCAACAAGTGTTTTTCATTAGCTTACTTCCCAAAAAGATGGAAAAACGCTAAAGTAATTCCTATCCTAAAACCTGATAAAAACCCAGCAGAAACATCAAGTTATCGCCCAATTAGCTTACTTTCTTCTATCAGTAAACTTTTTGAAAAAATTATCTTGTTAAGAATGATGACTCATATAAATGAGAATTCAATTTTTTTACCAGAGCAGTTTGGATTTCGTCATGAACATTCAACTACTCATCAACTTGTCAGAGTAACGAACATGATAAAAACAAATAAATCTTCTGGGTTATCCACTGGAGTTGCTCTTCTAGACATAGAAAAAGCATTCGACAGTGTTTGGCACAAAGGTTTAATAGCAAAAATGTCTGATTTCCAGTTTCCTATTTATTTGATCAAAATGATTCAAAATTATTTAACTGATCGTACTCTTCAGGTTAGCTATCAGAATTGTAAATCTGAATTGCTACCCGTACGAGCCGGTGTTCCGCAGGGTTCGAGTGTAGCTCCAATCTTGTATAATATTTTCACTTCTGATCTTCCAAATCTACCCGTTGGTTGTCAGAAATCGCTATTCTGTGACGACACAAGTCTGTTAGCCACAGGTAGAAATCTAAGAGTGATCTGCAGTCGCCTACAAAGAAGTTTAAATATTTTCAGTGATTATCTGTCAAAATGGAAAATTAAACCAAATGCAGCAAAAACGCAATTAATTATCTTTCCTCACAAGCCAAGAGCTTCTTTTCTTAAACCAAACAATAATCACATTCTCAAATTGAATGGCTTGGAATTGACATGGTCTGATCAAGCTAAATACTTAGGTTTAACGTATGACAAAAAACTCACTTTCAAGGATCACATTGAAGGAATCCAGGCAAAGTGTAATAAATATATTAAATGTTTATATCCTCTTATAAACAGAAATTCTAAGCTCTGTCTAAAAAACAAATTGTTAATTTATAAACAAATTTTCAGACCAGCCATGCTTTATGCGGTACCAATTTGGTCAAGCTGTTGTTCCACCAGGAAGAAAACGCTTCAAAGGATTCAGAATAAAATTCTGAAAATGATTCTGAAGCGTCCTCCCTGGTTTAGTACAAATGAGTTACACAGACTCACAAATATAGAACCATTAGATGTAATGTCACATAATATTATAAGCAAATTCCGACAAAAATCGATGCAATCTTCAATTGAATCGATTCGCTCTCTGTATTAGTTAGTAAGTTAGTATATAAGTTCCTTTTCCCCATTACACAATACAAGTAGGTTTAGAATTTTCCCTACACAAAAATTTCAGAATTGCGGAAGCAAATGATGTCTTCATGGTAATAACCAAATCATATATATATAACAGGGCTGAAAAGTCACCACTTGTGGCTGAACACCCAATTTAAATCTTAATAATTTAATTTTAACTCATATTCCAATAAATAGTTATTTAAAAAAAAAAAAAAAAAAAAAAAAACATTTTTGCCTATATCATAGAGAAAAGTTATACAATAGTATATAAGGAGTGTATCGATAAGTAGTTAGCAACATTCAAACAGTTATTACTCTGAAATGGCTTAATTTTTTGCAGCGTGTTTTGCGGTGACATGTTTGTTTACATATCAATAACAGCTGCGCAATCGATTGATTCCGGTACGGTTTTTCGTTTCAATGATGAGTCGAATTGATCCGGAAACGCGAAAGAAAATTCTGCACACTTGGTGCTCAGAAAGTGGTGTCACGTACAACGAAATTGCAAAACGGGTGAAAGTGCACCTCATCAGTTTAAAAAATATTATCGAGAAGTTCGGTAAGACCCTTTCCATGAAGGATTTGCCCCGATCCGGTAGGAAAACGGGTCCCAGCCAGCCCGGCCGGGACTTAAAAGTGGTTGAGTACATCAGGAAAAACCCGTCGGCGTCGACGCGGGATTTGGCCAACCAGTTCAACACCAGCATCGGGATGATTCAACGGATCAAAGTTCGGAACTCTCTGAAAACGTACAAGAAACAGACGGTGCCGAAAAAGTCCCTGGTACAGCAAGTTCAGGCCAAAACAAGACCGCGAAAACTGTATAACCGGATTCTACAGAATAAAGACGGATGCATCCTGATCAACGACGAAACCTACACAAATGAAGACTCTCGAGCGCTGCCCGGACCGCAATATTATACGAAATCGGTGTACCAGGACCTGGACGACGCTGATACCACGGTGGCGATGGAAAAGTTTGGGCAGAAGGTGTTGGTCTGGCAAGCAATTTGTACCTGTAGTTTGCGGTCGTCGATTTTCTTCACGAAGGGCACAATTAACGCCAAGGTGTACGAGGGAGAATGTTTGAAGAAGAGAATGCTGCCACTGTACAGAAAGCTTAAGGCTCCTTCTCTCTTCTGGCCGGATTTGGCTTCAGCCCACTACCGTTTTCTACCGTGCAATCATTTTTATTATTCAGTATAATCTCCATCTAGAGCAGTGGTTCCCAAAGTTATCCCTACAGCCCACCAGTGGACAGTAGCGCATTTTAAGTGGACAGTAAACTCAAAATTGTTCAAAGGTGGGCAATAGCGGCCCTTACACGAGCATTATTTTTGTCATTTCAATTGACTACTAAGTAATGATGTATTTCAAATTTTATAGAAATCTCGTCATTACTGCACCGTTGCACGTTCATTAAAATGATATTATTTTTTAGTAATGACATTTTTAATGACTCGTGTAAGAACCGCTAATGAGTCTTAAATAGCGGAGTTACGCCACCTCAAATCTATACCTATTTGAGAAAGGCTACCAGCAAATGTATTCAGGACAAGTTTTTATATACATGTGAGAAACTTCTCAATAAACCATTGCTAAATCCAACCCAGAATCTAGCCAATCTAATAGTTACAAATAGTTCCTGGGATTGTTTTATGTGAGTTTACAAAGTTATGTGGTTTTTTATGCAAATTCACAAAGTTATGCGGTTTTCTTGTTTTCGAAACGTTGAGATCTAGTTTTATCACAGAAAAAATCGAGTCTGAGACTTAAAAATCATGAAAAAAAGATTTTTTTTTGTTTCGTTTATAGAGGTTTTAACCTTAAGGTCATTCGCCGCTGTGCGGGGTTGGGAATCGAACCCAGGTGGGCTGCGTGAAAGGGCATCGACTTACCCATCACGCTATACCCGTTCCCGAAAAAAAATTGTTTTTTTAGATAACTCAAGATTTTGATGTTTCATGCATCTCTAAAACATTTGACTTAAAAATCGATTTCGGAAATTTCGAAGTTTCCAAAGGGTTTTGTTAAGGCCTTCAAAATAGGCTTTCTTTTCGTGTGTGTGTGTGTGTGTGTGTGTGTGTGTGTGTGTGTGTGTGTGTGTGTGTGTGTGTGTGTGTGTGTGTGTGTGTTTGGTAGCAAATATATGCACTGGATTTTCTCAAAGACCGCTTAACCTTCAACTTGTATTAAAAATGAGAGACCCTTTAGTGCCATAGCCTGCTATTGAAATTCATCCGGGGTAAAATGTACGAAAAAAAGTGCTATCGTTTTTTACATATACCGATGGACCAAGCCTATGTTCAAATCAAAGGCTTGGAATCCCATAAAACCCAATAGAATTTCATTCGGATATGACTTTCGGTTACAGGCTGATAAGTATAAAGTTTCAGTTTCATGAGCGTCTGAATATTTCAACGAGTTCCTTCCAACTAGCCGGTAAATTCTTCAATTGGACAGGTCTAGTTAATTGATGACCAAATACAGAGGGGTCAAGTATAACACCGTTCACCGGAAGCGTGGAAAACAAATCCTCGTTATACCAGACGGATCAGGGTCATTTCGCCGAAAGGGCTATTTCGCCGAAAGGGCTATTCCGCCGAAAGAGCTATTTCGCCGAATGGGTCATTTCGTCGAATGCCATTTCGCCGAATCCTGAAACCATCCTAAAATCGTAATTGGAATTGATTTAAAATAAAGATAAATGAAAGATAATAGCGTTAACGCCCGTTTTGTTGACCTACAATTGTATGAAAGTTGATTCTTGTACTCTAGAATAATGATTGATTCATGAACCTCAGAACGGAGTTTCCAAGAAAACTTGTTGACTATTAGCTACTAAGCATCAAAGCAATTGCATAGGTGTATCTACCAGCAAATATATGTGATATTACCGTTTATTAAGTGAAAATGAAAAAAAAATCTAATGCGGCTACGCCACATCGTTTTGTGCCACCGAGCCATCTTAGCTTCGGTTATGTGCTGCATCAGTTATACAGGATACATAACATACAAGAGACATGACGAAATGATCCTTTCGGCGAAATAGCATTCGGCGAAATGACCCGCTCCCATACGAGACGCAGAGCACATGGGATTTCGACTGATTGGGGTTGTGAACGATTATCTTGTCCCTGTTAACCACCGTACAGCCTTCGGCAAACTTTTTGTAGTTACTCAGATCCCCATTTAAAATCATTTTGTAGACGATTAGTTGAAAACTACTCCATCAGGAGCGTTTTGAAAAGAGCATGAAATAAATTCAAATGTTTACAATAAAGAAAACAATTTGAATATTAAACATCACGAATATTTAAGCATCTGGAATCTACAAATAACTTTTCGAGAGACTCAAAGTTTATTAACAAGTTGAAAGTATAAGTCGGAATCACTCCATCAAATGGAATTGGTGTGCTTGCTATGGTACAAAGTTCAATATCAAAATTATGGTGTAGTTCGACAACTAACAGATTTCGAGTGATTTTGTCTTATACAAATATGTTCGGAATGGAATGGTCTACATTATGAAAATCATAGATAGATAGAAAGATAGAAATTTTACTCCATTTAGAATACCGGGGGAAAAATTGTTCCATTTTTCTTTTTCGATAGAGAGAATCTCTCCGCATTGGGATATAGTTTTGCGAATATAAGAATCGGTGACGCTTGAGTGAAGATCATGCACACGCACTTCTATAGCACTATCTTCCATATATACTGGAATGTTGTACTTAATGTTCTCGTGCTCCACATAATGCACATTATTATTGGCTTTTTTTGAATTGCATCCAACTCTTTATAAAACTGGATGTAAACAACATTATGTGTCTTATTGCATTGAAGTAAATGCACACGTTTAATGTCGAGATGCATTTGCTCCTTAAGCAAACCTTCAAGTTCTCGTATCGAAGGTCAAATTTTGCACTGCCTGAAGTCAACAACAATTGTATTCTTTCGTGTCGGCGGTAGCTTTTGTTCGTTTGGTTCACTCATTTCGAGGTCGTTCTATTGTTCACTACACAATACTGTACTTGGTTTCTTCTGTCCCGAACGTAAGCGGTTTTGTTTTAGCGACTGACTTGGATGAGATGTAAAACCGAACTGAGTTTCGGTAGTTATTGCTCCATGTTGATCACGTTCCTGTCAAACGAAGAGACTTTACTACACAACCAATTTCGAACATACTACAAACTGTACACTCTAAGAAAAAATAAAAATTACATACGACATTTCAAGCAAGCCGTATTTTCTTGAAAGATAATTTAATACGGTATATTACACCTGTTAATGTAAGTTTTGTGTCTATTTTGTTGATAAATTCAGTTGAATAAGCAATGCATGATTATTAAATACATGCTTTTGGATGTAAATCTAAGTGAATTGCGACACTTATTTGGACCAGTACCGCACACCGCAGGAATTCTTGCGATTCCTACCTAACTTTTCGACGGTGTGATTACGTAACACAAGCGCGACTTCGATCTTGCTGTTCTCTGTCCCAGATAGTAGGGCTATACAGATTCATTAGGTGCAACCAAAGTAGTTCAGCGACACGTTGCAGTTCTTTTGATGTCGCAACGAATATAAATTATTGGATATGGTTGAGGGGTGTTTTATGATACTTGCTTTTGTGAATGGTGCCGACTAGATTTAAAAATTTGATGTTGGGTCCGCGGATTGAAGAGAAAGCATAAGTAAGGTGAGAGTTCGGACTGTCTCCGTTTTTCACTTTTCTCTGGCAATTTTTTTCTCACACCGCAATGAGACTCTTTTCTGTTTAATAAACACTGTATTTTTCTTCAAACAATTTCTCGCAAAACAAAATATAAACCGTTCTATGTGCAACCTTGAACTCACTGCTCCAAATGAATTTACAAGTAGGTTGCAAAGTGCAGCTTGAAAAAGTTTTGTCGTCGCGTCGGAAAACCGAGCCAATGGTTCAGGACACAACATAATAATATTACTGCATGAATCATCTTTCAACACCGTCGTTCGTACGACACATGTGCCAGTGAGGAGAGTTTTTACCACTACGCTTCAGTTGCATAGTAGCTTTCTATAAATTCGTTCACTCATGATTTCAAATTTACGTCATGACGTGTTGCACCATTTAAGGAAAGCGATATACAATGAATCAAAATTTGAACATTGATCAAAGTTATCGGTGAAAAAATATAAAATATATGACCAGAAAACAAAAAAGTTGGATAGATACAGTTCTTTCATTTTATTAAAATACGCTTGGCGCGCAGGCATTCGAGTTCAAAACTGCCATACTTTTTGTGATTTTTTTTAATTAAATAATTATCAACTATTTTATTCATTTCTGCAGCGGTAGAACCTCCTCAACTTAGAAAGCCACGTGATGCCGAAACTCTATACTCTTAGCGGCAAAATGTTAACCGAAAACCGCAGTTTATAGATGACACGGTGGTAATCTAATTCTATAACATCTAACTAGATATTGACAAGAAAAGCAGAACTCGAAACCGTCCCCGTATGGTTCCGTTACAAAGTGTTTCAGAGATATAATATGAACCTTGTCACAGGCTGCGGTCACCCACGATAAAGCTAACCCCCACAGAAACTAAGCTACAGTTGAGGTCAGACCCTAGCTAGTAATCAGACACAAGTAAGTCGGCTAATTGCGGTGCTTTTGACCGTGTATGGTACTTAGTGTCAGTTACAGTAACAGTAGGTGTTGAGCTAGAAAATTATCAGAAAGTCTACAACCTCGGGATAAAGAACTAATGGTAGTTTGGAGTTCGGAGATCAATCGTTAACATTATTATGACAGTTCATTCTTCAGTGTTTTTCTTTAGGGGGAGGGGGATCAAAGCAAGTACAGGGGCAAAGCGAGGTTTTCTTGATATCTCTGCTGGTTTATGGTGCCAGCTACCGACAAAATTTGGAATTTCGTTTTGAAACACCATGCGTTTTCGTCAATTTTCTTGTAGAAGTAGTAGAAGCGACATGTAACCCTACTTTGCCCGAGTGAGTGCAAACTCTGGTGAATCATACTGATACAATTTCGATACGTAAAAAAGAATTTTATTTACTTTATATTCATTGTAATCGTTCTTTTAATTATTTACTTTTCGACGAAATGGTATGCAAAAAATAATTTTCTACTCGATGTAATTTTTGAACAGATTTAGTAGAAATGACATAAATAATTTTCTAACCATCAATTGTTGACGGAATATTGGTTTTTCAAATGTTCATAAACATTTGTTAATGTAAACTACATTATCGTTAAATTTTATGAAGTAGCCCGTTTTGTCCTCTACGCGGGCCAAAGTGAGGCAAAAACATTTTTTTTCGATCGTTCTGAATAATAACTTAATAGTGAAAATAATCATTAAGGTCTGAGATCAGTGTGTTTTAGGGTGTTTTAGAGGGCTATTTTCACGCTTTAAATCTGATTTTCTCAGAAACGGTGACGAATATAAAAAAAACCAACTTACAATCTCTTAGAAAATTAGTTTAGATTATTCTGTGAAATTTCAGAATAATTCATAGACTTTAGCGGTCAGGAAAATCTTTTTTCTGAAGGAAGAATGGCATATCTGAAAACGCCGTCTTTCAACTTGTTCATTGAATATTGAAACGGCGTATTTCAAATTGCTCATTGAATCTTTCGCCTTCAAAAGCATGTACCAAAAATCTACACTCACAATGTCTAGATAATTTAATTTTGAAGTGATTGGTGCATAAAAACATAGGTGTTGTCGCGATAAAAATGAAGTGAATGTTATTTTTGTGAAGGTAAGTCGTTTTTTATGCGCGCGCCATATTTTCTGCTCCAGTTTCCTGGTAACGTAACGAAACATGAGAGAGAAATAAAATCGGCTCAGCAAGGCTGCCAAACAATCGGTAGCTTTATTGGATGCAGGCACATTTTATGCAAGCTGGTAACCGAAAATAACGAAACTTCTCTGGTCACCCGGCCCATCGAGAGTCATTTTGTACATATGCGAGAGAAATTTAATACGCAGAGCGAGACACGTGGTTATACGCGATCTGCTGACCTCAGCGCTTAAACCCAAATATCCCAGCTTTGCTAATTCGCAGCCCAAGAGAAGCTTTCAAATGAGCCTAATCTTGTTGAATTCGGTTAAACCATCTCCGACAAAATTGAGCACAGAGTAAAATCTTTCAAATATGCACACATAAATACACAGACATTTTTCGATCTTGTCAAGCTGAGTCGAATAATACACGAATATAACACTAGTAGTCTACAATCAAAAATTGGGTTTTCCAACAATACGATATCTTTACTATAGAGAAAGACAAAACGACCACTGAAGTTCTCACAAGCAGAGATGGCATTTCACCAGAGTAATACACGCTGGTGTCAGATTCTTGTCCACACCGAGGATGCAAAAAACGAAGCATCGCACAAAGAGGAAAGCGCACTTCTTCTCAGTGTCGAATAGACAGCATTTGAGTGTGTGCTTGTGGTTAAAGCAGCTGGCGCGAGTGAAACACATTCTCTTCGCATGAATCGCTCTCACGCGCTCTCGTCTAAATACACCCAAGTGACCACTGGCGCGTGATGGTGAGCGAACACTTCTGTGAACTTCAATTAATAGAGAGTAGATCTGGCCTTGCTATGAAAAATTTGCAAGGAAAACCGAATATTTTACGATAAATTGTTTTATTTTGCTGATTTTGCGTGTCCACGCTACACCTCTGTGAAAGTGTCTGCATCCACCTCAGAGAATTTATTAGCTAAAGCTCTAGCACTTTGGTGCGATTCAGAGGAGGAGGTAAAAGGAAATAAACAAACGCACTCATGATGCGTGCACACTTCATACAACAGTGTTGTATATATGTGAAAGAGAACAGCTCTCGTTGAAATTGTCAGTGTGAGGGGAGAAATTTTGCTTGCTCTTCGTCACACAGAGGAGATGGACATCTCTGCTCACAAGAACGTTTAACGTAGAACTACATCATTACAATGGAAAACTGATATCCACTGTTACGTACTCACTCCGCATAATCAATGTTAATGTCATTCAAAATGAAGTCACACCGAAAAACTAACACAATATTTCTAGTAATTTGTTTATGATATTCGGAACTTACATTCAAAATACAAAATTACAAAATGAAACTGAAGAAGAATCTTCAGTATTAGTGTAATAACAAAGAATAGGTGAAAATGAGAGATTCGAGATGGCTGCCTTGAGGAATACCAAAACACAGCAGAGATACAGCTTAATAATGTTCCGTTACAACTAACACTCGTATCTGTACTGTATCTTACAGTATTGTACTGTATTTTTGACCCAAATACTGCGTACTGTTTTCAACCCTTAAGGCCATCGTCCAGGTATCACCTTTTCACGCTTTTTATAGAAAATCAACGAATTTCAAAAATTTCAACGAAATCGGTTATATGAAATTCGTTGAATTTCCATGAAAAGCGTGGTTTTCCAAAAATGTGTCCGAATGTGATCTTTGTAGCCATCATAAGGTTTATCTGAAAAAAAAATTATATCATCGCATTATTTTTCCAGATAATTGTGAAAGATCAAAAAACACTCATTTTTCAGAGCTATTTTTGATAGGACTCGGAAAATTCTCCGAATATTTCAGTCATTTTTGCCCTGCAGATAGATAAAAGCTTTTCAAAAGTCTGTATGCTTTTGATTTTGGCAAATTTTTCAAAATTTCCATTGAAAATTTCCTACAACCACCCGCGCGCATGGTACTTGGACGATGGCCTTAAATGTACTGTATTTTAATTTGTACTGTATTTAAATTTGTACTGTATTTTTCATATTAGAAATTTACTACAGACTTTCAAATCTTTAACTCATCAAATTTCGATTTTCCGCAATACAAAACGTCAGAAAAAAAAACCTTTTTTAATCCACCTAGTGGTGTAATGATGCCATTTCTCATATCATTTATATTTTCGAAAATATCACCAGAAGATTTTGTGTAGAAATTTTATTTCAATCTTGAATAAAATAAGAAACTTTCTTTGGGTATAAGCCAACATAATCTTTTCAAATTGTAAACAGTTATGTCAAGTTAATTAGAATTTTTCTTTATTTTGCATCGTCGCACTAAATGATTAAACACCCTATAGTTCTGGAAACGGAAATCGGACCCGGATGAAATTAGACAGCAACCTATGAGACTATAGGAACTTTTATTTGAGCCTGTTTGTGGAAATCGATCAATTCACCTCTGAGAAAATTGAGTAAGTCTCGTTTTAAACTTTCTTGACCACTACTTCTTCTTCTACGAGATTTTTTATTTTATGAGTAACATAATTTAATACATACTCACATACAGACACATACATTGCTCAGCTCGATGAACTTAATTTTCTGGTGATTGTATAAACTTTCTATATGAGAAAGGCAATAAGTGCACTTTTAAAGACAAGCATCGTTATCATGATCCTGTAATAACACTAGCAAGTAGGTACAAATTGAATAAATGGATTAGAAATTTACATATTTTTCACCTGATATATATTTTAATGAGGCAACCCTGCACGCTGTACGAAATTGAACAAAGCACGCTGCGAACGGAGCAAAACCGCAAGTACCGTCGCGTATTAGTTTTGCATCTTCATTTTGAATTTGAATGTTTTGACACTCATCGCCCTATAATTTCGGAACCAAAATTCGGTTCTGGATGAAATTGAACAGTATATTTAAAGACAATGAGAGCTTTAATTTGAATCATGATTCGTGAAAATCGGTTTAATCGTCACTGAGAAATCAAAGCAAGTTCCGTTTTTGAAGATTTTTCTTAACTATTATCGGTGATTTCGGAAGCGGAAACTGGGGACTAGTGTAGTTCCAATGTAGTTTTATATATTCACTAACTAACTAGATCTGACGACTAGATGAGTTTAGCAGTAAGTTTTATAAAAATGTGCACCTCGTTTCGCCATCGCTTGTGAAAACAAAATACTCATGAAAGTGAAAATTTTCACTGATCGCACTGTAATACCAGAACCGGAAGTCGGATCTGGATCAACTTTCCGGGAACATTTTAAATAATTTTAAGACCTTTTATTAGCTTATTGGTTTGTGGAAATCGGTTAAGAAATTTCTGAAAAATGGATTGCGCATTTCTTCATAAATTTGCACATATTTCCTTGTAATTCCGGAACCGCGAGTCGGATCCAAATAAAATTCAGGAAAATTGTATGAGACCAAATGAAAGGTCTCATTTGAATCTAAGTTTGTGAAAATCAGTTCAGCCATCCCTGAGAAACGTCACTTAAAAAAATAGCTGCAAAACATTTTTTTGTTGTCTTTTTTACTTTTTTTTATTTATGACTTCTGGTCAGTCAGTAATTTTTACTTTTTTCGGTTTTTTAACGATATCAAACTAACTAGAGATTATAAGAGGAGAAAGAATATGAAATCATAGAGCCATAGTACTCAAGGAAGAGCAAGGATGTGAAGAATAAAGTGCGGAAAAGTGAGACGTGACAAGGGTCATTTAGGTAAGCAGAAGGCTGATTTCATATTCTTTCTCCTCTTATAATCTCTAGTTAGTTTGATATCGTTAAAAAACCGAAAAAAAATTTTTTGTTGTTTCCTGCATTTTTTTTTGTTACCTTTCTCATATAGAAAGGTTATGCAATCACTTGAAAAACCGACTAGTGAAAATTGGCCAGGAGGGCCAAGTGTCATATACCATTCGACTCAATTCATCGAGCTGAGCAATGGCTGTGTGTGTGTATATGTTTCAAATAATCTCACTAGGTTTTCTTGGAGATAGCTGAACCGATTTCGATAAACTTAGATTCAAATGAAAGGTCTCGTGGTCCCATACGGAATTCCTGAATTTCATCCAGATCCGACTTCCGGTGTATAGTTCAATATTGTACACCGTCATTTAAACCGGCGAAACAAAACACGTAAAACAATTTCTAAACTGGTCTCAAAACTACACAAATCGATAGTCATTATCAATAGGCAACTAAACAAACCGATTCTGGCTATCCGGGTCCCGGTATCCGGGTCCCGGTATCCGGTTCCGGAAGTACCGGAAATAGTGGTCATATATACCAAAATGGATCTCACTCACTTTTCTCAGCGATGGTTTAACCGATTTTCACAAACTTAGATTCAAATGAGAAGTCTTCATGTCTTATACGGAATTCCTGAATTTCATCCGGATCCGGAGTTATAGGGTAAAGTGTGATCAATATTGTACACCGTCACTTAAACTGGCGGAACAAAAAACGTACAAAATGTTATAAACTGGACTCTAAACCGTTTTTCCCAATCTAAGGGTCAATTGAAAGGTCTTATGGTCCTACCAAAAAATACTGCATATTTTCGGATGCAACAAACATTTGAATCGTAATTTAGAGTGCATACTAGTAGAGTTTGTATGTCATGTTAGTTGGTGGCCGTACGAACCGACTTTGATTATACCGGTTCTCGGTTTCCGGTGCCGGAAGTGCATATAATAGTGAACCCACTTCGTTTTCTTAAGGATGACCTACGCAATCAAAGCACTGTTTTATTCTGTATGTTATACTAGTTAATGCACAAACAATCTCTTGGTTTCTTTCAAAAATCGAAGAAAAATTTTTTGAATAGAATACTACAATATTATACATGAGAAAGGCATCATTACACCACTAGGTGGATTAAAACAGATTTTTTTTATATCGTTTATTTATAGCCGACTTTAACCTAATTTTGGTCGTTCGCCGGGTATCTTCTACTTGGTCATAGAACTATCGAGTATCTCATTTGACAGTCACTTTCACCGTACCGATTACAAATGACGATGATTTTAGTCAGTCTATCAAGATCATTTGACATGAATGACAAATTGCAACAACCGATTTTCATAAACACAGATTCAACTAAAAGAACTGGTGATCGCACTGAAAATTCATTTCGATTCGGCACCAGAATTAAAGGGTGTGTAGTAACAGTTTAAAAACGCAAAAGCAGTTTTTTTCACAGTCGTTAAGCGGAAATTTAAAAACAAAATCAGTATCTTCAGTTTACTTTTCTAAATAAAAAATATTTTGTAGATTTATCTAACGATAGCATCGATAACCACTTTTGCGTTTTCAACACAGGCTGCTTTCCTAAGATTGTAGAAAGAACGTTCAAAACACCAAACATTCCTCCATAATGATGCAAAAATAGTAAATTTGTGAAAACTGTACAAAACATACTTCTTTTTATACCCTTTTCGGGATCCAGTCCCGGAAAGACCGGAAGTAGTGGTCAGATTATTAGAATATTTTTTCATATTAACAGTTAAGAGAAAGGAATCATTACACCACTAGGTGAATCAAATCAGATATTTTTAATGAAGTTTCACAATATGTATTAAAAATCAATATGTAAACAATTGACGAATGTGTCCAATTTCGGGAGGGACCAGGGCCCCTGATCGGGCCTCAACTCTGAATACGTGCCTGGTTCAATGCCAAATATTTCACACAAATGAGTTATGATATCCGCTCCTGTTTCTACCTCATTGGTTGAATACTGGTCCTACTCGCAGGTGCAGGAATTCTATCTATCTACGAAGTTAAAGAAAGTGCTGCTGCAACACGAAACATGATTCGAAGTGAACAATGATTATGTGGAAAAGTGAAGAATATTCGTAGAAAGCTTTTTTTCTGATCATACTTTTGTTAATGACAAAACGGATCTTACTTTTCGAATATAGGGTAATGGTGCCTTAATTAATCTCTGATCCAACACCCATTTCATATACTGAAACCATTGGTTAGACTGAGAGCTACACAGATAAAAATATTTTGTGAATTTACATGTATTTTCATGCACATATTTGGACCAGGTAATTAAATATAAAATTACTTTACAATTCTGTACGTTTCAATTAAATTAAATCGCAAAACAAGCGTTAATTGAAAGATACAGTTATATTCATTGAAAATTCAATGCAATTCAATTTAGTTTTGCATCGATGAAGGTTTTCAATCAAAATTTCGATTCAACCCATGTCTATTACATGTTACTATTGATTTACACCTCGTGTAAATTTCATTATTTCTTTCTGTGTACTTTCTCTGTTCGAGCCTCAGGCTCAAAGAGTAAGATGGAAATAGGTGCATTCGGTCTCTTCGAGTTTTTGCCTTATGGTAGCAAGGCAGTATTATTCAATTGTCGAACTATATTCTCAGCTGTACTATTTCTAAAAGACGAAGAAAATATATTGTACTCGATTTTCTCATGATCTGTTGATTAAAAGATGAGATACCTGCAAAATAACATTGAGACTGTGCTGTTGAGATAACTATTTGTACAATAGTCCTTCCTCGTATCTAAGAGAAAACGGTTTTGTTTAAATTAGAGGTTTGGATAAGTTCACGTCGTGAAAATAAATAACACTCGTAGTCTTCCATACCAGGATTTGGGACCTGGACAGATCCCCATTTTCTTTCAAAATTAAAATAAAAAAATGTGCATAGAATTTCAATTGAAATATTCGACTTGACATCAGTTTTCACTTCGGTCTGTTTGAAATCAGTCCCTTGCTATTCAATCCTGATAAAATATTCAACAATTCTCCGAGAAAACATCCAAGGTCAAAACGTTGGTTCATTATTCATTCATGGATAACTCGCCAGGTCACCCAAAAACACTAAATTTATCGACACCATTAGTTTTGTCTTATTAGCAGTTTAGCTTCTATTCCAACGAGCAGAAGAAAAAACACAATAACGTGAAATCGAAATTCTAAAAATAAAATTCCACTTTGTTGTTTTCTCCGTTTGATTCAAACCAAATGATCATACGGAATATTCGCCGATTCCGAACAGCACCGGGAGCTGCTAAAGTTTTATACCACTTTTTGTTTACGAGCAAAGTAACTGAAATATAAAAAACACACACTGTCTGTGAGTCCTATCCATTCCCCACACTCCCCAGTTCCCGAAGACTACCAGTGCAACATAAACAAACGAAAAAAAAGTCAACACGAAACATATGAAGATCACCAATACAACGACAACCGAGTCCGATTCGATGGAGAAAATCATTGGCACCGGTGACGTCACTAGCGATCACTTGCTGCGCTCGGAATGTGATGACAAATTAGCACCGGAGAAAGAATTCCTTAATGCTTACCAGACATGTTTCCTGTTTCTTCCAAATTGTAATCAGCGCCGTAGGAGTTCCGAATTTGACACAGATCTCCGATGGAATCCTATCTGGGTGTTCCAAAGACTACCGAATTCTTGGAACACTGCTCTTCCCACTTATTTGACGGTCAGATCCGGTCCCGGGAATGGCACCGACAGGACAGATTTATGATTCTCACCGACACCGATCTGTTCGACCTTGAAGATCTGGATGATTCGTAAAACTTCACTGCAGAAAACGCACTTTTCGAAACATTTGCGTGCACCGCCGAAAAATAAAACCGATCGAGTTGCGCTCGTTCGATAAACAATCACACACCGTGCTGTACCAAGACTGGATTTTAGCATATGACTAACCCCGATCGGTTCGCTTTTGGCGCTACTCTAACGTCGATTGCTTGGCCAGGAAAAAAATATGAGCGCAAGATGGTGTGTGGGTCATCGTAATTCATCGTTCGGCGGTAGCGCATGGATTTCAGTGGAGTAGGAGTCGCAGGTATCAGATCACATGCATGCATTCAGTACAATCGATTAGCGGCGGAGAATTATTTTCTTCTTCTCCAGAATATCAGATGGTCCAACCGATGAATGACTGCTTTACATGGTGTAAGTGTGTTTCAAGATACGCAAGCGTTGCGTTGGCAAGGAAATTTTTTGAAAGAAAAATTTTACTAGTCGAAATCAAATAACTAATGGGAATAATTCTAATTAAATCAGACA
Organism: Malaya genurostris; assembly: GCF_030247185.1. NCBI lineage: Eukaryota > Metazoa > Arthropoda > Insecta > Diptera > Culicidae > Malaya > Malaya genurostris. The sequence continues at coordinate 269,606,065 of NC_080571.1, forward strand.
CTCATCCGAACCGATTAAACGGTGTATTCTCAGCAACCCGATTACATAATAGAAATATGTCACTGTCCCCCCAAAAATAAACAAACAAGCTTGTTGATTAACCAAGCAGCAAACAAGCTAACGTATGTTGCCTGTGCGAATCTGTGCCTACTAGCCCCTACTATCCGTTTCGGTCTCAAGCGACTTCGGTGATGACGGTAACCAGTGACAGGAAGTTGTGGTACAACAACGCGTAGGAAACCTTCACGACGCGAGAGACGACCTTCTCCGCGAGAATCCGGACGATCGCGTTCATCCCACGCTTGCTCATTCATCGCAGGAAGAAAAAAGCGTATGTGCAGGCAGAGGCGAGTAAGCGGAATACAAAACAGTTCTATATTTATGGCCAAGTCAGCGTCGAAGGTACTCTTGCTAGTATTCGTTTTGGTAATCCAATCGAATCTTGTCGGTCGCTTAGTAGGCCACGAACAAACGATGAACGCAACTTGAAAGCTTGCGGCGGTGCATTGAATATTCATTCAGCGCCTTCTGGTGTTGAGCATTGGCAACTGTCCTCGTGTGACTCGATCACTATTTAGTTTGCTTCAATCGTTTATACTATGTTCACACCGGCAGAAAATAACATGTTTTAACGATAGTAATATAAAGTTAAAACCACACTGTTCACACTAAGATTATGTTATAAGCATGACATATTACTTGGTATTGAGTTTGTTCAGAAACAAACTGAAAAAATGCCTACGTCGCAGGTAGGAAAGAAAAAAGTATTTTGATAACATCCGGAAAATAAGAAATAAGCCATAGGCAGTGTTGGTAATTGCCGAAAATTTGACAGAAGCTGCTATATTGCTATCTATATTGTATACAACATTTTCAATCCGGTAGAAGATGCTATAAGAACTCGAGTCTCTCAATACATGAACCGCGAGAGAATTTTTCTACATTTCTTCGCTCCACTTCAAACTCTGAGTATTTCACGGCCCATGAAAAAATATACAGTCTGATAATGATCGTTGCTGTGTGGAATTTCCCAAGAGAGGATCGCAAGTTAACAATTATCGCAGAAAATCGAATCGATGGTTCATCTTGATGTTTCTCATACTAGGTTGCAATATTTCAAAACCCTTGTGTGGAGCATTCACATACATTTTCATAGACACAACTTATACAAAGGTTATATGCACATAGTTAGAATAAGCGGCAATAGTAAAATGATTCTATCGCAATTATCCTCTGCCCATACAGAATCGGATCGCGAAACGAGAATAAGCGACCGTTTGTTGCTTCAGAGAGGATCTCCACAGCAGCGTGCTAACCTTTGATTCTCAGAAATGTCATCGAGAGAAATTCACTCTCGCACTGGTGTCTATTCTATGTTAAATGAGCCATGCCGGGTGTTTGTTGTTGCGATGTTTTCCATTTCTCTTTGATGGCACTGATTGAATCGTGTGAAGAGTGAAGATTGAACGTTCTTTGATACGATAAAAGCCGACCTTGGCCATAGGTACTTCTCCTAGCTATGGAGGATATTATCGTTTCATGCTTATGGCCAACGTTTCGAAGGTTTATTGCTTCAAAACGTTTGCCATTTAAGAGAAATAAATATTTTTTAGCAGCAAATGACCAAAAAAAGTCATCTTTTAATTCAAAAAGTACGGGTGTGTAATGTCAGAGACATAACTGGATGTCGTGAATAAAACTGACACACTTTCTTCCGAATTCGAATTGGTAGTTGATCGATTGTGTGAATTGTGCAACTTTCCCCTTTTTCACTACTAGAATTTCAAACGATGCGTCTAGACTAAATTACAGATTCGTTACATTAATCATTCTGAAACGCAATTAAATATAATGAAATAACTAGATAGTTCTTTATAATAAAAATGGGCCGTATAGAGTACAGTAAAGCAAAATTTCGCATAATTTTTTGAGAGTATTATTATGGTTCTAAAAAGAACCGAATGGAATTGTAGAATAACGAATTGGACCTGAGTTCAAGAATTTAGAACCAAGAACAGAAGTTCTGCTTTCATTGACGACTGCTCCACCTGACGACTGAAGTCCAAATGAGAGCACGACCTGAGCGTTTGAGGTTTGGCACCACGCTAAAGGTCTGCTTTCATTGACGACCGCTGATCCCGACGATTGAAGTCCAAATGAAAGCACGACCTAAGCGTTTGAGGCTTTATACCACGCAAAAAGTCTGCTTTCATTGCCGACTGCTCCACCTGACGACTGAAGTCCAAATGAGAGTTGCGACCTGAGCGTTTGAGGTTTTTAACCACGCAGAAGGTGCTCTCTCCGAAGCTGCTGGTCCCACGACGTCTGCTTGCATCCAACGCACAAGAAGAAATGATCGAATTTCGACCACGGTTCCTCTTTTAAACGCAGTCAGTTGAAGATATGTGCCTGACTACCTCAAAATCGTCGTCCTTGCGCGAAAAAGCCAAGCAAAAGTAGAGAGTTTTCCGCGTTGTTTTCAAAATTTGAGAAAACTTAATATTTGATTTGTTTGTGGTTACCTCACACTGTTCAAAATATTATCCTAAATTCCTGATCATATTTTTGATGAAATGGTGAAAGAATTATGTTGCTGCCTTTAATACAAGTCGAGATATTCACGCTTAAGTTCTGCCCATTCTTCCATATGGCTAATTTTGAAAAGGCACCCCATAGTAAAGTAAGTCGTATTCACGACAAAACATAAAATGGTTGTACCAGATACCAGTTTTCAGTTTTGTTTTATTATGACTACATGGCTACTTTGATGGAAAACTGCTGCTGTTGAACAGCTTGTCAATTAACATAGTCGAAAAGTGAAGAAAAATGATAACAGGGTTGTGCTTTACTGACAATTATATTATGTTATTTCGGGAAACATGTTTTAATGTGACGTTTCTGAATATAAAATACCGCAAAAGTAAAACATGTTATTTCGCTTAAAACATGAAATCAGAGTTAAAACTTGTTTGAACTCGTAGTGTGAACATAGTGTTATACTCATGACATATTGTTTGTTATTGAGTTTGTTTAGAAACAAGCTGCAAAAACATTTACGTCGCAAACATTAAGCTCTTGTTTAGAAGATAAATGTACGTTGATAACAACCAGAAAATTAGAAAAAGCCAGTTACTCTTTCCAGCTAAGGATGATGTTAGCGTTGAGAGACTATGGACACTAGTAAGGAAAAACTGTTCATTCTTATTAGCCCTAGTACTGCAATTGGATGAGAAAAATACTATGAAAGGTTCTGCAGCTTATTACAGGTGTTCGGAGCAATTGTACTGTCACTGAAAATTTATTCACGTCGATGCTGGAAGCTTAATCATCGAAACAACAATCCAGCCACGATAATAAGTAACATGAGCCCACAATTTTACACAGTATTGATTGTTTTTACAGAACCTAATCCAACATTTTTGGGGAAAAAACAGTCAAACTGCCAGCTTCAAACAGAATGCATCGTAAAACAAACTGACCAACTTTGCAATATGCAGCGCAAAGTACCCCGGAAAAATTGGTAAAAATATTATGTGAATCGCTTTAATTTTTCCACTTCTTCACTCAGAAAGTTTTCTTTTACATATTAAGAAGTCGTTTTTGGTAATTTGTTGGATTTAAATGTTTATATCACGTTAGTTGTCAACGTTTCGAAGGGTATTTGCTACGAAACTTTGGCCATTTACGTGAAATAAATATTGTTAGCAATAAATGACCAAAAAGTCATGTCTCAAAACAAAAAAAAAACAGCATTGTTGTAGCAGTTTCCAGTTTCGTTTTGTCATGGTTACATGGCTACTCTGATGGAAAACTGTTTCGATAAAAGCTTGTCAATTGACATAGTCGAAAAATGACGGAAAATGCTAGCAGGGTTGTGCTCGACTGATCATTATATCATGTTATTTTTGGAAAACATGTTTTATACTATGTTCACACCTGCAGAAAATAACATGTTTTAACGATAGTAATATAAAGTTAAAACTGCACTGTTCACACTAAGATTTTGTTATACGCATGACATATTATTTGGTATTGAGTTTGTTTATAAACAAACTGCAAAAATGCCTACGTCGCAGGTAGAAAAGAAAAAAGGTGTTTTGGCAACATCCGAAAAATAAGAAATAAGCCAGGTACTTCTCCTAGCTATGAAGTATATTATCGTTTCACGCTTATTTCGTTCCGTATATTTTTTAGCAGCAAATGATCAAAAAAGTCATCTTTTCATTCAAAAACAAAAGTGGTTGTACCAGTCTGCGTTGCCAGGTCGTTTTTCCAAAAATCTGTATTCGGCGCAAAAATCTATCTGTACCATATCGGTATCAGAGTCTCTTCTATATAAATAGTAGAAAATGTCACCAAGAGGTGAGCAAAAAAAGGTCCTACGAAACCCTTTTCTCATGTCTATTCAAGCTAAAAACCAAAAACGGTACTTATCTGTATGATTCGTGAGATATGGGTATTTCGGGAGTACATATCTGTATTGCGGTATAGACGGCAAAAATTTGTATAAATACCGAGAAATCGGTATACCTGGCAACGTTGGTACCAGTTTCCAGTTTTGTTTTGTTATGATTACATGGCTACTTTGATGGAAAACTGCTGTTGTTGAACAGCTTGTCAATTGACATAGTCATTAAGTGACGGAAAATGCTAGCAGGGTTGTGCTTTACTGACAATTATATCATGTTATTTCGGGAAAACATGTTTTAATGTGACGTTCCTGAATATGAAATAACGCAAAAGTTGTTATTTCGCTTAAAACATGAAATCAGAGTTAAAACTTGTTTTAACTCATAGTGTGAACATAGTATTAATGTGACGTTTATTAATATGAAATAACACGGAAGAATAACATGTTATTTCGCTTAAAAAATGAAATCTTGTTTTAACTCATAGTGTGAACGTAGTATTAGTGAATCAGGAGGATGTATTCAAATGATCAGGGCCGGTGAAAGAGGTGGGTACGATGGGTAGTCTTACCCACCTGAAAATCCCAAAGGTAGGTAATTAACCACCTGAAATTTCTAACGAAAAACAATGGTAATATAAGTATTATTCAGCAGTGATGGAATATGGATGCGTTTGCTTTCGTTCCGCTGCAAATTCTCATATTATCAAACTGGAGCGAATTCAGTATCGTTGTTTGCGAATTGCTTTAGGCTGCATGCATTCGACACATACAATGAATCTTGAAGTTCTGGCGGTTAGGTTAGTTGAGCTTCAATCTCAAACAAGATTCATGACTGTATATTTTAACCATATGTCACAGGAAATCAACCCTTCAAGATATATTCCTATCCGTGTCAGCCTCCTAAATGTCCCTGACTCAACTTTATTTTTCGACACATCCATGCAGCGCGAAGTGCGTGGAATCCCGGATCACCTACGCTCTATGGAAATCCCAAAAATATTTTCACGTAAGTTCAGGCATATTGACTCTGAGAAAATGTTTTACACGGACGGATCGCGAATTGAAGAAGCGACAGGGTTTGGTATGTTCAACAATAATGTTTCGGCCTCATTCAAGCTTCAAGAACCTGCATCTGTTTATATAGCAGAGTTAGCAGCAGTTCATTATAGCTTGAATGTAATCGTCACATTATCTCCAAACCATTATTTCCTCTTCACAGATAGTCTGAGTGCAATTGAAGCCATTCGCTCAAACGCTGCTGGCAAAAATGAACCGTTTTTCTTGAGCAAAATAAAACAGTGTCTGAACGACATATTGAATAATAATTATCAAATCACAATAGTTTGGGTCCCGGCTCATTGCTCCATTCCAGGCAATGGAAGAGCCGATAGTTTTGCCAAACGTGGTGCTATTGAAGGTGAAATTTATGAGCGACCGATTGCTTTCAACGAATTTTATAGCGCGACTCGCCAAAGAACACTTGCCAGCTGGCAAGCTTCTTGGGATAGAGATGATCTAGGTCGGTGGATGCACTCAATTATTCCTAAAATATCGACAAAGGCATGGTTCAAGGGGCTGGATGTGAGTAGAGACTTCATTCGTTTGATGTCCAGACTGATGTCCAATCACTACACCTTAGATGCACATCTCCTTCGAATTGGACTTTCCGAGACTAATCTTTGTGCTTGTGGCGAAGGCTATCGCGATATTGATCATGTCGTTTGGACATGCGTGGAGTATCGTGATGTCAGATCTCAACTAATAAATTCCCTGCTTACCCAAGGTAGACTATCCAATCTCCCAGTTCGAGACATTCTTGCTTGTCGTGACCTTTCTTACATGAAACTTCTTTATCGTTTCATAAAGACAATTGAAGTTTCAATTTAATAATTGACCCTTTTGAGGGTTAGTTCTGACTCCTACTGCGTCCATTAGTTCATCCAATAGCAAAATTTTAATAAAAATGATGTGCTGATACAAATAAACTCAAATAGGTTACGAGATCAACAACAAAATGTATAAAAATTTAAGCTTATCTTATAATTTATAGCAGTTAATCGCTTGGTTCAAATAATGTTCTTAAGTAGATTTAAAAATAAATAACGAAATAGCTAATATGATATTTAAAATATAAGACGAATATGTTTTATTAAACTCAAATCGCTGTGACTATATTAGTATTATATTAGGTTAAGAATTCTATGTAAAAGTGATGATACGGCGAAGAAAGGCTTATGTAAATTGCCTTAAGAAATAAACGTATTTATGAAAAAAAAAAATAAGTATTATTCATGAATATCGAAGGTTTAAGAATAAGTACTATTTATAACAATAAGAATATTTTTAATGTAGGTAAGATGTTACAAGGATCATTTGAGTAAGCAGAAACCTTTTAGTAACTTAACTTTTACTTTTTTCCAACCAGAGGAGATGAGCTTAAGCATCTGATCAATGAATCACTCGTGTATTGGAAAGTACCGAGGAAAAAAAATAAAATTACTCAAAATCTATTGACGTAGGGCTACGTACTTGTTTGCTATACCGAGGTGCAAGTTCAAAATACAGGAAATAAAACTGTACAAACAGTGTTTTGAAGGTTTACATCTCAACTATTTTTCAACTGATTTTTCATAAGAGTTCTGCTCTTCAATCAGTACGTTCCTCTTCCATAACATCACTATCACCGCCCAAGGAAGACCGCTCCAGTCGATGACCAGCATGCGGGCCACCCACCGGGCCTTCGTAGGACAAACAGTCGCTGGGGGCTAGGTTATTGAGAATATGGTGGGCGAGGAAACATAATGAAGACCAATGCGTTCAATTTGGTCATTATTTTCATTGACTTGTGGCACGGAGCATTGTCTTGGTTAAAAATGGTTTTTTCGATGTCGCATCACAAACGCATCAATAATTCAATGTAATAATCACTTTAGATGGTGCTTTCTTTTTCAATATAGTCAATGTTTATTATACCTCGAGTATCTGAAAACTGACGCCATGATTGTTCCAGCTACCTGTTACATTTTCGGAGGACTTTCTCCGTATGAATGCTAATATGACTCCGGAGAAAAATGGTGGATCCAAGTTTCATTCACTGTTTCATACAAACAAAAGAAATCCTTTTTATCGCGACTTTACAGTGCCAAACCGCTCTCTGGATCGTTAATGCGTTGTTGCTTTTGTTCGATTGGAAAAAAAACCTTTTATATGTCCAAATTTTCGCGAAAGATCATAAAAGCGCTTCCAGTTAATGTCCTAACCATTTCAGCTTATTTAATTTTACGAACTTCAATTTTGCGTTCATTCATCGCGATTATCAAAACTTGCTTGACTTTTTCATACACACAAATCTTTATTTTCAATGAATCCGAGTGCGGGTAACACCTCTCAAACCGTTGCTTTATCAGCATACAGAACTCGTCATTTCCCTTTTTTCATAAGTGAACAAGTAACGCCACGGTGAGATCAAGGTGCAAAGTTAGACATCTGAAGGTTGGTTCTTTCGAAAAATAAGTTTGACATTTGGGTCAGTCTTGGGACTTTTTGAGCAATGTGTTATGCACATCAGCGACTGGACTGTTTATGGATTTGTTTTATGCGCCGTTCGCTTCACACGAGACATATTTTGATCAAAAATCGGCAGGATAACATGCGCGAATTCAGCACCTTCCATCATCAGTCCCAACGAACGTCAGTTAACGGTCAGAGTAACTAAAATTCTCAAAGAATTAATTTCGAAAATTCGCACACACAAATAAGTTTATACGGAACAAGACAAGACCACTGTCCTAATACTCAAAACAAATATTGGCAGTGATTTTGAATCTAGTTTGGCAGTCCTATGTCAACAGTTCGAATAACCCCACAGTAGTGTCATGACGTATTTAATCCTTCAATGTGCAATTTCGTTTTAAAACAAAATACCGAAAACGCTTCAAACTTCGAATCTACACGTTTCATGCAAATTAATAACGAAACAAAATATTGTAAAAAAATCGAAAAACTTCCCACCTGGGCTTAACATGTTCCACCGGTCCTGCAAATGATTGCTTTTAACGATAGATTCTGTAGTAGCATTATCAAATAGATAAACAACCAACGTTAGTAAACTTCATCTATCCGTTTATGCAGCTGAATTAGCACGTAAACCTTACATGATAGAACATTTTTCAATGCAAAAACCTAAAACTGCAAAGCTCGAAAATCTTTTATATCAAATGCAAGAAACGGATTTTTTTCTCGTTTGCCTCAATCGTAGATATAGCAGTATTAAAATAACCTGGTTAGTTTAAAAATAGCCTGTTAGTTTTGCTCATAACTCAGAAAATGCTAGCTGAATGTAGTAGTCATAGAAAAATTGGTTTTAATAAACTCTAAAAGATATGCAATGACATCAAAAACGATAACTGAAAAATAGGATATAGGTAGGAACACCTTAAATTTCACTATTAAAATAGTTGTAGCACTAAAAGCGTTAGAGATATCACAATGACGTCTTTGGCAAATCTTTTTGATATATGTTTTTCTACAGTTTTCCTCAAGGATGCAGTCCTCTATCTCTACACATTCGGAAAATAATTTTTGGATCTCCCTTATAACAAGAGCCACCCTAATACCATTTGCATCAAAATATGGCTTATCTGTCACTGATCAACTGTTCTGAAGACATCATAACTCTAAAGTTTAAGGCTAATCCACAAATGTTTTTGTACCCCTAAATTGAGGATCCAGACCACTGTGCGATGACATCAATGCTATTATTTACTTATTGGAGAGCGACTTCAAGATTTTAGTTCAAAATTTTAGTGCAAATTTTGGTGCCCTTGAATCTCATGAAAACTAAATATATTATTTTCCGTTCTAAAAGAAAAAATAATATCAATATTTGGATATATATTTTCCACGTTAACCTAGATTCACCATATTAGATCTATTGAAAAGCATTCGGCGTCCTACTGTGATATTTTGTGAAGAGTCAAGTCGTATATTCCCCTGAGCATACTCTCCTAAACATTTATTTTGTTTATATTCATTCGACGCGCAAACGCTTTAACCATCGATGTTGTTTTCATTGACATTTTGAAGTGACGCGAACAGATTTCAACTAAAAAAGTTGTTGGTTTTTCATTACGATTATTGTTTTGCTTTCAACTGTCTCCGGCATTTGACAGCATTCAAAACAACATATTTTTCAACTACTTGAATATATGCAAATCAAAAACCATATTGGTTGAATCAAAAAGAAATTAGTTAAATCAACTATCGCAAAAATCAAAAACTGCGATATCGCAATTTTATGATCGAAGGGTTCTCCGTGTAGCTCTCAAGCTCACTGTTGTACTCTGATAATACCCATAACATCTTACCATTAGCATACTTATGTGATGTTTAAACATTACTGTTCGTTCATGATAATCTGCATAACTCCACAGTTCATCATAATTTACAGTTTCCAACTATATCTCACTCTCGAACAACAGGTCGTAGTAGCAACTTGTAACGCTACGTTCTTTTTTCTTGGTCCTACAAAATACAACGCACTTCCATCTGACATACAAAGAACAACCAGTCGTGCCTTATTCGGGGCTAGACTGAAGCGTTATGTTAAGCATAGACTGAAGGAGATATTTCAATAATATAGTTTCCTTGTATTACAAACTGTCAACATTAATTCAATTTTGTATAAATTTTTATTAGTCTGTTTCATTATGGATCCCTTAAATAGAAAATCTTTTCCACTGACATTGATTTTCTCGGAGATGGCTGAATCGATTTTCACAAACTTAGACTCAAATTAAAGGTCCCAAATACTCGAACAACAATACTGACTTATATTTGGACACTATTTTCGGTTCCGAATTTACATGGTGATTAGTAGAAAAATATTCATTCCAAGAGCATGATTCTGTACATAACAAGGTAAAAACTTATGCTGTGCACGTCTTGTTAGTTATTGACGATAAATATTGATTTCGGGGATATCGGTTATAAGTTCCCGGTTCAGAGCGATGAAGCAAGCAGGAGATTTTTTTTTCTAATATTTGTCTCAAAACTGTTTTTCTTTGAAAGTTATGTCAGTTGCTGGGCAAACAACTTCAGTTCCCGGTGCTGGAAGTACCACACAGATAAAAATATTTTGTAAATGTACATTTATTTTCAAGCACATATTTGGAGCAGGCAATTGAATGGAAAGTTACATTACGAAACTAAGCGGTTAGTAAATACACTGTCTTGATCAATGAAAAACTAAATGAATCTTAATGTAATTTCACATCAATCATGGTTTTAAATCCGATTTTCGTTTCAACTGATGTCTATTCCATAGTACTATCGGTTTACATGTCGTATAACTTTCATCTTTTCTTTCTGTGCAGATCAAAAACTTCAAAACGGCGTGTCGTAGCCAAAGTAAGATACATATGTTTCAAGTTTTGAACTTGAAGTGAGAATGTTCAAACTAGACCAAATATGTCTACTGGCTGTAAGTTTAGTTCACAGAATGAATAAATTTTAATTTCTCCCTTTCCCAACGAATTCATAATACACCTAAACCTCCGTTTACGAACACGTTTTTTACGTTACCTATTTTTACGTAACTCTTTTTACGAACCAAATCCCAAATAACGTAATCTTTTTTTACGAACTAAATCCCAAATAACGTAAACTTTTTTTACGAACCAACTTCGTAAAAGAAGTTTTTGCATCCAATGAAAACGATTTCCGGCTCCATGGAAATCACTACAATATTCGATATTCCTTAAAAACCTTTACAATGTGGGTATTTTCGGAACGGGATTAATGAGTAGATGACGGAAAACGATGTTTGAAATGGTTCGGAAATCCAAGATGGCGACTTCCGGTTTATCGATATTGCTTAAAAACCCCTACAATATGTGTATTTTCGGAACAGGCTTAAAAACATTCACAATAAGGGTATTTTCTAAACGGGTTTGATGAGCATATACCGGGAAATTATGTATAAAAGCGCTTCAAGAATCAAAATGGTGAGTTCCGTTGTATCGGTATTCTTTGACGATCATTACGATATGATTATATATCGTTTCAAAAGATGTTATGCTTCTGACAAAGGTGTTTCCTGCTAATTATTATTGTTTGAATATTATACTATATTTTCGAAATAACCATAACAAGTAGACGTCCGAACAGCTATAATAATTTTATATTGTTATAGTTATATTGTATGCTTTCAATATTTTATTGAACAACTGGAAGTCTCAATATAATATTTGGAAGCAATCACAAACATTAAAATTTGGTTTCAAATCAATGACCGTGTTCACCCTTTTTTTTTTTATTTTCAGTGTTACACTTATAATTTCAGTTGTTTTAGTGTACGTAATAAAGTCGAAAAAAGTACTGTTACTCTCATCAATACATATTTGTTTTTATTTAAACTTGTCAAAATCTCATGTCAACTGACCCGTCGGAATATGGTTTAACATTTTGTAAGCCATTGAGAAAAAGGGATATTATTCGGCTCAAGTGGTAAGAGTCAGTTAGACAACCACATGACACTGAATTTCTAACATTTATGAGCAATTCCAGAAATAAATAGCAGATAAACTGGCAGGATCGACTTTCTCCGAATCGGGTGAAACAATGTACACCTCTTCAGTATGGCAATCTCTTCTTCCTGATAAAGGAACTTTTTCGAGACAATATTAATTTTTAGAATGTCGAAATTTAAAACCGTAACTAATCACTTCAAACATCTTTTTCCGTCATTTACTCATCAATCCCGCTCCGGAAATACCCACATTGTAAGGGTTTTTAGGAATATCGATAAACCGGCAGTCGCCATCTTGGATTTCCAAACCACTTCAAACATCGTTTTCCGTTAACTACTTATCAATTCCGGTTCGAAAACACCCACATTGTAAGGATGCTTAAGGAATATCGATAAACCGGAAGTCGCCATCTTGGATTTTAAACCGACCCCAAACATAATTTTCTTGCACCCACTTATCACATCCATTCCAAAAAAGGCCATGTGATTGGGGGTTTTCACATTCATTACACAAAACTTTTTTTACGAAGTAAATTCCAAATAACGTAAACTTTTTTTACGAATCAAATCCCAAATAACGTTAACTTTTTTTACGAACTACCTCCATTTACGAACCCCCGTTTAGTTCGTAAATGGAGGTTTCGGTGTAAATCAGTTTCCATATATACGAAGTATAGTTGTTTATCAGAAAATTAACGGTAACCATGGTAAAGCTACATTTCTATTTGTAGTGATATTAGTGATATTAGTTTTATCAGTATTTTTATTAAAGTACATTTTTACCGAAATGATGCACTAATTGCACAATTAGCTTCATGCCAGAAGCTAATTGTGCAATTAGTGCATCATTTCGGTTGGCTCAAGTCTAGAGCTCAATTCCAGATCCAGTATCAAAAATTTAGTTCAGTATTGAATCAATTGCGTGACGGTCTAAATAATGAAAAGATCACCATTTTTGCGAACTTTTTTTTTCAGAACTATCAATCAACAAAATAAATTCAAATATTTTGTATAATAAAAACCATCGTTCGAGCAACATTTTGTAATTTTTTCGTGGAAAAATATTTAGAAATAAATCGATGAAGAGGTATTTTTGTGGACGCTTCTTAAAAATCATGATTTGCGGTGTCCACTGTATCTCAGCGCAGAGCTTATCAGAAGTGAACAAATCAAAGCAGCATAGTTAGAGTAGAAGTTTCTCTAGACCCCAACGTTTCTGTCTGATTTTTTTATTTTTTTTTATTTTTGGTGGTTGTTCAAAATGAAAACTACGATTTTTCACAAAAAAAACGCCATTTTGTAGCTATACCTCTCCAAAGTAACAAACAACGAAAAGGAAAGCGTTGGGGTCTGGTTTTTATATGTAGAAAGTGTGTGCAAAATTTGAAAAAAATGGTGCAGTAGTTTTTGAATGACGATGGACACGGACTTTCAAAACCTGCTTTCGAGAAAAATGCGTTTTAAATGGAAACAATTTATTACTCAAGGGAGCCCGTAGGGTTTAACATATTCAAAAAATCATATTTTTTCTTTTGTATTTTGTTATAATGAAACATTTCAAGAATGTTTTGTCGTTTTTCGAAGTCATTCAATGCCGGAACCATGGGTCTGTGCGCCGAGGTCTTACTTCTTCGCAGTATGAGATAAGTAAAAATAAGTGATCATAACTTGCTGAGTTTTGTTCCGATTAGTTTGAAAATTTCACAGAATATTTTTGAAATAGAAAGAAAATAATAAACGATTTTTCAAAAGTGTTAGACCCTTCCCGCCCCTAACAAACTATATTTCATGGAACTTACCGCCCCTGACCGCGGGCTACATTTATGTGAAACTATCTTGAAGTAAATGACTGGTATTAATTTGATCAGTTTATGAGATTTCTGAATATTTTAAAATCCGTTGGAAAAGAAAATGTTAAGAAGGGAATGTAAACACTGAAACTGAGTATGTAGAAAAACGCGCGGCTAAAATTTCTGTAAACAGTAAATATACGCTAATAAAATTAGTAGGATTCGAAATAAAGTTTAAATGGATAAATAAGAAATAATAATTGTTAGGTACTTTAAACAAAATTTGAAACTCACATCCAGGTGCTATTCCTCGTTCTCGCAGCGTACATCGATATGGCTGCCGTGCTCCAGGATCCCACTTGCCGTAACAGGTTCTATCCATCGCTGCAGAGACGCTAACATGTGCACGGGTCCTTACAACACATTCACTTCACCCATCGAAGCACAGTGCGTCTCCATAAATCACACAGAAAGCACCAATTCAGTGGCATTTGTTTTAAACGTTACACTCTTACAACATTTTTGCCGCCAGCCAACAGAACGGCAAGATTCAAACAAACACACTAATTCACATCTGAGTCCGTCATAAATTATTTCCTACCGTATTGAATGAATTAACTCCTGCAGCACAATCAATCTAAAAATACAGACTTCATCAAACCACTGAACTGTTGTTGGCTCGGAGCAATGAGCGTTTTTGTGGTCTCCTTCGTACGACCGGTAAAAGTAACGCACCGCTAGGCTAATAATTTTGCGTCTTCCGCATAACGATCGCAATTAAAAACCAGAGTGTGTCCAACTGATGCCGCCGTGGGTCGCGTCCTCTTCTTGCTCAACGTCGGTAATTAGACAAGCTACTATAAACACAAAAAATCGTCGAAAATATCACATTTCACAATAACCACTCGTACGGTTCACGCAACAAAAACACTCCACAAGCGACCGCCGTTGCAAAGCGCGATCAACCCATCAACCTGCCTCGTCTTCGCACAAATGTCCCTAAAACCCTGTTGAAAATTAATCACCACGAAACTGTTGAACTTCCACTTCAAAAGAGAATGGTAACAGTGACAACAATAACATCACCAATCTATCGCACCTGTACACACACACACACGACACAAACACCCACCGGGAAGCAATGACTTTCCGACTCTCACAGGAACCACTTGTTTCCTATTCGCGACCAGTCTGCAGTTGAATCATCCGATCGTCGTCGTCGTCGTCGCTGTCGTCGTTGTCGATTGGACGCAATCAACTGTCTATGGCTGCTAGAGGAACCATTTGAACTGACTCTCCCCGTTAGAACCGACATCAACTGCCACTAGACCAAACCGGCTACCGAAACAAACGTCCGATCGCCATCCGTCCTCCGGTGACCGTCACCACCACCACCACCACCACCGTCAATCGTGTTGACGTTTTTCTTGATGTCATTTCGAAAAGACACAGAGGCGTTTTTCTTTTGCACTCTGAATCCGTCACGGCCTGCTATGCTGCTCTTTCTCGCACACTCACACACTATCTCTCTCTCTCTCTCTCTCTCTCGGTCTGAATCTGCCCTACCATCAAGGCGCGTTTTTCTTTCCATCAAACTACCACGCGCCGAAAACTGTCTCAAAGCAAAAGACGTATTTTAGAATAATGTTATTTTCTGCTGATTTTACACCAGAGTTTGATTCATAAAAAAAAGAAATTGGATCGTTTTTCACTGCTGTTGTTGATCCTACGAGTCGTTCGGTAGGGTAGAGTGAATAGTTGTTGACCTGCAGAACAAACGTGGGCCAAAAAAAATCAGACATAACTTACTCAGGTTGTGTCGGGCTCTGGAAGTGAAAATACTATCTGAAATTTTATTTAAGCCCACTAACAACAAAGACACTGTATGTCATGAGTTTTACTCTCACTATAGAACATTATATTTATTCGCACGCATGGACATCAGCATCTGGTCTACAGATTACAATTGACGGCTGATTGTACGCGAAAAGGACGGCAAAAATCTTCAGATGGGAAAATATTCATCCGTGATTTTCAAATTTTATATTGCAAATCGATTTTTTTCTGTTTTATTTTCTGTTACACTACCAACGGGACAGACATGAGAAATATTTCCAAGCTGCCTAATTTTAACCGCAATAACACAGCAACATTCACACAATTCAAAGAGCAGGATTTCCCACTCACGACAAAACTTGTGGAAAACCTGTGCAAACCAAAGCGCGGGGGCATTCGATCTACTTCTCGTTCTTTGCCACTCGGGTTTCCGTTCCAGTTCGATCATTCAACGGGTAGTAGTAGTAGTAGTAGTAGCAGTCAAACAAAAAAAAATCCCGTTCGCCACTTTTCGAGCTTGTTATTTTGTTACATTGGGGCATCAGTCTCGAGTCAGGCAGTGAAAAATGAGCAAAACATATCGGTTGCGACACCTAGACCAGAGTCGCCATTCGTTCCTTCGGACTGCATCACTTACTTACTACTGTCGAGGAAACGACGTCAAACGCCTGCACTGACCTGGCCATTATTCAAACACACCGGTCAGTGACAAACACGCATGTGGTCAAAGTCGTCAAGTTGTTGCCCTACTGACAGAGCGCGCGTGTGTAGGATTACGCTATATCTCAACGTGTATTGTCTAATTCAGGTTATTATGAATAGTAATTAATGGTTGAATAGAGATGTAATGAAAATTGTTGATTGCTATAGAAATGAAAACCTTTAATCTTCCGAACCTATCCAAACTAGAGATGGTCGGGTAAACAGCCCGGTGCGAAAAAAACCTCTACCCGTACCCAACTAGATCCAGAGAATTATTTTTCTTCCAAAACCGAACCCAAGCCGTAGCCGATAAAGAATAGAAATCTTTATCATGTACGGATGACCCGAGCCCGAAGTCGTCGTATGTTGGTGGAAGCATATAACGAGCATGCTCTAGCTGAAAATGATCTGAAAAGTAGGCAATTGGGTGCCGCATGAATTGAAACCAAGGAACGTCGAACTTCGTTTGTACACGTGCGTACAACTGATTCAACCGTACAAAAGAGAAGGTTTTACCTTTCTCTGTGAAAAGGTAATACAACTACTAGAAAAAAACGACTTTCGAACGAAGCTTTGATATCCATAGTTATATACCATTCGACTCAGATCGACCAGATAGGAAAATTTCTATGTGTATGTGTGCTGCTGTTAGACTATTGATCAAGTTCGAAGGTCAAATTACTGTCCCTCTTGATTCTAAATATATACTGGTAAAAGTGACTTAACAGACAAAATGCGTTGCATTTTAGCCGCTCAATTATCGAATAGATGAATAGGCCAATATCCTCAAGTCTAGTCTCGTTTGAAAGCTGCTATTGAATTGTGGACCAGTGTAGAAGATCAAATGGTTGTCACTTCCGGTTCCAGAGATATAATGGTAAAAGTGACGTAACCGACAAACCGCACATTTTATGGCGAACATTTCCGATTCGAGAGATGTAATCTTATATGTGACGTAACGGACAAATCACAGTGTTTTTAATGCACCAAAACTTCTCGGAGATTGAAGATTTCGTAAGACTTCGACTCACTTGAAAGTTACTATTGTATTAGTATTGAATCTTATAAATGTTTCAATGAGATTATTTTAATGATCAGACAGAGCTTCAAAAAATCATTTTCATTGACTCAAAATATATGCTTGCAAATTATGAGAACTCGATTCATGGTTTTTTTCTGGTGCCAAATGTCTTAGAAATGCATGAAACGTCCAGGACTAGTGTATTCTCAAATTTGATTTTTTTGTGAAAATCGACTTTGAGGAAAGGTTTTCAAATCAAGAACTTCGGGAATCCGCGTAGAAAAAAAAACCGCAAAATGGAAGAAAAGTATTTTTATGCCTTAAAAAAATCTCAAAACTAAAGAAAAAAATATTAATGCTAAATATCTTAGAAATGCTTGATCTGGTGTAATCAAAAAAAAAATTTTTTTAATCAACAAAATTTTGAGATTTTCTAAATCGAAAAAATAAAATTTATGTCGAATGTCTTAGAAATGCATGAAACGTCGAGATCTGGTGTAATCTGAACTTTTTTTTGAATTGAAAATTTTCTAAGTGTCAAAAAGTTGACTTAAAAAAATTCCAGAATAACACAAAAAGTTGACTTAAAAAAATTGCAGGATAACTTGGAAAATCCGCGTAACTTCGGAAATCCGCGTAACTTCGGAAATCCGCGTAACTTCGGAAATACGCGTAACTTCGGAAATCCGCGTAACTTCGGAAATCCGCGTAGAAAAATCGAGTAGCTTCGGAAATTCAATTCGCGTAAAAAGAAATCGCATAAGAACGGCGTAAAAAAAGACCTCAGCGTAGTTTCAAAAATGTGCTTTTTCTGTCATTTGCCCTTTCAGTCATTTTCGGTTTTCAGTGAAAATCCCATAGTATGCAGTGCCAATATTCAACCGAAGCTTTGAGAATCGATAATGACAGAAAATGATTCACAATGACTTTTACCTGTTGTTGTTGTTGTTCGAATTTGTAGTAGTTTTAGTTTCCAAAGAGCTTCTGGGGTATAACTTACTTCGATGTATCATATTTTAGACACTGAAAAAATGATGAAAGAATGAGAGTTGAAATTCTATTGATTCTCCCTGCAGACGTTAGTTTGGTTTCGTCTTGTCATAGAGGAACGAGTGATTGACAGTGGTACTCTCTTTTTTTGGCACTGAGACGAAAATGCTTCGTCTCTCTTCGTTTATTTTGGATGCTGTCATTTACGAATGAGACAGCAAAAAACGAATGTGAGGTTGTTGAATTGGACTCTTTTATCGAGAATGCGTGACAAAGTAAATTAAGGAGGGTTTTCTCCAACGAAATAGTTTTGGCGATGAGAAGTGGGTTAATTACTATAATCCAATGTATCATCATCGACGGCCGTTCAGAATATTCATGGACTGAAGGTTATGCTCTGTATATGGAAAAATCAGCTCGATGTGGTACATTGTGAGCTACTAGAGGTCTACCAACGACAACTGATGCGTTTGAACCGAGTATTTCAAGAAAAACGGCCACAATACACCGATATACACAACAAAGTAGTTTTTGCATGAAAATACTCGCTCACATGCTGCACAGCCGGTAAAACATACTCAGAATTGCTCAAACGGGAAGTCCTACCCCACACACCTTATAGCTCACACATTGCTCCTTTCGATTACAAATTGTTCTGATCGATGCAGCTTGATCTGGCTGAACAGAACTCCAATTAAGATGAAGTCTGAAAATGGATCGATTCGTCAATTGCGGCCAAACCGTTCGAATATTTGAAAAGCATATCCGTGAATTGTCAAAAAGATAAGAAAATGTATTGAGTAGCGATAGACAATACTTTGAATTTTTAATTCAAAATCTATTCAAAAAAGGATATTGAAGTTGACGTCATCATAATGAATACTAACGTCATCAATCATCAGTGATGCAGTCAGTTGTTGCTCTGTAAAAATCAAAACGAACCTCCGAACCGACCTCACTGTGCCATATCCTCAGAGGTGTATTAGGAGATGTTTCCCGCGGTCTTTCAAGTGACTTGGAAAATGGATGTCAAGTGAACTAAATCCATCTCAACAATAGTAAGTTTCTATTAGTATTCATATTAGTTTCTTTTGTTGATGTATATTTTACAGTTCGTGTTCATCGCAGCGGCATTTGTCCACATCTACAGCATTCTAATGTTCAGTGTATGATCTCCTGTGGTCGAATTTTTCTTTTGAATAATAAAAAATCATAAAATTGATGTGATGAAAAATATATATAGATTATATTGCACGCTATACCGAAATACTTTAATATGGATTATTACGTATTGTTAACCGACCTGATGCCGCTCACACATCGTACGTGTAATGTTCGATTGATCGCTTGACGATAACGTCTTCATGAGCCTTGGTTCCCCTCGTTCAGTTGGGCTGATGCCAGTGGAATATTGGGACACCAAGGCGTAACCACCATCTGGTCGTAGTCGTGTACACGTTTTATGAGAAAGTTCGAAGTTTATCCAATGTCAAACACTAACATTCAAAGTACCCCAGTACATCTGAGAACGCCATTTTGTAACCTTGTCCGACAAACCAGGTTTCACAACGGAATTTGCTACTCCCATGCAGATTAACACAAACACCCAGCTGACCATCATCAACATCAACACTTTCAGTCCAGTCTGAAATATTTTTGGTCAATTCAGACAGTTTATACCAAATAAATTGAGGTATAGGACATTCCCCCTATCAGCGATGCCCACCATGTGTGGAATCCGGGAAACCCTTTTTGTGTATTCGATACAATGAAACTTTCATCATCGACAGGTATTTGGTGACATTTTACAAACAATTTGAAAACAGCAGTGTTCGAATAGTTTGACATTTGAATTGTTAATATCGGAACTTAGCAGCGCTGCCAGTTTAACGGAGGACCGTGATGTGCATCAAAAAAAGATCGTCAGTGTCTAGTCTATATATTCGTTTATGGTAAGATTTTGTTCATAATTTCAAAATTCTATATTTACTCTTCCAAGTCTGTTTCGTCACCCTCAAATAATCCCCCCGGCCCCAATACACTTGTGCCAATGTTTTTTCCAATCCTCGAAACAGTTGTTAAAGTCAATTTCCGGAATAGCCTTCAATGTGCATAGCGATTCACGTTTGATGTCTTCAATTGAAGCGGTCGTTTGAGTTTGCTGAATAGCCAGAGGTCACACGAAGCTAAATCAGGCGAATACGGAACGATATTGGTAGAATTTTTGGCGAAAAAATCACGAAGAATCAATGCAATATACGACGGTGTATTATCGTGGAGCAAAAATCAAGAGTTGTCGACCGGACACGTGAATTAACTGGACAGCTCAAATACCTCATAAACTTGACTTGAATAAAAATCCAGTTTAAATGGATTTTTTTCAATTTCTAAAAAGTGTGCGATTTAGCCCCGGTCTCCCCTATATTATGAAAACACCCCCCGATTTTTTTTTCTGGGCACACGCCTAAATTGTACCAATCAAAAACACCTGCTGGCGACATACAATTATCACCAAAGGCCTTTCGTAACGAACGTTTCGGCACCAGAAATTTCATTCAATATACAATGATACAATAGTTCCAACGTTTTTCCAATTTTTCAATACCATGTTTATAAAAAAAATTATCTTTCGCTTCAAAATAAGCTTTAGTTTCAGCGATGACCTCCTCATTTGAGCCAAATCTTTTTCCCTGGAGCATTTTTTTAAGATCAGCAAAGAGTCAGTAGTCACTGGGGGCTGATTCTGGCGAATATGAGGGATGGGGAAGCAGATCAAAGCCCAACTCGTTCAATTTTGCCATTGTTTTCATCCACTTGTGGCAGGGTGCATTTTGTTCCATCGAAAGCAATCGCAGCACCCACTTGGAAAAAAACCTTTTTCATGCTCAATTTTTCATGAAGGATAATAAATACACTTCCATATGATATCTGTGTCATCTCAGCAATCTCACGGAGCTTCACTTTACGATGTTTCATTATAATTTTTGTCACTTCACTCACATTTTCCGGTGTAACGGCTTCCACAGGTCTACCCAAGCGTTCCGCGTCATTTGTGTCGGTACGAGCACGTTTAAACTCGGCGAACCACCGACAAATCGTTGCTTTTGATGGACAAGAGTCCGGATAACATTTTTCAATCCATTGTTTCGCTTGCACGGTGTTTTTACCCATTAAAAACAATGTTTTATCAAAACACGAAACTCGGTTTTTTCCATTTTTTAAACAAACTACAAAACGACTTTATTCCAACCTCGATAACTCAGCTGTTTCTGGTCGGATCGACTTAAAATTTTGACCCGTTTCGAGCAAAGGTTAGTACTCTAGAAAAACGTGGTTACTGGTTTACTACGAGCGCCATCTTTGCTTTAGTCTCGGGACTTATTGATCCATGTGTTTTTATGTCGTTTGAAAAATGACTTAACGACCCATAGTAAGATTCTTTTGTATAAAACAGTCATTTCATCACACATTGACTTTTGCCCATCGATTCTGTTTCTTGCTAATAACACACAAATCTTGAGATTACAGCGACTGCAAAATAAAATCATGCGATTAATTCTAAAATGTAGTAGATATACCTCCTCAGGTTTACTACTGAACGCATTACAATGGCTTTCAGTGAAACAGAGAATTTACTACTTAACCATGGTATTTATTTTCAAGTTATTAAATGGCATGCTGCCTCGATATTTGTGTGATCGAATTGAAAGAGGAACTCGATAGTCCCACGACAAAAGGGCGTAACTGCAAATGAGAGCCATTATTGCAAATTCTCTAAAGTTTGCAATATAAATCGAAAGCTTGTAGTTTTACCTTGAAAGTTTTGCGAAGAGTAAAGCGTCAAATTGAAAAACTGTTCGGTAAATCGTAAAAGAAAAAGTAAACAAAAAGAAACTGTCATTTGCAGTTAGGCCCTTTTGTCGTGGGAGGGTCGAACTGATTTGCATAGGTACAATACTAGAAACGCATCTGATGCTAGAACACCAAGCTTTCTGTTAGCCAGATCGCAACACTCATTATTGTACAAGGGAATAAGTTTTTTCAATTCGATGCCAAGAGAAATCAAGCGCGCGACGACATTGGTGGAGTTCAGAAAGTTATGTATTTCACACATAAAGTCCGCTTTGTAAGCAAATATTTAGTTAGTTCAAATTTTTTAGATTTTTTTTACGTATTACGAAGATTGTATTTTTTTTTTGTTTATATATATTATTGTGAGACGTATTAAATTACTATGTTCGGAATGATGATGATGGATTTTTAGTTTGAGAGTTAAAAATAATGAGCAGTCTACAAACGTTTGAGCCTCGCGCAGGTAGTGACTATTTGGAAAGCGAACAGGACTTGCCGAAGAGCCTTAGCATTCGGTGTGTTAAGTTTGCTCTTGACCTGTATCACGAGGTTTGATTAATAAATTTAGGAATAGATTCGGGAAACTAATTGGGATCGACAGTTGTTGATGGAATTGGGCTTGGCTCTGCTCATCCGCAATCTCGTTACTCCATCGTAGCTGATGTGTGTAGCGATGAACTGGTCCGGCGGAAGGGGCCAGGTGAATTACTGTCTGATACTGGTAAAGATATCGGGTTCGATTCCTGATGTGATCAAGAATCTTCCCGGGTTAGAAATTTTCTTGATTAACCCTGGATAGTAAATCCGAAATATTTAAATGTTATTTTGTGGTCAGTCGTTCTTTTGAATAAGAATCTATACCTGCTAGATTAATCAGATCGTTTTCTTTTGTTTACTGGTTAAGATATGTGCAAAAATATTAATTATCATTTAGATAACTCGTTCTGCTCACACCTTTGTAGGGGTATGAGGTGGAGCCATCATCATCATCATCATCAATATTTTGGCGTGACACTTGGCACAGATGTCATTGATACCAACCATACCAACCTAGAAAGAAAATATTACGACAAATAAGGTTTCCGCGCGAAATATAATTCAAAGTCTTACTACTTTTTGCGCACAGTAGTATGAAGATAAGTAAGGTAAAGCACCATCAAGGTACTACATTCCGATGTGGAACTTGGCATTCTGGTTCAACTGACTTCACAGTTTACTCATAAGAATATAGCACTATTGCATGGCCAGTAATACGATCCTACGGACACAAAGAATCCTTCCAGCCTTAGGCTGCTGACAGAGTGAGAAGCTGGGCTGAGCTGGTGACTGACATTAGTTGGTCAACAGTGGAAACGATACTAGCAGCAAATCAAAGGGACCCTGGCAAATCTGCTCAGCTTTCACTCTGACAGGATCCCTTTGATTTGTTGCTAGTATCTTTCTCGCTTTTGGTCTGCTAATGTCAGTCACCTGCTCGGCTCAGCTTCAAATGCCCACTATGTATGCAGCTTTATTCCTGAAGACTTAACAATTCTCGTTTTCACTTTAAAGTGACAGATTCGACTTTTCAGCACATCAGCAAGAATTATTTCCGTAGGAATTTTCGTTTGAGTGAGGTGCAAATGACATAAAATCGCATTAAAATGGGAATCCGCGGCAATCGTAAAGAACATTGAAATTTGCATCCAACCACCAACAAAAAAAAAATACCCCAGACACTTGATTGTGAACAGTCCCACATGTCAGTAAACACTGTATCAAAACACCTACGACCGTTTGTGTGTGTCCGCTGCTGCACATCAAACCGTAAAATGCATCGTCCTCCAATAGGTAAAAATAGCGAAAGATGAACTGCCCTTGCTTATCTCAGCCTCTGTTTATATTGACGTATACTCAAACAAGTAATTTCAAAAAGTGTGCACACATCTGCTAGCGACCGTCCGTGGCTGCTGCCCACGCGCTCAGAAAATAAAACAAACGTCACCGTCCAGCTCACAATGCTCCGAGTAAATTCGAATTTGATTAAAAGCCGTATAGTGTAGTGGTGTAGTGTCTCCGACTAACGAAAATCACTTCACTGTCAAGACCAATCACACATCACTGTCAGTACATTCAGGCAACATGTGTGTAACTAACAAAGTACTAATCGATAATCGATACAACTGGCGCTTGGTTGCGTCCTCACCAACATACATTTTGCGCGCCAGATACACAACTAGTTTCCGATTACAACGAACGCTGGCAGTGGACTGCCCGCGGATGTGTGCTTTAGCCTGTTGGTCCACGCCTTTCCCGTTTTAATTTGATAGCGCGAAGTCATGCCGATGATATACCGAAACAGCATTGGATGTTATCTATCGCATCCCCTATACCCATTAGCGCTAGTGATTTACGTTGGGGATGCGCAGGATTGTCACGCTCGCTGGGAAAATTCCTGGATTGGCAAATACATTTGAAATAACTTACCTCTACGTCAAGTGCCTTACCTGTGCATATTACCAGACTAAAATCTCGAACCTAAAAAGCCGGCCAAAAACAACAAACTTGATTTTTCGAACATTTTTTTATTGTTTTTCCATTTTTTATAATTTTTACTGTTTTATTACAATTAGCTCCATCCATCCTCTATCTCTTACTCTCAACAACTCTCGTCACTCTTTCTTGAAGTATTTTCTTGTTTTTTTTCTTTTCAATTATGTTGTTAATGTTATACTGTTTTCACATCTTGCTATGACCGAGGCGCGCGCTCATGTACGGGTGATTGTGGTGCCTCGAACTAACGCCCAATCCGCCCATTCCCGCTCTAACACCGCGTGCTCTGCCACCGGCTATCGGTTATATGGTTGGTTTCTAATGTGCACTTGCCTTGCTAGAGAATTGCATTCTGTTTAGATCCTGTTCAGTTCCGTAACTACCCTCCGATGATATCGTAAAACTGCCTGCGATACACTGGCTTCGAGTTTTTTCTTCTTCTTCTTAGTTTTGCTACTTCGCCCAAGAGCAGAGGAGTGCAATGATTTTTCGTTTTGCTTACTTGACTGAGTGGTGACAAAAATGGTAAAATTAAAACGGCATACGCTTCCAGCTTCCAGGTTGTGTTGCTAAATATTGTTCAGGCCCACGGTCAGCTTCTATGTATATATATATAATTTTTTTTTCTTGGATTTACTAGCCGAGCTTGTAGTTATTATGTACTCTTGCAGTTAGCGGCTTAATAACTATAGTCTTAATTGTTTAACCTTTCTGTTCATTGTTTTAATATTTAAATATAAATAATCGATTTTGCATTCACTGTTCTTTTGCCTTTTTTTTCTTTCACGACCGATTTGTTTTTGTTCCGATGGATACAGTTAGAACGATTCATCCGGGGTGCAACAGAGCAAAACAGCAGGATATAGAACGAAAGAATGAGAAAAAGAGCAAAAACCGGGTGCAGCAGTGCTCCGGGATGATAGGAGGAAGCAAGCGTCATCGTGATCAAAAACGTCATCGTCGAACATAAAAGCTTACAAAAATAAATTTCTTCCCTTCTTTCCGCGGGAAACCGCTTCACTATACTGGATCCTGTGGAAAGTTTGCAATTGATAACTACTAATTGAGTTTCTCGATTTATAAACCTTATTCTCATCTTAAACTTGTTGGTATAAAAAAAAACTTCAGTTAAAAAAATTAATAACAGTTTTTCTTTTACTTTTTAATCTTGTCGATTTTCGTTACGTTGCGTTTTATTCAGGTTTTGTTTTTATTCTGCCATTCTCACGTGAGTGCGCGCCTATGTTTCTTTGCTAGGTGTCGGTCTGGACAGACATTTGTTGTTTTGTTTTATTTCTGCTTCTTTTATGTCACAATTAAATAATTGATTAAAACTACTAGCAATAAAAATTGTTTCCTCTGTTCCGTCGTAGTGGTTCCTTGGCTACTGCGGAGGTGGAGAAAGGGAACACAAGCGACCTCTACGGGTGACAACAATCGACGTATCGCAGATTGATCATACAAACGAGCATTGGTGGCAGAAGGAAAGGATGCGTTTAATTGGGGAGGGGAAAGGAAAGGAAAAAAAACAGGAATCTTAATTGTAAATTTTGATCGCTTTTTCCATGTAGTTGAACCTGCTTCGCTTGGTATTTTTGTTTATGTGTTCCAGCCCCAGGAAAGTTCGAGAACTTGGCTCGTTTGGATCCATCCTAAACATCTCCAGATTGATCTCGATCATCTCATCGTCGATGTAATCGATGTGTTCGGTGATAATGGCTAGCTTGTATTTTTCCCATTCCTTGTCCGAAACGTTCAACTTCTTCTTCATGCGTTCCTTCAGGGAGGCAAAGGTTTCGCGATCCACCGTTCGTATGAAGAAGGGAATCCCAAAAATGCTACCAATATCCTTGGTGAAATGCAGTACCGGAACGAGCATTTCATTCTCCGTCAGGTTCAACTCATCCTCGGCCACCTCCTCGATCCGGTACATCTTCTGACTGCTGATGGCTGTTCGCTGCACGAACGTATTGTCCGTGTACTCGTGGAGCTGATCAAGCGGAGTGTCCTTGGGAGGTCCTAGTGTGAGCCGATTTTTAGACAGTTCTGATATTCTCAGGATTTTGGTACTGTTCTCACTGAATTCAATCACTTTGGCCGCTTCCGCAAGAAGGTTATTCACTGTGCCGTCCTTGTTCGGGTACAGTATCAGTTCCTTTTCCTCTTTCAGGTTCGGCATCAGATAAAGGCAGCGGAACTGTTTCTTATTTTCCAGTTCATTGATACAGATGGACAGCTTTTGATAGAACATTTTTTTCACCGCCTTCGCCTTCGTGTAACACATTATGTCCTTCAACGTGCCGGGATAGTTGTACGGCAGTGGCTGGCCGGGGATTTCGCAGAAGTTCTTACACTTGAAGAACTGAATTTCATATGGGTTACAATTAATCCGCCGGCCGCACGCTTTCGCGATCTGATCGTAGTTGGATTCCGAAGACAGATCCAGTGTGAACCCGGTGTCATTTGGGTTCAACGTATCGACAAACACCACCTCCACCCGGCAGTACAAGTCTTTCAGATATTCCTCGCAGGTTGGGAACTCCAGATTTTCCACGCCCGGAATTCTTTTCTCGATAATGATAATCGAACCATTAACAGCCATCGAAAGCGCTGACTCAATCGCAAAGAAGTCCTGCATCTTGGCAGCCTTGTTGATGTCGGTCACTTCGTACAGAGTGATCTCCGTGTCCGGTTCGAAATGTGCCCGCCTGATACACTCATTCTGGAAACCTTCGTCCGAAAGAAACCGGTACGTTTTGAAAAACCCATGCCCGCAGTAGTTCAGCCGTTTCTCGATCGGATCGTAGCACTTGAAAAATATCAACAGATCGCTGGCCTCCATCGGCTGCAGCTGATTGGTGTCCGGCGAGGCTAGTTCCAGGAAAATGGTCCACGAATTCTTTGGATCCGGATGGCCATACTTACTGCAGGTCTCGTTCGCGTTCGGATCGATCAGCTGGAACTTGTGTATCTTCGAACCATTCTTCGTGACCGTCCACATGCGCATCTTATCCGGTTCCACCTTGAACGTTTTCGAGAACAAACTCGCCATCTCCGCTATGGTGGTCGTTTTGCGCACCTTGAACGTCCGGAACGTGGTCGTCGCCGGATCGAATAGATCCGACTTCTGGTACACCTCCATGTGGTCCTCCAGCAGCACGTTGATGTTCATGTAGTTGGTCGCCTCGGTACGCTCGGTCCGGCGGCACTGCTGGATACGGCGCTGTTCGTCCAACCGTTCCTGCAGCTCGTCCGAGATGTCGGTGCTTTTGACCTACGGAAATTTGTTGTTGTGTTAGCGAAAGAAGGGACTAAAATACCATACAAACAGATGTGCAGAAGGATATCCAAATGAGAGTGTGTTGATGACCCTAGGCAGCCAGTTTCTAATAACATTACGTCGTTCAATACGCACTCCAACTAGTTTTAATTAGTAAAATGCTGATAGTGGGACAATTGAAGAATGATTGGTGGGTCAAATGTCTTCAAGAAAAGACTGATTGGACACCCTTGTTGGGTCAGAAACATCTTTTTCTTTTGCATAATTTTAAATGATTCGAGAATCTATTCGTTGACCGGAAGGCCAGTATTTTCGAGTGCGTCCGTCTTCAACGAAAGCTTTTCACCATAACTGAAAGTCATGGAAGTGAATCACATCCCCTACCAATGAGGTAGAAACAAGAAGAGCAAACCTAGCACCAATCGATTGGTGATCAACAATGCCCAATGTTCGATATGAATTTCATGCTAAGCCTGTTGGACGGTTTAATTTTATTTTATCAGGTGTACAACTTTGCTTCCGCCGTTTTTCGATAGGTGGCTGTACCGGCTGAGGCTGGTCAAAATACATAGATGATAATGCCTTTAGAGTGAGTGTGTGCAGTGCCTAACGAATTGTCATCGCCGTTTCAGTGACAGTTGTTCTAGTTTTAATATTATTCACGCTCGAAAATGTCTGTTTATGTGCCCAATTCTCGCCATTTGCAGGAAGTTTTACTTTTCTGTTACAATTTGAAACAAATGCAGCTGAAGTGCGTCGAATGCTCTCAGAAACTTACGGTGATGCTGCTCTGAGTAAAAGAACGTGTCGGGAGTGGTTTCAACGTTTTAAAAATAGTGATTTCGATGTCGAAGACAAACATGGTGGTGGAAGAGAAAAAAAACCTTTAAAGATGAACAACTAGAAGCATTGCTTGATGAAGATACATGCCAAACCCAAGAAGAGCTTGCCGAATCGTTGGGAGTGAGTCAGCAAGCCATTTCAAAAAGTCTCAAGACCCTGGGCATGATTCAGAAAGAAGGAAACTGGGTGCCGTACGAGTTGAAACCGAGGGACATCGAGGGCCGTCTATTTGTATGTGAGCAACTGCTTCAAAGACAAAATCAAAAGGGTTTTTACATCGAATCGTAACCGGTGATGAAAAGTGGGTTCGATACGATAATAATAAACGCAGAAAATCATGGGGAAAGCTCGGGCATGCTACTTCGTCGAAGGCAAACCCGAATATTCACGGCTCCAAGGTTATGATTTATATTTGATAGGATCAGCTCGGTGTGCTTTACTACGAGCTCTTAAAACCGGGTGAAACCATCACAGGAAATCGATACCGAACGCAACTGATGCGCCTTAGTCGCGCGCTAAAAGAAAAGCGGCCACAATATCAAGAGCGACATGACACAGTCATCCTCCAACACGACAATGCTCGGCCTCACGTCGCAAAAGTGGTCAAAAAGTACCTGGAAACGCTGAAATGGGAAGTCTTGCCCCACCCGCCGTATTCCCCAGATGTCGCCCCTTCTGACATCCACCTATTCCGATCGATGGAACACGGCCTGGCAGATAAATAATTTCAATCCTTCGAAGAGTTGGAAAAATTGATTGCTTCATGGATAGCGTCAAAAGAGCACTCCTTTTTACGAACCGGAATCCGAAAATTGCCGGAAAGATGGGAGAAAGTTGTCGCTAGCGACGGACACTACTTTGAATAATACATCTGTAAGCACTTTCTCGCAATAAAGCTTTTAATTCAAAAAAAAAACGGCGGAAGCAAAGTTGTACACCTGATAATTACGATCCCAACATTCAATATAGCATTATAAACAATACGCTGAGCCAGTACACACTTAAAACCATTTCTTGAGCTCGGCATAATAAAATGCCGAAACTGATCGGCAACAACTAACTTTGCTGAATACTTAGTAATCAATACGCATGTTTCTGAACTTCGTTAAATGCATTCACTGATACTTCGGTAAAATGCTTCATTTTGCCGAAATTTGACATAATTGCTTGCTGAATTTATCAGTAAACAACTGATATGCCGACATCAGTAGTTACGTTTGCCGAGACTTCGGAATATGCGCTAGCTTTTGCCGAAATTCAGCACGCCAGCTGTCATTTCTTGCCGCGTTACATTTTCGCTTCGCATTGCGCGGTTATTTTCTGGTGGAATTTTTTAGTGAAAAAATGGATATTTTAGAAACTGTAAGGAAGACGAAAGAATCTACGATCTATTCAGTAAGTACGATTGCAACACATTCTTTTTTATATAGAAAGCAAATTCTATTGCTTATTTCTATTGTCGTGAAGTTATCATGGAATTTTTGGAAGTTAACCCAATATATAAAAACCTATTTTTATTTTCATATTTCCAGCTCGACTCAAAGTGGCCGCATCCGGAAGCGTCGCTATTAGTAGTGATGTCTGAGGAATTTGGCGAAGGAGACTGCTCTCTAGTTTGGAAAGATGTAGTAATTCCCTCGGGACCGGGAATACTGTCAACATTCAATGATCTTTGCATGGCTTATACAGTATTCGGTATTGAATGCGAGCCTTCCGACAATTTTTTTTAAATATTTTATGCCATTTGTTTTCAGGTAGAGGCCTTTTAGGACTACCGGCAACAAATTTGTAAGTCTCCTTTAAGTGTAAATAAAATAAATTTTTGATCCCAAACAGCCTGTTTATAATGTTGACAAATCACGAACTAAATTAATCGGTTAACTTTTTAATTACTGATGATTCAGTAATTTATTTTTTCGTTTTTCTTTTTTTTTTCATTGCGTTACTGAATACTCAGTGAAAGTTTAACTCAACAAACAGTAAATCTTCTGCTGACGATTTCGGCAATATTTGACGTTTGTCAAATTTGAGGGTGCCGAGAAGTTCCGTAATTTCAATTTTTGTCGAGATGATTACTGATTCCTCAGCTGTGCGAATCTCGGCATTTTTTTGCCGAAACTCAGCTAAAAAATTCAAGTGTGTACCACCCAGCTCAATGTATTCCATCTTCATTTTGTCTGTTACTTTGCCACTGATGTTATTCGTATTCATTAGCTCTTCCAGATAAAACCTCATCCTTTTTGACTATTTGAACAAGAAACAAGAAACACGTCTAGCTCTACTTACCAACTAGAGCCTCATGTGCCTTAATAAATTATATGATTGAAAAAAAAAAAAAAAAAGAAACACGTCACACACATTTTATTCAGACTTCATGCTTTTTCTCTTGAGTGCAGCCTTCACATCAAATTCGATTATTGTTGCTAGTTTTCTAGGTTGCTTGAAATGCCCTAAGTCATTTGAAAGCAAAATAATTTAAAATTCAATATAAAGCCTTGTAATTAAAATGAGAATAGTAATTTGCCGAACTATTCTGTCTTTTGCAAAGATGATCAAAACCGTTTCTTTTCAAAGAACCGCTTAAAACTTAATAGTTTCATCTAAAAAATTAGTTCTATTGAAGTATTTCTATCAATCATCATCTTTTGTATACGTTTTCAGAAGTAACACATCTACCAGATTCCTCAAACTAGAAAACGTTTCTAAAGACGCAACTAATTTGTATACATCGCCAAAGAATTCGATTACTTATATTTCTATTAAGAAAAATAGAGAACTATCATTCTTCAACAAAGAACTCCAGTTCACTTACTCTTCGAGAAGAACTAGTTCTTTTGAGATGTTCGCAAATGGATTGTCTATGTCTAGTGTATTCCAATACTATTTTAGCCTAGTATAGTCTAGAAAAATTAAGTATACTTAGGGCTAAAAATGAACGAACAAGGACCAATTCTCCTTCCGCAAAACCGATTCCATCTTACAATATATACGATATTCTTTCAAAATAGGATTTTGGCGACAGTCGCTTGTCACTCTGAAAAAACAACAACAATCTATGCCTCTAGTGACTGAGATGATCTAAATTTGATTTCTCGTCGAAATCATTATTCGCATCCTTGTGATCCTACTGAAATCGAAAATTAAACATAAATTCACTGAACAAATCAAACCATTTTTTAAACATTTGTAAGGATTTTTACAAACTCTCTGAAACCAATTTCAGCTCTCAAAGAAGGACATCAAAGAAGGTCAACGACAGCGTTTTCAATTTTGTGAATCCTATTGAAATCAATAACAAGATTACAACACAAGTCGCGTCTCAAGATGACATTACTGAGACAAATTATGATGAAATTAGGAAAAACTCATTAGGAAACTCACTTAAAAACACTGGGATAATAAAATGTTTCAAAATTTTTACAGAGCTTCTCGTTCAGTTCAAACATAAAATTGAGTTTTGCCTTCAACTTTTCAATTGTTGAATCAATACTATCATGATGCTGAAAATCGTTACTAGAAAGACTCGTATTTTTTACCCGTATTTGCACTAAAATTCCCGACTTTTTTCAGGTTTTCTGATTTTCCCGGTCGCTTGCCACCCTGCGAAACTGACGAGAAATCGCAACAAAGCACAAATCTCCAAATAACCAGATGAATGTGTCACATGACCCAATCAGTTCTGATTTTTTATTTCCATTGACCGGTAGTTCAGCTTCGTTAAAATCGAAAAATTCTATGCTTATAATAGCATGCATATTAAGTATCCATGTTCTGGAAAACTTGTAGGCGTCTTATTGATACTTACAAATAACTCATAAAAACCCACCTAACCTTGGAAATCAGCGTAAAAAACAAGCTTAGCTTCGGAAAGCCGTAAAACTCCGGAAATCCGAAAATGCTTGTAAAAATTCACGCAGCTTCGGATATCTGGGTTAAGAAAACCGCGTGATTTCGGAAATCGGCGTGAAAAGAAACTGTGTAACTTCGGAAATCTTTATGTAAAAACAGTGTAACTTTGGAAATCCGCGTAAAAACTTTTTGCTATTACACCTGAGTGTAATGGCTGAAATGACGTCTCAGACGAAACCAGTTTCGGCTTGCTAATCGTACAGTTTGTGGATAATTGTACGGGAAAAATATATTTTACCCCTAAATTTATGTTAGGTGCTTCATTTTGCGTTTCGTCTTTGACTTATCAGTGCGTAGCAGTTTATGATGAACTACTGTTGAACGTAGCAGTTTATATTAAAGTTCCACATAAACTGCTACGCATTGACGAGTAGAAGACGAAACGAAAAATAAATCAAAATGGGTAAATAGTAAATAGTATAAATTTAGGGGTAAAATATATTTTTTCCATTTACAATTATCCAAAAGTTTTCGATTTCTGGAATATCGAAAAATCTGTGCAAAATTTACCCGAACGCAACAACCCTAGAATCAGGTGAAATTCAGTTCAGTTGTTTTGGAAGAACATTTTAAGATGTTGAAATTTCATAGTTTTTATAAAAGTATTTCACATCATTTGCGTTACTTCATCCGTGAGATATCAAAGATACAAAAAAAAAAAACATTCAAAGGGCAATTTTCAACCTTAGGAAAACAGCCATTGTTGCAAAACGCAAGAGCAAAAATATCGAAAAAGGAAAAGCATTGTATTCAATACATTTTTCTAATCAAACTGATTCTTTTGTTCCCGATTACATCCTGCGGTAGAGGAGAATACTGTTTTAGTGTTCTTCAACAATGGCAGTCCTCCTAAAAATGTGGATAGAACACTCGACCAATTTTCTGCAAATCTGGTAGAATAAACTCTTCGAATCGTATACCTTTCAAATGGAACGTACCAACTTTGTTAGGACAGCCATAACAATCGCATAAAGCCAACACCAATTCTAATCCCACTCATGAAACCACATGGATATCCTTCTAGCGCAAAATAAACATGAAACAATAGAAAATATGAGATCACCGAGCGCAAAACTCACCTCCTCCAACACCTCATGGATTACCGATTCACGCACGTACACCAACATGTACGCGTTGCTGCTGTGCCGGATGGTCAAATCGTTATACTGTCCGCCGTAGTTCTGCTCGATGGCCTCGTTCCGGGAGCACCGGGACACGACATCGTCGTCGAACTTGCACCACTTGCCGTCGTTTTTCGGATTGATGTACACCACGTAGTGTCCGCCGTGATTGTCGCCCGAGTGAACCAGCACCGCGTGCAGGATGTACGTCGCCGGGGTATCCTCCGGTTTTTCCAGGAACGGATCCAGATTGATCTTCTCGTCGAACTCGAACCGATCGTTGAACTTCACCGAGCTGTCCGTGATCGGATCGTACTGGAAGCGCATCAGATGCAGATGCAACACTGGCGGGAACTTGCTGAAGAAGATTCCTTTTTCGGCCTTCTGCAACCCGTGCTCTCCGGCATCGTACTTGTTGTCGTCGTCCAGTATCTCCGTAGCGATGTAATCCTTAAACGATTCATTGATATTTTTCTTTCCCTTAATGTTGAGTTGAATGTCGTAAAATGTTTCCGTACGACGACTTGTGTAATCCACGTTCTGACACTTGATGTACGAGATCATCTTACCCTCGAACAGCTTCGGAATGGTCCCTTCGAGGCTTGTCCCCTTCATCTTGTTCTCCAGCTTATCGAGTAGGACGCGAAGGAACTCTTGGACGTCGTGCTGCATGAACGAATCGAGGGCATCCCAGCCGAAACTTTTGGTCAACTTTTTTGTACCAACAGGCTTACTCTGAGTTTGCAGGTCATGAAAAACTCGTTGCAAGGCTAGGGCGACCGATTTGCAGTCGTCGTCAGCCTCGGTTGGCATTTTGTAAACTGCCTTACGCAGTTGATTTGTAAAATAAAGGGTTTGCAGCAACGAGTTCATATAACAGGTAGCTCCTTGATTTTTTAATCCTACATAGCCGGTGTGTTTCTTCGAATCCCAGAAAATACCTCTTGGAGGCTCAGCCGTCACATGTACTTCTAGTGTGATGGCATCGTTTTGAATGTAACCGTTTTCCGGGTTGAGAATATCGTGCCAGTTCATGAAGAATGAGAAACCCCAATCGTTTTCGATTCGGCTAAATGTGTGACGAATCTTTCGAACAAATGGGTCCTTTCCGGGTTCAACTGAGAGCAACCTCAGTTCTGCCGACGCGGAGCAGCTCCAGTTTGTACTGTCGCTTTCACCGTTGCACTGTAAGAAAAAGCCAAGACCCTTGCTCGGCGGTGAAGTGCTGTCATTGGTTCGCCTCATTGCCATGATTTTCCAAGGCAGGTTCCGTACATTGTACGCAGGGGACAGCACTGAATCGGTCAGCTTGCTCAAGTTCTCCACCTTAAAGCTAAAGGTTACCTCCGAGCGCACTTCGTCGTCCAGATTGTCCTGATCATCCATGTTCATCTGTTCGGGACCAGCCGCGAGGGTACCACCTCCGCCACCGTTTGCCGGATTGTTTACCACTTGCTGGGTGAGGTTATGTAGGTTTGGGGCATCTAACTCGGTATCGTCCTGCGTATCCATTGCTTCGACGTTTTTGTCGTAGTCCATAGCGGCGCTGGAAGAATATTTATAACGTTTTGGATCCGTCATCGTTCGACATTTTTTGTTGTTGTTATTGTTTTGTGTAATGAGTGCGGGTTTTTTTTATATTTCGCCAACAAATTAATTTCAGATTATTTTCGTTTTCAGGAATCGACCGTGGTCACGCGAGGAAATGGAGCAGACGCACACCAACACGGAATTGGTATACAAGGCGAAATAAATAGTGGGAAAGTTAGTAAGAAAAAAAAGAAGAAACTTTCAGAAAACGAAGGAAAATTTGATATTCAAGAAGGTTGCACTTTGCCTTGCGACAGCTAAGCTGGTCAATCAGGAAATACGTACTTTAAGCCCCCGTCCGCACTCGGAAGAAATCCCAGCTCGTCGACGATTGTTTGCCGATTCTATGGAGATGATGAAATGTAGATTCTCCGCTCGGGAGCTTTTTCCACTTTGGATGTAAAATCTTTGACGTTCCACTAAGCTGCTTCTGCCGTGTGTCGCCGATCTGTCAAACGCGAGAAGGCAAAATAGCAAAATGGAAGCTTGCTCTGATCACGGTTCTCCACTTTCTTGGCGATGAGGCGTAGTTTGCCACTGCAAAATGCGCTTTCCTTCTGTGTTCCGACTTCTAAATCCGAGTGTTCCGGTAGCAGGTGATGGCAGTCGAGTTTCGGAAAATGGTTTCAACGAGAAATAGACACAAATAGCAAAATAAGTAAAATTATTACACCTGGTATTCTGCTGTCGCGGCTATGAAACTCACTATTTGCTGGTTCGCATATCACATAACTCTATACGGCTCTTCTGGACTGACGGCTACGCGCTCTCTTGCTTCATCTCTTCGAATGTATTATACTACTCAGCTCACTGCTCACCTGATGGATTGCACATGATGCTCATCCAAACCACAATGAGCATGAGCCAAGCGAGTCAAATGTGAAAGAATCGAAGACAAAACAAAGGCGAAGTGGGTTCGATTTCGGCGAAATGTTACAAAGTTGCCATTTTTGTTTTTTTTTAAGTTGTCAGCTGATCAGTTTTTGCGATTTTTTTATTTTATGTGTATTGTCCAGACGATAACTAAGACTAATCACGGTCCAATCTTGCGTAACGTGATTTTTGTAGTGTAGTGTAGTTGCCTTTCGTGATTTTTGTAGTTGCCTTTCGTGATTTTTGTGGACTCACTGGATTCACGAACATATTGTTAGAAAATCAAAATTTTTCATCAATTTTTGAACCGTCGGTTGCAATATTGAAATCCTCCAAGCGCTTTCTCTGATTTTCTCGAGAATTAAGAAAATAATCTGACATGCTGTTTCGGTTGACGAATCGAAGCGATAATAACAATACTATCGATTGAAAAAAATATAATGTCTCGTATAAGGGCCGCTATTTTTTTATGTTCGTTTTAAAACAGTGGTCGGCAAACTTAATAGCCAAAGAGCCAAATATGAGCATCACAATTAAAAACTTCAAGGATCAGTCCCAACCAATCAGCAACCAAAATTTCTAATGATCGACATTTTCAAGCAATCGTCACACCTTTGAATCCGCAATTGCACGAGAGTCTGCTCAGATTGATCTTTATTAGGAACCAACACTGAACACGTGAACCCAGAATATAGACTCCATTTGTCTTGATTTGCATTTATTTTGTAGCCGACGAAATTAAATCAATATCCCTAATGTATGCAATTATACTTGCGATACGGTTTTCGAAATTTAAGCTTCTCTTCGTCAACTTTGTGTTCAAGATTTGTATGCATGTAGTTATTTTCATAGCGTTATGTTTCTCTTCCATTACCATTCTGCGATTTCGGTTGAAGCGATAAACTCTTTCTCATTATTAATCGAGTTCATCTTATACATAAAAAAATCTTAAACACTCAAAATTTACCCTGGGATAGTTGCAAATTTCTCAGGCGTAAACGACATTTCATCCGAGCTCGTATGACAAAAGATCAAAGCTAATCAATTTATAGCATCAAATCGTTTTATAGCGCTTTCTGTCTTTCTGTCTAGCAACAACCTACCTCTGGCATGATTCACCAGAGATACCAGGTAAAAATTTCAAGCATAAGTCTGAAATCTAAAACAAAAATCTGCGGGCAGCAAGTATGTCTTGCTGGCAGCAATTTCTCTATCAAGTATGATACGCAAAACTGACTTGGTAAGCAAAAAAAAAGGTCGTGACAATTTCAAAACTCTGTAAATTTAGACGAAAGTTAGCTATAATTTCGCCTATATTTATAGATTCGTGTGCTTCAGCTTGGCTTTTGCATCGATTGACCAATCAGAGCGATGCTTCACCATTGATATATCCCTTACTCCTTCAAAACCGTCGTCTACGTTAGGGAAATCCAGTATGACGGAAATTTTTAGCAGACCAAATAGTACACTGCTAGCTATTAATCAACATTTTAAAGATATATAATTGGAAATACATGGCTATGAACATTCTAATCAATACGTAGAAATATTTCCAATGAATTGGTGAAATAATATAACTGATTAAAAACTAAACTGACTGAGCTGTAAGTGCTCAAAAGCTGATCACATTTCCACTTGTATTTACCCTTGAGTTTCAAATTTTCACCCCTATAAAGAAAATGAAGATGTGTTTTACTTTCAAATTGTGAGCCAAATTTGAAAAAAATAAACAAAAAATGGGAGCCAAATCCGCTGGAAGATTGTGTCCGGTAATTGAACACCAAAGTTAGCGACTCTAGGAGTGATTGTCAGGGACAATCGTCGTGCTACTTGTTTTATTTATTTATTTATTTTGTGAAACAATAGGATTCAATCAATTCAATCTCAAACTTTGCTGGATTTCTGAGTATAGCAGTGACAGTAAACGTAAAAAGTGTGAGCCACTGTTGAATAACGTTGAGATGATGGAAATTGACATGCAGAAACGAAACGCAAAAGCATGTTTCGAGCTCATCAGACAAGAGTACTAGAGTATGCACATGCATGCTTGTGGTACCTTTGTATCACACCGGAGTATACCGAAGACGTATGAACAACAATTTCAACCGGTCGTTTGTACGTGGTTTGTGTTTACTCTTACGAGATCAAATAAAATTAATCTCGCTGTTCGTTACGAATGTTCACAATTCTTCTAACTCAAAAAAGTGAACATGCTTTTTGTATAAATTTTTTTATCTAAATAACATGTAATTTGTTTCTTATCCTGTTTTATTAGAGGAAAATATTGCGCCTTCCGTAGATATTCGTGCCAGAGCCGCACTTTGCTAACCACTGGCTTAGAAGAATTATGATTTGGTTGTAGCAGTAAACGCACCAGGAATTGCGCTGATGCGTCAATAAAGAGCTAGTTTGTGGTACACACATCGCGACCCAATTCTACACATATTAACGCAGTTTTATTTCTCTTATTATTTTGTTGCTTGTTAATTTTGACGCCATTTTAGATCGTATATCAAAAACTGAACAGGAGTTTAATTGAATCTAAAATTTATCAATTCTCATAACATACTTTTGGTAAACATAATTTTTAAAATGTAGGACATTAAACAGCAAATTGGGCTTAAAAAACCCATTGAAGCAAAGTATGTTGATCTACTTCAGGATTCATACACTGCTTGTGGATTGGATTGCAACTATTGTTTTAAAATATAGCGAAAAAAGAACGCATTTGATTGAGTAAAAATATTTTAAGAAATTTTACATTTTCAGCTATCAATAATTTCCTATCAAAACCACAACAAACTATAAACCGGTTTTTACATGTTTGGTATGGTGTTTTAAAAAGTAAAACTCATGACACGTTTTTGCCGTTTCCAGTATTCAGATTCAAAAACATGATCTGGATTCCGGAAATAGTGAAAAATCGCGATAATTTAAATTTTTAAGCTTAATTCATTCCAACGAACTGCGATATTTAATTCCGTTGAAGTGAACAAACCGGTTTTCTGCCGATGTGAATTATGTGCCCTTCTAACACAATTCGAAACTTTTGCGTCCATTTCTTAATTCGATTTTATAATCTATAACCAATGCCATAATCTAACCAATGCCATAATCTAACCACACTGACTATCGTCAAACTTTCAAGAATATTTGGTCCGAATTACAAATGGTACAGTTTATTACGCTGATTAAATGGTACTTTTACATGCGGGCTTCAAGTTCACTGTTTTCCTAACATACGGGATTGCTGTAGATTATTGTAAAGTAACTATACTGTCCACTAAAAATGATAAATCAGCTGACGTTAACTCTTATTCAAAGGACCTCTAGTTGAAAAATTGAAGTGAACTCCAATAAGAAGTCAATACTTATGACGAATTTTAATTACGCGTGTTGAAATTTACTGCACACCAACAAATTGGCAACTCTTTATGATTGATTCGAAATGTGATACAGCGAGCGCGAGACGGCCAGCCAAGCGAGTGAGCACGATGCGAACACAGCAATCACGTTGTGAGAGCAAATAGGCGAGGCGAACACGACAGAAGAAAAAAAACAAAATTAATTTCGCTCTCCACTATTGCTACTCTACACCGGAATACGTATGCATTGATAGATGATTTCACCTCACCTTCTGTCCTTTACGACGAAGAAAATTTTTCACTTATTCCTATCTGCGATACACCTTGCCTTGTTCTTTAGCTGTTCACGTTTTCAAACTACTCCTTCTGAATTATGCAATATTCATTTTCTTGCGAGTGTATCCAGTGGTGCGCAGAAACTTCTTGATTTTTCTGGTATCGAGAAAAAAGCGATGACTAATTTACACAGCTTACTGCGCTAATTCGACGAATCCTCCAATACACCAATAACGACGATCTTTCAATAAAAACACTTTCAGTCTATACTTTCTTTCGCTTTCCCAGCGTAAATCGGACAGTAATTTTCCTTCCTCAGTTGGCGTGAAAAATGATTCTGTCACGGATAAAATAACACAAAGGCGAAGACACCAAGTTTTTTTTATTCACGACTCACCACAAATTCGCAACACTTAACGCGACGATGATTTTGAACTTTCGCTCGTACACACACCACGACGATATTCTGTAATAATAACAATAATTGCCCATCCACAGCTGGCGGATAAGCAAATAACCGGAATACGAGTGTGTATTCTAACGCAATTTTTCTGCTGAATACCCGAAAGCAACTTGACAGATCAATGTGAGCCGCGGTTAGCGTGAGCCATGAATACGGGCGAACACGAGATGACCAAATCTGATTGTGGTTGTTTGATTTCTCATTGCTCTATAGTCTTTCTCTCTCGCGTTCTCGCTCTCTGTCTCACAAGGAAAAGTCCACGAGTCATATTGGATTGGTGTTTCATTCATAATTTGACAGATTTTCGATGCGAGCATGCCGCAACATAATGAATAGTTATAGCCGATCATACGGTTCGATGTTTTTTATTAAGTGTGCACGCTACCGGAAAAATAAATAACTTTGGGTAATGTTACTTTAAATAAGATGTAGCAATGAATGACATTCCGTTTTTTGTTCACGAAAATCAACTAGCTGCCAATTTTGTTTTATCGTGGGTACCATTATTGTACAATTAACAGTTTCCAAGCTACAAAGGTTTAATAAAAAGGCAAGGAGCAATCGAAACTTCATCCGTTTGTTTAAAAAAATCTGTCTTAAGTCAAATTGGTCTGCAAATCAAATTGTTAGCCATACTGAAAACGTGCGTAAAGTTTCATCCAATGGGAAGCAAGGCGATCCTGGTTTTGCTACCTGCACTGCTGTTAATTTCTGGAATTATTCAACTACGACTTAGTAAAGATTTGAATTACACCTGATAAATTCCGTTGAGTCAATTTTCTCGACTCGTCAAATGACAGAAGACTAGACTTTGAAATGTGGTATTTTTATGAGTGATTCAAAGCGTCTTTGAAAATATCATTTTGTTATCGATGAGCGATGGAAAAAGCCCGAATTTATTCATGAAGGAAAAATGCCGACAAATTCTTGTTTTTATTTTTTCTATTTATACTTCGTATTCTGGAAGGGGAAAGTCTACTGCGAAGGTAGAAATGAACAGATTTTAATAGCTAAAAGCTCACTGAAATAGGCATTACTAAGTGTGGTTTATCAGTGTCTTTTTAAAAATTATTGTTTTCTGAAGCATT
The DNA here is from genome assembly GCF_030247185.1 of Malaya genurostris. Classification (NCBI taxonomy): domain Eukaryota; kingdom Metazoa; phylum Arthropoda; class Insecta; order Diptera; family Culicidae; genus Malaya; species Malaya genurostris. Next base: position 269,647,535 of record NC_080571.1, read on the forward strand.
CTACTAAGATGTTCAACCTAAGCACCAATCCAAATCGATTTACCAATATAATTTACTTGACAAATTGAAGAATAATTACTATTTCCGAGATTATTTTCGATGGAATGTGTTTTGGAACGTAAGGTTTAGATTTAGCTCCTCTTGCAAATTGATATCACAACCGCTCATTCTTTTGAAACAGTCAGATAATCTGCTAAACCCATAAAATAATGTACTGGATTTAAACTAGATGACAGTGACTTGTTATTTATGTGTTTGGTAATTTTTTATGAAATGAATAGAAATATTGTTTTCTAGCTATGGAAATGTCAAATTTTGTGTCATCAAAACGTAATTTACGAAAAGTTCTTCATTTCTGCTTTAACTTGGGAAAAATCAACAGTCAGATTTTGCAAAAGTACATGGGATGCATCCTCTGGTAGTAACAACATGCGAATACAGGTTTGGATGTTTTAAAACGGTAATGTTGAAAAGGAAGACGAAGAAGAATCCGAAAATGTCCAAGATGAAAAATTAGAATATTTATAGAACAAAATCAATTGCCAAATGCAAATGGAACTCGGCAAGAAGTTTCCTTGTGCCTGTCGCATTAACAAGCAGGAAGGACGTCAGGTATTTCAGGGGTAACGAAACCGGTCACTATGAAAACAAGTGCCCAATAATTAAGAAGTTCATTGCTGCAGAGAAACAGAAATGAAAGACACCGCTGAGTACACGCCATGATAACTGATTGTTCTAAAAACAAGTAGGTTATATTAGTGATTAAATCCGGCGCTTTTGATCACATGGTAAATGATGTATCCTTGCTGGAGGATGTGCAAAGATTGAAAGTATCCGGAAACAAGAAACTCTGTTCAGTTATTGGTAGAAATAAATTAAATTATTCAAAGTTGTACTGCGTACTTTTAGTTCCACAGAGTTCCAGAATTCCAGAAAAGAAAGGAAAATTCGAATAATGTATACAACACCATACACGTCACAGCAAAACGGCGTAAGCGAAAGATTTAACAGATCCTTGATGGAAAAGACTAGAGCTTAAACTGGCAGCACTGTCAACTATGGAACGATATAATGGAGCGAGTGACGGAAAATAATTGAGAGTGTACAGGAGAGACGATTCGACCGTCCCACGACAAAAGGGCCTAACTGCAAATGACACTTTCTCTTTGTTTACTTTTTCTTCCACGATTTACCGAGCTGATTTTATATTTGACGCTTCACTCTTCGCAAAACTTTCAAAGTAAAACTACAAGCTTTCGATTTCTATTGGAAACTTTAGAGAATTTGCAATAATGGCTCCGTAATAATCAAAATAGAAAGTAAACAAAGAAAAGCTCTCATTTGCGGTTAGGCCCTTTTGTCGTGGGACTATCGGATTGTTACTAACGTGATTGCACGACTGGCACCCGGCGAAAGACCAAAAGGTTAAAGCCGGGTATAAATAAGCGATATAAAAAATAATTTCACGAGAATTGTTAAAACTTAAACCTAAAATCGAAGTTTAAATTGCATTAACTCAAAGACATCATATTAACAAGATATCCAGCTCTCACATTTTTCGAACAAATAATTGGCAACATCCTTTTTTGCGAGCATGTCGCCCTCAGGTGAGTCCGCATCGAATCTCATACATAGAAGTAGGGGAGAGAAATGTCAAATTCGTACGCGCCAAAATAGCAGGGCTGCGCACCCATACAATTGACATGACATGTTGAATGAGACGCCGTGCGATGGCGTTGCTGAACTGAAGATTGAGATCGCTCCAAGCTGACAGGGTCTGATTAACGGTAATTGAAATTTATTGCAATATAGATTCTAACCTTCCTTACAGTTGAGCTGAGAGTTTGCACTAGGTGCGGGAGAGTGTGAAAGTGCGGGTAGCATACCGATTTATGTAAGTAAAGGATAAAACTATAGTAAAAATCTAATCTAAATCAAATAAAATTACAGCTAAAAGCTTGCTTAAACTACACTAAACAGTGGATTGACATACTAACGGATTACGGATATTTTGCGTGTCCCGTGTTCATGTTTTCCGGAACATTTAAAGTTATATTATATCAGACCCTGTCAGCTTGGAGCGAAATCAATCTTCAGTTCAGAAACGCCATCGCATGACATCACATTTAATATATCATGTCAATTGTATGGGTGCGTAGGGCTGCTATTTTGGTGCGCACGAATTTGACATTTCGCTTCCCTACTTCTGTGTACGAGATTCGATGCGGACTCGCCTGAGGGTGCCATGTTCTCAAAAAAGGATGTTGCCAATGATTTTTTCGGAAAATGTGAGAGCTTAATATGATGTCTTTGGTTATATGCAAGAGATTTATTGAAAGAAATGTGAGATGAAGCATTATTTGCTGCGACATATTTATTAAACCGTTCACCTACGAGTGCTTTAACAGACACTAAGACCTTATTTGATGTGTGGTTTGGATAAAAACAATCATCTTAAAATGTTTGGTTGTAATGCTTTTAGATAAATGCACAAAGAAAAATGATAAAAACTAGACTCAAGAAAACAATCATTATTTTTTGTGGAATACACAAACAATGGTTATAGATTATGAAACAAAGAAAGAGAAGATGATAAGTAATCATGAAGAATGAGCTAGTAGCGAAGAATTAATTTCACTTCGCTCAATTGAAGTTGTAATCTAGTCCTAGGGAAGTCAGACGAAGGGGATCTATCTAAAACAGACATCAAAGAAGGGCTTGAAACATTGCATCAAAACACGGTGTAGGTAACTAGTAGTTACACCAGAAGGTTTTAGAGAAATTCATTAGAAGTGGATTTTCTCACTCAACGAAGACTAGTGAAACATTTGCACCTGTCAGCAAATTGGAAAGTATTCGAGTAATGTTAAAATATTATACATTTCATCAACGGATGCACTCGATTTGTTATTCCTGTCAATATATGTTAATGTATCGCTGTTGGTCTAAACAAAACGCGGTGAGAGGAACACAAGCTTTCTGTTCACAATCAACAACAAGCACAGAAATCTACTTAAAGTACAGCTAATCAAAGTTTGAATACTACTCCTCTGGTCTGATTTGGTATATATTTTATTAGTTTGGATTCGAACGTATCCAATTATATGCAACTGATTCATAAGAATCCATAAGCACCGGCTCAAACTTCCTTATTACAAACGAAAAAAAAATCAAATATCAAGTTAATAAAATCTTACCTTTTATGTATATAGTCCAGCCATAAATTCCAATCGTTTCAGATGCTCATTGTACGGGAAACACTCCTCCAAGTACGATAATTTTTGAAACGGCAACAAATACCAACCGAAAAGCGTGACCAACGTGAGCCAAAAAAGGAAATTTCCTTCACACATCAAACAAACATCTCTTACCGATTCGACCATAAACTTGAGAAAGGTCATGTGCAAGCGCGCATACGCTTCAAGTAATCGGTCGTAGAGTGAACGATCTTATTGCCGACTTGGCAAATCATTCTCTGCGATGTCGATTTTTCTTTAAAGGAAGGATACACTAACCGTCGATTAGTGTGTGGTGGTTGCGACCTCCTTCCCGTTACATTTTCATTCGGTCGACAATAAGATCATCTACCCATTATCACGAAAAAATAGCACTAAAGCGCATTCAGATTGCGCGAATGTGACAAGCCGACAACCAGAGGGCCTCCGGCGATCATTCTTATTTCACATCATCTCCAGTGGTAAATAATAGGGGACATAATAATCCTTGCAACGAGAGAAACAATAATGATCATGAGTTCGTGCTCGGTCGATTGTATCACTTGCAACCAATGTTTTTAGTTCACCATAATAGTGCACTTGCAGAATCAAAGAGCAGCAAATGTGTTTCACACCGAAGACTTGTCATAGCAGAAAGCGGAGTCAAAAAGTCAACACTAACAGAAGGAAGATGTGATGATTCGTATCACCTATGAATGTCACATTTTTTAGTAGGTTTATTCACAATGTTTTTGTGCGAAATGCACAAATTTTAAATAATTTTTTTCTTTAGATTTTGCGTTCGCCTCAACGCCAAGCAGTTGAAATTATAACTAAATAACTTCGCGTGTGCTAAGCGGTTCAAACGAACCTGCTAAGTAGCATAAGTAGTTTTTATAAAACACATATAATAATAAAAATAATAATAATAAGTTCAATTTCAAATATGATAACATACAACAAAACTATAGGAAGTATTAGAAATAGTTCCTTACGTTCAATAAACATTTCAACTGTTTTACAAAGCAGTGGAAATATTCTTCGAAGAATATTATTTCCTATATCAAGAACCTAGAATCCTATATCTAGAACCTAGAATTTCGTTGATGTTTTAAATACTGCCTTTTTATTGTCATCGCAATTGGTCGTTTCTTGTACACAACCGTGAAATTATTTTAATAGTCTAATATGATTGAGTCTAATATGACCTCATGTATTAAAATTCAAAAAACGCAAGGTAGTTTCCAATTTTTGTCTAATGCGTTGATGAGCTATTGCGTCAGAGTGCAATTAAACTGTTGCTTAAGTTAAATTAAAGCAGCAACATATTTTTTTCTCCATATCATCGGAAATGTGGTCAGCAATTTATGATAAAATTTTCAGTAGTATGATATAACCACAACTAACTCAACATTGAAGGTTTCTAAAATGTTTGGTATGAACGAGCATGAAGGAGAAATTCAGTGTCAAAATACGGCACGTAAAATTACAACCGCATGAACTGAACGAATCATCACACAAAACGTATCGCGCAAAACCGACAAATATACATACGGAATATTTTCCGGTGGTTAAGTGCAGTGGGCTTACGACATGTTTATATTTGACTAACATGAGTGAGACACATTTGTGCATAATATTTAAAACATTCAATTTACTTATTAAATTCATAATCAAAATGCTCTTATAAATTTTTTTTATCCAATAACATATATTAAGGCACACTGCGTTAAGCTATAAGATGCCGAGGGCGACTGCTCTTATAATTGATTTTCTTGCCTAATTTATTCTTTGTCACAAATCAATACCTCTGGCATGATGACAATAGTTTACTTAGCTTATTGCAACTATGTATCATTTTATAAAAGAACTGAATAATATTCAACAAGACCATTTATTACAACTCACTTGTAAGGGAATATTAGTATAGAGGTAGATAATAGTTTTACCATTTCTCATGAATTTTAAAGGAACTAAAGAGACTTTTTGTCCACACTTGACGAGTGGATTTCAATACTTGATATTTTACAAAATTCGGTTTGTGGATATTCTTTCTAATCGCTATACAATTTGTGTTTTCGAGACGGGTTTGACAAGTAAGTTATGGAAATTAATGTCATATTGATTCCCAACTTAGATTTAGAAATCCTAGATGGCTAAAAACGATTTGTTGTGGATTTTTCAATTTATGAAAAAAAAATTGAACATTGCATTTTAGAATTAATCAGTCTTGTCTCCTACACAACCTCATAAACATTATCTAGTACGTGCGATTATCGATGTTCACATCTGTGTAGAAAAAGCATGTCAGTTTTATTCGTATGCACGCCATCCAGTTATGTAACTGACATTACCCTTCCACGTTTTCTATAATACTTGGCATCCTTAGTTCGGCTCCATATAAAGACTAGAGTGACTATAACAAGAGTGACGACAGCTGTTCGTTTGGAATGACAGCTACCAGTTCCAAACGAGCAAACGGCCTGTCAATTCAATGTAAAGCTAATGGAATGTTTTGAATTGTTGCCAACATTACGAATGAGAAGTCGTCACTCTGGTTATAGGCACTCTAATAAAGACAGGTTTAAAGATTATATCGTTGATTCAAAACGACACCAATACTGGTATAAGGATGTGTTACACATCATACTTTCATTTTCGCATTGCGTGTGTGCGTTGCCCGCGGTAATTGAATGTGTATGTGATGACGCAAACTTTTTGTCGTGAATACGACTTACTTTACTATGGGGTGCCATTTCAAAATTTACCCTCTGAGAGAGTGATAAGTTTTTGATCGTGAATATCTCTTGTTGTATCTAACGAATCAAGATAGTTTCTGCTACATGCCATCGGAAATATGATCACAATTTTTTAATAAAATTTATAGTTGTGTGACGCGTTCTGAGGAAGAGAACAAAATATCTGCTGCTGTACAACAAATCGTTCGAGGTAAATGTTCCGAACAGTGTTTAATATCGTAGTGAGTTCCACAATTTGGACCTTCTGAATGCTAGAAACGAATCCCTACAGCATATTGATAGTTTCTTTCAATAAATTATGCAAATCCGAAATGAAATAGTCGACATTAAAATTCTGTATGCGGCTACAAACGAAATAACGTAAAAAGAAAGCTCCAAGCAAAAATTTTATCAGTTTGGATTCTATCGCCACTGCGAGCAGATGTATTTTCTGTCGTTTGCAAAGCTAGTTTCGCTTCCGACAAGAGCGATTACGTCACAGTTGCCAGTCATTTTCATTGGTGAAAAACAACGGTGAAGAGCATCACACAAAATCAGCCGTTTTAATGGCTCTAAAAGTTTTCTAAAGAACTATTAGGATTTTTTGTTCGCAAATCAAAGGGAAATATCCTCAGTTTAGTGCAAATCTAGAACTGTTTGATTTGATTTTTGCACTTTTCGCTGTGTGAAATTCACAGTAATCTAGATCAAGTGAAGCCTTCTTTGTTTTTGCGAAAAATGTGGAAAAGGGGAATGCTTGCATAATTCATACAATTGATCAACTAATTGATATTCGGAAGTGTTTAGGAACATGTCAGTTGTTTTCGTATTCACGACATCCAGTTATGTCTCTGACATTGCCCACCCGCCTTTTTCAACTTCCTTTTTGAAGAATCCCATGCTTTTTGTACGATATAACGGTTTTTGTATAATTCTTTAGGATGATCTTTGGTAGTGAAAAGTGCCTATGGGATCTGCATTTAGGCTCTTGGCGTGTACACTGGGTGAACTCATCCGTAATTTGACTCGGAATTCATTGTAATTTTCAATTGGATTTGGAGATGAAACAATCGATTCCAGGCGGAGTCAGTAGGTGCATTTGGAAGTCACAAGGGATTCCTACTACAATTCCGGACAACTAACTGAGCAGCGATGTTTTCAAACACAGCGCTCCCATGAAGCTTTGACGATATCTACTGCTGCACACTAGAAACGCATTCTGATTGGTTGGTGTTGTCATGGATCAAATCAGATAGGTTTTTCAATAGGATAGTATCCATTAGATATTTTTACCTTTTTTATATCTATAAAAACCTGTTTTAATTCACCTTGTGTTGTGATGATGCCTTTCTCACTGAAACTCTCGTAAATGTGACTGTTAAATTTAACAAAAAAAACTTTTCGTCGAATCTAGATTTTCATCCATTATAAAAATCGCCGCACGAAAATTTTTCAACTTCTTTGTATAAACGCCAAACAAAAACTAATTGTACGATATGCGTCAAAATTTGGTAGAATGTGTATAAAAGTGGGCCAACGTTGAAAGAATAAAAGTTTACCGATTGGACAAGCGCGGGAATTTTAAAATTAAAATTCCGGTTCTTTTTTTATCTCCAAAATTCATGACCAAAAAGGACGATCAGATCAGAATTTTGACTCTACACACCTAGAAAAAATCGTGTAGATTTCCGTCTTCGGCGCACACGTTCGAGCGTCGAAAATGACTCATTGTTGCAGTTATGTGAATTTGCTCTACCCGTAAATTTCAAATTGCTTTACTTTTAAGGAACACAAGTTAAAATTTTCGATTGATTTGGTGTCTGAAGCAATGTTTTAGGCAACTATTTGGGTTGTATGAAAAAAGTATACACTCGTATTTTAGTTCAAAAATGCAATTCTGGATTATCGCAGAAAATGAAAATCGATCATCTCAAAGAATGTATACTTGATATTTTTGGCATTAAAACCGTACTCTTCACTATACCGGGCCGAGTGTCAATTAAAACATACAAAGCTAGCCAGGTAACATTTTCTGTTATAATTTTGAACAACAATAACTGAGTCATATGTTGATGGATTTATAAAATTTAGCTACCCATCGATTTGGGAACATTTAATATGTATGGTAATATTGTTTCAGTATTTCAATAGCATGCCATCGGAAACATCGATCTATGTTTTCACGAACATCCTTCTGATTCCTCTTGCATTGACGACGGTTTTGATCGTTGCTTCACACTTCGAATTTCGTTCAGTAGCAGTTCTGCTTTGGGAGGCTTCGCGTCATGCATAAAAAATATCACATCGTTTCGCACTATATTAATTTTCCCACAAACAGGAATTCATAAATGTACGCTGTGTAATGATGTCAATAGTTTCAAGAGGTTAGACATCAGTCATTACTATTTTGTTTATATTGCTTCGGGTTCTTTTTTTAGAAAAACTTTATTTTCCATTATGTCAATTATAAGCAATTTTGAGTTGTTCTGTTTTAATTGGAAGAAAAGTTCAGATGAAGCGCAAAAAGCTTGTGCATGTTTATGATGATAATGCTCCAAACTGATAAATCATGTAGGGAATGGTTTCGACGGTTCAAGAATGGAGATTTTAGCGTTGAAAACAGGCCTCACTTTGAACAACTAAAAGAAAATCGAAGACAAACAGTTGGCGGCATTACTCAGTTAAGCTCTGAGTCAAACGCGGAATCATTGGAAGTGACTCAACAAGCAGTTTCTGCACGATTCAAACCCATGGGAATGATTCAAAAGCAAGACAGTTGGGTGTCTTATGAACTGAAACCAAGAGGCATTGAAATGCGATTTTGCACTTGCACTTGAACAGCTGATTCAAAGGCAACAAAGAACGGAGTTTTTAACACATGGATCAATAAGTCCCGAGACTAACAATGGAAACAACATTTTTTTTGCAAAATTTTTTTTATTCATCAACATAATCACCTTTTAGGGTGATACAATGGTTCCAACGTTTTTCCAATTTTTCAATACCATGTTTAAAAAAAAATTATCTTTCGCTTCAAAATAAGCATCAGTTTCAGCGATGACCTCCTCATTTGAGCCAAATCTTTTTCCCTGGAGCATTTTTTTAAGATCAGCAAAGAGCCAGTAGTCACTGGGGGCTAAATCTGGCGAGTATGGGGGGTGGGGAAGCAATTCGTTCAATTTCGCCATTGTTTTCATCGACTTGTGGCAGGGTGCATTGCAGCAATCGCGGCACCCACTTGGAAAAAACCTTTTTCATGCTCAAATTTTCATGAAGGATAGTAAATACACTTCCATATGATATCCGTGTCATCTCAGCAATCTCACGGAGCTTCACTTTACGATCTTTCGTTATAATTTTTGTCACTTAACTCACATTTTCCGGTGTAACGGCTTCCACAGGTCTACCCGAGCGTTCCGCGTCATTTGTGTCGGTACGACCACGTTTAAACTCGGCGAACCACCGACAAATGGTTGCTTTTGATGGACAAGAGTCCGGATAACATTTTTAAATCCATTGTTTCGCTTGCACGATGTTTTTACCTATTAAAAAACAATGTTTTATCAAAACACGAAACTCAGTTTTTTCCATTTTTTAAACAAACTACAAAACGACTTTACTCCAACCTCGATAACTCAGCTGTTTCTGGTCGGATCGACTTAAAATTTTGACCCGTTTCAAGCAAAGGTTAGTACTCCAGAAAGACGTGGTTACTGGTTTACGACGAGCGCCATCTCTGCTTTAGTCTTGGGACTGATTGATCCATGTGTTACATCGAATTGTAACTGGGAATGGAATAAGGATATTCTAAGATAACCCCAAAAAGGAAAAGTACTACGCTATGCCCGGTTAATTGTCATCGACTTAACATCAACATCAAAGCCGAATATTCTATAGGCTGAAATTTATGCATACATGATAACGCTCGGCATCATGTCATACAAGTTGTTTGGAAAGGTTCAAGTGGAACATTTTACCGCAGCCGCTGTATTCTCCCGACATAGCTCCTTCTGATTACTGGTTGTTCCAAGTTCTATTTAGTTTGAAATAAATGCACTTTTGATCCCAAAAAACGAACTCTCAAAACAAGAAATTTTGTTGGATTAAATATACTGTGATTTGTCGGCCAGGTCACAATTATTTTTACATCTCTCGAACCAAAAATGTTCGCCTTAACCACCTTCCAAATATTGACATTAAAAAAAACCTACGTTTATCGAAATTCGTTGAGTTATCTTCGAGAAAATTCAGTCGATGTAAAATGTGCGGTTAGTCGGTAACGTCCCTTATACCATTATATCTCTGGCACCAGAAATGACAGATATTTGATCATCGAACTTGATACATAATTCTATAGTAGCTTTCAAATAAGCTAAGGCTCAGTCAACTCTGAGAAAATTAAATGGTAAAACAACAATGTGTTTCGTCGGTTATGTCACTTATACCATTATATCTCCGAAAACCAGAAGTGACAGCCATTTGATATTCGAACTTGATTACATTACAATACACGCAAATCGGACATTTAAAATATATGTCCTTCTGGGATTTGAATTCGTTTTTCAACAGACTTGAGCGATTTTTAGTATACAAAACCATTTTATGACGATTCTGTTGACTCTAAGAATATTTCCTGGTCGGTTCTCGTTAAAACCTTATAAGTTCAGTCTTTTCAAACTTCCAGGAAAAATTGTGTAAGAGCTATAACTTGGCATACTATGCATATATACTGTTCAACTTGAGGATCGAATTTGTCGTGCAATTTAATTTTTCCTTCATATTTTCGCAACAACAGTAAACAGTGCACAACTGAACTGCTCTTGCCACTTAGCAGCACCACTTCAACTGCTAAGTAAAAGCAAAGTTTACTTTCTTAGAGTGCTGCTAATAGACAATGAAACAAAGTATTCGCTTATGCCTCGGACATAAATTCAATTCGCACTGTTCTGCACTGATCAGTCAAAGACGAACGACGAAGGAAAAATCCCATCAACTACAAAACCGTTCTATTTCGACCAAAACCTCTAAATATTGCATTTTCTGCAACTTACTTTGACGTTTTCCAGTCCCGCAGATCAACGAACATTTCATAACAGATCAATAATTTAAATGATATTCGACACGCTTTGGCAACATACGAAACCTTGACAGCTTGACAGGCCAGCTGTAAAATCACCCTTCCGACAATGAGCCGCATTCACACAGGCACGGAACTAAACAAACCACTTCATAATTCCAATTAACACATCTCATCAGTTGTTTGAACGCGATATAATCAATTCGACAAACATGAAGACAGTCGCTTAGCGACCGCGTAAACAACGCAGTAACCGGTCGATCATCATCAAAACAATACTAAATAACATAACTAACACATAGATTCCGGCACAGTTTTGACTCTTGCTAGCTTCTTGTCCGAACTACTGACGAACTGACTGATTGAAGAAAGCCGAGACCCACCCAAAACAAAACATCATACATAGTTGGAAGGAAAACGCACCACAGCGTAATCCGGAAAACACCATTCACTTAATCCATTTTAATTAACTAATTAGATCACGTCACGTCTGTCAGTTCACCCGTCGCACTCATCAGTCGCTTGAACAGTACCGAAAGCTGGAACTACCGAAATATGACCAATTAAAATTATGTCCCTGGTCGCGCTCTGCCATCTAGCGTTAGTAGGTAAAAATAGCACCAAACACACTTCCTCGAGTCGTCCACCGTGAAACAACACACGTGAGTTCACCGTTGCACCGAGTGACAGCGCGCGAGACCTGAAACATGTGGTTAGATCGCGATCATTAGCACGACTAATCGGATAGGCGTGCAACGGCGGCTAGACCACTGACCAAATGCATGCATACAGGCGAGATCCACAGCATCCATCCACTAGCATTACCGGTCCCGTCTGTAAACATAACGCACATTCGCCATGGCACATATGTAGATGCGATATAGCATATGCCTCTAAATGTGTGTTTAATCATTTCGCATCAGCTTCCTACAGCCACCGTCCGATCGGACGGATCAAACTAGGCTTGTTTACTACGATCATCTGGTATGAATGGAGTGCTGCTGCATGAAGACCGAATCGATCGGTCGGTTATTGTCAGATTTGGAAGTACGCATGAAATCGTGTTTGCCCTTTTTACCTTTTTCTTTTAAAGAAAGGTTATGAAATCACTGTGAAAATTGGTTTTGCGCTGCTAAGACACGCAAAGTCCAGTGTCATAAGGAGTGTATCGATAAGTAGTTTCAACAGTAAGCAACATTCAAACAGTTATTACTCTAAAATGGCTTATTTTTTTGCAACGTGTCTTGTGGTGACATGTTTGTTTACATGTCAATAACAGCTGCGCAATCAATTGGTTTCGGTACGGTTTATCGTTTCAATGATGAGTCGAATTGATCCGGAAACGAGAAAGAAAATTCTGCACACTTGGTGCTCAGAAAGTGGTTTCACGTACAACGAAATTGAAAAACGGGTGAAAGTGCACCACACAAGTGTCAAAAATATCATCGAGAAGTTCGGTAAGACCCTTTCCATGAAGGATTTGCCCCGATCCGGTAGGAAAACGGGTCCCAGCCAGCCCGGCTGGGACTTAAAAGTGGTTGAGTACATCAGGAAAAACCCATCGGCGTCGACGCGGGATTTAGAAAACCAGTTCAACATCAGTTCCGGGATGATTCAACGGATCAAAGCTCGGAACTCCCTGAAAACGTACAAGAAACAGAAGGTGCCGAAAAAGTCCCTGGTACAGCAAGTTCAGGCCAAAACAAGAGCGCGGAAACTGTAACATATAATCGTATTCTACAGAATAAAGACGGATGCATCCTGATCGACGACGAAACCTACGCCAAGGAAGACTCTCGAGCGCTGCCCGGACCGCAATATTATACGAAATCGGTGTACCAAGATTTGGACGACGTTGACACCACGGTGGCGATGCAAAAGTTTGGGCAGAAGGTGTTGGTCTGGCAAGCAATTTGTACCTGTGGTTTGCGGTCGTCAATTTTCTTCACGAAGGGCACAATTAACGTCAAGGTGTACGAGGAAGAATGTTTGAAGAAGAGAATGCTGCCACTGTACAGAAAGCATAAGGCTCCTCCTCTCTTCTGGCGGGATTTGGCTTCAGCCCACTACACCAACTCCGTTCTACACTGGTTGTCGAAAAATATTGTACAATTCGTGGAAAAGGACATCAACCCACCGAACTGCCCGGATCTTCGGCCAATTGAAAGGTATTGGGCAATTGTCAAGCGGCACTTTCGGAAGGAAGGTACAGTGTCCCAAAACATGCAGTAGTTAAAAAAACTGGACAGCTGCCACCAGGAAAGTGTAACTGCGTAACTGCGTAACTGCACAAAATTTAATAAAGAATGTCAAGTCCAAAGTGCGAGCGTTTCACAGAAACTATGATTTTCTTCAATATAATCAGTGAAATGCATAAAAATTTTTCTGTAATATATCGAAAACTGATGTCAAAATATGTTAACTACTTTTCGATACACTGCTTATACCATTCGATTTAGTTCGCCGGAATGAGCCAATGTCTGTGTGTGAATTTTACAGGGTACATAATTCTACAAATAATGTAATTCATAACTACTTAACTTTACAAATGACGCAATACACCACTTTACAAATGACACAATATACAGAATTTTACAGGCTCCGAATGTAATAAAGGTAAGTGAAATCACAAACATCCAATTTTCATAAATACTTCTACATATCTGCTTATTTCCAGGTAGAGTCGTAGAAAAACCCTACGCGTCGCTAACAAACGCTGCAGCCGTAATGTTTTTTTTACGGGAATGTTTCATTTTGGAATTTTAGATTTGGAAGATCATCAATTAAATGCTCGCTTTCCCAAACCATAGATTCAGTGATAATTTCGTTTCATACGATGATGAATCGAAAACCTTTCATCGCTCGATTACTGATGACTCGGCAGTTCATGATTCAATCCTGAGCGCTTTTCATGAGCTGACAGCAAAACTGTTGCTGGCAAATTCGGCATTAATTAAATTAATTAAAGTTACCAAATTTAGGATTGATTCCCAGTAATCAATTTGCCGAGACGATTACTCAGCATACGTCTGTGCAAATCTCGGCAATTTTTTCGCTGAAATTCAGCTAAACAGTTTAGGTATGTAAATTAACTTTTCTTAATGAGTTTTATCCGGATCCGACTTTCGGTTCTTGAGTAACAGCGTAAAATGTGCAAAAATTAAATGAAAATAAGTGCACCCGATTTGGTCAACAAATTTTAATAACCAACTCTTTGTCAGATCTGATTTTTGCTTCCTGAGTAATGAGGTATGACGTGCAATGAAGTTAAAAACAAACGAACCCGAATTTACCGTTCTCCGAAACCGTCGGGCCAACTCTCATAAACTTGAATTTAAATGAATGGTCCCATATTTCTGAAACTTGCTATGAAAATTTATCCGAATTCTCATTCATAGATTTTCTTTCAGAATCTCGGCAAAACTTTTCCAAAATTTGAACAGCCGAACTCTCGGTTGTCATCTCGGAAAAATATATATCAACCGAAATTCTTGATATTTTCATTCTAACTGATAATTTGCATTTACCAAGGATCTCGTCGTTTTCGGAAGGAGAAATTATCGATATTAATGCATACGACTTGATACCTAGATGCTCAGCTCCCTCTTGAAATTACAATTTTCCAAATTCGACTACGCAAAATCGCAAAATGTCTGTGTGTATATATGTGTATGCGTGTACGTGTGTATGTGTTTATGTGCATAAAATGCACTTGATTTTCTCGGAGATGGATGAACCTATTTTCACAAACTTAGATGAAAGGTCTTATGATACCATAGAATGCAATTCAGTTTTATCCGGATCAGACTTCCGGTTCCAGAGTTACAGGGTGGTATTTGCGAAAAATGACAACAAAATTTGCACTTAATTTTCTTAAAGATGACTGAACCTATTTCCAAAATCTTATATTTATATGAAATTTTATTCGGATCAGACTTCCGGTTCCAGAGTTACAGGGTGATATGTGCAAAAATTCCAAAAAAATAAGCTCTCCATATACTTGAAGAAGGCTAAGCCTGTTTTCAAAAACTTAGATTCAAATGAAGGTTTCACATACTAGTATAACAATACTATCATTTGGATCATTTGGATAGTACACACACTTCCGAAATTACATGATGATGATGAGTAGAAAAATATTAATTTAAAGAGCGTGTTTCTTTGCATGACAAGGTAAAAAAGAAAATAAATCCTGTGAACTAGCCAGTGAAAATCTCATGTTGTGTGCGTCTTGTTAGTCATTGGCAATAAAAATTGATTCAGGAAATATTTGTTATTAGTTCCCGGTTCCGGGAGTGCAGGAAATAGTAGTCAAAAAGTTCCGTCATTTGGAGAGATAATGCAAAAAGGAGAAAATTTCTTTGGCTCGAAACTTTTTCTATTTGAAAGTTATGTCAGTTGCTGACCAAACAACCCCAGTTCTCGGTTCCGGAAGCACCAGCTCAAAAACTTTAAAACCGAGCTCATCTTATATTTACAGCGATGATCGAATGAAATTTCAAATTCTTGGTTTAAAATGAAAAGTCTCATTGAGCCTATATACTACTGCTGATTTTCATCCGGATCCTACTTCCGGCTTCAAACAGGGTAAAGTGTGTCGTCTAAATTTGGGAGAAATTCTTCTAAATTTGTTTATTCAAAGCTGTTTCAATTTGTACGATATGATAGTTTATATGCGAAGGTGATGACAGTTAAGGAGTGTATCGAAAATAAACTATCCACATACATTTGTGTCGACGACACGACCAGGCACTCCGAAGGAAAATCGGAATAAAATGTGTTCGTAAGCGATTTACCGCCAGTTACCGCAAATATAGCGACCCCTTGTTAATGATAAAAATGAAATTCTGAAGCAACACTGTTCTGGTTGCTACAACATAGTTACCAAGGTACCCTAGAAATAAAAATAAACAAATAAATTGAGAAAGTTCGTCTGAATTCGAATATCGCAAGATTGCTTCTGTGAAGTTTTGAAGATTATTTAAATGGTGGTGTTTTGGAAGAGCCTACAAACTTTTTAATTTAGTAAGCTTTCAAATATGAATCTCCAGAAAATATACGAAACCTAGCTGTGTATATACCAGATTTCGCTGTGGAGCTCTACATAAACTTCGACTGCGAACTTCACTATCAATACATTCGATAATTTGACGAAGTTACCATTTAATTGTTTCCTGATAAAAAATGAAGAGAGCGTGTATAAAACAGCCCAAGAATACGGCCGGTTACTCACTCAAATTGTTATCTGCCCATAGAGTAAATATCGATTCTACTATGACACGACCGACCGCAGTAAAATGCCCATTCATTTATTTTTCAATAAAAAACTAAAAGTAGTTGTTGCAAAGGTATCTTACTTTACATCTCATTCATGGATGTTCTGTTTGTACAAGTACCGAGTGTTTGAATACGGGTGGATTATCTTAAGTATGACTCGCAAAACTTTTAATTCTGTCATATCAAAAATACTTCTTCACTAAGAATCTTGGTGAAGTTAATCTAAGTCGTCTTAATTGTTTTAATTTTTCGTCATATTTTCCCTGTATGAGTTTTTATTGATATTTTGTAGAATTGGTAACCAAATAAGCTAACCATTTAAATTAAACCCATAATACATTCATAATTGCAATTTCGTATTCTTCCTTTGCGACATGCAATAGAACCGTGGTGAAATACTTATTGATTTGTTTTGTTCTATTCAATTTTTTCAATTGAACAACAAACGTAACCAAGGATATTGTTATTCTAGAATCAACAGTTTATCAACCTGGGTTGCCAGTTCCAAACATATTTACCAAGATCTCATTTTGACATTACGAGTTACTGAGGGGTAGTTAAATTTACGATACAGTTTTAAAAGCGAGTGGCAGGTCGTGTCGTCGTTTGTGTTGTACGCATGTATTTGTGATGGTTTTTTATACTCAGATCGCAGCATGCTGTGCGTTTGGTTATCAGCTTTCGATTCTTTACTTTTTTGTGCGGTTGAAACTCTGCGTTATCAAAATGTCGCGTATTGAAAAGGAAGTGGAAATTAAAGTTCTGGACACATGGCTAAGTGAGAAGGGTATTACTATGCGTAAATTGGCGAAGCGGTTTGGAATTCATCATGCCAGTGTTGAAACCATCATTAATAAGTTTGGGGAACATTATTTTTAGGATGAGCTACCAGGAAGAGGCAGAAAACCCGGTTCTTCCAACCCGTAACTGGACCAGAAAGTGGTATCTCTAATCATGAAGGACAAATCAATGTCAATACGTGATTTGGCCAAAAAAGCAGGAACGAGTGTCAGAATGACCCAGCGTATCAAGAGGCGAAATCAGCTGAAGACCTACAAGAAGCAGAAAATCTCGAAACAAAGTGTAAAAAGTAAAGAAGAAACGAGCAGCAACAAGGGCCCGGAAATTGTATTCGCGTCTTTTGTAGTGTCCGAATGCATGCGTTTTGATGGACGATGAGACTTATGTAAAGGAGGACTCAAAAACACTTACAGGTACACAATACTTTACTGTCGTCGTTGGGGAGGATAAGAGCAATGCGGACAGGTCGATTCAAGTGGAGAAACTCGGTCGAAAGGTACTGGTATGGCAAGCAATATGTTTCTGTGGTTTGAAGTCAACCATTTTTAAATTACCGGAACTATAAATGCAGAAATCTATCGATCTGAGTATATCCAGAAGAGATTGCTGCCTTTATATAAGAAGCATAGTACACCTCCACTGTTTTGGCTGGATTTGGCGTCGGCTCACTATGCCAAAACCACTCTCAATTGGCTTGCGGAAAAGGGTATACATTTCGTTGAAAA
This sequence comes from Malaya genurostris, assembly GCF_030247185.1. Classification (NCBI taxonomy): domain Eukaryota; kingdom Metazoa; phylum Arthropoda; class Insecta; order Diptera; family Culicidae; genus Malaya; species Malaya genurostris. The sequence continues at coordinate 269,665,368 of NC_080571.1, forward strand.
AAATATCAATGCACCAAATTGCCCTCAGCTTCGACCCATCGAACTTTACTGGGCAATCGTGAAGAGGGTCTTCAAGAAGACTGGTTAGGCAGCTGGAAACATACAGGAGTTCCAAAAAATTTGGGCTCAAGCGTCCAAAAAATGCGATGAAACATTTGTCCGGAACTTGATGGAGAGCGTTCGATCAAAAGTTCGAATACTCGTGAAGGAATAACTTAAATTTCATCCGGTTTTCTTTATGCTCAAGTTTAACCTCGTACAACAAAGGATCAATGTTTAGTTTGAATAAAATATCGTTTTTTATCATAATTTGAAAGAAAAATTTGTGGATAGCTTATTTTCGATACACTCCTTAGTACAATTCTCGCATATTACGATTCAAATGAAAGGTCACATGATCCCATGCCTGCTATTGAATTTTATTCAGATACGACTTTCGGTTCCGGATTGATGGGATAGAAAATGCAAAACGAGAGAAAAACTATACTGCAATGATTTTCTCCGACTTTGGCAAACTTTGATTAAAACGTTTATGATCACAGAGCCTGTTGTGAAATTTAATCCGAATCTGACTTCCGATTTCGGAGTAATGAGGTTAAATGTGCTAAAAAAAATTAAAAATAAGTGCACCTCATTTTTGTCGGCAACCATTGGAACAATTTTCGCATACTACAATTCAGTCTAGGCCTAGAACCTGATATTGAATTTTATCCAGATCCGACTTCCGGTTCCGTCAAGCATCGTCAACAAACGCTGGTGCACTGAAAAACACAATTCCGTTTTGTCGGTTAAGTAATATATCACGCGTTTTTTTTTTGATAACCACCAATAAGCCATCCACATTCACTATGAAGAGAAATTTCGAAAGTTTTCTCTTTCGTCTGGTGTTAAATTTAGTACTCTATTTTTCATAACTCGCCTGCAATTTCTTTCGAAAGTGAAAGTTGTCAGGTGGCTTATTGGCCGTTATAAAAAAAACGCGTGATATAAGATTGCATGCCCCGAACCGGGAATGTTTCACACAATTTTCAAAATTTTATCAGAAATATCAATCCAGCTTCTAAATAAGCCTAAGTATATCGAAATTCGTTTATTATTTTCGAGAAGTTTAAGCCAATAAGAAAAGTGCAGTTAGTCGATTATGTCACTTATGCCCTTATATCTCCGGAACCGAAAGTGACAGCCATTCGATCTTCGAACGTGATCAATGGCCCAACGGTAGCTTTCAAACGAGCCTAAGCTTCAGCCATCTCTGAGAAAATTGAGTGATAAAAACATCTGAAAAGTGCACACACTGACATTTTTCGATCTCGTCGAGCTGAATCGAATGGTATATAACACTATGGGTCTTCGAGGCTCCATTCGAAAGTCGAGTTTTCCAGCAATTCTAATACATTTCTATAGAGAAAGGCAAAAATAGTAAAATTGAACTCGAGTTTCTCGGAAACCACTACAACAATTTCAGAATTCTTAGATTCAAATGAAAGGTCTTATGGTCCCATAATCTGCTATTGAATTTTATACAGATCCCACTTTCGGTTCCGGATTCACTGTATAAAATGTGCAAAAACATGAAAAAATGTACTCGATTTTCTCGATCAGCGTTGAACCAAATTTGAGAATAAAATTTTAGACGGATTCAACTTCTGGTACGCCCGGTGAACGACCGCAACTAGGTTAAAGCCGGGTACAAATAAACGATATAAAAAAAAAAAAAAACTTCTGGTACCAGAATAATTAGGTGAAACGAACTTAATTTTTTTTAAATACGTGTGCGTAATTTTAAATACGTGCGCGGAAACTGCTGGAACAATTTCATACATTCAAATTAAAGATCTTATGGCCTGCTACTGAAATTTATCTTAAACCGACTTCCGGTTTCAGATTGAAGGATTAAAATGTGTAAAAGATTGAAAAAAGTACACGTATTTCTCGAAACCCGTCAAACCGATTTTTTGTAAACGTTCATTAAAACGTAAGATCTAATGGTGACATAGCATGTAATGATATTTTATTCGGATCCGACTTCCGTTTCCGGAGTAAAGAGAAAAAACGTATACAAAACAATAGGAAACTGCTAGATGATTTTCCGTACAAACTACAATTCAAATGAAAGATCTTATGATTCCATAGCCTGCTATTGAATTTTATCCAGATCAGACTTTCGGTTCCGGATTGATGGAGTAAAATGTGCAAAAACATGAACAAAATGTACTCGATTTTCTCTATCAGCACTGAACCGATTTTGACAAACTTTAATTAACATGTAAGATCCTACGATCATGTACAGTGTGTTACAAAATTTAAACTGTCATTTAAGATGGCGATACCAAGACTGTACACACATAATGAAACTGTTCTAATATATCGATCTTGGCAGTTGATGGCCGACCAAATAGGATTTGGCTATACCGGTCCCCGGTTTCCGATTCAAGAAGTATCGTAAATTATTGCCAAAAACTGAAAAAAAACGGAGCTCACTTAAATTTTTCCGGAATAGTTAAATCGTTTTGCTTAAACTTGGGCTAAAACGAAATGTATAGGTTGAACGAAATCCGGATCCGGTTCCGGAATTATAGGCTGAAAAGAGTGAAAAATTTTAAACAATGCAAATACATAGAAGATCGTTTGAACTGATCCAACATATTGGTATTGTAAGCTGTTGGCTATACAAATTTTCTTGAATATTCCGATACCGGAAATACTAAAAGTCCCATTAGCTAAAATGAAGAAGGAATTTTTACACTACTAGGTGGATTAAAACAGTTTTTTCGTCACTATAGATATTACATCAAAACACTCCCATAGACAACAGTCACATTGATAAGCTCAAAACCCCAGAGCGCACGATCGAAACAGGCATGATGCAGTGATCGATGCCTAGGAGATGACATGAACCAAAACAAACCAGAAACGACTGAATGTTTCCGTCAGATTAGTACACACGCGGGATGTGTGAGTATGGTACGGACTTCAAAGTGCATTCCGCGTCGGATTTTCGCATTCGTTCGTTCGTTCGTCTGTTGATTTGATAGTAGAAACTTACAGAAAAAAAACGTCACAAAACCAAACAGCACTATTTTTAAGTTTCCTCCGACAAGGGCCTGCTGTGAACTGAACTGATACTAAGTAGATTGTACTGCTGACAGCGTTATGGGCATTTGTCATTTACTTTTACTCTCGAGCGTGTGGAGCATGTGTTCCAAGGGAAAACGTGCGTGAGTCGATTGGGGTGATTGGCAGAATGATGTACGATTAGCGAAGGATGGAGTCAAAAGGAACACTGTTCCCGGGCAAATCCAAGTCAGCGGTGAAAACATCTGCTATTGACGTTACAGCGATAAGGACGCGAATAGCAGAACCAGTTGCTTGGAAACAGGTTTCGTGCTGGTTCAGTGTAGTTTGGTTTCTGAATTCAAAACATCTAAAAATAGATCCGTTGGCATCTCCAGGGTCACGAAATGTTTCAAATGTTCGCGATTGTAGATTGTATAAATTGAACACAATCCATTCAAATTCATGGTGCTCTTGACATATTCTATCACCGTCGTAGTCTGCACCACCTTTAATAGAGTAAAGATATTTTTTGAAGATACTAAATAAGCAAAAGGAAGGCCAAGCAAGACAATATGCCACATAAAAAAACGAATGCTTGGATTAAAGAAATAGTGTCTCGCTGGTTTCGATCTCCCTTACTTGCAGTGGAACGGGAAATATACGCATCGTTTTAAGACACCCGACTAAACTATACCCAAATTTGGAACACGGAATTCGAATTCCTTTTATAGCACTCACGACTCGGTATGCGAACCGGACGACGTGAGCTTGGTTTAGTGGAAGTATGGCTAAGGTGTAAATATAGCTAGCTAGCTATGGTCAGCATCCGTTGATAGCAATTGAATATGATCGTTTTCCCCCGTCAAGTGTTCAAAATTATCTAACACTGTGTTGTTCGCAACTTGAGAACTTGAGAGTTTCCATTCGTATATTGTTCGATACCACCGTACAGAACTTCCAGCCGAAACGAAAACGGAAAAAAAGAAAACAATACCGGAAGAGTAGATGATTTTGAGCAACGGATTTATTCACAGCTGGAGTACACGGAAAATCCTCAGATCACAAAATTATAATATTACTATTGTTGTTTCACGTCATGGTTGCACACTTAGAAAAGTATGTGTAGATTTACATATAAGGAGCATCGTAATTCACTTAAATTTACAATTCAAAGCATTGTGCCATCACTGGTTCCACTTCCATGTTTTACTAGCCGTTTTTGGTGCATGTCATCACTAAACTGCCAGCACGATAAATCGAAAATGGCTGTAAAAATATGGGTGTTAAAACAAAAATATTCTTTTTAATTCACTAGTGACTGAAAAGACGATCACCACCAAAAAGTTTTAAAGAATCCAGTCGATAGTCTCCAAAATCAAGTGAAACAATAGTTATTTCTATAGGCGTTTTGAGTTCAAATAACTAAATAATCGGTTGAAACAACTAAATCATGTAACTTTGCTGGGAGTGTGTCTTTGTTCAGTTGCACGAATGACACCTCATTGAAACGATAACCATCAGTTAACCGCTCAACGCTCAAGGGAAATATTTTTCCCTTCATTGAATATTGTTATTGATTCTTAAATTATTATTAAATCGATGTTTTTTTACTGAATGTTAAAAAAACTTATTTTCAAGGCGACAAATGTGTTTCTGAACGAATAAAAAAAGAACTGTCAATCTTTATTGCACTAAAAAAGTTTGTGCAAAACGACGTATAACAGATAACAAATGTGTTATGTGCGTTGTCCATTTGTACTAAACATGTACACGAAACCGTTTCGTAGAATAACATAACTAACAATTTATTTCACTATTCTGATAATTAAAGCAATTAAAGCAATAAATTAAATTACGATATAATAAACCCAACTCTTCGTTTATTTATTTTTTGAAGACCATAGGGAAACATATTTCCCATGAAATTATATGAAACTTATGCACCCTGCTATGTTTTTTCTGGTGATATTCTCTAACTTTAGACCCACAATAGTTAAAATATTGTGTTGTACTAATATATTTCCTTCTGGACATCTTATGGTTGTGAAAGGGGTAAGGATGAAGGCAACGGTTGAATTGTAACGTTTCATTAGCTATTTGTGGTGCATGTCGTTACTTAACTGCCAGCAGATAAAAAAAAAATAACAACAATCGATTAGTTGTACCAAATTTTGACCAATCAAATTCACAAAAACAACTATTATTTTTGTTGTTTTGCGATCGCAGACTTTTGAGTGTAGTGATAAAGTTTGACTCATGAATATTTAAAATAACAGGAATTATAACTGAATCTGGCCAAGGTGATAAAATCGTAAGAAACTAAATATTATTATAATTTTTGAACATTAAATTTTGATATCTATTTGATGGGATCTTCCAATTATTACAAGAAAAGTCAATTTATAAGCTTAATAATAATTTTCGGAATGGAATTACTCGCAGAAAAATAAATTCCTTGTAACTCTAACGATTTTTTGTTGATATAACAACAACAACAATTCTCGTTAGGTTCAACCGTTGCTATTTTTAACAATCAACATTTGTTTGGAACAAGCATATTCTAGTTAAAAACAAGCAAGTTTTGTTAGAATCTTCGATATCTCAGTTTAAAACAACTATGTTTTTGGTTTGGTGGGCAACTAATCATTTTGTTATTTCAAATAACAGAAATTTTTCTGCGTGTAAATAATGATTGAAGGTAATAGGCTCAAGATACTCTATTCATAGTAATTACCGTCGAAAGCTAATCATTTTTTACATCTTTTTACGAACCTCGAATACCACGTTGAAAGAACTTTTTATCTTTTGAAACGATCCAGTCGTGAAGCAATTTTTGCACATCTTCATAGCTAGTGAAGTGCTGCTCAGTAAGTGCACGAGACATCGATGAAATCGAACGATAATCGGAAGGTACCAGGTCAGGAAAATATGACGGGCGAGAAAAAGTTCCCATCTGAGTTCAGAAATGATACGTTTGACCGTTTTCGCTGTGTGTGCAGGTAATTGTCGTGAAGCAAAATGACTTTATCGTGTCTTGTGAAGCATGCTGGTCCTTTTTTCGAGCAATGCTTGATTCAATTTCATCATTTGCTTTCGGTAGCGATTAGTATTTACAGTTTCCATCGGTTTGAGAAGCATGTAATACAAGACACCTTTTTGATACCACCAAATGTACAGCATCCTTTTTTTACGAAGCTATTAGTATGTACAGGGTCCGGCACTCGAAGTGTAACCAACTTCAAACCTTCGAGCCTGGCGTCAAGGTAAATGCGACATATTATCGGGAAAGTATTCTGGAGGTTGCTTTGAAGCCGTGGGCAGACAAACATTTCGGTGGCAGACCATGGACGTTTCAGCAGGACTCGGCACCGTCTCACAAAGCTCGAGTGAACCAAGAATGGCTGAAAAACAACGTTCCGAACTTCATCACGTCCACACAATGGCTCTCGAATTCACCAGATGCGAATCCAATGGATTATTCTTTTTGGGCCATTTTAGAGAGCAAAGTCCGAACTAAAAGATACACCAGTCTCGAGGCGCTGAAAAAAGTTATTGTCCGCGAGTGGGCCAAAATACACCTGCAAGTCACATTCGGGCAGCTTGCGATTCGTTTTTTGACCGTCTCAAGGCCATAGTCAAGGCAAAAGGTGGTCATATCGAGCAAAAGTTAATTGATTCCGAATTTTGTATTATTTTTACACATTTTGTACTTTGAATTAAGTAAAAGTAATTTTCCAAACTGAATTTATGGCCTTTTTAATTGGTTACACTTCCAGTGCCAGACCCTGTACAATTAATGTCGACGGTGCTTTAAGATTAATTAAAATATTATGTAAAATGCTGGTGACTGAAACAAGTAAATTTGAAATACGATGATTACCGAACAAAGTAAAATGTTCAGAAATGCTGAGCTTGGATCAGTGCCATTTCAAATTTTATAAAACTGTAACGGTTTGTGCAGAATACCTAGAACATAACCCAACTCTGATCAATTGGAAAGTAACCTAAAGTTACTGCAAAAATTCTTGACACCGGATGTATAACGATTTCTTACGCTTGATGATAGATTTAAAGGAGATATTTTGTGATATTACTTCGAAATTAATGTCCATTGAATCCAAAAAATCGACGGACTCAAACTTACACTAAGAACTAATGTTTACTCATTTCGCATATCGACAATCGTATTAACTGTATGCTAAAACTGTTAGATACCATATATCCTATACAAAATGCAGTGGTACTCACCGAGGTCATCCATAATTTATATTTACTTTTGGAAAAACTTCACCTCTTGACACAAAATTCACTTTCAAGTATAGGATAATAACCTAAACTCGTAACCTGGGCAGAAAACGAAAACAACCACTTGCGTACCAAGCAAAACAACTTTAGTTCAAAAACACTGCTATCACTTGCACATCCGATTCGCGTTTTTACACCGTTAATCACCACCAGCTAGATGCTGAAGAAGGCAGAATTTTTCTTCAACTCGCGAAAATCGCCCAATGATTCAGTGAATCAAAATATATCATTCAGAAAAACTGCAATTTGCAAGAAAACGGCACACGGAAGGAACTCGCGAAAATCAACAATATTCGTTCTATTACAACATAACACACAGATTTGACGTTTCTCGCACAGTCGCTTCAGCTGGTGTGCGATGTTTTATGCTGCTCCGACGGAACCGTGCTAGAACGGAGAACGTAGGAAACAAAACATGCCAGCGAGAGCGGAATGCTGACGTTTCAGAGCTATGCTTGCGCATGAGAAAACATAGTTTCTCACCAGAATGGATTATGAGACGATGAACAACATACTCATGCGACCGTAGAAACTGGGATTTTCGGAATGATGTCGTTTTGTTCTGTGATGATAATTCCTGCGAACGAGTGATCGTTTGTCTCTTCGAAATATGTCAAGATGTACACACTTAAAACCAATTCTCGAGCTCGGTAAAGTAAAATGCCGAGACAGATCGGTAAAACACAACTTTACTAATTGCTCAGTATTATGTTTTCCAACACTGGTTTAGCAGATTTATTGATTTTTCGGCAAAATGCATCTTTTTGTCGATATTTGGCAAAATTTTGTGAAATCAGCAAATGCGTTTGCCGAAATTTCGAAATTCGCAGTTATTTCCCGAAGAAATATTTCGGGGAAAATTTCCTGTAGCCATTATAAAATAACAGCATTAGTCAAAAAGGAAGACGTGAAAATCTACGATCTATTTAGTAATCATAATAACTACAAATTATTGTTGATTATTTATAGAAAGTTCCCTCCAGATCCTGCTTCCACTGTTGGGAAGTGAAATTATAGGATATGTCGAAGAATTTCAATGACATGTCAACCATCATATTCGACAACCGGCGTTTAGTCCGAGTTGCATATTTTACAATTGTACGTCCTTGAAACATAAGTAATGATATGAAATATATTTTGAATGTTTATACGGAAATTAAAATGAAATATAGATCTCTGATTGAATGTTTACAATTAAATAAAAAACGAGTTCCTTGTTTACTTTCAATTACTGAAGGCTCAGTAATTCATAAATTTCACTTCGTTGCTTTTGCCGAACATTCTGTAAAGGTTATGCCGAACCGAAGTAAACTAGTTGCTGACAATTTCGGTAGAAACTGACGGTTGTCAAATTTGAGATTGCCGAGACTTCGCAATTTTATCTTTCGCCGAAATGATTATTGAGTGCATGGTTGTGCACATCTCGGCAATTATTTTGCCGATATTCAACAAAAAGCAAATAAGTGTGTGAAGTAATTTTTAATTAGTGATAGAAGAAGTTTTTCAAATGAATCTTTAATCAAGACAATTTTAGCCTGAAAGGCTGTAAAAAACACGCAAATTTTCCTAAGCAACTGCTTATAATCTTAACACGAAGCTCAGTAGTGATACAGTGCTGTTTCAACTAAAAAATTATTGATTTGACAAACAATCGTGGCTATCACATGCTGTCAACTCAAAAAGAACATTTTAAAAGGTCCTATCTAACATTTTACAAATAATCAACGTTTGTTTGCTCGATGAGTTGTTTTATGAAAGATATTCACCCCTAATCTGTACGTCGATCGATTCGAAATATTCCGATTGAATGTGCAATTTCCATTCTGCGTTCCGTTCGAGTTGAGTATGAACTCGAATATCATTCGTTCGAGTTGTTCAATTTTCGAACATTACTCGATCGACTTGCATACGTGTTACTTCTGTTCTGTTTAGAATCGTTCTAATTTGTTTATACAAGTGTGACGGTTTCGTTTACTAAGAAATGAATAATATAAATAGTAAACAACGTGTAAGTAGTGTTGACAGCTTTAATGGTTAGTGTTCGAAATTTCAATTGTTCCCGAACGAGAGTCAATCGAATCATACAAGTCGAACGGAATAAAGAATGCAAAATTCGAACTCGAAGATTTCTCAAAGCAAAGTGCTTGAAAAACCGCTCTGTAAAGTTTGCAGTTATTCATTTCAACGGAGCCCAAAGAAAAGAAGACTATTAATGTTATTCTTTGAAAATGCAGCATGAAACCTTTACCTTAGAGTTGAGCAAACTTCCTGAAACAAACTCTTAATTCGTAGGACACAAAAATCGTTGAATCGTTTGTTTACGATTGATTTCTCCATATATACTTAAAATGGATGAGCATCGAAAATGACCGCGCAGACGTTGCGTGATGGGAAGGACGAACGTTTTTCACGCATCCATCCCCCATAGGACCAGAAACGAATTTCATTATAAAATAAATATGTTTAATGTACTGCGTGTTTTAAGTTTGTCATTGCAACTTAAGAGATGATTCCATAAAATAAGATAGAAATTGGTCAAATTCGCAAGCTAAACAAAATTGCCAGAGTATGATCTCCGGAGCTGCATATGACGATGCTGACGGTACAAGTGCAACTGTAAACGGATAGGTATCTGAGATTTTCAATCAAAACTGTCAAAGTTTAAAAAGAAATATCTCATGTTGTAGGACAGCTGTTTCTGTGGATCGCAGAACATCTTTTACTGTGGTTTACGTCGCAATTCGGACCATCAACCAGTAAATTTCGTCCAATAGAGATAACAATGAGCCGTTAAGCGGAACTTCAAGCCGACGCGGAAGACAATTGTCTGCGAGATGCTGTTCTGATGTTATGAGATGAACTTATGTGAACTTGCACTGGTCTTGAAAAGCGACACGATTGAAATTTATTAATAAAACATTTGACCGATTCAAATAAATTCTGGTTCAAACAATTTTTGACCGTAATACAATTGATTTCAGCTGGCCATAAACTTTTTTCATTACTTTTTGAAAAAGAATTTGAAAAACAAGCTGAAAAACTATACAAATAGCTAAGGAGTGTATCGAAAATAAGCTATCCACAAAATTTTCCTTCAAATTATGATAAAAAACGATATTTTATTCAAACTAACTATTGATCCTTTATTATACGAGGTTAAACTTGAGCATAAAGAAAACCGGATGAAATTTAAGTTATTCCTTTACAAATTTTCGAACGCTTATCATCAAGTTCCGGACAAGTGTTGCATCGCATTTTTTGGACGCTTGAGCTCAAATGTTTTTGAACTCCTGCATGTTCCCAGCTGCCTTACCAGCCTTCTTGAAGACCCTCTTCACGATTGCCCAGTAACGTTCGATGGGTCGAAGCTGAGGGCAATTTGGTGGATTGATATTTTTCTCAACGAAATTCATACCCTTTTCTGCAAGCCAATTCAGAGTGGTTTTGGCATAGAGAGCCGACGCTAAATCCGGCCAAAACCGTGGAGGTGTACTATGTTTCTTATATAAAGGCAGCAATCTCTTCTGGAGACACTCAGATCCATAGATTTCTGCATTCATAGTTCCGATAGTGTAAAAAATGGTTGACTTCAAACCACAGGAACATATTGCTTGCCATACCAGTGCCTTTCGACCGAATTTCTCGACTTGAATCGACCTGTCCGCATCGCTCGCATCCTCGCCAACGACGGCAGTAAAGTATTGTGGACTGGAAAGGTTTTTGAGTCCTCCTTTACATAAGTCTCATCGTCCATCAAAACGCATGCATCCGGACACTGCAAATACAATACAATTTCCGGACCCTTGTTGCTGCTCGCTTCTTCTGTTCTACACTTGGTTTCGAGATTTTCTACTTCTTGTAGGTCTTCAGGTGATTTCGCCTCTTGATACGCTGGATCATTCCGACACTCGTTGCTACTTTTTTGGCCAAATCACGTATTGACATTAATTTGTTCTTCATGATTAGAGATATCACTTTTTGGTCCAGTTTCGGGTTGGAAGAACCGGGTTTTCTGCCTCTTCCTGGTAGCTCATCCAAAGAATAGTGTTCCCCAAACTTCTTAATGATGGTTTTAACACTGGCATGGTGAATTCCAAACCGCTTCGCCAATTTTCGCATAATAATACCCTTCTCACTTAGCCATGTGTCCAGAACTTCTATTTTTACTTCCTTTTCAATACGGGACATTTTGAAAACGGAGAATTTCAATCGCACAAACAAGCAAACAAACGAAAGCTGACAGCCAAACGCACAGCATGCTGTAATCTGAGTATGAAAAAACCATCACAAATACATGCGTACAATACAAATGTATGTGGATAGCTTATTTTCGATACAGTCCTTATAAAAGAGAAATCTAAAAACTAAAATTATTAATAATTGTTTGTATTGCAAAAATTGATGAAGTCATCCTAAAATTTATATCAAGAACACTAAGACTTTTCATATTTTAACATTATATGATTGGTCAGTGATGTAAGTGGGATGGTACTGTCGTATATGTTTGGATTTTTTCCGAGGACTCCAAATGAATATCAGTAGTATGTTCCTTGATATGTAACCGAGGCACAGGATTGCCTCAGAAACTTGAGGGTTTCGAAGTAGAATTTGAAAACAGAACTGATTTAAGCCAATTTTTATTCAAGACTTAAACACTAAAATACATTTATAAAAATATCAATACGACATTTTCTTATTTTGCTCTTTGCATCTTTTCCATATAAGCGATCATAACATGTTTTTTTTGTTCCTTGCACAACAAACTGTCGGCCTACGTGAGAAAAATAGATTTGTTGAGTTGTATAGGTAAAATGCAAGTATTATCGCTAGTAGATTTCTATAGAACTAGAATTTACTGTCGATTATTTCTGTCAAACTTTCGATAAAGTCAAATGTTTTTTGGGTCCTATTCATGATTCTCTATTAGTGACGATCAATCATCGTTGTTAATTGTCATCACTGTCACGGGTATTCATCGGCGGATATTTTTTGAATTGAGCAAGAGGTGTTGAGGGGTTTATTCGTTTTTCTGTTGCAAAGAACGTGAATACATCGATAGCGTTTAGTAGTTTTACGAAGCCTACGGAGCAAACTTATAGAGCAATTGTAATCCTGTTTTGCAGTTTTCTTATGCTGATACATCGTGATGCGCCTGTTCAAGCTTACTAAACAAAGTCGCTCTACGGTGGAATGTTTTTTTTTTAAATTCTTCTTCTTGTGGATGGAATATAACGACGTTTGCAAATTATCATATTTACTTCATAAACTAAATTTTGATTGAGTAGTTTTATTTCTCAGATAAAATCAATGAACATTTTTCTGCACATTAAAACAATTCTACTGAATTGAGATTCCTCGTCACTACAGCGGCTTCCAAAATTTGTGGGCGGTAAGAGAAATTGGTCAATCTAAAAGCTTACTAATAGCCTAAGTGCGCACTTACAATAGAGCGATAATTCGTTTGGGATCATATCAATTACATCTAAAAATGCTTGATAAACGTTGGTATCTATGTCGAACTCGTCTGAGTTTGGTTCTATCGTTTCAATTGGCAATCTATAAAGATTTTACTTCTTCTCGAGGGATTGCCCTCGTACAAGGTATGATAATAATTTTTATATTTCAACAAACTTTTGACGGATTCTTCTTACATTTCGTACGTCTTATCTACAAACTACGAATATTATTGTGTGTGGGCGTGACTGACACTCTTGAATGTGCTGACAAATTCTCCCACTGTTTTTTTTTTGTTCTGTATGTGTGTATGTTGTAAAACATTGTGAATCAGATTGAATGATGTTGGTCTCCGATCATTCTCACTCTTTTCGGTATGGGATTGTGCTACCAAGCATGTTGAGTGTAGTATTCATTGATCAGATTTTAATAGCAAACGTTAGAGTTAGACTTTAGAGTTTTTTTTTGAAGAAAATAGGTTAAAAAATCGACTGACTGAAAGCCAAACCAATCGTTTCTCTACTTTTTTTTATAAAGTAGTAATAATATGAATGCAATAATTGAAAACTTTTCTTGAAAAGTATAGTGTGTTATTTAGTGTTATAAATTATACAAACAATAACTTTGTATTTTCTTTGATAGCAGTTTTCAAAAACCTTTAGAGGAATAAACTATAATATTCCCAACAAAAAATAAATGCACTCTACCAAACGAAACTTTCAACATTCAATCGATGAATGCGTCGATTTAAACAGTTTCGTACTGTCGCCGGAAGGATCCATACAAACAGCAAGCTAACAGAACGGCCACAAGCTGAAATGAGAAAAGAAGAATAAATTAACTTCATACATTCAAGTAAAATTCAATCCTACCTGGACGGCAGCTAGTCCGAGTCCGATTCCGGCCAAAATCAGCGACTTAGAACCCAGGAAATGGGACAGTTTTGGGAAACAACCTTCATGATCAGCGTATTTCCTAGTGCACTTGTTGACCCCCATCGGTAGCTCGTGACAGCAGGACTTCGGGACAGTATCATTCTTGAAAATAGGCTCCCAATCTTCCGGACCGTTTACACCGCAGCATTTCATTTCCGACTGAACCAAGTTCCATGCTTCCTGCGCCGGCAAACTGTTGGAGTAGTTATCGAGTGTTTCGTTGAATCCCTTCTCCAGAATCCCGCTGAGTTCTTCGTGTTTGTAGTACCCGGCAACACCGATTCCGATCTCCGCTAGGAACACCAATCCCAGAAAGATCGAGAACTGTGGAAGATTGAGTTTAATTTAAACGATGAGACAGTGAAATATATCTGTTGCTGTAAATGTCAGCAAAGGACTGGCCACTTTTCATCTATTTCAATATAGAACACGGTATCTTGTCTTCGCACTAACCATTATCTGCAAATGATTTATTCCACACCCTTGACCAATCTCACTCGTTCAATATTCGCATTGCAAAGTGTGCGATGCCATTAAACCGTTTAACCTTTTGTTCCTCGTTGCTACGCCAACAACCATCGATGGACATACACACATACATACATACATACAGAACTACCATACATCACTCACTCTACTCACCGTGATAATCATGCAGGGACTCTCCTTGGCCGCTCCGCAGCACCCGAAGCAGGCCACCACAAAAATAACAGATCCAATCACGATTAGCACTATCGGTGCGGTCCAGAAGCTTTCACCTACAGGCGCCGGGAACAATAGCGCACACAGGATTGCATGAGCCCCGATGACGGTGGAAGTTGATACGGATGATATTATTTGTGGCATTTGTAGAGGGAAAAAAAATAGAAATTGAGAACTAGTTCGACTAGTTGAAAAAAACTGGAGTCTGTTTGGTGATGAATGTTTGTCACTCTAAAAGAGCGATCGGAGCTGTTTCTAATTTATTTTCGTTCTAAATCACGCTTCCGAAGCGAGTTAATTTATGCTGGGTGTATTTTCGTTTTGTAAAGGATTGAATACCGCGATATTTTGTAGCATTAAGCAAACAAACCTAGTGACCCGAGTGTTATAGTAATGCCCAGTAACGTTCGATGGGTCGAAGCTGAGGGCAATTTGGTGGATTGATATTTTTCTCAACGAAATTTATACCCTTTTCTGCAAGCCAATTCAGAGTGGTTTTGGCATAGAGAGCCGACGCTAAATCCGGCCAGTGAAGCAAAAAAGCGCCTTCTAGTGAGAAATATGAGCGTAAATCAATTGTTGTTTTTTATAAACTGTCATTTTTGATTAACCATGCTTAGCAATGATTTCCACACCAATCCAGTAATGACACAAACCACAAACGAGTAATGAAAATACAAGTGGTATTGAGCAATTTCAGAAATGTATGTAGGGAGTATGTTGGTTTTGTTATTTTATTTAAAGCGGCTTTAACCTCACTGATCGTTCTCCGCTTTGTATTCAAATAAGTACATGTCATTGTACAAGATATAAGAGGGTTGTTACTTGTGTATTTAGCCTACAAATGAAAACAGTTTTCCAGTTTATTTGATTGGAAATGGTTTTATTGATTTTCATACGCTTGAACCAATTTTGATAACATTTTTTTCCACTCTTGTTGAGGAACCCCCAAAAAATTGGTTCGCTTCCAGAGGTTCTTCAGGAGTATTGAATCGTTCTCCACGCAATGTATTCTTCACGAAAGGGAACAAATAGAAGTCGTTAGGTGCCAAGTCAGGGCTATACGGCGGGTGACCAATCAATGTATTTTGACATTTCGGGTGCTCAAATATTCGGTTGTTTGAGCAGAAGTGTGAGAGCTTCCATTATCGTGATGAAGAATGATTTTGCGTCTTGCGTTTGTTTTCCTTGTTTCACGAAAAACTTCTGGTAAACAAATGGTGGAACACCAATCAGAATTGACGGTCTTACGATCCTCTAAAGCACCGGTTCTTAAACTTTTCTGGTCGAATGCCCATTTTGAATATATTATTTGTTCTACTGTCCTCCAAGTAGAAAAAAATTGTTAAAATTCTCCGACAATCGAATCATCATTTTACAGTTGACACGGTATAAATTGGGTAAGCAAAATAGAAATCAATATCACGAAATATCACATAGCATTTCTCAACCGGCGAATTAAAGAGAGATCGCCTGGTAGGGGGAAAGTGCAATAAGTTTTTGTGAGAGAAAAAAGTCCACAAGGGATCGACTAAAATGTGAACCACACCGGCCGTGAACGGTCATATAAAATACCAAGTTCTTTTCTACGGGGGTAGTCTTTTGAGTTGTGTATCATCACAGTAATTCAGTTGGCAAAACGTTCTCCCAGAACGATTCGATTTGTAACTGTCTTGTGACGGCAGTTTTTGAATTTCGTTTTTGTAAATTTTATTAATCATAATTTCAGTCTCTTTTCGTTGGGTAAACGAGAAAAGTTCTGCCTTAGTTGTGCTTTCTTGTGGCGTAGAAAATTACAGTTCTAGGCGTTCGTCCAAAAGTAACTTTTCGAGTCATTTATGGTTTTGGTTTTACTTGTGTAAGAGAGAAGAACGAATACATTTGAAATCAAACAGTTTATTTGAGACCCACAAGATTCCACGGAGAAAATAAAGACAAAAATTAAGTTTTGGGAATAAAGATGTGAATGATTGTGTGTATTACTTTTGTTAGTATTTAGTTGTATGATTGCTATCATACACACCAAAAAAACTTGAATTTTACAGGTGACTTAATCCCTCATACGATGTAATTCATAAAGACCTAATTTGTCAAATGACGGAAAATCTCATTTGTAATCACTTAATGTTAGATGAGCTTGAATTTTACTGATTTCGACTGTAACTTGCGTTTTGCTAGCATGTGCAACTATATGAATTCAAATGCACCTTTCACCAGCCTAGCAGATGCATGCTTCTGTGGCTCGGTCGATTAACAGACGTACTTGCGATGCCAATGATTCTCGATTCAAGTCGCGACGGTTGCTCTCAGTATTCTTTTTTTTTATTTCAATGATGTTCATGTATGGAGTTTTAGACACAATATTAAATGTTCTTCCACGTAAATTTGCGTGAGCTGCGACGCACCATTTATGTGCATCTAATAAGATGTAAAATCACAGGGTTTTTTTTAAGTGTGTAGGAAAGCTCGCAAGTACTCTCACTTAATAATAATTAAGCTATATATAGATCTGCATTCTGGTCCTGAACACTGGATCTGGTTATCGAACAAGGTTTCTGAATCAGAATACTGAATCTGAACCTGGATTCCGGACTGAGATTCTTTATCGGGATATGGATGAACTTGGAATAGAATTCAGTACTTGGATTCGGAACATGGATCTGGATTCTAGAAATGGACAAAGATTGTGAATCTGAACTCATGATAGAGACCTTAACCTAGATTCTAAAGCTGCACTTGAATTCGATTTGGACTTGGATTCTGGACCAGAAATTTGTTTTCCGAACTTTTGACAGATTTTGAACTTAGACTGTGAACATGAGTTCTGTGCCTGGATTCTTGATCAGTATTTTGCCCTTGAACTGTGAATTTGGACTGGATTCCGAACCTGAGTTCTCTAGGATTCCTCAATTCTAAACTTGAACTTGACTTATTGACAGAGATTTTAAACCTAAACCGGGATTCTGAACCGCAAGGCCCGACAAGTTTTCGGGATCTTAATACTGAATCTGGACATGGATTTTGAACCAGAATTCAGACAGAAAAATTCTGAACCTGAAGCAGAAATCTGTACTTGTATTCGGATTCTAGATCTGAACCTAGTTTCTTGACTTGAGCTACTGACGTAGATCTTGAGTCTAAATCTGGAGTAGGATTCTGGAGCTGGATTCAGGATTCTGTACAAGATTTTTTACTCTGATAATTTGACAGAGATCCGGGACATGCACCAGAATCGTGAACCTGCAACTTGATCCTGTGTTCTGAACCTGCATTCTGAACAAAGATTCTGACCTTGGATCTGTATTCAGACAATCAACCAGAATTCTCTGCTTGAATTCAGAACCTGAATGGAGTAACTTGACCTAACCTCTGAATTTGAGATCTGAGTGCAGAATTAGAATTCTGAAACTAAATTCGGAACTTCGATTCTGGAACAGAGTTCGTAGTCTGGACCTGGATTCTGGAACGAGATGCTGGACCTCAACTCTTGACCTCTGGATAAGAATTCTGAACTTGGACCCAGATTCTGGACCAAAATTCTTAATAAAGTACTTAGCTGAACCTGGATTCTGGATCTGGATTATGTAAAATAATTCTTAACCTAGACTTGGACTTTGGTTCTGGGCCAGAATCCTGATCCCGGATTTGGATTCAGGACCGTAACTCCGGACAGAGTTTTGGAACCTGAAACTATACTTTGAACCTTGACTCTTCACCTGTATTCTGGACCTAGTTTTTGGACACGGATTCTTATCCCAGACCTAGATTCCTGGAGAAATTTTAATCCGGGAAGCAGGATTCTGGACCTTAATTCTCAATTTGAACCAGATTTTGGACTCAAATTCAGATCCGAGGCATTCATCTGAATCATGTATGTGGACCTGGATTCTAATTCTTAATCTGTACCTGAATTTCCTTTCTGTATTTTGTATGGGATTTACTAATTACATCATTCTAACAACTAATAGATTGGCTTGATTGTGGATTGTATTTCGCAATGATATATTGACAAATTTTCCACATTTACTCAGGGTCTATCTCAGACAGATTTTTTTTAACTAACGAAACCTATTATTTGCAACTCATTGCCCACCTGTTGTCAATTTTGAGTTTACTACCCACTAAAAATGAGTTAGAGCCCACCAGTCACTGGAATCACTGCTCTAAAGCAACGATAGCGATATGTCCGTTTATACCGAAAAAAACAAACCACCATTTTCTTTTAAGTGCTTCGAGCGCGAACAATTAATGTAGGATTTGGTTCTTCTTGGAACAACCGTACAGTCGACTACTGTTTCGTTTCGGGATCATATGAGTAAATCCATGTTTCGTCACCTATGTAGATGTTATACATCAAATTTGAAGCACCACGATTGAATTTTTCCAGCACTTCTTTGCACCAATCGACACGAGTCTTTCTTTGAGCGATTGTCAAATTATGTGGGATCTAACGTGAACATTTTTTTTCACAACTTAATGTTCATGCAAAATAACATAGAAGCTATTTACACTAATGCCCGGGGCTGTCTCCATTTCACGGTCGCCACATGGCGATCTTCCGTTATCAGAATACTCTTAGCTTCGATGTGTTCTGGCAGAACAACTGTTTTTGGACGAACTCCTTTGAGCTCATAGGCAAGTGAACTACGTCCACGATTGAATTCGTTATACCAGTTTTTACAGTCGCATAGGATGGTGTTACACTGCTAAAAGTCGAACTAAGTTAAGACAGAATGTTGGTTAAAAATGTCAAACTTTATGATGGAAACGTCCAAACCACCGGGCAACACTGAGTGTTGTCAAGGCTAAATACATAAGTAACAACCTACGTATGGAGTTGTTTTATACAAAGATTGTTGAAGTCGAAGATACCGGCGTTCTTTATGAGGCGAAAAAAGTTTCGAAAGTATGTCTCGTCACAGAATATTTTTTCATCTGCAGAATTTCGCCCAAGTTAATATTTGTCAACTCACTTGGTGTTTCACAGATCTTGTTAGTTAAAAATCGAGTGTAAAAATTTTGAAAAATATTAAACAGAAACCGAAAGCAGACTGTCGTAGCAAAACTGTTACAGCTTGGTGTTCGATTAGCGAAATAAATTGACTTTCAATTGCTTCTCAACTCGAACCACTATAAATGGCTAATAGTAATGATGTCAAACGAATCGGTTTCATATGAAGGAAACGTATCAACAAATTTCCTATCGTCATATTTCATTTATTTCATTTTTAAATTTGAGGTTAATAAATTATCCAATCACATAGAACATAATTATTCTCGAACAATTACCAACTCTGAAAACGTATAACCTCTTCAAATAGAACTTTCAAAACATTTTCAATTATGCTGTAGCCAATGGAACGAATAAATAAGAAAATTCGATTTCCACCTAAAAATTCGGGTCACGTATTCGCTGCATTGGAAAGTTCGTCCTCTCGAAATCGTAATACGTATTCTAGCGAACCGACAATGAACGATTAATCCAGCGGTTCACCTTAAACGGTCTCCGAAGATTGATATGTAAATTTTATCCCCCAAGCGACGTTTGGCGATTGAACCTACTTTCGTCCTATTAACAGAAACGACGTAACACAACCTATCAAGATTTGCCTGTCCGTGAGATTGATCTCGAAACTTTTACACAGAGCTACTGGGGAATGATGCTAATATGATCCGGAAAACTGCGAAACACTTGTGCCTATGAGATGATGAGTTTCGTATCAAATCGAAAGCCTGGTTTCTCGAGCTAAAACATTGACCAGAAATAGCATTTTCTGCCCTAGGGTTCCACCGAATGGAATAGACGTGGGAACGGTTCTTTTGTAAAGCTAATCAGTTTTTCCACAAACCTATTTCTTTTCAAGTGGAGGTGGATGGGAACCAAATAATAATATCCTGCACCGTCCCGGGGTTTGTGTTTTATCTCTTTCGACGGATCTTAGATTTCTCTTAACAAAAGGTAGACTTCCATTCACGGTAGCCAATTTATTGAGGATCCATCTATCAAGTTTTGTAAAAATGCAGTGGGACTAAGTTAAATTGGAGTCCTACTATATATTTTTATTATATAAATTGTAACAAGTACACTTACCAAGAAAATTCGAATAATGATGATACGATGATTGGATTATGGCTCCGGTTACCACGACGACCAGCCCTGTGATCTGGAAAACAAAATAGAAATGTTGATTGTGATTATTCTGCATATAAAACAGTAGACACTTTAACAAGCCTGGTTTTAATCGGCCTGGTTTTAATCCACCTAGTGGTGTGATAATTCCTATCACTTGTCATTCAAACAGTCTCAATAAAATATATTTTTTTCGTTAGGATAATTTCTGACATGAACTTTGTGTTGATTTTTAACACAAATTAATTCAGTGTGTTTCGGTTAGTTCAGAACATCCGGACAAATCGAAAAAAAAATTATCAGTTATAATACATTAGAACTTGATCATTGGTTACTTTCTGAAAAAAGTGCGGGTAGACCGCACGTTTTGTCGGTTACGTCACTCATACTACTATATATTCAGAATAGAAAAGAATTGCTATTTGATTATCGACCTGGATTCACAACCCAATAGGTTCACAACCCAAATCGGTTCAGCCATCTCTAAGAAAATTGTGCGGAAAAAATGCGTTTTGTAGGTTACGCCACTTATACAAATATATCTCCTGAACCAGAAGTGACAGCGATTCGAGCTTCGAAATCGATGCTAAACCCAATAGTAGCTTTCAAACGAGCTTAAGCTTGTAGAAATAGATTAAACCATCTCTGAGAATATTGTACGGAAAGAAAAAAATGCGTTCTGTCGGTTATGTCATTTATACAAATATATTTCCTTACCTACAAGGGACAACCAATTGACCTTTGAACTTGATTCACATTCTAATAGTAGCTTTTAAACGAGCTCAAGTTTGTTAAAATCGCATGCACAGATATTCCGCGATATCGTCGGGTTGAGTGGAATGGTAAACCACGATAGGGACCCGGTTTCTCCAGCAATTCTTTTACCTTTCTATAGAGAATGACAAAAAGTCAGAATCGATCAACCAACCGAATCATTATAAGACGAAAGTTGGTCTTTGGATTTTTTTATTTAACTGCAAATGTCATGCATAAATTACGCTTAATAAAACTACATTATTCAATGAGCTTAAATGGAATGTTATATTGTGATATATTCTGCTCTTTAAACTTTTTTATGGTAATAATAGAGGAAGTTTGAAGTTTTATTTTGCTACCAACCGATGGCGGACATACAATTTTCAGACGAGGAACGTTAATATAATTATTTTGATAAAGACCAAACAACCATTGGTCGAAATTATATTGACCGAAGATATAAAACATCTGTTCTTATTTCAGAGATCACCAACACTGAATACATCATTTCTTGCACTTGGGCTCAGTTAAAAAGAACTACCGCAATATTTTCCCTATTTGATATATCAAAGCAACCCGAATAAAAAGCGATAACAAACTTATAACAAAGTAATAGTTCATTTCACTATAATTGCTTAATTAAGCATTATTTTACTATCGAAATGGCAAAATAATGCTTCAATTTGGTATAACCACTCTAATTCTTGTTTACGGCCGAATGCAATACGTTCGAAAGTATATGTCAAATTCGTATTACTGTTTACGTTCGAATTAACCATACTTTTAAGCATCGTACATACATAAGACAATGGAAAAAATCAGTTCAAGAGATTTTCTGAAAAAAAAACTCAGTGACTGAAAAAATCACTTCCGATAATTTCTTCCATGAAACAAGCATCCACAAAACTCTGAACCTCGAAGTTCACAAGTGATTTTTTGTGTCAGCGAAACTTAATGATGAATTTTCTCCCACAGAAACAACGCTAAAAAGATAATCGAAAGGGAGAAGAGTCTCTCCGATGATACTTCGATGCTAAATTTCCTGTACGAAACTTTTCTGCAGTGAGTTTTCTGATCGATGATTTTTTCTGTCTAAAAATCACTTCTGAAATTTTTAGGTCGCGATTTTCGAAATTTTTATTTTTCCCCAACACCGCACAAAAACAACGTCAACTCTATCTCATTTTTTATTTGACTTGTTTTTTGCGTATCGACCATTCGACGAACACATACTTTCGAACGAATGCGAACAAGCCATCCTTGTTCTCACTCGAATGTGTACGAAAGCGCCTCCTGGACAAAAAAAAAAGTATCGGCATCACAGGTAGTGTTTTAGAAAGATTCCAAGCATCAAAGAAGTTACGAATGCTACATAATAGATAAATATTCTATCCAAGACCAATTTCGTTCAAGTCGATTAAGTTTGAAATTGAACTTCGTTCAAATAAAAAGTCTTAGGTCTCAAGTCCGGTCAGTAGTATCTGCGAAAAATATGCTGCATTTTGCTTGCCATCTTGTCACGTTTTCGATAGTCCAGATATTTAGTATATGGTAGAATTTGATGCGTGAAAACTTAAAACCGCGTACAAAAAAGACTGTCCCAGAAAGTATGAACGCAACAAAAAACCGCTGCCATTTCGCAATGGTTCAGAATCTGTCAATTTTTATGGCTGCGTACTGTTGTTCACACTTGTCTCTAACCACTTGTGCAGTTGTTTATTCGTTTTCATTAGTTTGTTTCGAAATGCGTGGACTTTCAGCAGAACAACGTCGAAAAATTGTGTACAAATGGTGCACAGAACGCGGACTGTCACTGAGAAAGATAGCAAAAATGGAAGGAGTAAGTGATAAAGCCGTGCGAAATGCAATCAGGAAGTTCGGTGAGGATAACACCTTTGAGGATAACCCGAAAACGGGTCGAAAAAAAAAGGTCCTGCTAACCATCAGTTGGATAAACGTATACTGAAGGCGTTCGAGCAAAAGAAGGAGGTTTCAATTCGGGATGTGGCCAAAAAAGTGGGCACTTCGGAGTCAAACGTTTTTCGTGCTAAAGAACGTTTGAATCTTCGAACCTATAAGAAGCAGAAACAACTAACACGTAGTCCGAAACAAGAAGCATCGATCAGGCCGAGGGTTCGAAAGCTGTACTATACGATTCTTGCTGGAAATTTGAACTACATAATCATGGACGACGAAACCTACGTGAAACTCGATTACAAATCCTTGCCGGGACCACAATATTATACGGTGCGAGAAGGGCAAGTGTTAAACCAGTCCGAGACATCGATTGAAGTCTTTTGTAGCTGCGGTAAGATTTCGAAACCCTTCATCACCACACAGCGAAATATACATCAAGGAATGTCTACAAACAAACGACTTCTACCCATGATTCGAAGCCACAAGGATCCTGTTGTCTTCTGGCAAGATCTTGCTTCTTGCCACTACTTGAAATCAACGGTAGAATGGTATACTACCAAAAATGTCACTTTCGTCTCAAAAGACATAAATCCACCAAATTGCCCACAACTTCGACCAATTGAGGAATTTTGGGCATTAACGAAGGAACATCTTAGAAAACATGTCTCGGCAGCCGAAACCATTCAACAGTTCGAAAAAGATCGGAAAAAGGTGTCAAAACTTGTCGCCAAGAAGTCTGTACGGAATTTAATGAGGAAATTTCGCAAGAAGGTGCGCCAGCTAGTCTACAATGGTTAAGTAGCAAATATTGAGAATAATATTCTGTTGTTGTAGTCTAATATTATCAGTATATCGAATAAAATTTGAATATCTAACACTTGTGAATTATTTACAGCGAAATCAAAGTGCGTCCATACTTTCTGGGACAGTCTTCATATTCGAATTCTCGCCAGAAAAAAAATGCAACCCTTTTACTATGCCTGCTATACTTTCTTGCTTTCTGCCATGTTTTATACAAAAAAACAAATTTTTCATTTCATTGCAAATCTCCTTCACATTCGAAAGGAAAGCTGTTGGAAATCAGTTAAACTGTTTTCAATGTATTCGAACGGTTGATTCGCAACATTGAACTGACGAATCCAAACCACGGCATTTCGTCTGTATACAAGAATGGAACTTTTCATTCGTATGAATAATGTTCGAATACACGTATCTAAACTGGCACACACTCTAGCGTTTCGAGGGAATTTGAATGATTTCTTCATGGCTTAACATTTTTTTGAAGAAGTTTACTGATTTCCTAATTTGGTGACAGACGAAAAACGAAAACCGACGTCAAAAAACGAATAATAATAACTTTTGTCTTTCTTTACATCGGAGCCTGGGAGACCCATAGTGTTCTATATTATTCGACTCAGTTCGACGAGACCGTCTGTGGGTGTATGTGTGTGCACAATATGATTACCGCTCAATTTTCACAGAGATGGTTAAATCGATGTTAACAAACTTGGGCTCGTTTGAAAGCTACTGTTGGGCTATTGATCAAGTTCGAAGATCAAATGGCTATGACTTCTCATTCCCAAGATATGACGGCACACTTGGCACACGTAACCGACAAAACGCGCTTACTTTTTTACCGCGCAAGTTTCTCGGAGATGGCTGAACTGATTTTAATAAGTCTAGGCCCGTTTGAAAGCTATTATTAGGCCATTGATCAAGTTCGAAGATCAAATGAATTCGACTTCTGGTTCCGGAGATATTATGGTATAAGTGACGTAAATATAAGAGTATCAATATTTGGGATCACCTCTTATTTCGTGAAACGATAGAGCTCAACAGTTTAAGCACCTCGAAGTTCCATGCAAAATTTGAGCTAAATCGAATATGGGTAAGGGGTGCCCGGCGGTTAAGGTTTGAAAAAATCATCATCATAGCGGAGGTTTTAGTCGAATCGAGATACCTTAAGCCACCCCTGATTCCACATATGACATGACTACAATCTGTGGCAATATGCCTTCCGTACAAATTTTTTGTCGCTTTTGTATTGATTTTACAGATTTCGACTGTAATTTGAACTCGGCTAGCAAGTGCTACTGTATGAATTGACATGCCCCATTTATTCAAATATGTGCTTCTGTGGCTCAGTCGATTGGCGGACATACTTTGTGACCTATTGATTCTCGATTCAAGTTACAGTCGCGATCGATTTGTTATTTTTCATTTCGTTGAATTCCAAACCATGTAATTTTGAAATTGCACAAAGTAAATGTGTTTGAAAAGAAAACGTTCATTTTAAGAGATGTGAAATCACAAGAATGTTTCAAAATGGGAGGTACATATTACATTCCTTTAGCGGAATTTATCAGCCGGTTTGTAAAACAAGTACCCTATGCGTTACACTACCAACTTAACAGATGAAAATTCGGTCAATAAATTTTTCATTTTCTTTCGGCTTATCAGTGCTTGAGTATTTCATGTTAAACTGCTACGAAAAAATGAATTAACAAAAAACTATTGATAATTTTTATTCAATATATATTACACTAAAGCTTTTTTTTATGCAAATTTACGTACCGCATAAAAAAAGACCGCATAACTCTGAAAATTCGCATAAAAAACCGCATAACTCTGACACTTTGCATAAAAAAAACGCATAAATCTGAAAATTCGCATAAAAAAACCGCATAACTCTGAAAATTCGCATAAAAAAACCGCATAACTCTGAAACTTCGCATAAAAAAAACACATAACTCTGAAAATTCACATAAATAAAGTCGCGGAAAAAAAACCCCATAAAAAAGACCGCATAAAAAAAGATCTCACTATATAATTTTAGGGCACACTGTTTAAGCTCTAAGATGCCAAGGGTATTTTCTAATCTTAATTAAAACTAGAAAAGTATCATTATGTAATGTAGTATCGGGGTCGGGGATTCTCAAGAATCCAGCTTTCAGCTGGCGATCGGTATTGGCCGGTGAATTGAATATAGCATGAGAGCCTTCCAGATGGCGTTGGTAAATGTATGTTGGCCGCATCCTTCGGTCCGTGTGGGTTCGCGGGAAACACCCTCAGGCTATGAAGGCCCGCATGTTGGTCATCGACTGGAGCGGTCTTCCGTGGGCGAAACTATTGATAATGTTATTTTAGTGTTAATTGGTCTTTTAGAATCCGGCTTGACTCACATTTTTAACCCACTTTAACACACAAATGAATGCTTTAACCGAAAAGACAGAAAGGCTAAAGACTAGATTCGACCTATCCACATGAGAAAGTCAAAAACAATCAAAATAATTTAAACAATGACAGTTTTGTCTTTTCCAGTATTGAATTGCATTCAATTGCAGAAACGACGCAGAAGGGCACAAACAAAAAAAACTTTGTGAGTATAAAAAGGTGCCAGCATATCTTATAACCGCACTCATTTGGAACTTTCCCTTTGTCATATAAGTACGAGAAGAAGAAAATGAATGAATGAAAACTTCGACGATCGCAGCCGTGCTCGGGCGGAGAATTGAAAATATTAAATCCGAAGCGAAACGAGCAAAGGTTGCTGACGATGCGGTGGACTGCTTTCCGCTTTGTAACCTGGATAAAGGATGTCGGTCGGAAAGTGACTTTCAGAAGTTGGTTCTTTCCAGAAAGGGCGGCTATCGGAAAGCACTACGGCAACCACATGGTAGTAGTAGTAGTACTTTTTTTTATTGCATTTCAGACTGTGCTCCACTGTTTTTATCCTTCGGGAAAACTCATTTCATGCCACAGGTTGAAAACTATTATACTGCAGCTCATAATTAAAAGTTTATTTGTCATCTGTATGTTGAAGTCACTTTGCACCGTATTGGCCTGTCAATGCAAGTCTCGTGTAGCAGCAAAATAGAGTTTCATATTTTCAAACTTTTGATTTTCTGCGCACTTTTATGAGAGCTAAGAAACAGTTTTAAATCGGTGCTGTTTCAAATTTTATCTGGCTTTATGAATAATGAACATAGATTGTAAAATGTTGCAATAATATCTATTTCTATTCCATCATTAAGGTGACCGCTACGGCCTATTTGAAAAAAAAATGCATTCTTTTGTAACCACTAAACTGTTTCCATATATTTTGTAGTACCGATTAGTGCTTCGTTCCTCGTTCTCAACGCGTTATCCGTTTATTATGGATGCATCTGAGCCTGCTCCATCATATGTTCTAATAGAAAATGGTAAAATCCGTTTATTACAAATTAGATTCAAGTGGTTACGAGTCAATTCTGCCAAAGCCTACTCGTTGTGTGCGAGAACAGACATGAAAACAAATCAAATGAACACATATCTGCTTTCACATATAATAACACACCTCGCATTCAACAGTTTGAGCTTTACTAGGAAAGAGTTTACGATTAATACTATTTTCATAGCTTCCGTGAAAAACACTGTGCTTTCTGATTCGAATTTGTCCGAAGATTTTCTAGCAGAATAAAAATAATATATGTATAATTCCAGAAGGTGGAAAACGTTTCCAGTTATTTGAAATCGATTTTTTCAAGAAACACTGTTTCCTTAATTTAATTTAGAAATAGTTTTTAATCTTGACTATTAAGTCTTCAGATTCAGTGTCCTCGAAGGATAACGCAAAAGAATTTCTTTTTAAAACTAAAGTTTCTGGAAGCAACCAGTTTCACATTGCCGGAACAATCGCTAGATTTTACCCAAAGCACGAAAATAAACAGGGTGCAAAATTTTTTGCATAAAACATCAGAACATGTTACTGAATCGAGAGAAAAAAAACGGTACGCTGATTGAATTGTAGATGTATAGAATAAAAATCTGTTTTTATTCACCTAGTGGTGCTATAATATCTTTCTCGTATAACTCATATCTCATTAATATTCTTAAGGGATCCTTAATTTTTTTTTGAATATTGAATAGGAACAAAAAACTTTGTTTGGGCATACATTAGCTCAGCCATCTCAATTTTAAACAGTTTTAACCCAGGTTAATAGCATTTTTTTGTTTTTTTTTTTTGCATTTTCGCTCTAAATGGTGGTTTAAAATTTTAAACACATATTATTCTGTTGTTTCGGAACCACAAGTGAAATCCGTTCAATGGCCAAAAGCATTCTATTTTTATATACGTTGACCCTTTTGTTTGAGTCTAAGTTTTGAGTTTTACTACTATTTCCGGTACTTCCGGAACCGGGAACTGTTTTTGAGAAAATGACAAGGATTCCATTTTTGAGTTTTCAACTACTATTTCCGGTACTTCCGGAACCGGAAACCGGCATAGCTGAAATCGGTTCGTTTGATCAGCAGCTATAATTAGATACAGTTTTGAACCAAATTTAGAAGGATTTTTACGTGTTTTTGCATTATCGCTTAGGTTACAATTTCATACATAGGGTATGTCCGGAACCGGAAGCTGGATCTAGACAAAATTCTACATTAACTTATGGAAACATAATACTTTTCATTTGAATCTGAATTTGCGAAGATCGGTTTAGACGTTTCTGAGAAATTGGAGTGATCCGGTATACTTAACGCTCGTATCCGTACTGTATTTTACAGTATTGTACTGTATTTTTGACCCAAATACTGCGTACTGTTTTTTACCAACATATGTGCTGCATTTTAATTTGTACTATATTTTTACATTGAAATATACTGTATTTTCACACTAAAAATTAAAACAGAATTTTAAATCTTTAACGCATCGAATATCGATTTGTGATAGAACAAAACGTCAGAAAGAACAGTGACAACACGTAGCGAATGTAAATGTAAGTACATGCAAATAACATTTTTTTCATTAATCATTCTTGTTCAGAGCGTGTCACAACATTCTAGCGAAATGTTGATGACTAAAAACTAAGAAAAATGTCTGAACCAAGAAAAATCATACGCTTCTAAAAAAATGTTTGATAAATAATTTCCTTTTTTTAGTTTTTGTCGAACTTAAAAATAATTTGATAATTATTTACTGTTTGTTTAGTCTTGTTAAGGCGTAGAGCCGTATTGAGTTAGTTTTACATTTGATCAGTATCTAACAGATTTTATTAAATGATATGCGAATACAACTGCGAGATGGAAACTACAAAAAAGCTACCACCGAGACGGGACTCGAACTCGTAGCTAGTTCCTATCCGGGGAAATCGTTTTACCAATTACCTACCCTGTATGTGAAACACACAAAAAGCAGACTTATTGAGGGTTGAAACAACTGGCGGAGGGGTTGCTATAAAAAAATGACTACACATGAACGACGTGGCACCCGAGCACAGCTGAACATGCTTTTTCTTGGTTCAATTAGATTGTTTCTTCGTGTCTTTGACATGGAGGATAGTTTAATTGGCAAAACGATTTACCCGGATAGGAGCTAACTACGGGTTCAAGTCCCGTCTCTGTGGTGGCTTTTTCGCGGTTTTCATTACATAGTTGTATCCATATGTCATTTTTTAAATCTGTTTTTCTCGTAAGATGCTGATCAAATTTATTTGTCTTTTATTCATTATTTTTAGAAAATGCGTACTGTAAAATGTACTGTTTTTTCAAAGTCGATGTACTGTATTTTCTTGATTTTTACGCCAAACGTACTGTTTTTCGTCAAAAATAATATACGAGCGTTAGGTATACTCAAAGTCAACGTATTTGGTCATAAACTAATCCTACCTGCCTAATTGCAGAATTATACGGCTAATCAAATTTATTTGGCTTGATTTTTCGTGTAATGCATCAAAGCACGCTGTTACCATAACACCTTTCACTTAAGCCTAACTTTGTGAAAATAAGGCATCTCAGAGAAAATCAAGTAAGTTCCGTTTCGAAAGTTCCGGAACAGGAAACTGAACAGCGGTATTGCCGGTATAGGTTCGTGTGGCCAGCAACTAACATAACCTACAAATTGAAACAGTTTTGAACCAAATTAAGAAGAATTTATCCCTTTTTCGCATAGTCATAAGGAGTTTATCGAAAAGTAGTTAGCAACATTGATTATTGGATAAAAAGCGAAAAAAACATATTTTAACATCAGTTTTCGATATATTGTAGAAAAATTACATTTTTAGCATTTCACTGATTATATTGAAGAAAATCCAAGTTTCTGTAAAACGCTCGCACTTTGGACTTGACATTCTTCATTAAATTCTGCACAGTTACTGTTGTGACTTTCCTGGTAGCAGCTGTCCAGTTTTTTTTAACTCCTGCATGTTTCGGGACACTGTACCTTCCTTCCGAAAGAGCCGCTTGACAATTGCCCAATACCTTTCAAATGATGCCTTTTTCCACGAATTGTACATTATTTTTTTGACAACCACTGTAGAACGGAGTTGGCGTAGTGGGCTGAAGCCAAATCAGGCCAGAAGAGAGGAGGAGCCTTATGCTTTCTGTACAGTGGCACCATTCTCTACCACAGGTACAAATTGCTTGCCAGACCAACACCTTCTGTCCAAACTTTTCCATCGCCACCGTGGTGTCAGCATCGTCCAGGTCCTGGTACACCGATTTCGTATAATATTGCGGTCCGGGAAGCGCTCGAGAGTCTTCCTTGGTGTAGGTTTCGTTGTCGATCAGGATGTATCCGTCTTTATTCTGTAGAATCCGGTTATACTGTTTTCGCGCTCTTGTTTTGGCCTGAACTTGCTGTACCAGGGACTTTTTCGGCACCTTCTGTTTCTTCTACGTTTTCAGGGAGTTCCGAACTTTGATCCGTTGAATCATCCCGATGCTGGTGTTGAACTGCTTGGCCAAATCCCGCGTCGACGCTGGTTAACATGTAAACAAACATGTCATAGCAAAACACGCTGCAAAAAATTAAGCCATTTCTGAGTAATAACTGTTTGAATGTTACTAACTACTTATCGATACACTCCTTACTCAAGCACACACGCATTTTGCGATCTCGACGACCTTATTCGAATGGTATATGACACTTGGCCCTCGGAGCCTCGGTTGAAAAGTCGGTTTTCTCAGTGATTTTATATCCTTTCTATATGAGAAAGGCAAAAAATTCGGAGTGTTATATTTACATGCGCAAAAGTTCGTTACAATCTGTCAAGTGGTTATCGAAAGGCCTTCCAAGCAAGAAGTGCTTCAACAACTGAACTTGTGCGCGGTTGTGGAAAATCCGAATGTGGATCGTGAAACAATTGACAATCGACCATACGACCGTGTCTCGTGTGGTGAACTCATTTAACGTTCAGCGAAGAAATGCAACACTGTGAACGCAGGGAAGATGAGGGATTTCTTCAAGTACAGTCCGAACCTTTTGATTCGGGAGAAGGTCAAACAGGTCAATTCGTCCCTTTGGTTCAGCCAGGAAGCTGCACCGCGATTGTTTGGTTAAGCTGACATGCATCGTAATGGACGGCGAGACGTCCATTAAAACGGACGCGCAAATCCCCGGCCCAGTGTTTTCCGTCGGCAAGTCCCGCCTTAATGATCCGGAGAAGTTTCGGAAGAAGAAGGTCAAATAATTTGCCAAGAAATACTTGGCGTAGCAGGCGATCTGTAGGTGATGCTACTCCGTTATTGATCAGAACCAATTAAGCTTGCAGCATGTTTTTCTGAAACAACTTGCTTGGGAATAACACGTAGTTTCACATTGTGTAAACTGCATTGATCCCTGCATGCTGATCAATACCGACGCCGGCTACGTCCGAATGCAGATCTATTTAGGAAAGAAGGATTGTTAGGTCAATGCATGTTGCTACTAGAAACCGAGGAATCCTCAGCATTTCCACAGGCATCACAGGAAGGGGATTTTTGTAAGTCATGAGTTTATTGCTCTGGGTAGCCGGCTACCGAAAATACGTTCCAATTTTTGTCGGGTTTTGTATTAATATATGCTTCCTACTAAAATACGAAATTCCTTCCGAAACTTTAAACAACGCGAGATAACTCTGATAACACCGAAAATGATATGGAGATTGCGCTTCGATCGGTTGACATTTTTTGATTTTGGGCGGTAAATTCCCAATTTCCGTCGCTTGAAGATTTTTTTTGTCTCGCGAATCAGCATTATTCAATAAATAACATTTTTAAAACTGTTTACTAATCAACACACACTTGCCAAAGCAGCACTATCTCTCAAAATAACTGCGTTTCGACCAATTACTTTACTATAAGTTGTTCGATACACATTGAAATTAGACTTTTTCGAGAGCAACACTTAGGTATCGCATCGTACTCCCAGTGATGCCAACACTCCTCTCCATAACATCAACGGTCAAATATATGGTCCAACGAAAGTGACACTGTATTTTGGCCGGAACTGACATTGTGCAATTATACGAGAGCGGTGATGGAGTGGTAGGAAGCCATCCAGTACCGAAGGAGGCCAACCCGTCAAACTCGCCAGAACTTGGCCCAATAAGAAAATTCTGGGCAATTGTAGAGGTCCTTATCTGGAAAAGTCCGGGTGGTAAATATACCAAATTTTAGTCATATTTCCTGTCTAAGCCCTCAATAGTCAGCTAGCTATGACACAAAATATCTCGAGTTATGAGCTCAGACTATATGCAGGCATGTATACTTGAAGCATTTCACATGTATCAGTCTTCTAACCATTCTTGCTAAAAGTAATGCAGACGGGATTTAATAACTTTCGGACGTAAAGCTCCTTTTTTGAAAATAATATTCAAAAACTGAAGCTATAGAACTTTCACCTTTCCGCAGAAGGCATGATAGATTCATTAATGGTTGCTGTACTTTCATTTGGACATTTGTCACTGTAATTCCCGCTCCATATTTTACAACAAATAAAAGACAACAAATAATTGTGGTTAGAAATGGTGGATCATGTAATGTAATGCTGTGCAATTAAATTTTCATACAAAGCAACTCATTGTACGTTGAGGGAACGATTACATCAAAGATGTGGTTTTCATATACTCTTTTACCCAGTAGGAAACTATGGAGCCGTTCGTTTCGTACCATACATTGATGATCTCTATTCAGTTGATTCAGTGAAATATTCCGATTTAATGAAAAACTCTGTATAAAGTTGACGGATCACGAGAAGAATACCTTCTTGTAAATCCATCAGTCCGTTCGGAAGTGATGCGATAAAAAACAAAAATCAATTCATTTTGATACACGAATAGTTGTGTCAATTTGTTTTCCAGATACTGTCATGAGCCACGTGGTCCCTTCATCATGTTTCATGCAAAATAAATGAAAGAACGAAAAACCCACGAATAATTTTTGTCATAAACTGAATACCTTTACATCGTGTCTGTGCCGATTGAACATGTATACCATCATCCCACACAGAAATATGCAACATGCCATGTATTCCCACTAACGCTACAGTCTGTATCCAAGCATTGTTTTACATCTCGGGGGATGGATGCAATGTACTTGTGCTTGTTTGGATCTGTTCGGGATAAATATGCTGCATGTATCGTATGTTGATGCACCTCGATATGTGGAAAACGAATCCTAGTGACAGATTAAAAAAAATATTTTCAAAGTTTCCGATCCATCTTTCCGATGCACATAAAATCCGTTACAACCATGGCGACGAGTATCAATCCATCCAGATTGTCTCAAAACCATTTGTTATCTCTGCCTTCCATCGCTGGTGGCCTGCCCTAATCGAATCGGGAACCATCTGGGAAATTGTATGACGATCACCATGAGATAATTTATCATAGGGATGTGAATCACGTGCATGCATTGGGGCTCGTTTAAAGCCATAAAAACGGGTCCGGTCGCAGCCTGTATATTTTTTTGCAGATTGCAAAAGAATGCAATGAAAATTTCACACAATTCAGAGAATATAAATTGAAGGTCGTAACTCTTATAATAGCCGTTTCTCGATACAACGTGCGGAAATGAGTGCGAATAACTATTTGATTTATTGCAAAGTAGAATAACGTTTCGAATCGGTTCACCCAAGTGACCATAAAAATACTATCAGACGATTACAGTTTGTATTTTGTTAACTAATACTTTATTTCTTTCCTCACAAACTAGCAGTCGTTTGTTTGAGCTTCGACCTAAAGAGATTTTTGCGTCAGTAGAATTACAGTACAATAGATATGAACTTGTTCTTTATACAGACAAAGATGAGCTGCAAAATCTGTTGAAACAGAAGATCATGTGCCGCACAGGAATTTAGTTCACGGCTTAACAAGACATTTTTATGTTTCGTTCGACTGAAAATTGAGCAATAGATAAAATATCCAACGAAGGGTTTGGTGGATGGTCCTAGTAACTAAGTAACTAAGAAACGTAGCTACTTACAGATAAAAATTGTATCAACAATTATTAACAAAATTAGTCGACAGTTTCTCTAGGTGGAGTTTTTCTAAGTGAACATCAATGAAACCTCTATCAAAAATGCAGGCATTAATTCTGAAGTTTAAGGTTAGTTTCCGGTAAATCACTTGATGACAGTAGAGAATTTGAGAATGTCAATTTCTTTTCTTGACAAATTACAGTAGTCTGATTTCTCATAGTTCAATGGGTTTCAGTTTTGATTACGTTACGATACAAATTCGAAAAGTAAGGTCCGTTCGCTTATATTCCAAAATCGTCAAGTTGTAACACGTGTCAACTTATGCATATCTTATGTACGTACACTACTCGCCCTGCTATTGCAGGAATTGTTTCGGTTTAGTAGTAATTTGCGTATCTGTGCGTACAGCAAACAATTTTCGGCATCTGTGAAGTTCACGTTGTAATAAAATTCCAGTATGCAGAAGGATCTTCAGCAGCTGAAACTCATCGAGAATTATGCCTTGTTCATGTACCTACTGTAGTTGGGTGGAGGAAAGATTAATGGTATTTGACGGTTACGGTTACGGCTTGTTGATCGGGATACCATTACAATCCTACGAAGATTGGGGCATTATTTTACCAATCGCCTTTTCGTTCATTGACTCATTGTCGATGCTGATTCAGATGTCTGAAATGTGGTTGTAGACTGATTTCTTTTCTCGTCTTGATTATTTTTCGAGATGCTGGTGTCGATGTTAGCAAGGCACGTCTGCTATAATTCTTGCAAATGGTAGTTTAGACGGTAAGAGTATTTTATGGTTGTCAATTACACTTGGTGAAAATGCCTTTTTGTCCAATTTTTCGCAAAGGTTGGTATAGAGAGCAAGTTGCTCACTACATCGGCATGTGGCCAGTTGATTTTCGTAGGTTACTAGTGATTTACATGGATATTTTATGTCTCCGTATGGCGAGGTACCTTTTGGAACATAATCCTCGCATGCGTTTGTAAGGCAATCAAACACTCGCACTTCAAATGCACATTCTTTCACGCACACCGAGTCATCATTTTTCAATTAAAAAAACATTTCTATAAAGGACAATTAGTTTAACCAAATGCGCAGAAAATAATTCTCGATTTCAAATTGTCCTATCAGAATATAACAGTTTTTTGTTAAACTTGTTAACTTTCATTTTCAACTAAGGAGTGTATCGATAAGTAGTTAGCTACATTCAAACAGTTATTACACTGAAATGGCATAATTTTAAGCAGCGTGTTTTGCGGTGACATGTTTGTTTACATGTCAATAACAGCTGCGCAATCGATTGGTTTCTGTACGGTTTATCGTTTCAATGATGAGTCGAATTGATCCGGAAACGCGAAAGAAAATTCTGCACACTTGGAGCTCAGAAAGTGGTGTCACGTAAAACGAAATTGCAAAACGGGTGAAAGTGCACCACACCAGTGTCAAAAATATTATCGAGAAGTTCGGTAAGACCCTTTCCTTGAAGGATTTGCCCCGATCCGGTAGGTAAACGGGTCCCAGCCAGCCCGGCCGGGACTTAAAAGTGGTTGAGTACATCAGGAAAAACCCATCGGCGTCGACGCGGGATTTGGCCAAGCAGTTCAACACAAGCATCCGGATGATTCAACGGATCAAAGTTCGGAACTCCCTGAAAACGTACAAGAAACAGAAGGTGCCGAAAAAGTCCCTTGTACAGCAAGTTCAGGCCAAAACAAGAGCGCGAAAACTGTATAACCGGATTCTACAGAATAAAGACGGATGCATCCTGATCGACGACGAAACCTACGCCAAGGAAGACTCTCGAGCGCTGCCCGGACCGCAATATTATACGAAATCTGTGTACCAGGACCTGGACGACGCTGATACCACGGTGGCGATGGAAAAGTTTGGGCAGAAGGTGTTGATCTGGCAAGCAATTTGTACCTGTGGTCGTCGATTTTCTTCACGAAGGGCACAATTAACGCCAAGGTGTACGAGGAAGAATGTTTGAAGAAGAGAATGCTGCCACTGTACAGAAAGCATAATGCTCATCCTCTCTTCTGGCCGGATTTGGCTTCAGCCCACTACGCCAACTCCGTTCTACAGTGTTTTTTTTCGCTTTTTTATTCAATAATCAATGTTGTTAACTACTTTTCGATACACTCCTTATAACGGTATAATCTTGCATTTATCAATAGTTGTATATAAAAATTGTGTTATATCATACTCTATGTAAACAGGAAATGATTGCCGATAGTAACTGAGAGAGTAGGTAAACAAACCAAGACCATCATTGGCGGAAAGGACCATCTAAATGATACTAGTTCTAGTTGACGATTGTTCGAACTCCAATCCGGAAGCATTTTTAAAGTGATTACATGTCGTGACACTTGAAATGCAATGGATCTGTACGCTGAAAATAGTCGAAATGCTGCAAAGTCTGTTGGGAAAGAATGATCAAATTCCACTAAAGGAATAAAATACAAAGGCTTTGCTTTTCACTTTTTTCTAATGTTTATTTTCAAATGAATGCATATAGTACTGTCAGTTATGCTCAGCTGAATTGACTGCATTTTTTTAGCTCAATGTTCATTTTGTTTCTCAATGTTTACATTATATTGCTTTTGTTGTTTGTCGTCCGGAAACAGTACACGGTTTATAACTGTAATGAACGAGATACGAATTCGAACTGATCAAGTGGCGAATAAAAATTTGCATGCCACTGCATTTGATCCGTAATACAAATACCCTTTTAAATCAACCTAGTGGTGTGATAATGCCTTTCTCTTATCATTCAAATAATCTCATTAAATCATAACTATGGCTACTGCTTCTTTTCTCTCCCCATTGAAGTTCTCATACATACATACTTTCATTAAGCAAATGGTTGATAAAAATTAAGGAAGATCCAATAATTACCAGATAAATTCGGGTAATTCACAAAAGTGTCCTTTGCTAAGTGTCGCTCAATAGGTAACACTTCTGGAACAATATGTCATCTATGAGAAAATTGAGCAAAAAGAAAAGAAAGTGCTGGATGTCGGAAGTGTCAGCCATTAGCTCTTCGAACTTGATCAATAGCTCGAAAGTAGTTCGACAAAATAATAACGAATATTATATTGAAAGGTTCGCGCAAGACATCCAGAAATAATATCGATGGGAGCCGAACTTCGGTCTGCTTCCCGGCCAGAAGTTTTATGAGGATCCTTAAAATTGGTTTTTGCATCAGAAAATATTTTTGATTTGACAAGCGCTTTGCATCTGCAGTTGTCGTATGTTCGAGCCCCGACCTGGAAGGATTCTTAGTGTCAGTAGGATTCATAGTACTAGCCATGCAATGATTCTGTACGCTAAGAATCGGCTGCGAAGTCTGTTGAAACAGAAAAGCCAAATTCCACAAAATGAATGTAATGCCAAGACTTTGTTTTTTGCATCTGCACTCAAAACTTAAGTTGATTTCAAATTTCCAAATATCATGTTCTATTAGTTTCCATAAGAAATTTCAGAACAGTAAGAAATAAATCACTCGCAATTCATAGAAACATAATTCATCAAATAAAAGATGCTCACTGACAAAAACTGTTTTGGGAAATTAGACAAACGAATCAAACACAGAAAAAATGAATTTTACAGGAGACCTGATTCGGAGAATTCCATTCGCAATGACTTTGTGTCTATTTTGAATGAGTTTTATAGGCTCAGGCTATAATTTGCTCTCGGCTACTGAGAGCATGAATGGATATGAACCATTTATCTATTCAGCAGATGTGTGTTTCTGTGGTTCAGTCGATTCAGTATGTTACGCAATATGTGTTCTAATGATTCTCGGTTCAAGCCGGGGTCGCCCACCGATACTTTGGGTTTTTATTTCATTGAGTTTCAAGGCGTGTAATTTTAAAATCATACATGTATGTACGTAAATTCTTGTGAGCTGCGACGCTTTATTTATGTGCATCTTGTTACACGTAAAATTACAAGATTCGTTCGATCTGTGAAGAAGGAATTGGTATATCACAAGTGATCCAACTTCTGCTGGTACGATATAAGTACATTACCAACAACGCTAATTTAATCTCGATAAGGAACACAATGTACACTATTTATTACAATTAATTAACTAATCCATTGTACACAATTGATTGATTCATTAGAGCGGATTATTAACCATTTTCAAACGCTCTACTCCATCAAAACCGCTCCGTTGTTGATTGGAATTTCTCTGTGACAGCAGATTAGTCAATGCGGGATTAAATCGAGCTGCGAAATTCGCAATTAAACGACGACGACGGTGGCAAACGGGAACTGTGAACGTATTTGGTGTGGTTGAACAATACGTTCCCGGAATTGAATACATCTGCTTCTGTGGTGGAACCAGCAATTGTTTGCAATCCATTTATATGCAAATTGAAATAATGCTAATCAAAGTATCAAGAGCTGCAGAACAGTGATGATTCGACGATTTCGGTGTTGTTTAATAAAGCGTTGAATAAATTCTTGATTGGTTGTTTGATGGTAGAATTTTTGAAGATATTCTGGTATACAGGTAACACAACAACACCCAACTAACGAATGAAACGTTTCTGCTCATGTGCAACAACAACACAGCCACAAGTATAAATGTTCACGAAGATTTCGTGTTTCATTTCATGCATTTATTTCCTTGACACGACTCAAGATCCTATGAGCTATGCAAAGCAAACTTATCATTATACATTATATACAAATAAAAGCAAACAACGTATTTATTTATTCAATTCCGAAATATTATTATTTGTATGGCCACATTTTTTCTAGAGAAAATTCTAGGGTATTTGGTTAACATATCGCCTCTTCGTCCATATTTTCGTCATTATATTGTAATTATTGTAGTCGTATGAATTATCGCTCGGATACTTTGATCTCTTGCAGTTCCAACTAGTCATTCCTAAATTTAATGAACGTCTTTCTCTTCCTTCAGCAGAATGATTTACTCTAACTTGAAAATATTTATTCAATCAGATTCCATAACAGGTAATCTATCCGTCTGACCTAGAAACATGATATCGCAATCATTTCCGAATCTGCAATACCGGAGGGGCTGAATCCCGAAGATCAACAGTCAGTATCATTCGTCTAGCATATAGATGTGTGTCGCATACTTTCACCATTATCATCATCATCATCATCATTCCAAACTGAATCGAGCAAGGACTACCGAAGCCCTTCCTATAATATGGGAAAATGGATTTAACGCAGATTTTCCTGTGTAAAATCCTGTTGGTGGAGAATTTTCCGACGCGAAAACTAAAGCAGATCGAAAACCCGTTGTATGGTTGGTAAGCAGTAAGCTTCGATTCAATGAAGAAATTCATCTATTGATAAATTTCAATCAATCCTGTGATATACTGCGCAAACATGGGGTTGTATTTCCACATTTCTACTTATCATGATTTGTGACTCTATGTTAGTAGCCACCCATAGAAGTGCAGTTCGGTAACGGTTGATTTCAATGCCCGGATGGCTGAATTCGATGTTTAACATTCAACTGGACTTTGAGCTGAAAACTGATTTTCATTTGATTACAACGATTTTGCGTTTCTCAACACAGTGAACATCCAACGATAAAAGGCTAAAGGGATCTGTTTCGAACTCTTTCAGATTATCTTTTTTTTCTAAACATTATGTAGTAATTTCATTGGATTTGAATTCAATTTGCAAATCTAAAAAAATAGTCTAATGAATTGGATTAAATGGATGGATAAAAAAAACAGGTTAAACAAAATAATTGAATAAAATTGCTTAAGAGAGTTATCTCAACTTGGCAACGTAAAACATACAAACAAAAATAGAAGAAAAACCGTACATGTTCTTGTTTCGTTCTTATAAAAAATAAAACATTTATAAAATTAAATAACTTTTTTTTAATGGAAGGGATCACTTACTGTCCATTTAAACGATAAGCCGTTAGATGGCTATCAAAACGAAAAACAAAGCAACAATAGGGGAAACTGAAGCAAACACGCCCAAGGAGAAAAAACGCTGCCAGAACATTATAGATGAAACTTTTATATCAATAAACAGGGTGGTCCAGATAAACGATTTAACTAAGTAGCAATTTTTGTTACGGTCAAGGCAGCGAAAATAACAGAAAATAAAAATTATTGGTGATCTAAGATCACTGCTGATCTGAAGATCAATGATCTCGTACATAAAAATATCAACACTGTTCCCATCACATGTGATCTTAGCCAAGGAAATCGTTCATCGTTGTGAACTCACAACTGATCTGGTCTCCAAGTGGTTTTGATTTTTGTATGATCATGATCATGTCAAGCCGAGATCAGTAAAGATCTAAATTGTAAAAAATCACTACTGATTCGATCGGAAATGATTGATGTTGAAAATCGTTTCTGATGTGGTCAGCACGGATGGGTAAGCAAATTAGCGAAATTAATAAATTTACCAAGTATGAGTATTGAAAGATGATGCATTCAAACGTTCGAACTAAAGTTATGCAAGGATAGTTTTGATCCATTTATATGAGATTGGATGCACAAATCGCTGGGAACTATCAAGTTCATCTGGTCGGTCGCATCATGCTTCGGGATGTATTTGAAAATTACTGAGAAATAAACCATCAAATAACATGAACATATATCCAGTGTTGATTATTGCTGAAAATTTGACAGAAGCTGCTCGATTTTTATCTATATTGTATACAACGTTTTCAATCCGGTAGAAGATGCTACAAGAATTCGAGTCTCTCAATGCATGAACCTCGAGAGAATTTTTTTACATTTCTTCGCTCCACTTCATACTCTGAGTATTTCGTGGCCCTTAAAAAAAATTCAGTCTGATAATGATCGCCGTTGTGTGGAATTTACCAAGAGAGAATCGCAAGTTGACAATTATAGCAGAAAATCGAATCGATGATTCGACTTGATGATTCTCATACTAGGTTGCAATATTTAAAAACCCTTGTGTGGAGCATTCACTTACATTTTCATAGACACAAATTATACAAAGGTTATATGCACATAGTTAAAATAAGCGGCAATAGTAAGATGATTCTATCGCAATTATCCACTGCCCATACAGAATCGGATCGCGAAACGAGAATAAGCGACCGTTTGTTGCTTCAGAGAGAATCCCCACAGCAGCGTGCTAGCCGTTGATTCTCCGACGGTTCACCGAGACAAATTCGTTCTAGCACTGGTGTCTATTCTATGTTAAATGTACCATGCCGGCTTTTTGTTGTTGCGATGATTCAATCGTGGAAGAGTTGCGAGTGAGCTTTCTTTGATACGATAAAAGCCATCCTTGCATATATCTGTTCTTTACGTTTCGTCTTAGACTCGTCAGTGCAGAGCTGTTCAAACTGAACTGCTTATTGCAAACTTAAACAGTTCAATTCGAACCGCTAAGCAGACGTAAAGTTAATGCTATTTGCAAAACACTTATATATTTGGTACCGAAGTACCACGTCTTTCCTGACGTGCCGATCGAAAACGTTGTTTCCGGCTTATTCTGGCCGATGCAGGTATGGTCATTTAGGGGTTAGCCTATGTTTGTGCTTAGGGCACATAACAGTTTTAACTGTTCTTTACGTTTAGCAGTTCAAATTTCAAATTCGAAATACTTCGGTACCAAATATATAAGTGTTTTGCGAATAGCATTAACTTTACGTCTGCTTAGCGGTTCAAATTGAACTGTTTAAGTTTGCAATAAGCAGTTCAATTTGAACTGCTCTGCACTGACGAGTCTAAGACGAAACGTAAAGAACAGTTAAAACGGTTATGTGCCCTAAGCACAAACATAGGCTAACCCCTAAATGATGAACATATATGTTGTGATTAATAATAATTATAATAATAACTTGTTTAATCACAAAGCTTATTATGCAGGTTGCTGATTAATTTTCCTTATTTAGCTTGAATATCATACACAGAAGTAACAGGAGTGAAAAATTTTGCTACGCCAACTCAAACGCAGCGCCTGCTGTGTTATTGAAACTTTCAAACCCTGCGCTCCTGTTACTTCTAAATATCAAATTCAAGTCGAATAGCATTTTATTGGATTTAATTTAATTAAAATGGTGCATGAACATCACCATCATCAGCATCAACCAGGCTGGAAGTAAAACAAAGTCTTTTCTCGCTACAATCACTATTTGGTGTGAAATAAGTTTTCAGTAATTTTGCATGCATAATGCATTTCACGCAGCCCACCTCGGTTCCATTCCAAGCCCCGCACATAGGGTCAGAAAGTTTTTCTGGTCCGAGAAAGCCGAATGACCCTAAGATTAAAACTTTTATAATCGAAACAAAAAAAAAGTAGTTTTGAAAAAAGTAATTGAAAGTTGTTTTGAAAAATTTAATTTATTTATGTTTCAAACATTTCATGCGACTGCGTAATGTGTTCGCAATATTCAAGCCAACAAATTGTTTTCTACGTTACATTTTCATTATTTCATTATTACGTTGCCAAAACCAACCATAGGCTATCTGAATCAGTGCAGTAATTGTATGTTATAATCTTGTAATACCTTTGTTACTGTTGTATAATCAAAGCTTTGCAACTTCTAATACACTTATTTTCAACTAGTAGCTAAAAGCATGGCTGTGCTTGAATATGTGTTTGAAATAGATGTTGTGCTTGGAAACCTAAATAACTGTTTACTAACTAATTATGTTATGAAGAAAAACCTCGTTTTAACTAGTGTAACAAACAAAACATGATCGTGCTATTGTTGCAACATAGTTTGGACTTAGTCGAATCGAAACGGATTGCTTAATGCGTAACTAATATACCTTATGATCAAAAAAGAACCGGAATTTTCATTTTAAAATTCCCGCGCTTGTCCAATCGGTAAACTTTTATTCTCTCAACGTTGGCAACACTTTTATACACATTCTGTCAAATTTTGACGCATATCGTACGATTAGTTTTTGTTTGGCGTCTATACAAAAAAGTTGAAAAATTTTCGTGTGGCGATTTTTATAATGGATGAAAATTTAGAACAACGGCTCGCCTTCGAAGCGCCATTCGGTCGATTGTTGTGCGGTTTCGACGTCATATTCATAGATCCACACCTCATCACCAGTTATGATGCATTCGATGAATGTGGTGTCACTATCTGCGTTGGAAATCATCTCTTTGGCCACATCAACACGACGCTGTTTTTGAATGAAATTCAGCTTTTTTGGCACCAGCCGAGAAGCGACGCGTTTCAAACCCAAAACATCAGTTAAAATGTGTTCGGATGATCCATAAGAGATGCCCAACAACACAGTAATCTCTCTAATCGGTACAG
The DNA here is from genome assembly GCF_030247185.1 of Malaya genurostris. Taxonomy (NCBI): domain Eukaryota; kingdom Metazoa; phylum Arthropoda; class Insecta; order Diptera; family Culicidae; genus Malaya; species Malaya genurostris. The sequence goes on from NC_080571.1 coordinate 269,709,114, forward strand.
AACGATTTTGCAACACGATTTGCTTCGCCGATTCAATGTTTTCTTCAGTAACAGATGTTGTTGGGCGGCCAGGGATCTCATCATGATCCAAGCTTGTACGACCACCTTTGAAGCGTTTATACCACTCGTATGCCTGTGTTTTTCCTAGACACGATTCACCAAAGGCCTTTTCTAACATTTTCAACGTTTCGGAACCCTCAAATCCATTTGAAGCACAAAATTTGATGCACGCACGTTGTTCTAAATTTTCATCCATAATAAAAATCGCCACACGAAAATTTTTCAACTTCTTTGTATAGACGCCAAACAAAAACTAATCGTACGATATGCGTCAAAATTTGACAGAATGTGTATAAAAGTGTTTCCAACGTTGAGAGAATAAAAGTTTACCGATTGGACAAGCGCGGGAATTTTAAAATAAAAATTCCGGTTCTTTTTTGATCATAAGGTACATGGAGGTCTGAGACCACGGACCAAAACCAAATGTGATTTATTCTGTATATTTTCGAAGTTACAATATTCTTCGCCACTTTTCGTAGAATTCCTAATCGAAGAATATATTCGAGCTATGATTTTTTTTCTTACTTTATTTGTTCAATTCACTTTCTCTAATGTTTTTTTAATAGTTAGTTTTGCAAAACGTGGCAAAGGACTTTTTAAAACAGAAAAATTCGTGTAACCCACGGTATTCATAAGTCTTGTTGAAAGAGCGCATTATTGAGTGAAGCTTAAAACAGTTTTTTCCGGTTTTAAGTTTCGTCAAAAGTGTTGGATAAGTTTTCGACTCAAAAATATAAAATAATGTATTCCTCTGAAGGTTTCCAGAAAGGGCAAATTGACACTACCTAAAATTTATAGAGATCCGTGGAAATGATACTGAGAATTTCGCTCCTTGGGATTGAAATGTGTAATCTCATCTGTTTAGTAAAACTTAGCTAAACCAAATACACTCCTACAAAGAGACAAAATATTTTGATGACCGTCCTGAACGTGGGCAAACAGCAGCAATGCTAAAAAACAAAACGATAACGTGATGGCGCAAACATTTAGGAATAACTGTACTTTTTACAAGCTTGAAACTTCGGTTTAGTGCAACCCATATGGAAACGTGTCTGGTTGAGAAACAGTACCGATGTCGTTCAATACATTGACGTATGCCGGTAACCAGTGGCGTCTCGTCCCCATGTGCATCTCGTGCACTTCACAACAGGTCAAATTGAAGGAAATCACTGTATTCTCTCCCGCATTCAATTATTTTTTGATTCTTTATTTATTCGCCGAAATTGCGTATATTTACACAGATCTCATATACATCCAATTTAAAATTTCAAGTATCTCTTGTTTCTGTGCTAGTGTCTTTTCCATGCACATGAGTCACTGCACAGATATCAGAAGAAAAAGAATCACTCAGCTCAGCTCTGAGATTTGTTGTTCTCTCTGGCACGTTTGGCTCTGTGAGAACTTGTATGCACACCTTCAGGAGAAGCAGCAGTAATTTATGCTTATGGCAGATAAAAACAAAATGCTGTATCAGTTGCAACGTCGAAGCGGTTTAATGATGTAGTTATTAACCGAATTCTTCTAACATATTTATGATACGGAAAAAAGTTTAATAAAAAAAATACCTATCTGAAAGTATATCGTTATTTCATTGTATTAAAAACCACAAGCAAATATCCATTCCTCAATCTTTAGTTTTCACTTACAATTAATTGTTACATCTGATAACGTATCACAAAAGTAGTGCACAACCCAAAAATTTTGTGACGAGACGTCACTGCCGGCACAATAAATGTTTGTGGGTTCTTCTAAATACGAGAATTCGGTTGTAAGGAACTTTCCAGGCTGAATTCTAATGCGGGAAAACGTTTGAAATTTAAAAACAAAGTAGAATTATGAAGTTCATGGAAATTTTTTTTTGAGATCTAAAAACTTTCTGTAGCACTCAGAAATGGCTTGATAAGTGCTACGGAGACTTTGGTTCATGACAAACAATCACGTACTTGTACTGAGACTGAAGATGCTCAGTGCTCCGACTAGCCAAATCAGATAATTACACTAGAAGCCGTGAAACATGTCCACCAAATCGTTTTTAAAACTCGTGAAAAAAATTGCGAGAGATAGTTGACATCTTAAAGATATGATACGGCAGTGTGAACACTATTTTTCATGAACATTTGAAGCTATCGTTAAGGTGTGGGTGTCGCGTTTGTTCACGGAGGAAAAACAAAAACAGCAACGTGTCGTTGATTTGCCGAAAAAAGCGGATTTTTTTGCGTCGATATGTGACAATGGACGAATTCTGGATCCACTACTGCACTCCGGAGTCAAAGCCGTTATCGGCCGGGTGGATAGCAGTCGGTTAGAATCGTCCAAAGCAGCCAAACACGCAAATGTGGACCGGTAATGGTAATGAATTCCGTATTTTGGGATGCTCATGGAATTTTGCTCATCGACTACCTTGGAAAAGGAAAGACAGTCATTAGCCAATTGATGCGTTTAATGAAACGAAATTGATGACAAACGAATCCAAATGAATTGGGCGCTTGATTGGTTGTGTTGCTCTTGAAGAAGACCGTGTCGATGAATAAAATTGATTTTTACCAATACATGTGTTCTTCTTAGTTTTGTCTCGGGACTAATTAATCCACGTATTAGAAGGTACCAGTCTTCCATCGATGTTTAGAAGCAAAAATCAAGTCTACCGTTGTCTCACTATGTTGTTGTGGACAAAAAAAACACCACAATCTCCTATCTAGAACGACCACGCTATTGTCACTATATTCTGTTGGTAGGGTAGGTGTTACAATTTACCCTTTCTAAGCTACTGTTTGAACTATGGAAACAATAACTAATTTAGTGAACAAATACTAAACGAAATGTATTTGATGCATCCAAATAGTAGAGAATTCTGTTGAACAGAATTTAAATAAACCCCCACGAGTCTGCTGATCAAATTAACGTTTTCACCTTGAATGTCAGCTATTTCAACCAAAGTGCAACCAGGACCTAGGAGACAGCATGACTTCCCACCGAGGATGATTGGCTCTCGGCTCATTGAAGCTTATTTTACCAGCAGCTCACGGGACTTCATGCTGACATTAACGGGAATTCTGGCTGGCGCACACCATGCGGAAAGTAATGAACTTCCGGTTGAGTGGTGTTTTGCTTCGACGCTGTGTCGTTCTTCTACTGGGACTGTCCACGATTCCCTTCCTAAGATCACACGTTGTCGCCTGTTACCGCTTAGTTGTGGCGTAACTTTCGTCCCGTTGGAATATCAACCAGAGAACCTGTTGCACGGTGTTCCATTTAACGTTGTTATTGAAATATGTGCCCGATGAGCACCTGTTGGTTGTAGTTGGTTTTGGTGAGATTGTGCTTCCGAATGCATATTCAATTATACGAAAGTATTTAAGTCACGTGGCAGACTAAGCCAAGACAAGTCCCGTTTCGCTGAATGTTTATTCGCCATTTGACCGAAAGGGTGATTTCATCGAAAGCCTGTTGCTTTTTGTTGCTCGTTAGCAGTGATATGTACATCAAATTTATTGTTTTGCTATAAATGTCGAGCACAAAATAGTGCAAAATGTCGACCCTATTGAGAAAATGATCCTGACCTTCTTTTCAGTCGACGTTCGGAAGATACAATTTTTAATAATAAACCATTAACGTAACACCGTTTGGGAACAGCCTGGTTGCAATCCGTTCGAAGGAAAGCAAAATGTCCTCTAGGAATGACTTCGAAAACGGAAGGGTAGTTTGGGGTTTCTCAAAGATAACTTTGGCATTGATGACTTTCAGTTCGACCTTCAACATTGTCCATTTTCTCGTTGGTTAATGCTAACGATGGTCGCCCAATGAATGCTGCATTCTGTTACATAATTAATTTTAAGTTCACGATCGAACCTTGTTAAAGTTGTGCCAAATTAGATACGTCGGATCAAACTAAATATGCATGGAAAAAATTTCCATGTTGGAATCATGATTAAAAAACCATGGAAATCATAAACATATTTCCTTATGAGATTATTATTCATGGTTTTATGAGCAAAATGACACCGCGATTCCGTATCACGGTGCCGGTACGAAAGTCTGTTATTAGTATTTGGTTTTGATTGCACTTGCGCATCGATTGAGAAAAATCTTAACCGCTTTACTAGAAGTATGGTAGAAAGAATGGAAGAATTTCAATGAGTTTGTTCGCTCGGTTGCGTCGGAATTTCGTGCTTCTTGATGTATTTGGAATTTATTCAGCAATACAAGCAAATAACATTGACATATATGCTGTGATTGATAATAATTATAATGATAAGAAAAACATGTTCAATCACCAAGCACATCATGCAGCTGATTTTGTTCACCTTATATAGCTTGAATATCATACACAGAAGTAACAGGAGCGCAGGTTTTGCTGCGGCAATTCAAACACGCCACTCAAACGTAGTGCCTGTTGTGTATTTAAATCCTGTGCTTCTGTTACTTCTATAAATTCATGTCAAAAATCGTTTCACTATGTTTAAACAAAATAGTGCATGCAGCATCATTATAAACAAAATCTTTTGTCTATGTGGTGTGAAATTTTTTTACTAAATTTTTCTTTGCGTATTGCTGTTGCGTAGTGAATGCTGTCAAATTAACAATATCAATGTAATTACGATCCAAACTTATTATTTTCATGAAACCTTCATCTAGCTTTTATTTCGCTTAATCTAGCATTTATTTCTCTTAATCTAGTATTTATTTTATAGCGAATCAAACAACCGGTTGTGAAATCGAACACATGGTGCATCAAACGAGAATGAGTTGTTGAAACCTATTTTTCCCAACTATGGTGATGAGGAGTGTTAAAGGAGTATTCCCCAAAGATACAAAATTGACAATTTTCCATGATTTTAGAAGTCTCATTGACACGCGTTATCCTTAGTGAAAAATTCCAGTATCTCACTATTGTCACTCAATTTTACACCCCTCAGCAGAGGATCAACGGTTTCAGACGTAGATCAATCGGCGCTCATGTCTGATCTTGATCATACGTGATTTTCCTCCACCAAGATCAAAGCTGATCGAATCATCCAATGATTGATCTTACATGAATCAAGAATCATTTTAGCTCAAAATCACTACCGATTTTGTGTGACGGAAGATCAGTGCCGATTTTGATCAATGTGTTTTAAAGATCACTGATCAACTGATCTTAAAAAGGTCACACAAACGATCTCGATTTGACGATTTTTTTATCTTGATTTTGCCAGCCCTGGTCTTCAATAAAATAACTAAAGAAAAAACGAATAAAAACATATTTTCATTCCCACGGAGGTTACCCCAGCCCGTATTCGAGGGAAAAAAGCAGTTTTCTTCCACTATTTTTTCATTACCATCGACACAATCGATAGGATATTGATTGGTTTTTCCACTTTTTGTCTGGTAGTTGCAGTCAATTTGCATACTTTCACTGCATGGTTTCAGATGAAAGGTTGACTATCGGTGCGTGTATTCATTCAAGATTTAATTATAAATTCGATGTAAGTACTGTGCAGAGCATGTTATTAAAATGATTGAATCAAAATTGTGCCTGAACAGCTATTAAAACCGCAGCACGCTCCCATCAATCAACCGAACGGGAAATTTTTTCCGAATGATCAAACTGAAAAGAAGATTCCGATGTTGTTGTTTCACACATTCAATGGTTGCACGGATGTTTTTCGTGCTAATTCTCGATCAAATAACTATGCAAATGAGATGAATAAATTAATGTGAAATTGACATAAGCTTTCAGTTTTTAACGTATAGTCGTACACTGTAATATACAGACAGACACTTTGGATTGTAAACTTTTCTTTAGTGTTTGTTGAATTGTTGTGTGAGCAGGATGTGTTAAATGTCATCTGGGTATCTGTAGAAGTTAGAGTGTCAAAAACTAGAGTGGCTACCGCTGTTTGTTTAAACAGCTTTGTTCCAAACGAGCGAATGACCTGTCAAATACAATGTGAAGCTAACGAAGCTGCCAACATTCCGGATTGAATGTTTTGAATTGTTGCCAACATTACAGATGAGAAATCGTCGTTCTGGTTAAAGGCACTCTAGTAGAAATGTAAATCAAACCAAACGCATTCTAAAACGGTGTAGAACAAATAAGTATGCCTTGATAACATCCAAGTTCTTGTGTGTGTGAAACCTCAAGCAGCCATCACACGAGATAGTATTATTGTTAAAACCAAGTACGGGAGAGTAGTTTAGATCTACCAATTACCTCACTGGTAAATTTCTTGGTGCAAGCGTAGCATAATTTTGATATCGTAATTATAACAATTTGTAGGTGCAGATTTTCGTTAACCCTTATACCTTCAAGTTACTGGGAATAGTTATCGAAGGGTTTTGGTATCGGTTTGTACCAGTGTTGGTGATTGCTGATAATTTGGCAGAGAGTGGCTCGATATTTCTCTACATTGTATACAACATTGTCAATATGGTGGATACAAGATACAAGAATTCGCTGCCTCTCAATGCATGAACCGTGAGAGAAATTTTCTACATTTCTTAGCTTCACCTTATACTCTGAGTATTCCATGAACCTTACCAAAATAGGTAAATTTTTGCATTGATCGGCACTGTGTGAAATTTACCAAAAGAGCATCGCAAGTTGATAATTATCACAGAAAATTGAAGCGATGATTCGACTTGATGATTCTCATACTAGGTTGCAATATTTCAAAACCCTTGTATGGAGCATTCACATACATTTTCATAGACACAACTTATACAAAGGTTATATGCACATAGTTAGAATAAGCGGCAACAGTAAAATCGCAAAATGAGAATGAGCGACCGTTTGTTGCTTCAGAGCGAATCCTCACAGCAGCGTGTTAACCCGTGATGCTCAGACGGGTCATCGAGAGAAATTCGCTCTCGCACTGGTGTCCATTCTATGTTAAATGAACCATACCGGTTTTTTGTTGCTGAGATGATATCCGTCTCTCTTCGATGTAACTGATTGAAACGTCTAAAGAGCTGCTAGAGAGCGTTCTTTGACACGATAAAAGCCATCCTTGATTTGTGCTAAGTAAACATAACTACTTTCTAATTTTATGTTCCGTCTTCGACTCATGAGTACATTAGCAGTTTATATTTTTTTTATTTAAAAGTCTTTTTTATTCAGGCGTACAAGCGTGACCGATTGAGCCGATTTTTTAAATAAAAAATTTTTTGTATTCGATCTCGTTGTCACCCTTTTTCTAGGAGGAGAGGAGCTTCCATTTCCCTCCTGCGGGGATTGAGGGGTACTTTGTTCGTGGCTCGTCTCGTCATCCATTGATGCATCGGTGGTATTGTTGATTTCCGTCTTCTTTTCGTTTTCCTTGTTATTCGCAGTCTTGATCTCGTTGCTAGTTACTGTAAAAGCGCCTTGTTGTACATTGGTTGCAGTTGCATGCAGTACATGCAGTTGCAGTTGGTTAGATGGTGAAGGTGTTTTTGAAACAGGAGCACTGCATTCACTAGTTTCCATTGTTGAGCGGTTGTCTTTGTTTTTGTTTGTTATGTTTGTTTTGCAGTTTCAGTGCAAGGTTTGCGTAGTATGGCTGCTCGGCCATCCATGGAAGTTGACCATCAATGTCAACTTCCCTCTCTGAGCAGCCTAGATAGCCGTGTAGTGTCGGTAGCGGTTTCCCAACTGGCTAAGAATAACGCTACGGTCCACCTGTACCGGTGGTATAAGTCCACCAAACAGGTAAGCCGTGTGGCATCCGGCGGAATTATTTTTTTTACCAAGAATTGATCCACTGGTTTCCTGTTCCATGTCGTAAAAGGCCACAAAAATAGGAACTCCTAAGCCAAGGTGTATTTCCGTGCCGATGGCTGAATGGCTGCAGGAGGTTAAACAATGCAGTCGTGAACGGAATATCTTGGGGTGTTCCCTTACTGTGTTAAGCGAAGCTCTGGCACAGTGGACAACTTCTTTCTTCGCAACTCGTGGGATTTAAATGATAATAACATTTAAAAAAATCCTTACATGGTTCGCTATAGGCGATTATAAGCCAATATATTTGGTTTCTTGTAGTTGTTGTACGGTTGGTGCTGGAGGTGGAATGTTCGTTACTCTAATTTATAATGGTTAGAGTGGCACAAATCAATCTTCAGCATAAACGTACAGCAACTATGAATCTATCCAGACTTCTTCAAGAAGGTAAAGCTTCTATAGCTTTGGTTCAAGAACCATATTTCCAAAAGGGAAACTTCTACGTTGGGAAATTGTTAAACCCAGTCTTTGTTGCCTTCAACAAGATCGGTATGACTAATCCACGTGAAATGCCTCGAGCATGCATACTTGCAAATAGTGCTCTCGATGTTTCTCTCATATCGGAGCTCACAACTCGGGATATTTGTGCTGTCACAGTTGGTATGACTACTGATGGCATAGACAGGAAATATGTCTATTGTTCGGCATATTTACCGCATAACCAACCTTCGCCAAGCGATGACTTCAAAAAGGTTGTATCATACTGCTGCAAGAGTGATTTACCGCTTGTAATCGGCAGTGACATAAATGCTCACCATATCGTTTGGGGCAGCACAGATATAAATTCGAGAGGCTCTGATATGATGGAATTCGTGAGCAGTACAAACCTGCACATAGTCAATGCAGGAAACCGCCCAACTTTTGCGAGATCTGGAAGAGAGGAGGTTTTGGACGTAACTCTCTGCTCTGATAGAATTGCGCATGAGTTGGTGAATTGGCTCGTCTCCGATGAGCTCGAACCTTCGTTGTCTGATCATAAGTACATATTCTTTGATCATTCAAACGTTAAATTTGATATTGTCACATATCGTAATCCCAAATCTACAAACTGGGACCTCTATGAAGAGGGCTTGGCGACTAGATTTTACGGGTACCAACCAACAATTGAAACCCCAATTGATTTGGAAAATGTTGTCGACGAGACAAATTCACTCATAGTTGCAGCATATGAAGAGGCTTGTCCACTTCGGATTGTGCGAGCTACTAGAGGAACTCCTTGGTGGAATGCTGAACTTGCTAGACTAAGGAAACTATGCAGAAGAGCTTGGAACCACCGACGCAGAGATGGGTCGGAGGCATTCGTGTTGGCTCGAAGGGCTTACAAAAATGCTCTTCGATCGTCTGAGCGAAGTGGTTGGAAAAGCCTCTGCACAAATGTCTCTAGTCTCAACGAGGCTAGCAGATTAAATAAGTTACTTTCGAAGTCTAAGGACTTTAATGTCAGTTTCTTAAGAACTTCAGATGGTGAACACTTGTCTGATGAAAGTGATGTACTTCACTGCCTTTTTAACACTCACTTTCCAGGATGTATGGATCCATCACCGACAGCTCTTCCCGAGACTTTTTCAGGTAGTTACGATTCTTGGGCCCTTGCTCGAAGCGTTGTGACGATTGAATCGGTCAAATGGGCAGTTGAGAGTTTTGCTCCGTACAAATCTCCTGGAAAGGATGGTGTTTTCCCAGTGTTACTGCAGAAAGGGTATGAACATTTCAAACATGTTTTGAAGAAAATACTTACTTTTAGTCTTGCGACAGGATATATTCCAAGAGCCTGGCAGGAAATAATTGTCAAATTTATTCCCAAAGGCGGTCGCGACACTTATGAGGAAGCGAAGAGTTTCAGGCCTATCAGTCTTAGCTCATTTCTTCTTAAAACAGTGGAACGCATAGTCGATCACTATATCAGGAATGTTAGTCTGGGCGTGCAACCTTTACATGGAATGCAACATGCTTACCAGCGTGGAAAGTCCACTACAACCCTGTTACATGATGTTGTGTACAACATTGAAAAAGCTTTCTCACAAAAGCAATCTTGCTTGGGAGTTTTCCTAGATATTGAAGGTGCCTTTGATAACGTGTCTTTCAATTCAATTCTGGAAGCAGCCCGTGGTCATGGCATACCTTCAAGTATCACAAATTGGATACACGCAATGCTTAGCAATCGACTTCTTTGCTCATCGCTTCGGCAAGCAGAGATTAGAAAGCTGAGTGTCTGTGGGTGTCCTCAAGGTGGTGTACTATCCCCACTTTTATGGAACCTAGTCGCTGATGGTTTGTTAAGGAAACTTAATAACCTTGGATTTCCGACTTATGGTTTTGCCGACGATTATCATATATTGATGACCGGTATAAGCATTAACACTCTCTTTGATTTAATGCAGCAAGCCCTGCGATCTGTTGAACAATGGTGTTGTCAGGTTGGATTGTCTGTAAATCCGGGCAAAACATCAATGGTGCTTTTCACTCATCGTAGGATAATCACAGGAGCTCGTCCGTTACAGTTCTTCGGTTCAGAGGTCACTGTGGTCGATCAAGTTAAATACGTCGGGGTTATTCTTGACTCAAAACTGAATTGGTCTGCTCACATTGACTTCAGGATTAAGAGAGCTTGTATGGCTTTCGGCCAATGCAGACGAGCTTTTGGAAAATCATGGGGACTCAAACCCAGATATATTCATTGGATCAAAGACAATACAGTGCAGTGAACAATAGAGTGTACGGAATGGTCAAATACGATTTAACAAAGCCTGAAACTTGGCCAACAAGGCCAAATTCAATTTGTATAGATTTCAAGCGTTGCAAAGTTAGACCAGCAGCAAATGAAATTGAAATCTTACTTAAAGAACGAATGCATCTAGACGCTAATAATGTAACTGAGATTCAATTCAACAAGGCGTCTAACTGTGTGTACATTATGTTTAAACGTGAAAGCGATGCAATTGCATTCGCTTCGGTTAACAACGAGGAGCACAGCGTTGAGTGTGACAACATTAAATACAAAATTCCTGTGCACATGGTGGACAATGCCATACAAGTACGCGTGCATGACCTTCCCCCGCAGTGCACCGAAGAGTATGTTCGGGAAGGTATGTCGCAGTACGGTGAAGTTCTTTCCATCTAAAGGGAAGTATGGCGGAATTTTTTTCCGGGTATCCGGAATGGCGTGCGAGTGGTACGTATGCAACTACGTAAAGCAATTCCATCCTACATCATTTTTAATCAAGACGGGAAACATCCGTGTAAATCGCTGATTACGTATGAAAATCAACTGGTTACATGTCAGTTTTGTGAACAACCTGCACACTACGGCAAACCTTGCACTGAAACTACGAAAACAAACAAAACAAACAAAAACAAGGACAACCGCTCAACAACGGAAACTAGTGAGTGCAGTGCTCCTGTTTCAAAATCACCTTCACCATCTAACCAAACAGCAACTGCAACCAATGTACAACAAGGCGCTTCTACAGTAACTAGCAACGAGATCAAGACTGCGAATAACAAGGAAAACGAAAAGAAGACGGAAATCAACAATGCCACCGATGCGTCAATGGACGACGAGACGAGCCACGAACAAAGTGCCCCTCAATCCTCGCAGGAGGGAAATGGAAGCTCCTCTCCCCCTAGAAAAAGGGTGACAACGAGATCGAATACAAAGAATTTTTTATTTAAAAAATCGGCTCAATCGGCCACGTAAAGCTTGTACGCAAATAGGCCTGAATAAAGATGTCTTTTAAATAAAAAAAAAAAAAATATTCATTGGATCTACACAACTATTGTTAGACCAATTTTAGCATATGGTTGTCTTGTATGGTGGCAGAAAGGAGAAGTCGCGACAGTTCAGTCAAAGCTAAATCATCTCCAAAGGATGGTCCTAATGGCGATGACAGGAGCATTCACGACAACTCCTACTGCTGCTCTAGAGGCGCTACTGTGCATTAAACCACTACATGTGTTCCTAAAACAAGAAGCATCATCTTGTGCATACCGTCTTAGGGTTACAGGGCTTTGGAACAGTAACCCATTAGATTATGCTACCAGCCACACTCGCTTGTGGTCTCAAATGGTTACATGGGATGAGTATTTACTCGCTCCTAGTGACCTAACTCTCACATGCAGTTTTCCTTTCAAAACATTCCATGTGAGCTATCCTCTTCGTGAGGAATGGTTGTCTGGTTGTCTGGAACGACAACTTGATGAACACATAGTTTGTTATACGGACGGTTCTCTGTTGAATGGTCGTGCTGGTGCTGGTGTCTACTGTCGTGAAATGAGGCTGGAGCAGTCTCATTCACTTGGTAGATACTGTACTGTGTTCCAAGCAGAAATCTACGCGATTCTGAGTGGAGTACAATCGGCACTTCAGCAGAGGATCTGTGGTAAACGAATTTATTTTTGTTCCGACAGTCAGGCAGCCTTAAAAGCACTCAGTTCGAATGACTCACGGTCGAATCTAGTGATCGCATGTCGAACTCAAATTGAAGACCTCAGCATTTCAAATGCTGTTTACTTCTTATGGGTACCCGGCCATTCTGGTATTACTGGAAATGAATGGGCTGATGAGTTGGCTAGAGCTGGTGCAACGAATGATTTCGTTGGTCCTGAACCAGCTTTACCACTTTCAACTAGTTGGATAAAGCACAAGATTCGTTCTTGGGCTGCATCCAAACATGCCAGCTACTGGCGCAGCTTGCAAACTTGCGCTCAGACAAAAGCATTTCTACCAGATTTAAATCTGAAAATGTCAAAGTGTCTACTGCATTTCTCCAAGCAACATTGCAGTATTCTGGTCAGAGCTCTGACTGGACATTGCAAACTCAACTATCACATGGCTACTATTCAACGTGCTGAGTATTATTCGTGTGATTTGTGTGAATGCGATTATGGTACTTCATATCATCTGATATGTAACTGTCCCGCATTGACGCAGCTACGTATCCGGGTTTTTGGTTCTCCATACATGGTTGAGTCTGTGTATGCGGAGCTAAAATTGAAGGATATTCTCTCGTTTCTCACCCAATGTGGTAAGGAGCTATAGTCAGAAGGGTTCATCGTTCTTCCTGGAGTGAATGAATCCCTTCTGTATTCACCTTAAATAGGGTTTAGCAGATTGTTTGGCATCCTTTAGGGGGTGCCGAATTTACTTCTGCTCGTACATACTGCGAATCGTTCTGCATTCTTCCGGGAGTTCAGAATGGTGTCGCTTTTGTAAGATCTCTAAATCCTCTCGGGGGTTGGAGGTTTTATTAACAGCAGACTGTTCGGGACCTCGTAGAGGTTCAGAATTTACTTCTGCTTCCACTAAATGTGATCCTCAGCAGATTGTTCGGCATCCCTTAGGGGTGCAGAATTTACTTCTGCTTTTATGTGTTTTTGTGTCGTCAATTTTTCCCATCCTCCTAGTCCAACCCTTACCATTTCCTTTCAATCCTTCCCTCTTATATATCGGGAAAATGATGATAAAAACAAATTGATGGCAAGGCACAAATCTCCAAATATCAAGGGGAACGTGCCATTTGAGCCAATTTGTTCTGATTCCTGATTCCTGATTGTTTTGCAGTTTCAGTGCAAGGTTTGCGTAGTGTGCAGGTTGTTCACAAAACGGACATGTAACCAGTTGATTTTCATACGTAATCAGCGTTTTACACAGATGTATTCCATCTTGACCACAAACGATGTTGTTAACCGAAGCGAATGCAATTGCATCTCTTTCACGTTTGAACATAATGTACACACAGTTAGATATTATTAGCGTCTAGATGCATTCGTTCTTTAAGTAAGATTTCGATTTCACTTGCTGTTGGTCTAACTTTGCAGCGCTTGAAATCTATACAAATTGAATTTGGTCTTGTAGGCCAAGTTTCAGGCTTTGTTAAATCGTATTTGCCCATTTCGTGCTCTCTATTGTTCACTACACTGTATTGTCTTTGTTTCTGTTGTCTCGACCGTAAACGATTTGCGACTGTGTCGGATGAGATGAGAGCACAAACTGCAGCAGTTTATATTGAACTGATATCGCCACCTAACGGTTCAACATAAACCGCCAAGAAAACGTTATTGCTTTACTTAACCGAAAAATTTTTTCAATATGCTAAATTTTCTCTGAGATGTCTGAACCCATTTCGAAAACCATAAACATATTTGAAGGCTACTTTTGGGTTATTTGATAAGTTCACTATGCTTATCGCAAACCGACATGTTGCACCGTCCCTATCAGCTTTTTTTTCCTCATAGGGGGTGTTAAATGACCAAAATCAAATACACTAAGGTCTTTTTTTATGCGGTCTTTTTTATGTGGTCTTTTTCATGCGACTTTTTTATGCGAAGTTTCAGAGTTATGCGGTTTTTTTATGCGAATTTTCAGAGTAATGCGGTTTTTTATGCGAATTTTCAGAGTTATGCGGTTTTTTTAATGCGAATTTTCAGAGTTATGCGGTTTTTTTAGACGGTTTTTTATGCGGTACGTAAACTCACATGAAAAATGACTTGCTAAGGTCTTTTTTATGCGTTTTTTATGCAAAGTTTCAGAGTTATGCGTTTTTTTTATGCGAACTTTCAGAGTTATGCGGTTTTTTTATGTGAATTTTCAGAGTTATGAAGTTTTTTATGCGGTACGTAAACTCGCATATAAAAAGACTTCAGTGTATAGCATTGCTGATACTATTGAAATGAAAATTAGTAAAAATAAATTTCAATGAGATTATTAAAATGGTAAGGAATTATCACACCACTAGAAGGATTAAAAAGAGTTTTTTTTAACGAATAACCCACATGTGGTTAAATCCACTAATAAACGACAACAATAACAAGCTTGTCAAGAACACATTTGTTCTGAACCTATTTTGGATAGGTTTTACTCAGTATAATTCAATTTTGTCAGCGTGGTCAATAATTTACAGACACGCAAGAGTGATGATGGTCTTTTACAGACCAAGCCGTATCAGGCACCTACCATTTCATACTCGCATTTACTTTTATATGACAATACGACATTTAAAAACCGCACACGATGATATGATTTAATCCTTTGAAGCCCTTTTCTCTTCTTATACCCAGCAGCCAACATCTCAACGAAAGAGATTTGTTTGTTTTCTGCATTTTAACAGTACAACATTTCAAGACTGGATAAGCTTGTTAAAAGACCATCTTTATAAGGAAAAATTTACCAGTCAGGGTGAGCCGCCCAGAAAATTTAGAAAAATTCATTTGTATTCGAAGCGCAATAAATCCATCTCTAATGGAAGAGATTTCTCATTCCGTTGGTTCTTCTTCCAATTCTATGCTCGAAGTCAATCAAAAAAATCTAAACCACATTAATCGGATCAGAAGCATGTCCATTTGAAAGTCACACTCAATTCCTTACATCTCGTTGAACTACAGCTCGTCCCATCCTGTGCCTGTTTGCGGTGCATTAGGTATTGGAGGAACCATTGGCGGTCGATGAATAGGCAGGATGGCGAGAGAAAAACGAAAGCAGACCCAAAATGACACCGAAGTGACGTTATCAGAACGAATAGACCGAAATTTATTCGAACAGGCTGATCTTTGCTAGGTTTGACACTAAGATAGGCTTTGGAGGCACTTGCCACACAGAAATAGACAGAATCGCCAATCGCCCACAAACTGCCATTCAATTTTTCACAGTTTTTTTCCCCACCTTGAGCAGTCATAAAACTTTCGTCGATTCATTTTCCGACCACGCGGGAAGCGATATTGAAAGACAAACTTTAGCACTATCACCACTTCCGGTAGCAATTGCTTTCCGTTACCCGCTACTCTGAGGCCCATCCTATCGGCAAATTGAATTAATTTAGCTTCCCATTTCTGTCTGGCTTGTTGTCGTTCTTACTACTCGGTATCCCAGATGTCCCCGCTGGCAGCAACCACCAGACACTAAAGCGATAGCAACAGAAAGGACTTTTCTAACCAAGTGGATCGTGATGAAAATATAGAATAGCAGTTCCGTTTGTTGCGAGATAATAAAAAAAAGGTTCACGACCATAATGTACATGCGATATACAAACAAAACTACAACCGCGCGACTGCAACAGGTGAAGACACTTACCGCGAACAGGAAGTTGAAGAAAAACACCAGATATCTCACGCAGGCTACTCCGACCGACGGCATTTTGGAGGGTTGAGTTCGGTGCTTGCTCGTTTAGGGGCCTGCGGTAGCTGGAACGAAACAGACGGGTAGACCTGGTTAATAGGTTAATGGCAATAGGGAAATTAAATTATAAATTTATCTGGAGTCGTTTCGATTTACGTTAGAGGGGTGACGATAGAGTTAATGGAAAATAAAGCTTCTAGTTTGTTCTGTAGATTGTAGTATCGTGTCATTTGGCTGCTAAAGTCATAATAAACTATCGAATAGTTCTTGACTTACGACCATGAATCCGGTAATCGATTTCAATTGGTTTTTATAGATCATATAGCTACATACACTTCCTGTTTTGAGTTGCATTGACCAAACTGGGAATATTTAGAAACAGCGCTGTTCGGTGCAGATTTCAAAATTATTTCTCGTATCAAGGTAAGCTATACAGGGTAGCTAGATGAAACCTTTGATTATCCTATTATATCTTAATAAAAGTTATACGGTAAAGAATACTTTTTTCAGTAACATCGATTACGAACACCTTTCCAAGCTACTGTGTGTGCGGGAAAACAAGTTTGGTTCCATTATTCTCGATTTTATTAAGGTTCTACTTACAATCTCAGAAAAACAGCCATTGCAGAAAAACGCAAAATCAGTTTTCTTCGCTTCTGATTGATGAATCTTAAAGAAAAAAACATCAGTTTATTTAGAAAAATGTACCTAACAAACTGATGTTTCTCTTTAGGATTTCCGCTCATCGATGGCAAAGAAAACTGCTTTTGCGTTTTGCAACCATTTTCCTAAGATAGTAAACTGCCCCCTGATTAAACCTATCCTTTACTTAGAACCGCTTCTTTTCCCACACAGTGGTGTAACAATGCCTTTCTCTTGTCTTCCAAGCAACGTTTTATTCATAGAGCAATTGATTTTTACGAAAATTTACAAATTAACCTCTAACTTTCATAAAAGTCATTTCAAACTCATTTCCATGTCATCAGTCAGCTCAATACTTTGCGTTTTGCAGCATCACCGAACACAATCTGTCGTTTCGTTCTAACGTAACTCACTCACTTCCCGAGTGAACGTTTTTACAATATCCGATACTGAAGTCTCGGGAAGTCTTGATTGACAGTTCTTATTCGTGAAAACTGAAGGAAAATTCGAAATACAATCACGTTGCGAATAAAAACTACATTATTTTTTTTCTAAAAGGGATTACCTGTTACAAAATAAACGAATGAATAGGAAATAGACAAAACAGTTCATTCATTGTAGTGACATATTCTATAAATTAAATCATTTTAAATTACCAAACAAATGTCATCAGACTTCACGCGCGTCTTGATTGTTTATTATTTCCACTTTATTTTATATTTATTGCGAAAAATGGTTAATTTGTTATATTTGATCTGGGCAACCGGCTACCGAGAAAAAATTATTAATTTATCGAACAAAGTATCTATGTTTTTTCTGTTATTAAAATTGTATTATTAGCGGATCTTTGTAATAGTTGATTTTTATCATCCAATTTATAATCGTAAAACAAGCAATAATATGGAAGAAGAAAAAATAACAAATCAAACTGCTCTCAGAAGCTAGCCGAAAATTGATAAGTTGAATGAAGTTTAATAAAGAGATAATTTAGTAAAATAGAGTAATCAGATGAGAAGCGTTGAAAAAATCTGATAACTGAAGGGAAAAAGAAACTCCTGCAATTGTCTCCTTTTACGACATGGAAGCCGGAACCCAGTGGATCTATTCCTGGCTCATTTTTTCACGCCGGATTCCACACAGCTTCTAGGCTGGTACTGTCCGGAAAAAGAAAAGTAAGAAAAACCCGCGTAACTTCGAAAATCCATGTAAAAACAACCGCAAAACTAAAGAAGTTTTTTTTATGCCAAATATCTGAGAGATGCATAAAACGGTCAGAGCTGGGTAATCACAAAAAAAAAATGTTTGAATAAAATAATTAGGAAAAAAATTTGAGATTTTCGAAATATAATTTCTTTTTTTAGTGTCATATGTCTTAGAAATGCGTGAAACGTCCAGATCTGGTGTAATATCAGAACAAAAATTTTGAAAAAAATCGGCTCTGGAACTCTGGGAATTTTGAGATTTCGAAAATGTTTTTTGATGCCAAATGTCTAAAACTAAAAAAAATCCGCGTAAAAACAAACCGCGTGACTTCGAAGATCCGCATAAAAAATTCGCGTGAAAAAACGCATAAAACAACGTAAAAAGACCATACACTAAGGTTTCGAAATCGGTTTCGCCACTATCCAATGGAGTTGTGTCGATATAAAAGAGAGTGATTGTCGGTTATGTCACTTATTCGTTCATACCTCCAGAATCGGAAGTGCCCACCATCTATTAACATCAAGCCTCCTTTCAAACGAGCCTAAAATTGTATAAATCGAAAAAATTACGATTGAGCAACGCGATTTATCGTTTACTTCATTTAAACGATCGTTTCCCCGGAACGAATCAGGAATCAGGAATCAGAACAAATTGGCTCAAATGGCAAACACATAAAAGCAGAAGTAAATTCTGCACCCCTAAGGGATGCCGAACAATCTGCTGAGGATCACATTTAGTGGAAGCAGAAGTAAATTCAAATCATTCGTTGCACCAGCTCTAGCCAACTCATCAGCCCATTCATTTCCAGTAATACCAGAATGGCCGGGTACCCATAAGAAGTAAACAGCATTTGAAATGCTGAGGTCTTCAATTTGAGTTCGACATGCGATCACTAGATTCGACCGTGAGTCATTCGAACTGAGTGCTTTTAAGGCTGCCTGACTGTCGGAACAAAAATAAATTCGTTTACCACAGATCCTCTGCTGAAGTGCCGATTGTACTCCACACAGAATCGCGTAGATTTCTGCTTGGAACACAGTACAGTATCTACCAAGTGAATGAGACTGCTCCAGCCTCATTTCACGACAGTAGACACCAGCACCAGCACGACCATTCAACAGTGAACCGTCCGTATAACAAACTATGTGTTCATCAAGTTGTCGTTCCAGACAACCAGACAACCATTCCTCACGAAGAGGATAGCTCAGATGGAATGTTTTGAAAGGAAAACTGCATGTGAGAGTTAGGTCACTAGGAGCGAGTAAATACTCATCCCATGTAACCATTTGAGACCACAAGCGAGTGTGGCTGGTAGCATAATCTAATGTGTTACTGTTCCAAAGCCCTGTAACCTTAAGACGGTATGCACAAGATAATGCTTCTTGTTTTAGGAACACATGTAGTGGTTTAATGCACAGTAGCGCCTCTAGAGCAGCAGTAGGAGTTGTCGTGAATGCTCCTGTCATCGCCATTAGGACCATCCTTTGGAGATTTGGAGATCCGCAGAAAAAATCCGCGTGAAAAACCGCATAAACACCACGTAAAAAAATACCATACACTAAGGTTTCGAAATCGGTTTCGCCACTATCCAGTGGAGTTGTGTCGATATAAAAGAGAGTGATTGTCGGTTATGCCACTTATTCGTTCATACCTCCGATTGAGCAACGCGATTTATCGTTTACTTCATTTAAACGATCGTTTCCCCGGAACGAACTTATTGATCTTTAACTGTGACCATAGGCCCTTCTAACGGGTCCAAGTTTGTCAAAATCGGTTGAAATATCTCTGAGGGAATAGTGGGTGTTGTTGGTTATGACACTTATACAATTATATAACCAGAATTGGAAATTTTCTCCCTAATCCATTTTAACCAGATCGGAGACCACAGTGAAGCTATAAATGAGCCCGAATCAGTCCAAATCGGATCAGCCATCCCTGTGAAAATTGTACACACTGAAAAAAGTGGTTTGTCGGTTATTTTACTGATACCACCTTGTTTTCGGAAACGGACGTGATTCCCATGAGTTTGTTCTACTCGAACAATTACGTAAGAGTAGGTTTCAAATGAGCCTTAAATTATCTAAATCGGTTCATCCGTTACCGAGAAAATTATACGGATAGAAAAAAGTGTGGTTTGTCGGTTACGTCACTTTTACGAATATATCTCTAGAACCGAAAGTTTTCGCAAACAGTCTACCGAGCTTGATCAATACCATAGAAGTGGCTTACCAACAAGTCTAAGTGTGTCGAAATCAGTATTTGAGAAACTTGAGCTGGTAGAAAAAAAACTAATAATGTTATAATACTGTGCTATTCATCAAACTACTTTTTTTTAAAGCAAACAAAAAAGTTTCAATTAATTAGTATAATCTAAAAATTGAAACAGTTCTTACATCGATTGTTTTGGCTTTGTTGCACATACAGGGTCCGGCACTCGAAGTGTAACCAACTTCAGACCTTCGAGCCTGGCGTCAAGGTAAATGCGACATATTATCGGGAAAGTATTCTGGAGGTTGCTTTGAAGCCGTGGGCAGACAAACATTTCGGTGGCAGACCATGGACGTTTCAGCAGGACTCGGCACCGTCTCACAAAGCTCGAGTGAACCAAGAATGGCTGAAAAACAACGTTCCGAACTTCATCACGTCCACACAATGGCTCTCGAATTCACCAGATGCGAATCCAATGGATTATTCTCTTTGGGCCATTTTGGAGAGCAAAGTCCGAACTAAAAGATACACCAGTCTCGAGGCGCTGAAAAAAGTTATTGTCCGCGAGTGGGTCAAAATACACCTGCAAGTCACATTCGGGCAGCTTGCGATTCGTTTTTCGACCGTCTCAAGGCCATAGTCAAGGCAAAAGGTGGTCATATCGAGCAAAAGTGAATTGATTCTGAATTTTGTATTATTTTTACACATTTTGTACTTTGAATTAAGTAAAAGTAATTTTCCAAACTGAATTTATGGCCTTTTTAATTGGTTACACTTCGAGTGCTGGACCCTGTATTACTCTAAAACTTCGGATCCGGAAGTCATATTCAAATTATTTTCAGAAATTTTGTATAGGATCTAATGGCCAGTCCAATTTCACAAAGGTTGCATGAGAAAGACAAAAAATGCGATTTAAAGTGGAAGTGTAGTAGCTTTCAATCGAACTTAAGATGCTGCCTACTATTTTAGAAAAACAGCCATTGTTGGAAAACTCAAAATCAGTTTTCTCTGCTACTGCTAGATGAATCTTCCAAAAAACACCTATTTTGAATCCACATAGTGGTGTGATAATACCTTTCTCTTAACATTCAAACAGTCTCTTTAAAACATACTTTTTCTCATTAGGATAATGTCAAACGCGAATTTGGGCTGGTTTTCTTGACACCTTAATTCAGATCGATTTGATTGGTTCACACAAGCTGGCACATCCTCGAAACCAAAAGTATCAGTAATAATACATTTGATTTTGATCATCGAACACTTTCTGAACAAAATGTGTGGATAGAAAAATGTGATTTGTCGGTTACGTCATCTCTACGATTATATATATTCAGGACCTGAAGTATCTGCAATTTGATCTTCGAACTTGACCAATAATGCGGTTAAGCTTTCAAACAAGCCTAGGATTGTTGAAGTCGGTTCAGTCTTCATCTCTAGGAAAGATGAGCGACAAATTGCGTTTTGTCGGTTAAGCCACTTATATCATCTTTGAAGTCAGAAGTAACAGCCATTTCTACTTCGAACTTGATTCGCACATCAAAATTAGCTTTCCAAAGAGCCTGTGTTTCTAAATTCGATTTAGACAACTTCGAGAAAATTGAACGAGAAAAAAGTGATTTGTCTGTTACGTCACTTATATAATTATCTCCGGAATCGAATGTGACAACCAATTTATATTCGAACTTGATTCACAACCCAATAGTAGCTTTCAAACGAGCCTAAGCTTGTTGAAATCGGCTCAGCCACTTCCGAAAAAATCGATAGGATAAAAAAAATTTGTCGGTTACGTCACTTATACCACTATATCTCCGGAACCAGAACTGACAGCCAACTTATCTTCGAACTTAATTCAAATTCCAAGAGTAGCTTTATAAAACAAATTAACTGATATTTCTCATTAATGTTTCCGCTTAACAACAGAGAAAAAAATTGATTTTGCGTTCAGCAACAATTTTCCTAAGATTATAAATTGCCCCTTTAGCCTATGTAATTCGGTTTAGTCGTTTGCGGAGAAAAATATCCAAAGAGCGATTTTTTGGTTAGGACACTTCTACGATAAAATCTCTGAAAGTGTTGAGAGTTATGAAGAATCGATAGGCTAAACAAGTAAAATCAGACAGATAAGATTTCGGCTTTCGATGGCGAATCGCCGGAGATCGTTAGCCGCGATTGTCGCTAGGTTGACGGTCTTCTCATAATAGAATCATCTATGAGGAACAGTGCATTCATACTTTTCTATCTGTTGGTCTATTTTTATACTGTGTACTTGATTTTTAGCATTGATCTTTGTGAATTAGCTTTTGACAATCTCATTTTTAGAATTTGTGAATTTTAAATTTAAGATTTTTTAAATTTATGGATTCATAAGCCGTTGTTAAAAACTAAAATCAATTCCTTGTTGGTGTATTGAATTTAAAACTCATTCGTATCATCGTTTTGGTTCCGGAGCTATAGGTTGAATAATACATACACCAAACACAATCGGATCATTTCCAAGTTTTGGATGCTCCAATAATAGTGTTCAAATGATTTTTATAACGAAATCACTTCATTTTCTCATGAACCACTAAACCAACGTTCACAAAGCTAGGCTAGAATGAAAGATACAGTATCGCCACAAAATGTTTTGAAATTAAATACTAAATGGAACTCTTGATCCCAGAATATGAGTTAACACTAACCGAAGCTAAAATTTATGAAACAGCAAAGAGAATTAATTTCGCCATGACACTAAAAGTATAAACTCCACCAAATTGGGCGCATATTTCAACAATTCGGATTCGTTCACATATCTTCAACGTCTGGTTGATTTATTCTGGATTCTGGATTATCGATACATATTAGCAGCAGCAACTGTTGGCTTACAAAATAATCCAGGCACAATGTATTGTGGATCACAGAAAGGAATACATCCTTAGTTGAAACAAACTGAAGGAAGACATGAGAATCGTTTAATGTTGAGACATCTCAACGATATAACAGTCTGCATTCGGAAGCTTAAAGATAATCGCTAAATAATAGATAAGGGACTTTTTACTAATCCCAATAAAAACCCAATAACGTAAAAATTATTCACCATTTATCTTTCAGGATCTGACTAATGCTTTTATGATTCGAAGTAGCAATTGCTTTTCTGATAATGCTTCTCTTCATTTGTGAAACCATACAATAATTGCTGTAGCGACTAAACAGCAATACTGTATACAATTCTGTTCAAAGGCATCACAATACAATTAGATAATTTGTTGTTGTTGTTGTTACATCTGATATTCCATTCGTCGGACACATGAATAGCATTGGAAAGGTTTCATTTCTTTGTGATCCCTACTGCTTTCGAGAAACCCCTCCGGTTTCGAAATGAAATTCTATACGAGTCCAGAAATGTTTAACGATAATTGTACCGTTCTTCGTACATGTATTTAGTACCAAGTGGTCAGCAAAATGTACCGGGTGATTGAAGCGTACCCGTAAAGGTTAACTGTCTCTGTGTTTCGGTGTGTTGTATGATTCAACAAGAAAACGGTCTGAACATAAGATGAAAAGTATCGGTCTGGTCGTCACGTGAGGGCTGGTGTTCTGGAATATAACGAAAAGTAATTCTGTGGAAGTTGTACTATACTACTGAGGGTTTGATAGACTTGTAAATAAAATTGGCACATTGAAATCACAAGAGCGATGATGTTAGACATTTCCCCCTATAACTAATACAAAAGATAATGTTGCCATTAGTAATTCTGATTTTACACTCTGTTAAACAGGAATAATTTAAGCTGTAAACTTCAAAAGCATGTCAATGATACATTCTATCACTTTATATACTTTATATACTTTTTTGCAATGCGCCAAAAGCAAGCTGTATATTATGACTGATGCCTGAAATATGCCTCTAGAATCATTGTATTTGTGTGAATATATAAATGCAATTTAGATTCCTTATTTTAAATTTGAAAAACTCGAATTTTCATATTCAATTTTCCTGTTGTACCGTTAGAACCTTGTATTTTATTTTCATCTTTGTCGACAATAATTTAGTGGAAAGACTTAGATATTGCTTTCCGTAACTATTCCCAAACAATCCCGCATTTTTTTGTGGTGATTTTTAAAGAGGTATAGGATTTGATTTTCAAAAACAAAACAGATTAAGAAAATTGATCAAATCTTTACTGGAACTGATAGAACGATCAATAAGTTAATGTTTTAGGTTGATTTCATGCAAATCTTGGCAGCGGCTCCGCTTTAGATGGCTCATGCGCAAGGTCCAATTTCTGCATACTCTCCCCAACATATCGGCCAGTATTTCATGAAGAAAATCATCAATATTGGCTTCCAGTGCGTCAATCGTTACCGGTTTATCCTTGTAGGCATGAGCCTTAACATGGCCTCATAAGAAATAGTCCAAAGGCGTTAGATCACAATCTAGGCGGCCAATTGACGGGTCCAAAACGTGAGACAAACTGTTCACCGAAGACAGCTCTCAATTTGGTCATTGTTTCGCGTGCCGTGCGGAATGTGGCACCGTCTTGTTGAAACGACATGATAGACATGTCCAATTCTTTCATTTGGACAAAAAACATCGTCAATCATCACACGGTAGCACTCGCCATTCACAGTAACGTTCCGCCCATCGTTGCCTTTGAAGAAGTACGGCCCAATAATGCCACTAGCCCATAATCCGCACCCAACAGTGCCTTTTTGGGATGCATTGACAGCTTTTTTGGTGTAATTTCAAAAAATATTTTTTTGAAAAAAAGTGTTAGAATGTTGATTTAAAATGTTTTCGGGATAACACCAGGTTTCAACGTTTCATGCATTTCTAAGACAAAACAAGAAAACTAGGATAACTTCGAAAGTTTAAGTAAAAAAGCGGTAAATTAAATTTAAAAAAATACAGATAAAAATATTTTGTGAATTTAACAGATCGGCTGAAAAGTTCGTATCGTTTCTATGAGAGGGCGCCACTAGAATTAAATCCATACCATTTTCAGTTAGTACCAACCTTCAAAAGATACGTGTATAAATTTGACAGCTGTCTGATTATTAGTTTGAGAGATATTGCATTTTGAGTGAAGCTACTTTTGTTATAGTGCAAAAAATGGGAAAAAAGAAATTTCGTGTGTTGATGAAACACTACTTTTTGATGAAAAAAAGTGCCGCCGATACCAAAAAATGGCTTGATGAGTGTTATCCAGACTCTGCACCGGGCGAAGCAACAATTCGTAAGTGGTTTGCAAAATTTCGTACTGGTCATATGAGCACCGAAGACGATGAACGCAGTGGACGTCCAAAAGAGGCTGTTACCGATGAAAACGTGAAAAAAATCCACAAAATGATTTTCAATGACCGTAAAGTGAAGTTTATCGAGATAGCTGACACCCTAAAGATATCAAAGGAACGTGTTGGACATATTATTCACGAATATTTGGATATGAGAAAGCTTTGTGCAAAATGGGTGCCGCGTGAGCTCACAATCAATCAAAAACAACAACGAATTGTTGATTCTGAGCAGTGTTTGGAGCTGTTATATCGAAATAAAACCGATTTTTTTCGTCGATATATAACAATGGACGAAACATGGCTCCATCACTTCAATCCGGAGTCCAATCGACAGTCAGCTGAGTGGACTGCATGCGATGAACCGAACCCAAAGCGTGGAAAGACTCAACAATCGGCCGGTAAGGTTATGGCGTCTGTATTTTGGGATTCGCATGGTATAATTTTCATCGACTACCTTGAAAAGGGAAAAACCATCAACAGTGACTATTATATAGCGTTATTAGAGCGTTTGAAGGACGAAATTTCAAAAAACGGCCTCATTTGAAGAAGAAAAAAGTTTTATTTCGTCAAGACAATGAACCGTGTCACAAGTCGATGAAAACCATGCTGAAATTGAACGAATTGGGCTTCGAATTGCTCCCTCATCCACCGTATTCTCCAGATTTGGCCCCCAGTGACTTTTTCCTGTTCTCAGACCTCAAGAGAATGCTCGCTGGTAAAAAATTTAGAAGCAATGAAGAGGTAATCGCTGAAACTGAGGCCTATTTTGAGGCAAAGGACAAATCGTACTACAAAAATGGTATCGAAAAGTTGGAAGATCGCTATAATCGCTGTATCGCCTCTGATGGCAATTATGTTGAATAATAAAAACGAATTTTGGCAAAAAAATGTGTGTTTCTATTAAACGATACGAACTTTTTAGCCGAAGTGTTAAGGGAGTTTTTTCGAATACGACAAGGATTGGAAGAATGAGAGGATGAAAATGCTTAGCGGTTCAAATTTAACTGTTTAAGTTTTTGCAGTAAGCAGTTCAATTTGAACTGCTCTGCACTGACGAGTCGAAGACAAAACGTAAAGAATAATGAAATCGGTTATGTGTCCAAAGCAAAAAAACGGCTTTTAGCCAAATCCCCAAACAACTTCAAATGATGCTTTATAATGTAAAAAAAAGTTTGAATAAATTTGCTTAAGCTGTTTCGCCGTAAAAAAATACAAAAAAAAATTGATTTGATTCAAATTATCCCTTACTCCCCCTTAAGTTTTGGCTAGCTCGACTACAGCTGCATATTACCTTCCAAACCAAATATTTTTCGGGAAACTTGACCTTTTTCTACATTCTCAAATGCTTCTCTACGCTGTTCCGTTGCATGTCAGTAAAAAACCATTACGGGAAGCTACTTAAAGTCCTCCAGCACATAAGCGTAATTATTCATTATCACACAGAAAAACTTCGTCAAATATTCGGGATACAACTTACGAGTGTGGGTTTCAGCCGTTTAGTTGTTTAGTCTGCGAAATATTTCACTCATTGATAAAGTATTTCCAGAGATATAAGTGTTTAGGGGTGTCCAAGTTTTGTCACGAGTCACGAACATGCCTTAGTACTGAAATGATAAAACTGAAAACTACACCACCGAGAGCTCTAAAATTAATAACAACAATAACGACAACTACGACAAAGCAAAAATGGTCGAAGATGCGATTGAGAACCAACTGTACCTTAATCACATCTGGATAGTGATGGTAACGCTTATGTCCGCTGCTGTCACAAGCAAATATTTTTACTGATTTTACAAACAATCAATATGACAAGCCATCTCTGTTTAGCTGTTTAAGATGTTGAGCCGTGTTAAATAAATGAATGGATGAAAAATGAAAACAGCAATAAATAGATTAGTAAAATTTATATACAAAATACTAATATAACGACGAATAAATTTTACGAGCCATCCACCACTAGGAGGCAGTCAGCCAATGTAGCCAGCCTATTGATCAATGCTAGGCAGAAATATTTCGGTCGACGAGCCGCCGAGATTCGAAGAAAGATAATTTTATTATCAACCATTCTAATGTACAACAGCCCCTCGGGGCGTAATAAAAGTCCTCACTATATAAACTTATCAGTATGTTATCAATAGCGGAACGAACTACTGCTGGTGTTTATTTTACCCTACGTTTGCTCCAAGAGTAGAAATTGAACGACTCAACAATGGATTTTTCCATTCCAGGAGTACATTCTTCCGGAGAAATGCGCTTAGCTTGACTACCAAACTCATATCGAATCGATTTCTAACTCCCGATCAAAAGATTTTCCTAAAACGAATGGTTACAGTTGATGCATCCTATGTAATGAAAATTCATTTTTTAGCAAGAAAAATGAACACAAGGTTAGAACGCAGAGCGATGGATGCATGACAGTGAATGCCACCTAGAAATTTACAATACGTTTGATGCTGCTTAGGAGCAGGCATGCGACCAATTAGACTAAGTAATATCGATTTTCGTAGAAAAATGCCAGGGTCATGGTATGTTTTGGTTCGAATCTTTTGATAGACATCATTAGAAAGTAGAGAAGTGAAGTACAAAATCTAATCGTGGTAATCACAGGAAATTGATGGTAAGGTAGGATAAATCAATTCACCTACCAAGCCGTGGAAATATTTGGGGAAAATCGGTAACACTTCAACCGTGAGAAGATCGTTTCACCTGTACTCGTGCCCGGTAGGTATACGAAGCGGAAAATTGAAAGAAAATGCAATCGTTTTACACGATTCCATTAGGGACAAGGTTGACAGCACGTCCTGACAGGATGTCAGTACACCATCAGCGTAGCAATAAATCATTGTGGCTCATTATCTCTCGCTTCCGGGTGAACCTGATAAAGATTAAGGATAGAAGAGGTGGCAATCACAATGCTTCCTTCATTGGCAAGATCTTTCTAGGTAAATCTGATGAGTCCCGATAAGTTAGCTTGAAAAATTGAAATGAAAAAAAAAACTGTCGAAGGTCAGACAGTCTGTGGCATTAGTCAACCCTGACAAATGAATGCTTGAATTTTCATTTGCATTTCGTTTACGGTTGGGCTTCGGTAGAGCAAAAAACCATTCGTGATTTGGAACACAGAAAAACCTGACATGTTTTAATAATCTCGAGAGCATTGTTCACATTCCACGTACAAAAAAAAAGAAATCAATTCACCGTTTTGTGGAAAATAACGTGCCTAGAAACATAAAACTCATTTCATCGCCTCTCATCTTCGAAACAAAACCAGCAGAGTGAAGAGGAATGTATCAAAGGAAAACCCCTTGAGCATTATTTTCAAGTGGAAAGGATTGCGAACAGCTCTCTTTCCAAGATTTTATTATTATTTTTTGCATACAAAAGTAGCATATGGATGAAATCTTTTGGTTTCAATATGCACTTGACCTGATTAGCAATAGCTCGAAATAATCGAAATATGTTCGTCAGATGTAAGTAAATTTACCACAAGATAAATTCAATTACCGAAGAAGCTACCCTTGCCGTCAATTCCCCGAAGTATGGTTGATATGAATGAGATGTCATCACCCCGACGGAGACGAAATAAGCCGAATGATGACACCGAAAGTTGAAATGGGATTACATTAACCACTGATTGCAGATGATGAAATTCTGGACGCCAGCAGTCCACCAAGCTAAGATTAATGGAGACGCATTGTCACTGTTGCGGAAACTTGTGATAGCTTTAACAAATTTGAAAAATGTGCTGTGTCTGTTAAGTGTATAACTCGGTAACACAACAATCAGACAACTGACGGGACCAGACAGTATGCCATCAGCATACTGAACACGAAACTATGGACAAATCGTGAAGGTTGTGTAATGGAGCTGGTTCTGCTGAATTTACCAATTGGTCCCAACTGTTCCAGAAAGTTAATGACGAAGACGAGAAATTCGCACTGTGTAGGTTTTCTAATCATAATGGTCAAAAAGAAAAGTCTAAGATAGAAAAAGAATACACAAATTTTGAATGAAAGTACAGACACCCTCACGTTTGAGATACCACTAAAAAAAGCTTCAATAGGGCAAAGATAAAGTTGGACAACCGAATAATCACAAAAGTGAAAAACTTTTTGCCATCGTCGTCGGATTTTCTTCAGACCAATAGAAATAATCTACAGGTTTTCTCTGTTGCCTAGGCTCCCAAACGGTGGAGAAGTCAACTCACGACGACAGCGCTTTCTAACAACTGCTGAGAGGCGTGACAAAAGTTTGCTTTTCTCAATCCCACGTCAGCGTGAGATGTAGATTAAAGTAACGAGGAAAAAAAAGGAACACTTCAGGTTGTTTTTATTCGATTCGGGAAATCGACAAAAAATAAATTTGTTTTCAGACTTTGTTCGACAAAGACACGAGCACGTTCAGGTAGGTTAATAAACATCTCGCAATGTTTATCCAAGTGTACTGGAGAAATAAGCTGAGAACTGCTCTCTCAATCGAACTCGAACAATGAATTTATTATTTGAATTATATTGTATAGTAATGTTTTGAGGAACGCGTTTAGATGAATTAAGAAACTTCTGCATATATTTTTTCGAATTCTCTTTAGTTTTGGCAATTCAGATATGAATGTTTTAGCATAGAGCAGATCCACCGGATATCATGATTTTTTTCTGAAATTTTATTTTCGTATTTTTGGTTTAGCTCAAAGCCATTTAAACTCTAGCCTTACTTTTTAGAAGTGCCTAAGTAAAAATTCCTAGAAAGTTTTCAACAAACTATACCTCAAAAACGGTTTGTTAAATTGATTTGGTATTTTGAGCAATATGCTGTGATTTTATTTTGTTCTGAAACAAAAATCTGAAAATCAAATTTTTCGAGAAAAGTATTTATGATTTTTTTTAATTTTTTAATATGTTGTAGCTATATTCTTTAAGTTTCGGCTTTGACTCATCAGTGCAGAGCATTTCAAATTGAGTCAAAGCCCCTAAATGATGTTTTAGCTGACAATTGATGCAGTTTATTGCACTATTGTCCAAGATGGAGAAATAACGGACCAAAAAGTTGTAGTTTTTTTAAATATAACTAAATTTTTCAAAATTGTTTAATATATCTTTTGAATTGACCGTGGAGGCGGCTCCTGCCTCATTTTCGACGAAAAATGGCCCAATAATGCCGCCAGACCAAAATCCGCACCAAACCGCTTCTCCATGATAACGTGCGGGTTTTCCGTCCCCCAGATGCGACAATTTTGCTTATTTACATACCCGCCGAGATGAAAATGTGCCTCATCCGAGAAGATGATTTTTTTGACAAATCAATGGTCGAACATGATTGTCAAAGTAAAACTGCACTATTTCCACGCATTCTTCAAGCGTATACACAACCATTTTCGTTCAGCGGAAGGATAAAACTAAGTTTCTGTCAAATCAGAAGTGACATTAAGGTTACCAATGTCGAAATAACCGCTAGTTCAAAAAAAAATCAGATGGCGGACCCTGTATATAGCCAAAGCAAAGCCTTGGTATTACATTCCTGTAGTGGAATTTGACCTTCTGTTTCAACAGACTTCGCAGCCGATTCAGAGTGTAGAGAACCCTTGCATGGCTGGAGGTACGATTTTATCCTTCCAGATCGGGGCTCGAACTTACGACAACTGGTTTGTAAGACCGCCAACCCGGTATAATAAGTATATATGCAAATAGCGTTAACTTTATGTCTGCTCAGCGATTTATGTTGAACCGTTAGGTGGCGTTAGCAGTTCAAAATAAACTGCTGACGCACTGATGAGCCGAAGGAAAAACGTAGATATAGAATCTACATTAATTTCCACTGTGAAAAATTCTTAAAAATGAAAAGCAGTGAATTCAGCGAAAATAATTGTGATCTTTTTCTAACATAACATGTCAACTTCGCTAATTTTGTAAGATAATGGCCTAACAAGGTGGTTAGAGACAAGCTTTCAAACCAATTTCTTTAAATAATCGTCGATGGTAATATGGCTTAAGATAAATTAATTATATGCATACTTTTTATTCATGCAATACTTAACTCTTACTGAATTATGCATTAAATAGCTCAGTCCATTGTAAACATAAATAAAATAAGCCTAGATTCCCCAGTGTAATAGAACTGTAGTTGAGCAACCCGTGACACCAAAAGCGCCGTCTGGTGTAGAATGGGTGCGTAAATGCTCCTCAAATATATGTATTAAGTTACATGCACTAAACCACAGAAACTAATGGAAAAAAGTTTACCCGTTTCTCACTAGAGATGCTGTTAGTATCACCGTACAGTGAGAAATCTAGGTTTACTTAATGTGGTGTAAAGGTGAAAAGCAGTGTGGAAAATATACACATAACTTATCACCAGTGATGGTATTTCACCAGAGTGATACACGCTGGTGTAAGATTTATTTCTATACAGGGGATGCAAGAAGCGAACATCACACAAAAAGAAAAGCGAACTTCTTCTCAATGTCGAATAGACAGAACTTGAGTGTGTGCTTGTGGTTAAAGCAACTGATGCGAGTGAAACACATTCTCTTCGCATGAATCGCTGTGTTCTCTGCGCATGAAACACATTCTCTTCGCATGAATCGCTCTCAGGCGCTCTCGCCTAAATACACCCAAGTGACCACTGGTGCGTGCTAGTGAGCGAACACTTCTTCGATTTAATTTGTAAATTTAAAGAAGGTAACGATGACCCTGCTATGACAATCTTTTTCTCAGCAAGGAAAACTAAATGTAGCCCCACGCTTCTATTAAGCGAACCGTATACCAGAGTCCTCACCGGCGTGCACACGTCGGAGAAAATATCTTCATCCCCCTCAGAGAATTCCAGAGCTCTGCTCTAGCAATCCAGTGCTAGAGTTGAAAGAAAATAAACACGCGCTCTCATGATGCGTTCACACTTTATACAACAGTGAGCTCTCGTCGATGTTGTCAGTACGAGGAGAGAAATTATACTTGCTCTTCGTCACACAATGGAGATGAACAACCCTGATTTTCGCGTAACTATAATGTTATTTTTTTGTGTTTTTTTTTACTTTTTCCATAGTGGGTCAAAAGCAAAAAAAAAAAGGGAAGAAAATATTATAAGTTTACAAAATAATACAATCACGAATTAATTGCAATTAATTTGTGGCATGTTTATGAATCGAGTTTATTTAAACAAAATATGAACTTCAGATTGAAGATAACAATTTCAGCAATAGGAGAATAATTTTGCTCAGTGTTTTTTTTAATGCACGTTAGCAGATTTTTTGTGGGAGAGCAGACACGCAATAAAACAAATTTCAATAAATATTTTAAAGTTACATTTCATGTTGTATGCAATTATTCAAACGAACAAATTAAAAAAAAATGCTTTTTTTTCACAAAAACGGATTGGAGAATATTTTCAAAAATAATATTTTGCAGACTTGTTGGTTCATTATTTCTTCATATTAAGCTATAGTGAAATAAACTTCACAGTGTTTAGCTACAATATATCAATAAATATATCAAAATCAAAAATAAATTTCTTGGAAAATTGAAAAAAAATGACTTCTAGGAACAAAACAAAAAACAATATTTATTTTCATAGTGTATACTTTCTCCATGCTGTCCCAATAGTAACCAAAAACATTGCCGAAAACACCAATTCAATCTAATAAGCCGTTTATAAGATATAGCTTTGAAAAATTTTTCAATGACTTTTACCTACACAGAAAGAAATAATGAAAATTACACGACATGTAAATCAATAGTAACATGGAATAGATATGGGTTGAATCAAAATTTTGATTGAAAACCTTCATCGATGCAAAACTAAATTGGATTGCATTGAATTTTCAATGAATATAACTGTATTTTTCAATTAACGATTCGTTTTGTGGTTAAATTACATTGAAACCTACAGAATTGTAATGAAACTTTATGTTTAATTGCCTGCTCCAAATATTTGCATGAAAAAAGATGTAAATTCACAAAATATTTTTATCTGTGTAGGCTCTACTCAAAAGTAAAGCTAAAATGTCAAACGGATGATGCAAATTGTACTTTTTCATCATGACGAACTCATGCAAAATTTGAGTGAAAACTTTAAAGTTAAATTGACCTTCGATTTTATATGGAATTGCTCAGCTCATGCATATATTTCGTTTACTGTTCATAGTTTTGGAGTTTCATATCGTTAACGTGTCGTTAACGTTTTCATCTATTTTACGGCTGTTCTTCGTCCTCCAAGAACTTCTTTGAAAACAGTTCCTAAGATCTACACATGCAATCAGCAGCTATTGTAAATTTTTAATACAAATATTACATCCGCAATAAGCATATTAATTGCATGCGGAATTACGAGCATGGACCGTACACAAGAATTCCACTTTTATCATCAAAACTAGCACTAGCATCATGATTCATAACAGTGATCACATAACTGAATGTGATACCTGGAGAATGTTCCGCAAACAAGGGATTTAATAATTTCATCGGTTATGTTGTTAGACTTTAAGGTCTACATTATAAGGAGTTTTTGGGGATGAGTAAGCTTTTGATCAAATCAGGTCGTCAAACGGTGAGATAACTAAGTCCTCACAAATTCCTACCTCAAGACTCTCCGTGTGTCTATGATGACATTTGGTCATGAGAACGGTGTCGACTGGGTGCTATCGCCTTCTGCGTTAACAGCAGAATGAGAGGGTGCGAAATGGTTAACAAAGTTAAAGCCCATCCTAAAGTGCAATATTTATCATAGTATATTGCAACATATATTATATTCAATTGATTTATATGACATTATATTATATTATTACTATTACTATTATTATTATTATTATTATTATTATTATTATTATTATTAGTATTATTATTATTATTATTATTAGTATTATTATTATTATTATTATAAGAGAAATATTGTATTTCCTCCAGTACTGCGACGAAAGAAGATAAGATAGCATATAAATATGTATTTAGTTATAAATCGATATTTGCGTAGAAAGCTTTTCTTCTTTAACGTTTCGTCTTTGATTCGTCAGTGCAAAGCATTTCAAACCGAACAGCTAGTGCTTCATAACAGTTAAACTTGATCCAAGAAGCAGACAGAATTGTTTCATTAATGCAATGCTATTTTCTTTTTATTATTCAATGCTTGAATTTCTCGCGGTCGAAAACTTTAGCTCCTAAGTAAACCATAAATCTATGGAATAACACACCTTCCACACTGTTTATTCCGCTAATCAAATATCAAACGAATTTATCCTACTCAACAACCCATATCGGATATCACCTGCGAAATTCTTACCCCACACCGCTCTTATTACAGCTGTCGGTGCTCTGTTGCGCACATAATTTTCCACCACATACCATCAATCATCATCATCGCCGTCATCGTCTCCAGTGACAACTTCTGACCGGTAGCTCTCGAGCAGTTTGGCTCCAGGCCAAGAGTCCAGTGCCACCGAGCTACGTACGCGCGCCAACGACCGCGCTGAGGACACGCGAACGATTTTCCATCCCAAACGATTCACACTATCCTTTGCACAGTCATTGTGTCACCTGCGCAGACGGAAAAAGATTGTAAGGTCTCTGGCCATGGTGAAGTTTTTGTTCGATGAAGGAATGAGTTGTTATGATTGAGGAGTCCAGCATTCAGATATTCTGAGTAGAAACCCTACCCGATGAAATACGGTAACTCGAGAGTGACGAGGCTAATATCGGTGTTGACTCTGTTTGTCATAGTCAACTTGTCAGCGAATGTCGCGCCGAAATAAATCTGCGGCATTCCATGCTTTTCTAGTTGCTCCCGGCGAAGAATGTCGGCAAAAAGCACACGGTTGCTAGCGTAAATGGTGCCGCCGTCATAAACATGCAACACGAGCAGAGAACTGAACAGAGCCTGGAGGCTGCCACCAGCTGTGTTTTCATCCGAATCTTTGTTTCCCTTGAAGAGTTTGGAGAAAAATTTGAAATTTATTATGAAATGGCTCATTTCGGCGAATAACATTAAATCATCAGAAAATTAAACAAGTGGATGTGAAAATATTTTCGTAATCAATTATACATTATGCTCAGATTTCTGGGAAGCTTTATTCTGTTTATTGTAATGGTATTTGAACCATGATAATTGAAAGACTTCATAGAATGTTGGGCTTTTAATAAATTGAAGTAGTGGTTAAACAATATTTCCTCCCAATAAATTACGCTTATATGTACTTCAAGCTAATACAAGCCACCACTCGTTTTCATTCTGAACGTCAGTAAAACATTACACTTTGGCGCAATTATAAGAAAAGTTGCTGTTTATGTAGATTTTGAATCGTATGCCTATTGTATGTGGTCCCTGGTGAACTGCTATGCCCTCGCTAGTCGAAGACGAATCGTAGAAAAAACGTCAACAAATAAACTAAATAAACATAAAAAAAAACTTTTCTAAATCAGGTAACCTTGATCGTGAAAATATGGCTATTGGGATCGAGTGACGCAATGAAAAATGTTTCGTGAAAAGCAATTCCACCAAAACAGCCATTTCGTCGAGCGCTGTTTCATCGAAAACAATATTACTGAAAGCCAGTTCGTGCTCGCATCTCATCAGACGCAGTCGACAATTGCTTACGGTCGAGACGATAGAAACAAAGACAATACAGTGTAGTGAACAATAGAGTGTACGAAATGGGCAAATACGATTTAACAAAGCCTGAAAGTTGGCCTACAAGGCCAAATTCAATTTGTATTGATTTCAAGCGCTGCAAAGTTAGACCACCAGCAACCGAAATTGAAATCTTGCTTAAGGAACGAATGCATCTACACGTTAATGATGTAAGTGAGATTCAATTCAACAAGGCGTCTAACTGTGTGTACATTA
Organism: Malaya genurostris; assembly: GCF_030247185.1. NCBI lineage: Eukaryota > Metazoa > Arthropoda > Insecta > Diptera > Culicidae > Malaya > Malaya genurostris. The sequence goes on from NC_080571.1 coordinate 269,745,176, forward strand.
TGTTCAAACGTGAAAAAGGTGCAATTGCATTTGCTTATGTTAATAACGGGATGCACAGTATTGATCATGACAATGTTGAATATAAAATCCCTGTGTACATGGTGGACAATGCCATAGAAGTACGCGTGCATGACCTTCCCCCGCAGACCAGCGATGGGTATGTTCGGAAGAGTATGTCGCAGTACGGTGAAGTTTTTTCCATCGAAAGGGAAGTATGGCGGAATTTTTTCCGGGTATCCGGAATGGCGTGCGAGTGGTACGTATGCAACTACGTAAAGCAATTCCATCTTACATCATTTGTGATCAAGACGGGATACATCCGTGTAAAACGCTGATTACGTATGAAAATCAACTAGTTACATGTCAGTTTTGTGAACAACCTGCACACTACGGCAAACCTTGCACTGAAACTGCAAAAAGGACATCTTCAAACAAAAATAAGGACAACCGCCCAACAACGGAAACTAGTGAGCGCAGTACTCCTGTTGTACCATCAAACCCACCAGCAACTGCAATTAATGCACAACAAGGCGCGTCTACAGCAACTAACAACCAACCCAAGAATGCGAATTACAAGGAAAACGAAGAAAAAACGGAAACCAACAACGATACCACCGATGCGGCAATGGAGGACGAGACGAGCCACGAACAAAGTGCCCCTCACTCATCGCAAGATAAAAATGGAAGCTCCTCTCCCCCTAGAAAAAGGGTGACAACGAGATCCAACGGTAAAAAAAATATTTTATCTAATAAAAACATGGCTCATTCGGCCACGTAAAGCTTGTACGCAAATTGGCCTGAATAAAAAAAATTTATAAAAAAAAAATTACTGAAAGCCATGAAAAAAAACATACTTCTTACCCATGAAAAATAGACGCAACTGAAAATTTAGAACTATAGAAAAATAATTCAAACTCTTCATTAAACCAGGACCAAGGAAATAAATTCTCCTGGCTTCTCAAGTCACTGCCTAAATATGTAGAACGAACAAGTATAACATCCCAAGTTACTACCTGTAATGAAATTGTAAAAGATTTACCAGAATTAGTACAAAAATGCCAACACGGCACTTTCCTTCCAACAGACTTAGAACTAATACACTGAAGAAGGTTGCAAATAGCAAGCCGAAATACTGGTATATGTGTCTGTCACTATCTCGTGACAGTAGTGGCGAAATAGTAAAGATTTTTAGAATACAGTGGAATTAAATAGAATTTTTTTTTTGAGTCGATTCTTGATGGAGGTTCAGGTTGAGGTAGTCGTAGGTTTTAACGGGTAAGCTGTCTACTACCGCCTCTGTGCACATCGTTGTTAGCTGAACCAAGTATTACGACATCACGTGCATGGTTAAACTGTACATAGACTGAGCTACAAATTTGGTTCAATTGTTTTTTTATATACATCTTTTACGTCAAGAACTGAATTTGTTTTTAAGGCAAGATTTCAATATCATTGAATTTGTTCACAAAGTTTTCAATCATTCCTATTGTTCACATCACTCTATTGTTTTTGTTTTCATCATCTCGAAGGAAACGGGGTATTTGTTCCGTTATGGCAAGATGCCAAATTCGGCTAATAAGAAAGGAACAATTTTATTTTTTGAAGAAAGACAACCGACGTTTTTCTAATCACTCCTGCATATAAACTACCTAACTGATGCTACCGGTTATGATACAACTGTCGCTTCCAAGTCACAGAAACAATTGTGCTATTACACGAGATATTTCTTTGCAAACCTCGATAGCATCATTTATTAGACAATCTCTGCTACCTTGCCATTTCCATTTGCCGGATTCGTATTCCAGTACTCTTGCCTTGGAAGCTTGCTTGGGCTTAGGTTTCATTATCCCGTACAACGCAATCATACTTCTTCAGCTTTTTCGTGTACAGCTCTGGCCGACTTGTTTCACTAATCCTCACGATTTAGAGTCACACTTTTCATGTATATCGACAACTCGCGTGTTACTTTCACTTGATACACGGTTGTAGTCGACATTACTTTCAAGTGATTTTTCGGGCGCTTTCAGGTTTCATTAAATATGATGGCACACACAGCTCAAGATACTTCGGAACACATCGATATCTAGATGGATTAATACAGCGTTGAAAACCAGATTTATTATTTTTATTCTGATTTTAAATGTCAGAATTACGAGGCTTCAAAATTTTGCAATAGTTGTTCGTAGGAAAGTCAAATTATAGTTACTTGATGAAGCATTACCAGTCCGTACTATGGAGTCCGAAGTATTTCTTATAATCTTGCTATTTCGTGTACAGCCATTCAAGCTGAACTACTACTAATGGACCATGGAAGTTTAATTTGCATCGCTAGAAAGACGCAAATTATACTCGAATCACATTGAACTGCTATGTCGCAATAGTAGTTAAATTGGGACTGCTATGCTCTGACGAGCCGAAGACGAGTCGTTAAAAAATATATATTTTATATATTTTAAGGTTTTTGTGCCAAGGTACATATAAAATTGGTTTCATTTTTACCTTACGTTTCGTCTTCGACTCGTCAGTGCATAACAGTTCACGTTGATATGTAATGTCAACTGGCAATTCATAAACCGCTAAGCAGACATAAAGCTTCAACTTTATTTGAATTGCAACTTTTTGAAATACCATGCAGTGCATCGTCCTTACTGATGTGCCGAACGTAAGCAAGTTTAGACTCACTGGCCGATCTATTTTTTCTTCATCAAAATGGCACTACGATTTTCAGTGTCAGTCGACGAATGGGCATGAGACCTATCATATTCTTCGTTCCATTCAAACTCGTGTAGTATTTTAAAACCCCAGAGTTCAATTGTCCCTTATGAAATTCAGCTCTTTCTAATACATAGCAAAATTTGTTGCATATTTTTTTCTGCAAGAGTAATTCCTGTGTTTTATATGCTAAAGCAAATTTTCCCTGTGATTTTCGGTCATCATCTGATCAGACTATACACTACTGAAGTTAGAGAATATCTCGCATCGTCAAAGTATCATTTAATCAGTTCACTGCGCAATTTGCATGGTTGAAATATATTGCGGTTTACGGATATTTATAGCTTTTATTTCCGGACGCATCAGCCCCTACATTTCGCAATATTTTCTCTAACAAAGTTAGCCCGCAAAGGATTGCTACAATTCCATTTTCGGTTTGCCACGATATTCCCGCCGTCCAATTAGAATGGAAAACCTCACATGGTATGTAAATAATATGCGAATAGCTCACTTGGTTAGTCGTGATATTGGAATCCGAATCGATAGCCTACGGTTGGTTGGTAGGATGATAAACAAATGGGCAGTCGGATTGATGTACGTTGGAAAACCTTCTGCAAGTGCTGCCACTGTCGGTTTGGTCCCACTTACAGTTCCAACTTCCTCTAGGCTAGGCATTAGACCGACACAATTATTTACTTTGTTAACAACGTTAAATAAACGCCATTTTACCACAAAATTTGTTTCGTGCTCAAAAGTTCCATTCGATTAAACAGTTCTTCGAAATAAAAAGGCGGGTGGGTAATGTCACAGATATAACTGGAAGACGTGAATACGATAGTATTTGGACCAGGAATCAGCTGCTAAATCTGAATTTAAGAACTCAATTCAATGCTCGTTCGAAATCTAAATCAAGAATTTCGTTCTAGGATTACGAAATTGAACAGTGCTTCAAAACAAAAAGTCAATATCCGCGCCGGTCTACTAGCTGTACGAGTACGAGTAGACTTACTACCTTCGCAACTAGAGGTGTGACATTTATCGTGTCCTTTTTCGACCCTTCTCAGATCGGTTTATGCTGCCGTACGCCCACATGCTTATTAATTAGAGAAAATTACTGTAACATTTTACGTGAAAGCAACGCTCGGTCTATGTCTGGAATATCGGTCTCTAAACGAACGTAGCACTTTCTGTATTAATTTCGGAAATTAGTGCTGTCGATATATCAAACGAAAGGAATTAATGTTTCTTTTGTATGCTAGGGAAACGAAACGACACATTTTAAGCGCGCTACGTTGTTATAGAATTACTTACAGAAGGTATAATTGATTCGTTTATAAATAAACAATTTCAATTCAATAGTAGAAATTCCCACGCTTCTGCTAAAGACGACATAAACCAACGCAGCAAGACGCAAACAAATGAATTAGGTTGAACTAAACAATTCTAATAATGCAAATACATACAGTTGCTATTTGAGCATGAACTTGACTTTGTTTTTTAAATTGAATACAAACCTTAAAAAAGTATAAGAGTATAGAAAAGTATAGAGTTTTGTTCACCAAACCATTAACTGTAATAAGGAAAATACAAACAGAAAAATATTACTCGATGTTTCCAACGAAGCAACGACGACAATGGACGTCAATGGACGAAGTCACAAATAATAAACCAATAGCTCCCAAAGTCTCACTGAACGGCAACGAAGGATGGCACTTCCTTTTAATACAAAAACATTTTTCCTTCCTTTGATGATACTTCCTTTTCAAACAAAAACGATTCCCAACATCGCACATAGGACCAGAAAGTTTTTCTGCCCGAAGAGGCGCATTACCTTAAGGTTAAAACCTGTTTAAAAAATAATTTTAATCCAATAATTAAAAAAGTCGTTCGATCAAGTAGAGGTAGACTAAAGAAGTATTGCTAACTTGTTTATTGACTGGACACGTATGCTTGATACAGTAAACAACATCACAGGACAATACTGACAAGCCACTCGCTTACCAACCCCTAGCTCTGAAAAAAATCAAGATGATTAATATTAAGATTTATACAAAATCGGTTCGGCCAAAGTTGATAAGACGAATTTCGCGCTAACTCGAATAAATGTTGGCTCTCTCAGATTTGAATGAATCTTTCTGGGTATATAGACTTTCTCACAAAAAAAGCACTTTGCATGCGTTGTTTTTCCAAACTTATTCTAGACTGTCTTTTGAAAAGGGACAAAAAATTTCAATCATTTTTTTCAAATAGATGTAATTGAAAAAAGATAAATTTTACGAAAAAGTATTGTACTAGTGATTTTTACAAAATCAATCAATTTATTGAACGAAAATCCTTATCGAGCCCTACATTGAAAAAAATAATGACTTTAGAATTTCAAAATCAATTTCCAAAAAAAAAACACAATTTTCGAGTTCAATGAAGTTGTATCCTAGGATAGGTAATTATTTTCCCTGTCAACTTTCCATATGTTGTAGAGGACAATAGTTTTTCTAACAAAAACTTTTTCTTATCCATTAATCCAAAATGGGGTCTTTTGTAAATAGATTTTAAATGTTTAAAGTCAATTTTATCAGTGTAGGTCTCGATAAGAATTTTTTTCCAGTATTTTGCCTTTGTCATATAGAAAGGCTGATTCATACATTTTAGCAAACCGACTTTTTAAGCGAGGCCTGGATCCCGATTCGGCTTTCGGTTCCGGAAATACAGGACGATATGCACAAAAAAAAATAATAAAAATATTCACTCACATTTTTTTAGAGATGGCTGAACCAGTTTTCACAAATTTAGATTCAAATAAAAGGTCTTATAGTTCCATAGCCTGCTATTGAATTTCATTTGGATCCAACTTCCGGAGTTGTAGTGTAATTTACGGAAATTTGAGAATAAAAGCGCACTAATTTTTTTTTGGAAACGGCTTAACCTATTTTCCCAAACTAAGATTCAAATGAAAGGTCTAATAGTTTCCTAAAAATTTTAAGAACATTTCATCCGGGTCCGACTTCCAGTTCCGGAGCTTAAGCGTGATAAGTGGAAAATTACCAATTTCATGAGAATATTTCCAAGAAACGATAATCAAAAACTTGTACCTGTTAAGCTGTCTGATGAATTCTTGTTAGCTTATGGGCGTATAAACTTAATTCGGAACTACGAGTCCCCCATTTTCCTGTTCCGGAAGCACCGACGGTAGTGAAGAAAAACTCCAGAAATAGAACTCATATCGGTTGAACCGATTTTCACAAATCTTGGTTTAAATTAGTGACAAAGTTTCCAAACCGCCATATAGAATGACAATATGTACAACACCGGTACGTGCAACGTGGAACCAGAATACACAACACGAACGATGCGTGCTTTGTTCTATTTCGTACGCGCTAGAAAGAATTTTAAGCTTCGCGATGTTTATTTAATTTTCACAGTTGGTAGTGCAGTAATACCGTACCGATAGTGTAGTGATGTCAATAATAATAATAATAATCATAATACATTGCCGCTTCAACCTTCCGAGTGAACGGACGTGCTTTGTGTTTACTGCGAAAGCGTTGAAAACCAGTGCCGTGTGTGATAAAGTGACCGGACGATCAAAACTAGATTGCTATTGTGCAATAGACAATAGTGCTTTTTCCTGTGAGAGGTTTTATGCACATTACAAGGTGAGATGAAAAAACTGCAACAAAGTAAAACGCCATAATTTTTTCATTTTTTTTTTAAATTTTATTGAATGAAAGCAAAAAATGTCGGAAATAACATCAAATTTGAGAATCGGTTTAGATTTGTTCGAATTGGCCACCTTTGGCACGAACTATGGCCTTCAAACAGCCAATGAAACCATCACACGCTGCCCGAAAGTGGCTCTGCGGTATTTTGTCCCATTCTCGGCGAAGCGCTTGCTTGAGATGATCGACACTTTGGTATTTTTTAGTGCCAACCTTGCTTTCCAAAATACCCCAGGCACAATAGTGCAACGGATTGGCATCCGGAGATTTTGGTGGCCATTGTGCGGTGGAAATGAAGCGAGGAACCTCATTTCTTAACCATTCTTGGGTGGCGCGTGCTGAGTGCGATGGTGCTGAGTCCTGTTGGAATGTCCAAGGTCTGCGGCCGAAATGTTTGCGTGCCCAGGGCTTCAGAACTCCCTCCAAAATATTTTCGCGATAGATTTGCGCATTTATTTTGACCCCACGGTCGATGAATACGAGCGGCGAGCGACCATCGGCTGTTATGGCGGCCCACACCATCACCATGGCCGGCTTTTGAGTTCTGGTGGCCAACCGAAGTTGCAAATTTTCAGCTGACCTCTCTGGCAAGTAAACACGATCATTTTGTTTGTTTACAAACTGCTGGATAACGAATGGTTTCTCATCGGAGAAAACCAAATTCGGCAGTTCACCACTTTCGGCCAAGCGAAGCAACTCTTTAGCTTTTTCGAGTCTAACTTTTTTTTGCGCATCAGTAAGATCTTGCACTTTTTGGAACTTCAATGGCTTTAGTCCAAGCTCATTTTTCAATATTTGCCGAATGGCATATTGCGATATGTTCAGCTCACGAGCCATTTTTCGGCCACTGCGACGCGGATTTCGTTCAATTCGCTTCTTCACTTTTCGAACCATTTCTGCCGATGTTGCTGTTTTTTTTCGTCCACTTCCTTGACGTCGGGCTACGCTACCAGTATCACGGTAACGAGCGATGGTACGAGACACAAAAGATTTATTCACTTTTAAATGCTGGAGGGCTCTAACGATAGCCACTTGTGGTTTTCCAGCCAAATGCAAAGCAATCACACTATCACACTTGAATTCCATCACAAATAACTTTTTTTCTGAAAAATTCCCACCAAAATGCTTTTGTGCGCTTGTAAATAATATAATGAGCTGTCACTAGAATAAATCTGACAGCTGTGGGACGAGCGGTTTAGAAATGACAGCAGTCTGAAGTTGGTTGCAGTTTTTTCATCTCACCTTGTATATACTGAAGCAGTGTATTGTTGTGAGCGGACGATCGAAACAGTACCGTTAGCCGGTGATTGTTCGATCGATCAAAACAGGCCCAGCGGTGTACGTGATATCACTGTGCGGATTAAAAAAGAGTGTGCTTTTTCCTCTCGGAGGTTTTTTGCACACCATCGCAGCGGCGATACGCCGATCGACGAGGGCTAGGCCTTGGTGGCCCCCGTTGGATTTAAGTTAAGTATCATTATTTAGTTTTTTTTTTCCTTCCTGCATTCGACTGTTCTATTTCTCCCCGATTCACTTATTTCTGTGCGGAGGTAGCTCCGCAACATGTCTAGTGTAAATTCTGACCCCCCCGTTCCCGATGATCAAATGGAGACTTCCCTTGACTATAAAAAGTCTCGCATAAAGAGCTATCCGGATGGGCTCGCACTACCGGCCGGTCCTTATGCGGTCTATTTCCGGACCAAATCGAAAGAAAAAAAATTAAATATTTTAAAAATATCGCGGGACCTGTCCTCGCGATACAATACTATAAAAAGTTTTGATAAGATACGTCCAGACAAGCTCAGGGTCCTGTTTACCAGTTCAAAACAGGCTAATGAGCTCGTTCAAAATGATCCTTTTACGCGGGAGTACCGCGTCTACGTGCCAGCTCGTGAAGTCGAAATCGACGGTGTGGTCACCGATTCGAGTTTGACTTGCGAGGACGTTCTTAAGTACGGGGCGGGTTGTTTTAAAGACCCCTCACTTAAGAATGTCAAGATACTGGATTGCAAGCGATTGCATTCAGTATCGATCGCCGGGGATGGAACAAAGTCCTATCCCCAATCAGACTCTTATCGTGTGACCTTCGCCGGTTCTGCTTTGCCCAACTACATCCTCTTGGACCGGGTTCGTTTGCCTGTTCGCCTATTCGTACCCCGAGTAATGAACTGTACTAATTGCAAACAACTGGGGCATACAGCTACCCATTGCAGCAATAAGCCACGTTGTGCTAACTGTGGGGAAGCTCATGCGGACGGCTCTTGCGGTAAGGATGCTGAAAAGTGTCTCTACTGTAAGGAGGGTCCGCATGACCTCTCTGATTGTCCCGCTTACAAACTGCGAGGTGATCGAATGAAGCGTTCCCTAAAGGAGCACTCCAAGCGTTCTTTCGCAGAGATGCTTAAAAGTGCCACCCCTCCTAAACAGACAACGAACCCATATGCCTGCTTGTCAACTGACGAGAGCGATTCTGACGACCCTTTGGAAGGTCCATCTTCGGCGGTCCCTCATAGCTGTAGGAAAAGAATAAATAAATCCTCTCATAAGCTACCTAGTAAGGGTTCGAAGGTGTCTTCCGAAGGGCTTCGAAAAGTTACAGCTAACGGGAATCGGGACACAACACCGAAGCAAAAAGCTCCTGGTCTCGGAAAACTCAATTCCGAGATGGAATTCCCACGACTTCCCGGGACTACAAAATCCCCAAGCGTCCCAGAAAATCTACCAGAGAACCAACTAGGTGCTGGACTTATCAAGTTCTCTGATGTTGTGGACTGGATTTTTACAACTTTCAATATTTCAGACCCTCTTAGAAGCATTTTAATTGCTTTCATGCCAACAGTAAAAACATATTTGAAGCAGTTGACTGCAAATTGGCCCCTTCTCTCAGCGATTGTATCCTTCGATGGCTAAATCATCCACCGAGGTCACGGATCTAATCACTGTTTTACAGTGGAATTGCAGAAGTATCATCCCAAAAATAGATTCTTTTAAATTTCTAGTAAATAATCTGAAATGTGACGCATTTGCATTGTGCGAAACTTGGCTAACTTCTGAAATATCCTTAAACTTCCACGATTTTAACATTATTCGCCTGGATCGAGATGTTCCCTATGGAGGAGTACTTTTGGGGATCAAAAAGTGCTATTCTTTTTATCGAATTAACCTCCCCTCGATACCAGGTATTGAAGTTGTCGCATGTCATGTTACAATCAAAGGTAAGGACCTTTGTATTGCTTCCATCTACATTCCCCCTAGAGCCTTGGTTGGGCATCGGCGGCTCAGTAATATCATAGAGCTCCTTCCCGCACCGACGTTGGTTTTAGGAGACTTTAACTCACACGGTACGGGATGGGGCTGTCTTCACGACGATAACAGATCAGCTATGATCCATGATATTTGCGACAACTTCAATATGACAATCTTGAATACGGGAGAAATGACACGGATTCCTGCACCACCAGCAAGACCAAGTGCGCTGGATTTATCCCTTTGCTCGACATCGCTACGGTTGGATTGCACGTGGGAGGTAATTCCTGATCCCCACGGTAGTGATCATCTACCGATCGTAATATCAATCACCAGCGGCTTAAAACCATCGAAGACAATCAATGTTTCGTATGACCTCACACGAAATATTGATTGGAATAGCTATGCGACCTCGATATCTGAGAAACTTGAAAGAACTCTACAACTTCCTCCGGAGGAAGAGTACACGTTTTTGGCTGGCTTGATTCTCGATACTGCGATTCAAGCTCAGACGAAACGTGTACCCGGCGCAAAAACTAACATCCGTCCTCCCAACCCGTGGTGGGACAAAGAGTGCACAAATTTAAACGCGGAGAGAGCCTCCGCGTATAAAAAATTCAGAAAAAATGGAACACCTGATAATTACCGGAATTACGCGGCGTTAGACGTTAAAACTAAGAACTTGATTAGAGCCAAGAAACGCGGTTACTGGCGTCGGTTTATAGACGGCTTAACGAAAGAAACATCTATGAGCACTCTTTGGAACACAGCCCGACGAATGCGCAACCATAACACCACGAATGAAAGCGAGGAATACTCCAACCGCTGGATATTCGATTTCGCTAAAAAAGTATGCCCAGACTCTGTTCCGGAACAGAAGATCACCCGCGCCGCGACACCAAATACAAACGAATCACCGTTTTCGATGGTAGAGCTTTCACTTGCACTTTTGTCATGTAACAATAAAGCCCCGGGATTAGACAGAATAAAATTCAACTTGTTGAAAAATCTGCCTGACCCCGCCAAAAGGCGCTTGCTGAATTTATTCAACAAGTTCCTCACGGGTAATATTGTCCCACACGACTGGAGACAAGTCAGAGTTATCGCCATCCAAAAACCAGGGAAACCAGCCTCCGATCACAATTCGTATCGGCCGATTGCTATGCTTTCCTGTATCCGGAAATTGTTCGAAAAAATGATTCTGTTTCGTCCAGACAATTGGGTCGAAACTAATGGTTTACTTTCAGATACACAATTTGGTTTCCGCAGGGGCAAAGGAACGAACGATTGTCTTGCGTTGCTCTCAACAGAAATTCAAATGGCATTTGCTCGTAAAGAACAAATGGCGTCAGTTTTCCTAGACATTAAGGGGGCTTTTGACTCAGTTTCTATAAATATCCTATCTGAGAAGTTGCATCAGCATGGTCTTTCGCCAGTTTTGAACAACTTTTTACATAATCTATTGTCTGAGAAACACATGTACTTTGCGCATGGTGATTTGTCGACAATACGATTCAGCTACATGGGTCTTCCTCAGGGCTCATGCTTAAGCCCCCTTTTATACAATTTTTACGTAAGTAATATCGATGAATGTATCAACACATCTTGCACGCTAAGACAACTTGCCGACGACAGCGTTGTGTCTATTATAGGACCCATAGCTGCCGATCTCCAAGGACCATTACAAGATACTCTCGACAACTTATCATCATGGGCTCTTCAAATGGGTATCGAGTTCTCTACGGAGAAAACTGAGCTGGTTGTATTTTCGAGGAAGCGAGAACCAGCACAATTACAGCTTCAACTAGGGGGTGAAACCATAGCTCAGGCCTTCACATTTAAATATCTCGGGGTCTGGTTCGACTCCAAAGGCACCTGGGGATGTCACATTAGGTATCTGAAACAAAAATGCCAGCAGAGAATCAACTTTCTTCGTACAATAACCGGATCATGGTGGGGTGCCCACCCAGGAGACCTGATCAGGTTGTATCAAACAACGATATTGTCCGTGATGGAACACGGATGCTTCTGCTTCCGATCAGTGGCGAACACTCATTTCATCAAGCTGGAAAGAATTCAGTATCGTTGTTTGCGTATTGCCTTGGGTTGCATGCAATCGACTCATACGATGAGCCTCGAAGTGCTGGCAGGCGTTCTTCCACTGAAAAACCGGTTCTGGGATCTCTCATATCGTTTGCTCATTCGATGCGACATTTTGAATCCTCTGGTGATTGAAAACTTCGAAAGGTTAGTTGAGCTTAACTCTCAAACCCGTTTTATGTCCTTGTATTTTGATTACATGGCTCAGAATATTAATCCTTCTTCGTTTGTTTCCAACCGTGCTCATTTCTTGGATACTTCTGATTCTACTGTGTTTTTCGACACATCCATGAGAGAAGAAATTCGTGGAATTCCGGATCACGTGCGCCCTCAAGTGACCCCAAATATTTTTTATAATAAATTTAGAACAGTCAACTGTGAAAAGGTGTTTTACACTGACGGATCAAACATCAACGAGTCCACAGGCTTCGGCATCTTCAATCAAAACATCACCGCTTCTTACAAACTCAGTGATCCGGCTTCAGTTTACGTCGCAGAATTAGCTGCTATTCAGTACACCCTCGAGATCATTGAAACCATGCCCAAAGACCATTACTTCATTGTCACGGACAGTCTAAGTTCAATAGAAGCTCTCCGGGCAATGAAGCCAGGAAAGTATCCCCCATATTTCCTGGGGAAAATACGGGAACATTTGAGAACTTTATCTGAACGGTCTTATTTAATATCGTTAGTCTGGGTCCCTTCGCATTGTTCCATTCCGGGCAATGAAAAGGCAGACTCATTGGCTAGAGTGGGCGCATTGGAAGGTGATATTTATGAAAGACCAATCTGCTTCAATGAATTTTTCAGTATTTCTCGTCAGAAAACTCTCGAAAGTTGGCAAACTTCATGGACGAATGACGAACTGGGACGATGGCTACACTCCATTATCCCTAAGGTATCGACGAAACCTTGGTTCAAGGGGATGAACATGAGTCGTGATTTCATTCGCGTTATGTCACGGCTCATGTCAAATCACTATACATTCAACGCACATCTCCGGCGTATCGGGATCGTGGAGTACGGGCTCTGCACCTGTGGCGACGGTTATCAGGACATCGAGCATGTCGTGTGGTCGTGCGTAGAGTATCGTGACGCCAGGTCGAAGCTACTGGAGTCCCTCAGGGCCCGAGGTAGACCGCCTGAGGTGCCGGTTCGGGATGTGTTGGCGAGTCGGGATAGTTCATATATGCTTCTCATATACCAGTACCTTAAACACATTGATATACAAGTGTAATGAGTTATTCCTCGCTCAGAAAATATAATCTCCACCTACAGGTTCGACACTAACATCCGCCCGATTCTCTCGATCCCCGTCCCTGTTCACCATCTTCATTGGAATTAACAAGATCTTTTTTTTGTCACTAACTTTTTCGTTCCCCTTTCCCTGTTTTTTCACCATCTCGATGGCAACTAATTAGATCTCTGTCGTTTTCAAACATTTTGTTCCCACACCCCTTTTTTACCCCGTTTCCCACAATATTTACTTCTTTTTTTCATTCTCTTCCGTAACATCACCATCACCGGAAGACCGCTCCAGTCAATGACCAGCATGCGGGCCACCCGCCGGGCCTTCGTAGCCTGGGGGTGTTTCCCGCGGACCCTCACGGACCGAAGAATGCGGCCAACATAGAAAATTACCATCGCCATCTGGAATCATCTCATCCTAAATTCAATTCACCGGCCACTACCGATCGCCAGATACTATATTACATAATGATACTACTCTAGTTTTAAGTTAGACGATAATTAAGATTAGTAAATACCCTTGGCATCTTAGAGCTTAAGCAGTGTGCCTTAATATTATATTATATTATTGAATAAAAAAAAAAAAAAAAAATCATAATAATAATAATGATAATAATAATAACAATAATCATAATAACAATAATAATAATAATAAAAATAATAATAATAATAATAATAATAATAATAATAATAATAATAACCCAACTACATGTTTTATGCTGCTGATTCATACACCACTAGGTGGATTGAAACAGGTTTTTATTCAAAAATTGGACTGATTTTGTGAAAATTACTAGAACAACACTTTTTTTGTAGGATTTATCATTTTTCGTTTGGAAAAAACTGGTTAAAAAAGTTTCGCCCTTTTCAAAAATCAATCTTGATAAATTTTCGAAAAACAAAGTCTAATCTTCAAATCAGAGAGTGTTGCCAATTGCGAATATGATTTGGTGCTAAATTCAATATTTACTGTTGCCTTCATATCGCACGATCACGAGGAATTAGAAAAATGCAAAAGTGGCCGAAAAGAATTGATTTAAGCGCTATTCGCACTAGGCCGTGACGTATCCGGAACGGGACTGGGCCGGATTCCGTCCGGGTTACGCTTCAAATTTGTTTAATGCAGCTCCATGTGAATATTCTCACTAGACCGTGTCGTACCCGTGTCTGTATCGATACACGTCCGAAGCACGGTCAAAGCATGCGTTGACTCAAAGTTACTATTGGCAGGGACTGGAATTGTCACAGGTTTCCATCCAAGGCTCCAAGATACAGCGGGAAATACCACAAAAATCGTTAGCAATCTTCTTTCACATATCTTCTGTTGGTTTCGGCATTGCATCGTCGATTAATTTTTCGGTAACTACACGACATATCTTGTGAACAATCTGGTAGACAGCCCCAAGTCTGTAACTAAATGCTATGGTTTTTTGCGTGTCTCCTGTTGATAAATATCTGAAATCATGAGACGAACACAAACTATAAGCCATCTCAATGATCGTTATACAATTTTTGGTTGGAGTTTTCTTGACATTTACAAAGAAATCTTCTTAACAAATCAATGAAAATATCTTAAATACACTGCCAGCCTCTCTCGGAGAGTCACTGCTAATCGGAATGTAGTGTCATGCTTTTTAAGACACGGATGAATTTTGCTCAACAGCGAGTTGAAACAAGCTTCTGACATTCGGAAATATTCCTTGATCTCGTCATTCACAAGCTGGTTATATAAGGTGATGAATTCACCCTCAACTGCTCTTTTTCGCCAAAGTTCGTGCATCCAAGTATTCTTTCTTTATTTTGTTTGTATTTAAACTGCTGATTATCTTCGTCATTCAGAGCAATTGCAATTATAGCCAATTCTTCGTTGAAAAAATGTGCCATTTTCGTGAGGAACAGAAGCACATCAAATTCAACGATTGTGTATGTTACTAATAGCAACGGTAGCGACGCGGAAAGTGCACGGTATGATGTGAATATTTTACAAATAAATCCCGGCACGTTGCGGTCCCGTTCCGGATACGTCACGGCCTAGTGTGGATAGCGCTTTAATCATCATATTTAATACCCACTTTGAAATGTTTTGTCTGAATTAGATTCCACATCGATTCACGATTATATGAATATTACTCTTACCACACAGTAACTCCTCCTTGAATGGTTTCAGTTGTGGCAATCAACAAACCCCAAACATTTGAATTGACAAAGTTAATTGACAGAGACTGCTCTAAGCTTTCCCAAAAAGGTGATTTCATGTTCTCTTTTAAACTATAGAGCATTTTTTCCAACTCAATAACTAAGAGATGCTCCTCTGATTCCGTTATATGAAGTTTAATCTAATGGCTTAGCAGGAAATTACTTCGAATTTAATCTGTGTCCTACAGTTGGGGAATTATAGATTCATTACAAGGAAATACAATTTGTGATCCTTGATGCGTAACAGAAATTTACCCAAACGGATAAGGTTCCAAATCATCGAACAGAGTCCGTTGGTGTCTGTAAACTTGGTCTTCTAGTCACGTTGGTATGAATGTATTGCAATGAGAAGGCAATGTTGATGCAAATTAGCTTCGTTTATGACAATAAATCATTTTCATCCTGCGAAAACGGTAGAACTCAGTAATCAAGATGGAGAAACTTTTCCAGTTTTAACTAGTCATCATGAATATTTACCAAAAAAATAAATGGGACACGAAATTATCTGACGAATCTTCAACGATATCGTGGGTTGCACGAATTATCTTCAATTCTGATAGCTGAAGATAAATCGACCGCAATCATTGAAGATGATTTTCACTCAACGAGAAAAAAGAATGGTTAGGGTAAAATTTTATCAGTTTCTTGAAACTCTCGCAATCCAAAATCAAGTGCCAATTTATTCCTGACTGAGGTGGCAGTTTTTTTTTCTAAATTGCCTCTTACTTCTGTGCCGTTCCGAATCAATCCTGGCCGAAGTGAAAAAAAAGGTGAAGAATAAAATGAAAAATTCATCACTCTGAAATGACACCGAATACGATTTCCAGGAATCAATCGTAGTAGCTCTGGTGCATGACGTGCACGGTTCTCTAGTGTCAGGAAAATGGCTCGTGCAACAACGCTCAAAGAAGCTCTGCAGCGCTGGTCGCAGGAAAACGAGGGAACCGATCCGACCCAAGCCAAAGATATCCAACTGCAGTTTCAGTGGCCACCGATAGAGAAAATGGACGGAACACTGTCGTCATTAGCGGAATGCGAGTAAATATTTTCCTTCATGTTATCAGCCAATGAACCTGTTTACCATTTTGCTACTAATCCAAACGAAACAGAAAGCTCAGTCTGTCGTCCAACATGATCGATAAGATAATCGGTGTGAGCGGGATGAAAAATCTCCGGATATTGTCCCTGGCCCGTAATTATATCAAGTCACTGAACGGAATTGTAAGTGCAATTTTTCTTTGATCCGATTTGTGTTGCCGAGATTCGTTATGACTATGATTCATCTTCCACCAGGAAGCACTCGGCGAAACCCTCGAAGAGCTTTGGGTCAGCTACAATCTCATCGACAAGCTCAAGGGGGTAGAAAGTTTAAAGCGACTCAAAGTGCTCTACATCGGAAACAACTCGATCCGAGAGTGGGGAGAGTTTAATAAGCTGCAATCGGTTGCCACTCTGGAGGACTTGCTATTTGCCGGGAATCCCTTGGTGGAAAACATCGACGAAACCGCCTACATTCGGGAGGTTCAGAAGCGGCTTCCGTCCCTGAAGAAACTTGACGGGGAAAATATGCTGACGGATGATGATTGATTGAATTGTGATGATTTTTTTTGAACGCGTTTGAAGCAGATACCTGTGTGTCTTTCATTTCAGCTTCCGGAAGGGAACGGCTTTATTTCCATTTCAATAAAAATGTTTTACTTTATTCGCTGCGCCTTCCAATTTTAGTGTGACCCATTTCATGCACAAGAAAACTCGAACAAGCGGTGGTTTAGTAGAGCAAAGGTACCATATTCGAATGGAGCAATTCCAGAAACATGTAGCAAGTGATCCAGTACCGTAGTGAGGGTGAGGCAAGTGAGGCGACCGCCTCGCGCGTCAACAGCCGGGGGCGCCCAAACATGATGGAATTGAATAAAATGTACAATTATTTTATGAAAAATTTATTTCATGAGGTTTTTTCGGGAAAACTATTTCAATTAGATTTAGTTTCAGATTAGTACTATACTGTTACAAAAATCTGACGAGATGCCGCCATAATCGTGATCATTGATAAACATGAAAATGCAATTTCACAGTCATTTAGAATACAGAACCGCCATTCAGTGACGACCGTTTTTTCATGAGCATGAGACGCTCTCTTCTTGATTGTAGTTGCTGTGGCGTACCGGAGAAATTTGGCGCCCGGGTGAAATAAGATTTTCCGCCCCTATCGTTGGTTTAGTGAGCAAAAAAAACAGCTGAACTCCATCTACGGAAAGATGACTTGGGTGAGCAAAAAAAAAAGGTTTCCAAGGATTGGTTTGCCGCCCCCTAAAAACGTTTTTTTTCCAAAAAAATTTAAAGATATTGACATAAAAAAACAATTTTCGATTTCGGAAATCTCGAAATTTTTTCAAATTCCGGAGAATCGATTTTAGAAATAATTTTATTTTATGTGACAAGACTAGACTCTTGACGTTTCATGCAATTCCAAGACATTTGTCACAAAAAAATTTAGATTTCTGAGATCTACAAATTTCCATTGTCAATTTCTTCAAATTATTTTGGAGATGACACTAGATCTCGATGTTTCATGCAATTCTATTAGATTTGGCATAAAAATTTCTTAAACCACAAAAATTTCCTGAGTTTCAGAGTTGAGTTTTTGAAAATTTTGAAATTTCAGATCTCGATTTAGGAGAAAAAAATTTTTTTTTAATTTTAGTTACCGAAGTTTTAAATTCTAAGACATTTGGCATAAAAAATACCCTACCGTTCTAAGATGAAATTCGTAAAAATTTTGGTGAACAGTCGAGGAAACAATTGAATGTTTGGGTCCTTATAAACATCGCACAAGTTTCATATCTCGACAGCGGGAACGATGTTTGTTGGGAAACGTGTTATTTTGCTCTAGTTCGCCTTTCCAGAATGAGTCAAAAAAAAAATTATTTTCTAAAACTTTTGGTCCTGATTCAGATTTTAGCTATGGAAATCAGGTTCAGAATCCAGTTCCAGAATTTGGGCTTAGAATTTAGGTTCCAAATTTCATTCCCAGAACCCAGGTTCAGATTCTAGATGCAGAATTCAGGTTCATAATCCACGTCCAAAATTCATATCCAGAATCCTAGCACTGGTCGAAAATATAGAATTCATGTCCAAAATTCAGTTCTATTATTCAGGTCCAGAGCCCAGACTGCCATTTTAGGTCCATGACTCAAGTCCAGAAATCAGATGCAGAATCCAGGTCCTGAATAAAAGCTCAGAACTAAGATCCAGAATTCATGCTTCGAACCAGAATAAAAATTTTCTAATTCAGATACAGAATTAAATTCCATAACTCTAGTATAGAATCTAAAATTCAGGTCCAAAATTAATTTCCACAATCAAGATTCAGAATTTAGGTCCACAATTCTGTTGGAAACTCAGTTTAGAATTCAGATCCAGAATCCAAGCCCAAAATCCAAGTCCAGAATCCAGAAGTAAGTCGAGAGTTCAAAATTAGGGCTCAGGTTCATTATTCATTTCCAGAATTCCGGTTTCAAAGTTCAGACCGACAATTCAATTCCAGAATTCCATTCCAGAATCCAGGTTCAGCTCCTGAATTCAGATCTAGAATTCATTACCGGAATCCAGGCCCTGAATCCAAATTCAGAATTCGTGTCCAAAATCCAGTTCATGAATTCAGGTTTAGTCGTGAAAAAATCTTATATATTATTACTATGGAATTTTATTGTTGATCGATAAACAGGTTTTGAAACTTTCTTGAATTTTGAACCATTTCGAAATAAATTTAACGCAGGGGTAAACTGGTTCTTCCTTTCGCTTTATATGGTAAACCTTATGAAGAACTGTCCTCTTTTTTTATTTAACAGTATATTTTATTTTAAGCACACTGCCTTAGCTCTAAGATGCCGAGAGTATATCTTAACTGTACTTAAGACTAGGATCATTTCATGAATTGTAACCCCGATTTAGATGAAACTTGGCAAGACGTCTCCAGAATAGCAAACCATTTGCTTTGCACGGCTGGAGAGACTAATTTGACTCAAGACAGATTTTTCGAAATAGCGGACTTACTGTTTCTTGCATTTTCTTCAAATCTTTGTGTCTAATTTCTTCTTATTCAAAAATGGTACCTAATGTGCCAGAAGTCGCCGATATTTAGATATCAAATTCGAAGTAAGTTTTTGTTGAATCGTGTATTTATACATCATTGTAAATTTTATTCAGAATATCTATTCTTGTGTGTATAGACTTGGTAGAACGGCGCCATTTAAAGAAAACCAAAACACGAAATCTTATAAGACCGTTTCGAATTAAACATGATTGAGGGTATGTATTTTGGTATGCACTTTCTGGCATTTAAAATGCCTTACTTTTACTTCCATTTGTTCATGGATTTATTTAATTTAACTACCAATTGATTCGAAAACATTTCACTTAAACATGTATTGCAACGTCGTTCCAGTATTTCAATAGTATACCATTCAAAAATCGGCTTCAATTCATTTATGTTTTATCGAGCCAATCACAGCGCGACTTGATGATGCTGTCCTCTTGATTCCTCTAACACGGCCGACGGTTTTGATCGTTGCTTCACACTTCGAATTTAGTTCAGTTTCAGTTCTGTTTCGGTCGGTGTAAGAAGGGTTCACGTCATAAATGACGAAAGGTATGCACAGTATGAATATGTTCACGAAACGGAATCTATAAATATATGCACTATCACATCTTTCAGCTCAGTCGGTACCTACCTGCGAACAAAGTAGGTTACTCGTCTGGTGAGGAGATGACAAGACTAAAAATTACATTGTTCGTTCGCTGGGTAGTTCATTTTTTAACGGTGTGTAGGTGCATTTTTCGTTCGCTTGAATGTATCAAATAACAACATAATTTGCAGTACTTGTATATTGCTTTGATGGCGAAGATGGTGTACGTACACATTACAACCACTGATCCTCTTCATTATCCTTTTTAAAATAACGCATGCACTATCCAAAATAATAAACATTGAAGCTAGTTTTTCTTGAAACTTAGTGAAAATATTTTGCAAAGACAACTATTCCTTGTATCTTGAACATGGAATCGTGACTTCTCACGTTAATATAATTTCGATAATGTTCGAATTACTGCATTTTGTGTGTGTGTGTGTGTGTGTATGTGTGTGTATGTGTGTGTGTGTCTGTGTGTGTGTATGTGCGTATGTGTGTACGAAACGTTTTTCAAATGAAAGGTCTTGTGGTCCCATACAAAATTTCTGAATATTATTTGGATTCGACTTCTGGTTCCAGAGTTATAAGGTAAAATGTGCAAAAAATGAAAATATGTTTTCTAACTCTTCTCATAGATGGCGCGATCGATTTTCACAAACTTAGGTTCAAATGAAAGGTCCGGATCCGGAAATATAAGGTAAAGTGTGTAAAAAAATTATACCATCACTGAAAAGGGCGAAATTCGTAAAAAAATTCTAAATCGACCTCAAATCTTATCCAATCGATAGTTTTTATCAGTAGATAGTCAAACAAACCGATTTCGATTATTCTTTTGAAAATCGAAGAAAATTATTTTGAAGAATACCACAGTATTATTATATGATAGTATGATTGATATGAGAAAGGCATCATTACACCACTAGGTGGATTAGAACAGGTTTTCTTTCTAATCATTGCCACTCAAAAAACTCAGTTCGTGCTGGCATCTCATCAGACACAGTCGACAATTGCTTACGGTCGAGACGATAGAAACAAAGACAATACAGTGTAGTTAACAATAGAGTGTACGAAATGGGCAAATACGATTTAACAAAGCCTGAAACTTGGCCTACAAGGCCAAATTCAATTTGTATTGATTTCAAGCGCTGCAAAGTTAGGCCAGCAGCAACCGAAATTGAAATCTTGCTTAAGGAACGAATGCATCTAAACGTTACTGATGTAAGTGAAATTCAATTCAACAAGGCGTCTAACTTTGTGTACATTATGTTCAAACGTGAAAAAGATGCAATTACATTTGCTTCGGTTAATAACGGGGTGCACAGTATTTATCATGACAATGTTAAATATAAAATCCCTGTGTACATGGTGGACAATGCCATAGAAGTACGCGTGCATGACCTTCCCCCGCAGACCAGCGAGGGGTATGTTCGGGAATGTATGTCGCAGTACGGTGAAGTTCTTTCCATCGAAAGGGAAGTATGGCGGAATTTTTTTTCCGGGTATCCGGAATGGCGTGCGAGTAGTACGTATGCAACTACGTAAAGCAATTCCATCTTATATCATTTGTGATCAAGACGGGATACATCCGTGTAAAACGCTGATTACGTATGAAAATCAACTGGTTATATGTCAGTTTTGTGAACAACCTGCACACTACGGCAAACCTTGCACTGAAACTGCAAAAAGGACAACTTTAAACAAAAATAAGCCCAACAACGGAAACTAGTGAGCGCAGTACTTCTGTTGTACCATCAAACCCTGCAATTAATGCACAACAAGGCGCGTCTACAGCAACTAACAACCAACCCAAGAATGCGAATTACAAGGAAAACGAAGAAAAAGCGGAAACCAACAACGATACCACCGATGCGGCAATGGAGGACGAGACGAGCCACGAACAAAGTGCCCCTCACTCATCGCAAGATAAAAATGGAAGCTCCTCTCCCCCTAGAAAAAGGGTGATAACGAGATCCAACGGTAAAAAAATTATTTTATCTAATAAAAACATGGCTCATTCGGCCACGTAAAGCTTGTATGCAAATTGGCCTGAATAAAAAATTTATAAAAAAAAAACTCAAAAAACTATTAATTGTATTGAAATGGTGGTCAAGAAGAACTAACAGGAAATCAAATGAAAAAAATATTCACAGAAAATAGGCCAATTATCGATTTTTTCACGTTTCGCCTTCGGCTCATCAGTGCTTGAAGCAGTTCAAATTGCCATCTCTGCCTATCAGTTAAATTTAAACCGTTGAACAAACGCAAAGTTTACTCTATTTATGTAACACTCTATTAATATTGTACAGGTTCAATATCATTTCTGATGTCGCGAGCGTAAATGAGTGACTGCTTATTACTATTATTACTTATGGTGAACATTTAACGGGTTGTTTGTTTGTGCAAAAAAGCATGAGTCGAAGGCGAAACGTGAAGAACACGCGTTCACAACAAAATATGTGCTTTTTACACAAACAAACAAACCCCCAAATGTTGTCGTTAATTTAATTTATGCCTTTTGAAAATTGAAAAAGTTAGACTTAAAATCATTTAGTGACATTTGCCAATTTTCTTAATTCTTAGTTATTCAAACTTTGGAATAATTATGTAAAATTATGTAATTCAAACACTAGAATATTTCTCCGTTCTCGAGACATTTTGACATAAAACTCGAATAAATACGTATATCAGTGGAAATACGCGTAAAATATTTCGTAGCTGATTAACGTATATCTGTCCATTGCGTAAGATCAATTTTTAATGATACTACAATCTTTTATATTAAAAATGGCATCGAAAGAAGAGCAAGTGTATGCGGTCGCATTGAAAATCCGGATCTGTCAGAGAGAAAACTTTCAAAAACTAAGTTTTTCTGCAAGCACTGTCCACGCCAGGAAAGGTGGGAGTGGAACGAAAACGGATCTCAGGAACCATCATAAAGCAAATATTGCAGAAGAGAGCAGATCTTTCGAAGCGTGCAGTTGCTAGGAAAATAATAATGTCTCCAACTTTCGTGCATACTTTCAACACAGGCAAGTCATGAAGTCGTTCAAGGTGAAAACCGTACTGAACCGTAATGATAAACAGAATATGACGGCTCAAATTCAGCTCGCAAGTTGTATCGCGAATATTTGACGAAGTTTTCTTGCGTAATAATGGACAATTAAACATATGTGCTAGACGACTTTAAGTAGCTTCCCGGAATGTCTTTTTATACTGTCATGCAACGGAACGGCGTAGAGGAGCATACCATTGGCCAAGGTACACAAAAAATATTTGATTCGGCAGGCAATATGCAGCTGTGGTCAAGCAATCCAAAGTTTCATCACTACCGAAACGGTATACAAGGAAATATACCGTAAAGAATGCCTAAAGAAGCGATTGTTACTATTCCTAGGCAGCCATGACGCTCCCTCGCTGTTCTAGTGTAATTTTGCATCTTGTCACTATGCCAAAGGTATTTTGGAATGATATCAAACGAATGGAGTCCATGTGGAATCGAAAAAGACAAATCCACCGGTATTGGAATCTAGTGCAGAGATAACTCTCTCAATATAAACAACAAGCTATAACTAAAGAAAAATTTCGAAAATTTTGAACAAAATCAACTAAATCGGTTGCAAAGAAGTCTGCACATACCCTAATGCCTGGAGTAAACTCCTAAGGTCGTAGTTTCTTCATGCAGTCTAATAAAATAACTGTAATTAGTTTTAATTAAACTATGCACAATTGAATGAATAAAAAATGCATCATGGACCGAACTAACAGTAAATTTGTTTTATTTCAAATCTAATTTGTTTAGATTTTGTCGCGAACAAGCCTTACTTTCAGCTTCATGTCTAAACATTTCGAGAAAGGTTAGGAGAAAGTTCTTTCTAAGTAAATTCATTACCTTTGATCTGTAGAATCTGATCAAGAATTTGAAGATTTTCAAATGTAATTAAATTGATTAAGCAGGCACTTTGAAAATTTTCAAATGGCTCTTATAAAGTTAACACCAATTGCTGCTTCTAGTTATATCAGATACTAAAAATATTATAAAAATAATAAGACAGGCGATTCAACTTTTTCTTTAAAGTGTATTTTTTTAAACTGCTCATTTGATTTCCTAGAACTTTTTCTTGGACACAATTTTTGTACAGTTAATAGTTTTCGAGATCCAACGACGTCAAGGAAAATGGAACATTTCTACTGTTCAAATAGCACAAAAACCGCTAGGTCTAGGAGAGTGATCACTATGAGCAAATTTACTGCTTTTAATCAACAAAATATTATTCTAGTCTTTAAATGGCAATATTTCATCATAAACTTGAAGTTTTGTAATGGCCTTTTAATTGTTTTAGCTGTAATTTCTTCATTTCTAAAAATGCACATATCAAGCCAACATCGAATGTACGCTATTATAATATGTTTGAATAAAAATATTACACAACAGTAGAGATGCATTTTTCCAGTGTCGTCCCGTCCTCATGTGCACTAACTCGTGCACTGCACAATGCTATTTGCAAAACACTTCCTTGATATTACACCTAAGTGTAATATCAAAACTGACGAGTTTCGGCTTGCTAGCCGTACAGATTTTGGTAAGTTTAAGGGGCAAGGGTATTTACCCCCGAATTTATGCTAAGTGCACATAACCAATATCAAAGAAGTGTTTTGAAAATGGTAAACTTAAGTAAAAAATGGTTATGTGCACTTAGCATATATACGGGGTAAAAACTCTTGCCCCTTAAAGTTACGTTTTTAAATTGTTTTTTTTTTCGTTCTGAAAAAGATATTAAGCAAATTTACCTCGACTGTTGGTTTTCATAACTACAGGGTGATTTTTTAAGAGCTTGAGAACTTTTTTAAACAATAAAACGCATAAAATTTGCAAAATCTCATCGGTTCTTTATTTTAAACGTTAGATTGGTACATGACATTTACTTTTTGAAGATAATTTCATTTAAATGTTGACAGCGGCTGCGTCTTAGGTGGTCCATTCGGAAAATCCGCTTTTTTATCGACAAATTTTGTTCAGCGATGAGGCTCATTTCTGGTTGAATGGCTACGTAAATAAGCAAAATTGCCGCATTTGGAGTGAAGAGCAACCAGAAGCCGTTCAAGAACTGCCCATGCATCCCGAAAAATGCACTGTTTGGTGTGGTTTGTACGCTGGTGGAATCATTGGACCGTATTTTTTCAAAGATGCTGTTGGACGCAACGTTACAGTGAATGGCGATCGCTATCGTTCGATGCTAACAAACTTTTTGTTGCCAAAAATGGAAGAACTGAACTTGGTTGACATGTGGTTTCAACAAGATGGCGCTACATGCCACACAGCTTGCGTTTCTATGGCCATTTTGAGGGAAAACTTCGGAGAACAATTCATCTCAAGAAATGGACCGGTAAGTTGGCCACCAAGATCATGCGATTTGACGCCTTTAGACTATTTTTTGTGGGGCTACGTCAAGTCTAAAGTCTACAGAAATAAGCCAGTAACTATTCCAGCTTTGGAAGACAACATTTCCGAAGAAATTCGGGCTATTCCGGCCGAAATGCTCGAAAAAGTTGCCCAAAATTGGACTTTCCGAATGGACCACCTAAGACGCAGCCGCGGTCAACATTTAAATGAAATTATCTTCAAAAAGTAAATGTCATGTACCAATCTAACGTTTAAAATAAAGAACCGATGAGATTTTGCAAATTTTATGCGTTTTATTGTTTAAAAAAGTTCTCAAGCTCTTAAAAAATCACCCTATAGTTGAAAGTCATTTAGCCTGAATCGGACAGTATTAGTCGAAACTTGTTTTCGATCGCCACATCAGGAAAGACTTAGCACATCTGTTCTTATTACAGTGTGTTGCAAATAGCAATAACTTTACGTCTGATTAGTGGTTCAAATTGAAATGTTTAAGTTTGCAGTAAGCAGTTCAATTTGAACTGCTCGGCACTGACGAGTCTAAGACGAAACATAAAGATAGTTAGTTGAAAGTGTTGCGGAAAAAAATTAATGTGCGAATTTCCTAATTATTGAAAAAATATTCAATATTAAAATATCATAATTGTTGAAATAATATTCAAATATTTTTATGAGTGTATAATCGATTTAGAGCGCCAAATTAAATTATTTATACTTCTTTCTGGACACCATTTCTGTACAAATAACAGTTTTCGAGTTAAAACGGCTTAAAGCATTTACCCATTTCATTTATTAGTCATGAGTTCAATCGGTTTTTTATTGATGTCAAATTGTCGGTTTGCCATGCAGAAAACGTATACAAAGTTTCATCCAAATCGGAGAAAGTCGATCATGATTTCATCACCTTTTCAGTTTCTGCTGTATTTTCTGGAATTGCTCTACGTCAGGGGTGGGAAACTCTTCTACTCGGAGAAGTGAAAAAAAAATATTATCGTCAAATATTTTCTTGCCGTTTCAAACCTTTTACTGAACTTAATAAAACTTAAATATACAGGGTGGCTCACGACCCTACTCTACGTCGATTTGGAAAGATATAACCACAAGCACAATTATAATATTCGCACTTTAATGTCTCCCCGCTCCGCATAAGCTTTTTATTGTTTCCAGTTTGGCATTTGGTTGAAAGACATCCTAAAACATCTGGGAGACCGTAATTAAAAATTTAACGGAATTGTTAAATCCTTTCGATTTGGATACAGTGGCCCAAGGCTGAATTTTCCTTCCAACCTTGCGAACTCTAGAAGAGTAGATAAGGAAAAAGAAAACATTTTGTCTGGGTAATAAAAAGGTACAAACTGTTGCGATTATTGAACATTTTTTTTTCGGCTCACATTGTGTGTTTTTTCCCTGTTTTCCAAATATACATAAGCTCATTGTGAGATCTTACCAAATTTGCCATCCTTTTGGCATCATGTTTGTGTCCGCTGTTGTAATGTTCATCTTTTCATCGATAAACGGATATTGAAAAAGGGTGCGCGAGGACTTGTTATGAAATTATTTTGTCCTTTCAGAATCGGATTTGCTTCATCTGAAATACATATTCCAATAGTAGTAACGAAAGATCGTGCAAAGCCTTTCTGGAAATTGATGTTGTATTGTGTTCGTTTGCTGGGGGTAAATTTTCCAACCCTCAATGTTTAATTTAATTTTGACGTTTATTTACTGTGGCGGTGGAATTAAAACGGAAATAATCTTTAAAATGTATTTAACTAAGGTCTTCTGGTGCAGTGGCAGAGAATTGCAGACGACTTTCTACCTTCGAGCAAAAAAAAACAGCATCCTAGTGAAAATGCGAAAAGTGCATTATAAATCCAGTCCGGAGAAAACCATGCTGTTAGTTTTCAGAACAGAACAGAATTACTTCAAGCAGAAATGTTACGTTGTTTGAGCACCTGTTCTGTTCCGCACTTCGATTAAGCTAATGAAATTAGCTGATGGATACCGTTGTAGTTGTATCCTACCAGTGGATTCATTTTCTGAAGTGAGAACTTGCAAGCACTGATTAGTAATTAGTGAAAGTATGTTGTTTTTAAATTTTCTGCTGACTCAGTTCTTCAATAAATTTGCTCACTTTTTTAACTTCTAGTTTGCACGTGGTGCTCGATAGTTTGATAGATATCCTTAGATTTTCTACACCAACAGATTGTGAGTTCCTCGGCCCATACAAAATTCACAAGAAGATTTACACATGCATTCTAATTAGCACTGATGTGAAAGAGAGAAGTATTTTATTTTATCTACGAATGGTTTCTTGATTTGAGATACGAAAGAGGAAAAACATTATTTGGTTTGCGGTGCTGTGCGGGGGATGACCGAGATAACTGCACTTGGCAGCTCTTAAGTAAGCATAGCGTCAAAAAGGTTGTCAACATGGAACAGATATTCCTAAGCGACTGAAACAAATAGCACCCCTCCACTCTCGGTTATCTTATTTCAGCGTCAGTTTCTTCTCCGTTGGCTTCAACTCCAGCTGATTCTTTCTTTGAACTACGGCAGAGATGTTGCATTCACCTTGAAATAATGGATGGCGGACGGCTCTTCTACGCCGGGAGAAGGGGAAGAAATACGAACTGAATCACCACAGCACGCCAACCAATCAAGTACATTGTTTGTGGGGTTGGCACCGTCATCGGAAGGCACATTACGTTATGATGACAGTTTTATATTAATGTTGACACAAATGTCACATACAGTTGGAATTTGTTGTTACAAATTAAATGCCTGTGTATGGATTTTGAGACAGCCTTTCCGGAAGTACTTCGGATGTTTGACGCTGTTTGGATTGGATTTCATGTTCTGTGATTTCGTCCGATCAGTACAAGACAGCACCTCGTCAGGTAAACCATTTTGAACGTTTTTGCTGTGTTTAGAAATATTATATTCTAGTTTAAAATATTTCTAATTTTGTCCCATCAAAACGTTATTTGCTTTTTGCTCAAAATCTAACACGTTTATGTTGAACGCTATCGAAGTTGTGTTCAAGTACGATCAAACTTTACACCAGCCTTGATGGTCCAAATTGTAGAAGATACTGCTCTGTAGCACTAGAAAAATCATTTTCAACTGCTATATACGGACAAGTCGAAGACGAAATGTAATGGTTATTTCAGAGATGGAAATAAGCTCATTTTGCGCACGAAAATGTGAATCAAGATTTCCGATTGTGAATCGATAAGCCGAACACCGTGAATTGAAAAATTAGGTAACAAAACTACAATTGCGATTATTTTTTGGGAACTGTATATCACACAGAGTAGCAGCAGACCTTATGCATACGCGCTCTTTTTATTGCGCTAAGACAAATTTGTTCTCTCAGTTCGCTTTCACATATCATCCAAGTCAGTCGATAAAACAAAACCGCTTACGTTCGGGACGGAAGAAACCAAGTACAGTATTGTGTAGTGAACAATAAAACGACCTCGGAAATGAGTGAACCAAACGAACAAAAGCTACCACCGGTACGAAAGAATACAATTATTGTTGACTTCAGGCAGTGCAAAATTCGACCTTCGATACGAGAACTTGAAGGTTTGCTTAAGGAGCAAATGCATCTTGACATTAAACGTGTGCATTCACTTTAATGCAATCAGACAAATAAAAACAACATTATTTGTCCAATTGCATTGAAGTAAATGCACACGTTTAATGTCAAGTTTTATTAAGAGTTGGATGCAATTCAATTCTATTAAAGACAATAACAATGTCCACTATGTGGAGCACGAAAACATTAAGTACAACATTCCAGTATATATGAAAAATAGTGCTATAGAAGTGCGTGTGCATGATCTTCCCTCAAGCGTCATCGATCCTTATATTCGCAAAACTATGTCCCAATACGGAGAGATTCTCTCTATCGAATAAGAAAAGTGGAAGAACGTTTTCCCCGGTATTTCGGAATGCAGATACGTATTTTGCGAAATAGCATTCCGAAATACGTATCTGTATTATAACGTTTGATACACTTTCGGAAAAATAGTGACTGTGAAAATAGTGACTTTGTGAGAGTGTAATGACGTGATATAGTGGAATTCAACGGTACAACAACAGTACTATTAGTGAGAACATTCTACTAACAGCTCAAACAGAAATTTAGTGAGTTTAGGCATCTTTTTTTTTCAACTTCGGAGATACTCTTGAATCAGGGTTGGAAAAATTAAGATACAAAAATCATAAAATCATAATCACTAACGAAGATCACCTGGTTTAATCCTTTTAAGATCAGTTGATCAGTGATCTTTGAATCACATCGATCAAAATCAATACTGATGTCCCGTCATACAAAATCGGTAGTGATTTTGAGCTACTATTATAGACCTTTTCAAAATTATAAGGTCACCCTCGAATTTCAAGTTTTCGCGCGATTTTGATGGGACTTGTATGTTTGTCAGTTTGTGTTGAATATAGTGATTAAAAATATCATTTTTATTCATTTAACAGCGTTATGTGACTATGGGTAAGCGAAAGAGACTAAATCAACAAGAACAAGGAAAAATTTTGGCTTTCAAGAAGGTAGGATGGGGGATCAGGAAAATTGCAGGAGAAATTGGTCGTAGCAGATGTGCGGTCGCAAATTTTCTGAAAAATTCAGCAAAGTATGGTCAGAATAAAAATGTAGGACGCAAAAAAGAAACTGTTAGAGAGAGAGATACTCGTCGAATTGTCAATAAATCTTCGAATTCTACCTTGAGTTGTTCACAAATCCGAACTGAACTTAAATTGGAAGCTTCAGTTTCGACGGTTTGGAGGGCATTAAAACTTTCGCCCAACATAGTTCGAGCAAAAATGAACAGTGCTCCTCGTTTACTACCTCGACACAAGGAAGCTCGACTGGAATTTGCACGTCGGAACATGCCCCAAGATTGGAAAAAGGAAAAAAATTAAAAAAAAAGAAACGCATTTAAACTATTTTCATAACAAATGTGTTAAACTATTAAAGGTGATATTCTCGGATAAAAAAAGGTTCAACCAAGACGAACCAGACGGATTCAATGGTTATTGGCGTGATCTACGTAAGGAACCACGATATTTCTCAAAGAGAAATTTTGGCGGTGGCTTTGGGGTGCGTTCTGTGCAACCGGCAGGCTGGAACTTCAATTTGTATCGCACAAAATGAAAAGTTCCGATTACATAAATGTCCTCAAAGCTAGTCTGCTGCCAGTAATTAAAAGAAGACGCAAGTCAAAGCTCATTTTCCAGCAGGATAACGCCAGTATTCATAAGTGAAGTGGTTAAAGTCCGAGAAAATTGATATTTTGTACTGACCAGCTTGCTCACCGGATTTAAATCCAATTGAGAATCTCTGGGGAATTATGGTACGACAAATTTATGCCGATAATCGTCTATTTTCATCATTACAAGAGCTAAAAAGTGCTATTCTTCAGTCTTGGGCTATTGAACTGATAACACTGCAGAAATTGGTGCAAAGTATGCCAAATCGTATTTTTTAAACAATAAACCGTTCCGGTGGAGCAACGGATCATTAGATGCTTTTTGTTGCTTATTCTAACCATCCGAACTTCAATAAACTGCAAGTGGCCTTATAGTTTTGAAAAGCCATTTTTCCTCAAAAACGTTTTATCACAAAAGTTTTTCAGCGAAATCAATCAACTCTTGGACTCACATTCGTGTTTTGCAATCTTTTTTTTAAATAACTATTTATTGGAATATGAGTTAAAATTAAATTATTAAGATTTAAATTGGGTGTTCAGCCACAAGTGGTGACTTTTCAGCTCTATTATATATATGATTTGGTTGTTACCATGAGGACATCATTTGCTTCCGCAATTCTGAGATTTTTGTGTAGGGAAAATTTTAAACCTACTTGTGTTTTTCAATCTAATTTCATGTTCCATAAAAAAAAATACCTAAAACTATTCCTTTTTTCTTGTATCTTGAAATTTATGGGTGGCCTTATAATTTTGAAAAGGTCTGTATCACTGATTCCTGTAAGATCAAATCACTGGACGATTGTCAAATGAAATTGTCAATTTTGTATCTTTGGAAAGTTTAGTGATGGGTGATAAGGAATATTAATGGAGCATGTACATCAATGATTTTGTCAATTTATATGCATGAGGGTCCTCAAATTGGGGAAAATTGTCAATTTGTAACTTTCAGGAATGCTCCTTTAACAATCCTTATCACCAGAGTTGGGAAAAATATTGCTTTCGTTACGGCACGATTTGCAAAGTTTCAACACATGTTCTCGTTTGATACAAATCGTGATCGATTTCGCAGTCTGTCATTTAATTCGCAATAAAATGAATACTAGATGAGGGGAAATGAACGTTAGATGAAGGATTTACGGAAATAATCAGTTTGGATGTTGTAAAATCATCGTAATCACATTGATAACGTTAATTTTACAACAGCTTTTACTGTGCAATAGCAATACGCAATGAAAATTAGTAAAAAAAATATACCACACCAAATAGTGATTATAGCGACAAAAGCCTGTTTTACTTCCAGCTGGTTGATGCTGATGATGATGTTCATGAAATATTTAGATTACATCCAATAATACGATATTTGACATGAATTTGATTTATAGAAGTAACATGAGCGCAGCATTTGGCGCAGCGTTTGAATTGTGCCTTTAAATTGACATAGCAAAATCCTGCACTCCTGTTACTTCTATAAATCAAATTCATTTAATTCATTCAAGCTAAATATGATAATATTAATCAGCTGCGTAGCATGCTTTGTGATTGGTCATGTTTCTCTTATAATTATTATCCATCGCTGCATGTATGTTAATATTACTAGCTGTTTTTATTTATGATATTTCTCAACCACGACAGTATTAATGAATAAATTTCAAATACATCACGAATTATGGGATTTCGATGAGACCGACGAAATAAACTCACCAAACGAGCTTGAAATTATTAATATCGGATAATCCATATCCGAGAAAGTTGAGCGGTAATCAGTTTTGACATTAACGTCACTTATACCATTATATTATCGGAACCGTAAGCGACATTTGAACTTCAAAGCTGTTTAATGAACACATAGTAGCATTGAAACCGAGCCAAACTTTGTTGAAATGTTGATTCCGAATCAGGCAGTGATACTGATAACGAAAAAGACATTTTTAAACTCTAAGTAAAAATCAAAATTTATCTTATCAAAAATCATTCGTTTCAAAATTTATTACATTATCTACAATAAATATGTGATATGAAGAGATATTACTGACTATTTTAAAATTACTGAGAATAAAAAAACCAGCACAAATAGAATATTTTTCATCAAAATTATAAATATCTTCTTCCTTTCACAAAATTACCTATCTTGACGGTATAATGTTCTACCATTACCAAGGGTCAGTCATAACACCATGAAAGAAAGATTCTGTATTAACTATGTACTAATCTCACTGGATTGTTTTCGTTTGAGAAGTAACGAATTCAGTCTGTGTTTACCAACTGATGCCATGCAATAAAATCGAACTTAAATCCATTTCTTACCCATGTATGATCAACCGGCCACATTCTTATCACCAAGCGAAGTAATATTTGAACAACATTCATTTCACTTGCAATGCGAAAACTGAGCTCGTTTAATTAATAAAATTTGAAGGATCACCTGTTTGTAAACATTTCCGATTGCAATCAAATGAAATAGCGAGCTGCATGAGTAATGATCTACATTGTAGCCTGCTCTCTGTGTAGCTCATAGAAAATGCAATTCCGCTTCAATGATAACTATTGTAATCCAGTTGCATTAAAGGAATATCTCGTCTTTTTTGTAATAACGGCCAATAAGCCACCTATTAACATTCACTTTGCAAAGGAATTCCGAAATACTCGGTACTCGCTGAGAGTAAGTCATAGCAGTAAACGATAGAGAAACGCTTTTTCTTTCATCTGGTGTTTATTAATACTCTATTTATCATAGCTCGCCTGCAATTTCTTTCAAAAGTAGATGTTGAGAGGATGCTTATTGGTCGTTATCACAAACAATTCGTGCTATGTAAACAGCACTCGTCCCATGTTGATTTTGTTGTTGTTGTTTTGTGATGTCTACTCATTCAAACGTTTTGCCTTTTTCTATAAAAAGGTAATAAACTTGCTGGAAAACCCGACTTTCGAATGGAACCTCCGAGACCCATAGAGTTACATACCATTCTACTCAGCTCGACGAGAACGGGGAATGTCAGTGTGTGTACATTTCAAAGATTTTTTTTTCGCGCTCATTTTTCTCGAAGATTTTAACAAACTTAGGCTCGTTTGAAAGCTACTATTAGGCCATTGATAAACTAAAAGTGACGTAACCGACCAATCGCGTTGTTTCTGTCGCGTTCAATTTCCTCGAAGATGGCGGAACCGATTTCAACAAAGTTAGATTCGTTTGGAAACTACTATTGGTTCATTAAACAGGTTTAAAGTTCAAAAGACCTCACGGTACCGGTTATAGTGACGTAAACGTCAAAACTCATTACCGCTCAATTTTCTTGTACAAGTACAAGTGACGTAATCGACAAAATATTTTTGTTTTAAAATAGTGAACTATGATCGCGTTCAAATATATTATTGCTGATGCGCTTGTTTGCCGAATATGTGACATAAACGCTGAAGCATGATTTTCTGAACTATTCGAAGTAATCTAAATAAATTGTTGTCAAAAATGAGCCCAAATATAATAATGCCACTGTGTCGGCGAAAGCGAAAGGCAATCTGACACCACTAGGTGAGTTGAGAAGGGTGATTCATTTTTATAGACCAATGCAATAATTGATCCTTTTGGTACTGCTCAAGCGCGTGCCTTCCAGCTCCGGTCGTTTCCGGTAGCCCTCGAAGTCCATTTGGTTCGTCTTTTCAATTGCAGACTCTGGATCGGGAAAAAGGAAATCCTGTTTTTCGTTTTTCTACTATTTTTGCATGGATCGTAGAAATATCTTCTTTGAGACGCATTGAAATCAATAAAGATGTACGTAACATAGCCGAAAATAAATCGATTGTTCCATAGCTTAGAGCATTCTTGAATTTGTTTTTGCGTTTTTGTTTTCAATTTGAAAAATTTCGTTCAAATCATTCTTCTAACCATCACGAACACCACCTTCAATGCTTGACATATCCCTAAAGGATACTCGTGGAAAAAAAACAAAATTGGGTTGTCAATGGTTAGTTGAAATCTTATTTCAGGATGCCTTCAGGATTCAGTTTTGCAAGATCCATGAAATTGTGTTGCACGTCGTCGATTGCACCATGCTTTGGGTTATGTTGCCTTTGGGGATTTGGAGAAATTCCACTTTATTCAAGGTATTCATGTTTTTTGGAAGCAGCATTTCGTTCCGTTGTTCACTAAGCGAAACAAATTGAATGTAAAGCAAATAAATTGTACAGCATTAAAAGCAGAGTGGTAAATTCGGTCACCAGAATTTTTTTTTATTTCTCGTTCGTTCGTGATGTTGTATAAGCGTGAAAAGTTTCCTAATCCAGGGTTACAAGGAAAAGAAGTGAACCGGGAGGAATGTAATCATTCTTGCTATAAGGTATGTCACATACGACGTAGAAAAAAACATTTGTTTTGCGAAAAAAAGGAACAATTCATGTTGAAACTAAAAAGTTGTTTTCTTTTATGTGATTAACTAATTGTTTCATTGAATTATTATACTATTTTTATCTATTATTTTTAAAAAGATTTCCAGTTTAAACAAGAACGTTCGTACGTTCAACTGTCTATAAACTAGAAATAAATTTTTTGGTGCTGAAAAGTTTTTTCGAATTCATAAGTATTGTTCATAATTGCAGCAATAGCATGTGTGAAACAAGTACTATTGGGTTCTCACAATTTCGGAGAAATCGACAGTTTTGTTTTGTTGCTAGTCGAGAAATATAGAACTTGTATTTTCTCGATACGTCATTAGCGTGTTTCACAATTTTCTCTTAGGGATAATGAAGAAAATCTTTTTTTTTTCAAACATGTCCTTTTCACAAAATCATATCTTGGGAACCGTCAAACCGATCTTGTATATTTTCAGGTTAGTTGAAAACGAGTTGAAAAGTATAAATGAGAAAAACTATGCGGTAAAATTGTAGTTCAACAATAGTTTTATTTAAATGAGACAATATTGGTATGAAATTCTGAATTATAAAAATTTATTCAGTGGAGCATTTTCGATCTGTGAATAACGAAAGTAAGATTTTCTGCTTAGCATCGTGGAGGGTAATGAATAATGGATTCGATACAACAACCAGAAGAGAAAAAATCCTGTAGTATTTACCTGTCACATTTCTACGTCGTCAGCTCGATCAATTTTTCTCTCTGCTAAGGTTATATTTCATGATTTTGTGGAACCATCCCGGTTTCACTTATTATTAGCAGTTGTAACCGATCGAAAGTATCATTACCCGATCAACATATCGTATCTAAACTATTTCTCTTTTTGATATTTTAACTGCTAACGAGACCAGCCTTATATCAGCAATTACTACGAAAACAGCTTTTTGTTATAAACTTGTTACCGTTTGATCATCGGGTAGGGAATGATATCTAAATCTACTGCTGCGGAAAGAACGAATGAAACCTACATGGGAATGTTCAAATAGAAGGCCTTGTCTCACACCTCGTATTCTTCAAAAGTCGCCCCGTCCGATTATTACAAGTTTCGTTTAATGGTTCTTCCTCTGATTGATAAGTAGTTCCACTATGACTCAATCCATGAACAGTCCCAATGCTTCCCTAGGACTGCTTCCAAAATAATTGAATCTACCACGTAAAGTGGGCTCAAAAGTTTTCGTGAGCCGAAATGTTTAGTTCGGAAATATCACATCTAACGGCACAGTGAAACCTACGATTGGCAACTGCACAGCAAGGAATTATTGAGGACGATTATAACAATCCCAGGACTCTTGGTTGGTGACATTGTTAGAACATACAATTTCTACAAAAGCGCAGTGCAACATGCTAACAAACAACCAGCCTTGGAAGTTTAAAGTGGGTTTCATTAAGTACTCAGATTGTGTAGTAATGATGACGAATGGTGCGTAAAAAGGTTCAGTGTTCCGAAGAAAAAACAACGTACGTAACTACGACTCGAGATGGTGTTCCCAATGGATACAAATTCATTTTTTCTGATAAATCCGCTACAAAATTTCTGATGTGGCAAGCAATTTGCAACTACTGAAGAAACTCAAGTTTTTTTGTTTCGATTATAGAGGTCTTAATCTTGAAGTCACCTCTTCAGGGCAGAAGAACTTTCTAACCCTATGTGCGGTGTTGGGAATCGAACTTGAGTGGGCTGCGTGAAAGTCATCGACTAACCAATAACGCTGTACCCGTCCCCTCTAAACTCAAGTTTTTGATGCAAATGATTATGAAATAGAAGGTCTACAGGAAAGAGTACTTGGAAACCCCTTTTTACCATTCATAGGAACACATAAATACTCAGTAAAGTTTTGGTCAGAAGAGCCAAAACCCAATTAATTAAACTTATTTTCGTCTCATTGAGAAACATTGGAAAATTTATGTTTTTCTATCAGTATCTAACGGAAAAACATGTTGGGAATGTAACATGAAAAACATGTTGGGAGTGTAACAACAGACTCGAAATGGATTCGAACCCGTAACTACTTCAATCCGAAAGAAACGTTTTGCCAATTTTACTACCCTGCAGATGCAAGGTAAAAAAATCTCAAATCAGTATCTGGCGACAAAACCAAAGGGTTAATTATATTAGTGATGTGATGTGATGTCACAACTGAATATGTTCGGTTCTTCTGTTAAAACCGGCTTAAGGACTATTCACACTTATCCGGTCCGATTAAGTGCCGGCACGACACCGTGCACGGATACTGATATTATTTCATTCGTTTTCTATGCGCTCATTCACACCTATCCGGCATCGTGCCGTTTCAGTGCAGCTCACCGTCATTGTAACGTCCTTCCGGCAAACTGAAATTCGTCGTCATTTTTTTATTTTCACTGAAGTCGGTATGTCACTGCATTTGCTGTGTCGGAACGGAAACAGCACGGAAACGGAACGGAAAGGTTTCGACAAAAAAAGAACACTGACTGAAGGAACTTTCACTGAACCGTCACGGAACTGAAATATTTGAATAGTCCTTTATTCGGTGTATGTTTCACATACAGGGGCTGTTGATTTGGTAAAACGATTTCCTCGGATAAGAGAAGTTACGAGTTCGAGTCCCGTTTGTGTGGTAACATTTTCGCAAATTTTCATTTCTGCTTTTTCATTCGTTAGTCTTGTTCCAATCTAGTCTTCTTGTTATATTCTGATAAATACTCGAAACTACTTGATTTGGCAGGCAATTTGCACCTGAGTAGAACAGTAGAATTTCCGTGACATGTTAGATGTGTACAGAATGTTTACAAAAACGCACGTCTTTTCTTAATAAACACACTTGTTTCGTGCTGGTTGCGGTTCCGAAACAACAGTGATTTTTTATGTATATTTTTTTATGTTTACTTCAAGGTGCATTTAGTTTTCCATATTTGAGTTTGAGTCGGGAGTTTGCAATCTGAAGAATAATTGAAATATTTTCAGCACTATTGAAACAATCGTGCCTCTTATCTTGTGGAACAGCAGACTGTTTATAATAACATATTCACATAATATATTTGTACGATCACTTTTCAGTTGCTCAAATTAAGATTTTTCATTGTTTCATTCATATATTTTTGTCTCTCGGTCTGTTTTTCACTTGCAGCGAAAAATAGTCGAAAAAGAGTTTTTGGTGCAAAAGCCAAAATTAGTTATCGTCAAACGGTGAGACAACTAAGTGCTCACAAAATCTCATGCCTCCCCACGAGTCTGTGATAACATTTGGCTAATAGAACGGCGTCGACTGAGTGCTATCGCCTTCTTCGTTAGTAAAACAATGAGAGGATGCGAATTGGTTTGTATGTAATCACTCATTAGAAATGCAAAACCTGTTTTAATCCACCTAGTGGTGTAATGATGCCTTTCTCATATCAATCATACTATCATATATAATACTGTGGTATTCTTCAAAATCATTTCTTCGATTCTTAAAGGAATAACCGAAATCGGTTTGTTTAACCGTCTACTGATAAAAACTATCAATTGGAAAACATTTGATGTCGATTTAGAAAAAATTTTAAGGTTTTTCCCCATTTTCAGTGATGGTATACAATTTTTAACCCACTTTACCCTATATTTCCGGATCCGGAAGTCGGATCCGCATGAAATTCAGGAATTACGTATGGGACCACAGGACCTTTCATTTGAACCTTTCTTTTTTTGCACTTTTTACCCTATAACTCCCGAACCGGAAGTCGGATCCAAATAATATTCAGGAATTTTTTATGGGACCTCAAGACCTTTCATTTGAATTTAAGTTTGTAAAAATCGGTTCATCCATCTCTGAGAAAAGTTAGTGCACTTATTTTCACAATTTTTTGCACATTTTACCCCATAATTCCGGAACCGGAAGTCGGATCCAAATGATATTCAGGAATTTTGTATGGGACCACAAGACCTTTCATTTGAATCTAAGTTTGTGAAAATCGGTTCAGCCATCTCCGAGAAAAGTTAGTGCAAAAAAACGTTACATACACACACAGACATTTTGCGTACTCGACGAGCTGAGTCGAATGGTATATGACACTCGGCCCTCCGGATCTCGGTTCAAAAGTCGGTTTTCACAGTGATTGCATAACCTTTCTATATGAGAAAGGTAAAAATACTACAAATCATTTAAATAGGTCAAGTATTTCAGCTTGACGTCCTATTTCTGAGCTTTAAATTGTCTTTAACTTATCCAGAATTTTAGTCCACTTGTTTTGATAAAAAAAAACCGTCTGTAAAATTTCTTGCATTATTCATAGATTAGCATATTTCATCGCATCTTTTAATAATTCGACGCATGAAGCAAAATACGTTTTAGTGAGACTAAGTAGTTAACTGTTTAGATATGAATAATTCTTCTAATCTCATTACTATTGTTTTCTGCAGGAAAAATATTTGGATGTGTGCAACATCATTGTATGTCCCGAGAGTGTAATTTTATGGTTTCGAAGATTGAATATTTGAATACGATTGGTAAGAAATATGGCATTGGATACAAACTGGACTGAACAAATATAATTGTACATACAAAACTGCAAAAACATCCGAAGCCTTTATGTAATGTTTGAATCCATTTGATGCAAACATAGCATTGAGGCTGGGCTAGTCTATGCAACAGCGACTTCGGAGCACGATTTGCTTTGTATACGAAATGAGTTATCGGAATTCGATTCAGTTAACACCTTCCTGAGTCCTGGACTAAAGTTATTTGCATGTATAAACAAAACAAATGGAAACTTCTTTTTCTCTGTAAACCCCTGCCAGACAGTGGGGAATAGGTTAAACACACACATAATGCAAACTCAAAATAAGTTCTTAAAGTTTAATAAAAAATAGTGCAGCGGGAAATAATCACTACCTGGTTGTTTTAAATTCCATTTGAAAAATGGAACCAGATATCTGACAAGAAAGCGTTTGGAAAAATTAAAAAAGAATTATTCAAGCGATGAATTGATACTCTGTATATTTCAGCTTTGCAATGATCATCCATTTGCACCTAGTCGATGTCACAATATGCATAAAATGTCGAGGTGGTTTGAGATCGAGATGAGATGAAATCGAGGAGCCGCAAGTATCAAATTCGCCCACTTTTCGACAATTGATATCACATTTTATAACACGTGCGTTTATTTTATTCAATCCTTAGTCAGTCACAGTCAATAGTGCGACAATAGAATGCAAGTGTTTGTCGAATGTGTTTGCCACATGCTGCATATTACTGTCTGGATCGGTCGGTTTTTCCAATAAAAAGAACTTTCCATAGTGTATCCGAGTGTTCAAATCTTTCCAAGCTTGGAGCTCACAGTAATAAATAATTTTTATCGAGACTAAATTCAATCAATTCCAAGAAATATAGAATTGAGTGAAAAAGTTTCCGTCACCCATTTCATTCCGACGTGGAACAGATGTGGTAGATTCGGTGAACCGTTCGTTCGCCTGATGATAGCTGATGCAGGCATGGAATCACGTACAATTATATATCATTTAGGCTTCGGAATAAATCCGAGTTTGCTCGAAGCCATAGGAAAATAAAACAAAAAATCACTCATCTTGATAAAACAGAAAATACCCGCACATCACAGTTCGTTTCATCCCAACCACATGTTTGGCTTCAATTTCTGTCAGAAATGTTCCATCGGCGCCACCAAATATGTGAAGCCACCGGGAAGAGTGTGCCCCTCGTAAATAGCGTTCGGGAAAAAATTCAGAAAGGAAACGTGGCATCACGAGACAATGTCTGTTCGGTTTACAACATTGCAAACGCAGCAGCACGTCAACGGCAAAAGTTTCCGGAAGAATCAAAATTAAATTTACATGTTCCTAGAATTGAATTCAGCGCATTCGACTGGTCCGGAGTGGTCGAACGAACCGATCTGATGATGTTGGTCGCACAAAAGCAAGATGCTACCATTTCATGAACGAATTTCAACGAATCGTTCAACTCAAAAGAGGCGTTGAACGAATTTCGTTCTCCGGAAATGGCAATCTTTTGTATTGAATGTTTTTTTTTTTCTTGCTTGTACCAGCATCTTCCAAATATTTCGCCGAACGAGAAACTAAATCACTTGAAATAAAGCGAAATTTCATCGTTCCGAGTTTTTGGAAACACGTTCCAGTTATCTTTCCTATCAACTTTCGTAAAGTTATTAATTTCACAAAGTAAAAATACACGGGTTTCTGTTTCGTTAGCTTCTGAACTTTCCTTCGCAAAGGCAACAATACGAAGCAACACGAAAGTATCGACTCAGAAAAACCAATGAATCGATATTTTCAAGCGTTTTTCAAGCAAAGCCTAAATTATGTTTTTGTGAGACGGAGAACAAGCCGAGTGTGAGAATGAGGGGCGGAAGTCTGATTCGATGTTATGTAGGCATTTTAAAAAAAAACAGGAAAACCGTACGATTCGAATGGCTGGTATAGTCGTCCACAATCAAAGGTGCTATTATTTTAAACCATAAGTCACGGAACGTGACATTTCGATTGAATAATCGTAGATCGGATATAAGATTTGGATATGTAAACTGCATTCCTTTGCCCTGCGATTGTATGCTTGTGATAGTTTCCTAGAAAATCCCGGGAAGGTCGAAAACTTTTCCTAACCATAACTTGCAAAGTAAATGTTACAATGTTTTGGAATGACTTTTACTTTACCATCCCTGTTTTGCTTACTGCTTGGAATAGGAGTTAGTCGGAAACAACCGTAAAAGCAAACAGGATTCGAAAAAGTAAGTTATGTATCTACTGTTAGCCTTGGTCCAATATTTTAGCCGACGGGTAGCTTGGGGACTAGAACAAACAAGGATTAGGAGTAGCGGGGAAGTTGTTTATATACCTTTTCACTGTTTTTGAAGCACTTATTATTGAATGCTGGCCGGCATCGATACTTTGCATTCATACAAAAATGAAGGTTCGGCAGTTTTTTGACTACATAAAAGAAAAATTATCTAAATTGATTTCTATGTTGAAAGAGATCGAGTATCTAATTCACTGAGTTAAGGAGGGATACGGGGAAAAGCTTGTGAATCTGCTGATTGCTAAAAAGTTTAGTATGGTAATGGAGCGGAATGGGGAAAGTAAAATAAACAAGAAGAACAATTACAATTGATGGCAACTTTTACTGCTAACTGTAATGATTCCACATGCGACTGATATTACCCAGATTATCGTTTGTATTTCGTTTGTAATATGGTCCATATTGAAATCATTGTAAAAATGTTCACTTCGAGTTTTGGGTTTATGGCACTCTTGAGAACCGATTTTCAAGGAATCATTTTGTATCTAAAAACCTTAACCTAATGACATTGAAATTATTTTCTATAAAACATAGAAATTCCATTTAACAAAGCTATTGATTCAGTGTTTGTACAGTTCTATATGTAATACGATGTGATGTAATACTAATAATGCATTAAACATATAATCAAAAAAGGCAACATCCTCGAATATAAAAACCTGTTTTTATGCATCTAGTAAAAATTATAAACTAGATATATTATATATTACTGTGAAGTTCTAAAAACAACTGTTTATTGAATAAAAAACAGGAAAGTTTGTTCGAACGTAATTTAGCAAAATCTACTAATCAAAACACCATTTAGTTCCGAAACAGGAAGTACTATCCACAACGAAGTCAGGGATTCTGTATGAAACCGTACAATTTTTGCTTTGAATCTATAAGTTTGTGAAAATCGATTTGGCCATCTTGAACAAAAGTAAGGTAGATCCTTTTTGCAGTTTTCTATCACTATTTCCAATACCTCCGAACAGGCGCATACGCAGAAAAAAATTTCGTGAGGTGTTTTCAAACTATATGGGAGACCGGAGTTAAATCGGTACTCTTTAGAAATTGCAAAAAAACATCCATTAAAACTGGGTTTTTAGCCAAATCATCTCTACCGCGTCATCTCCAAGCGTGTTTACAAAGTCAATTCATGAATCGAAATAATAGCAGGATTATAAGATATTTAGGCTATCCGGTTTAATCACGTGCCCCTGTCTCTCCTAATAAGTTCTTGAGTTCCGGGGGGCGGGGGATTTGAACCCCGAAGTTGGTTCGTATGGCCAGCGACAAACATGATCTACAACTTAGACCAGTTTTTTACCTAGTTAAAAAATTTTCCCTCTTTCACTTCGTCGCTTTAGGTGATTAAAAAATGTATAACGCTTAACCGGAACCGGAACCGGAAGTCGGATCCAGACAAAATTCAGGAATTTTATTTGGGATTATAAGACCTATTACTAAAACCTAAGTTCATGAAAATCGGCCAAACCATCTTTGAGAATATAGTCTGAATTTCATTTTGGAGTATTCAAACACTATTTTCGATGCTTCCGGAATCGGAAATTGGAATCTTAGACAAGTTTGTGAAAATCGGTCACACTATATCTGATGAAAGTGACTAAGTAATCAGCTCAGGTGTTGGTTTTCGTTTTCGTTATACCGTGTATGAAATTGATCCCGCTGTATGCATTGTGTGTAAAGGCGAGTTATGTTTTCTTCTTCAGTACCAGCTCCTACCGGTGCGTACTGGTTTTGTATTGTCATTTTATACGGCCCTTTGAAAGCTTTAACACTCATCGTCCTGTAATTGCGGAACCGGAGGTCAGATCCCGATGAAATTTCACAGTAGCAATTTTGAGGCAGATTCAATTCAAATCAAGTTTTCTCAAAATCGGTTCGAGCATCGCTAAGAAATCGAAATAAGTTCGACTTTTAGAGTTTTTCTCCATTATGCCTATAAACTGATGAGTTCTGCGAAGTAGAAGAATGTATCAGTCAGTTTTTTGGAATTTGTAATGGTTTTTGCCATCGTTTGTAAAAAAATACTCCTGAAATTGAAAGTTTTCCTCTTACCGCACTCTAGTTCCAAAACCGAAATTCGAAGACATAGTTTGTGAAAATCGGTCAAGCCATTTCCGAGAAAATTGAGTGCATATTTCATACCTAATGTTCACATATTACCCTATAGCTCCGGAACCGGAAGTCGGATCCAATTGAAATTCAATAGAAGTCTATGGGATCATAACACCTTTTATATGAATCTAAGTTTATGAAAATCGGTTCAGTTATCTCTGCAAAAATTGAGCATTTTTATCCATTTTTTTTAACAAATCACCCTGTATTTCCGGAACCGGAAGTCGGATCGGAATGAAATTCAATAGCAAACTATGCACTATAAGACCCTTCGTTTGAATCTAAGTTTGTGAAAATCTGTTCAGCCATCTCCGAGAAAAGTGCATATTTTGTTACATACATGCACACATACACACACAGACATTTGCTCAGTTCG
The DNA here is from genome assembly GCF_030247185.1 of Malaya genurostris. Lineage (NCBI taxonomy): Eukaryota > Metazoa > Arthropoda > Insecta > Diptera > Culicidae > Malaya > Malaya genurostris. The sequence goes on from NC_080571.1 coordinate 269,789,392, forward strand.
TCGAGCAGAATTGAATGGTATATGATATTCAACCCTCCGGACCTCGGTTGAAAAGTCGGATTTCACAGTGATTGCATAGCCTTCCTATAAGAGAAAGGTAACAAATTTCTGGTTTAGAAGTGCAAGTAAAGCTCGATTTAGCTAATATCCGGATCAAATCTACCTCGTGATTGGTTTGATGACACACACTCAAGTATTTTTTAAAGCAAGATTTGCTTCCGCCCACAAAATATCAGATATCGCGAAAATTCACATAGAAAAAATACCAAAAAATTTGGAAATTCTCTTAAAATAAACCGCAAATTTTTCAAAATCCTTATAAAAAAAACCGGATAACTTTGTAAATTTGGTTGCAAAAATCGCAAAATTAAGGAAAACAATTTTTTGTTCTTTTTTCTGCACTGACGAGTCTAAGACGAAACGTAAGGATAGTGAAATTGGTTATGTGCCCTAGCACAAAATAAGGTTAACCCCTAAATGACCATCTGAATCGGCCACTATTACCCGAAACTTGTTTTCGTTCGGCACGTCAGGAAAGACTTAGCACTTCGGTGTTTATTACAAGTGTGCTGCAAATAGCAATAACTTTACGTCTGCTTAGCGGTTCAAATTGAACTGTTTTAGTTCGCAGTAAGCAGTTCAATCTGAACTGCTCTGCACTGACGAGTCTAAGACGAAACGTAAAAATAGTGATTTTTTTGTTGCCAGATGTCATGAAATTCGTATAAAAAAATTCCGCATATGAAAAACCGCACAACTTTGCAAATTTGTATTAAAATCGAATAATTTTAAAAATTCACAAAATATGTAACTTTGAAAACTCGCATAAAAAAGTCTCTTGGAAACGTATAGAAACAACCTTGAAAGTACTTTTTTGGAGCAATTAATATAAATGTATTTCATTGAACATTAGAAAACAAAAAAATCATCGAAAAAATTTTTTTTATCAGTATCTGAAGGGAATTCGTTTCGAACCGAATAAAGTCTGAAGAACAGAATGAAGCAATTCCAGAAATGGGTGGCAAGTCATCAAACTTCACAAATTTCGGTTTGGATAAAACTTTGCTTCACGTTTTCAGCATGACAAACTATTTGTTTTATACGGATGTAGAAATCAATTCTACTCAGAAAGGGCGGGTTTATTATTACTGCATGCACTTGTTTCAAATCTATAGAATTAGCGTACTTCATTGAAGGTCCGAGTTCTTTGCATTTCGTGTCCAAATATCTCGAAAATGACTATTTATTGCTTTTTATCTGTAGAATCATATTCTATTGTTTGAATGACTATTTTTCGTCACCAACTAGAAACTAGAGAAATGCATAAAAACTATTTCTGTTGTAACTTCTTCACTGTTTGATTCACACTAATCAAATTAATCTCAAATGTGGATTTTTAGTTTAAGTTCAAAATAAACCTCTTTAAAAAAAATAAACAGATGTTTCTCTACTTAGATGTTACAGAGTACTATTTCCAGTGTATGGTTTCGAGTTTTCGAGCTACAATTCAACAAGAATCTGAGTTATTTAATTTCGTGTCGAAAGATCTCAGGCACGGCTACTTCTAGTAGAGAGGTTATTATGAGTAAATTTATTGCTTTTGACCTGTGAAATCATTTTATAGTCTAGACTTTATGTTTAGTCTTCGAATCGTCAGCTCATAACAGTGTAAGTTGAACTGTAATTCCACTCAGCTGATCATCATAAACCGCTAAATAGACATAAAACTTTCTTCTACTATCCCTATTCCAATTAAAACACCCACCATGAAAGACAATGCACAGGCTCTAACGCTTTACTTATGCTCTTCTATGTAGCAGTGAACTTACACACTTAGAAAAAATAGTGTAAGTTTATGTTTTCTGAAACCAATAGGTTCAACCTTAAAAAATTACACTTTTGTGCAGTTGATCCAACACAATATTCATTCATTTAGAAACCTTTTCAAACACTGCGACGTGTAATTTCACGTGCTCACGTGAAAATACGCAGCACTGGGCCAAGCTAAATGGTATCCAGGAAAACGCTTGTGGCGTACGGAAGTCAACTTGAGATGTACAAATCATAGAAATTGCGTTCGAATTTCTTGTCAGAAGAAATCACTCGCTTGATTTTAACCCATGGCACATTCATTCATTGATTCAAAATGTCTCCAGCCTCACCCCTAGGTTCAATTGCAGAATCCATGGCAAGGTTTCTATATAAGTAAGAAAATTATTTGCCGTTTCGAAAAGTGATCACAAAGTAGCAATTCGCCGTATTAAATTTAGCTTATAATTCACCCTAACTAAATTCAGCTGTTTTTTCAAAGAAAGGCGCCTCTTGCAAAATCAAACAAATCGTGTTCTCTTCTCTAACGAATAAATGCACCAAAATCAAACAATTTAGCCTATAAATTGTGGTTCTGCTAAGTTTTCAATTTTAGCAATAGGGGAAGCTAAAACTGCTGAAACTATAATTCTATATGATTTCATAAGTTTCGTCCTTCGTGTTCAATTTCAACAAGTAAGAAGATACTTCAATTACTAGGCTTTATGGACGAAACTGAATCCTTTTCGTAATTTTACATGATTTTCGAACTTTTCACTACTGGAAATATAAAATGAGACGATGCAATTAAAATTGAAAAATACGGTTACAATGTACCGGGCAGTGCAGTGCAACATTCACCAGAAACGAAATTTGCTCTACATCCTCGATAACACGAGCGCCGGATTAGCCGATGACAAAGCACATTTAATTCGAGTTAAAATATCTTGACTCGTACAGCTCACCGAAAAATTAAGGTTGATTCATTTCAAAAATAAATATGGAACTCAGTCTGTTTCCGCTGCATGTTTGTCGAGTTCCGCCTGGTAAAACAAAGTGATTTCGCCTTTTAAACTTATCGTGCCATGATTCTTTTCCAAATATTTACTTTGTGAGTGGTGCCCTATGATAGCAGTACCACTCAAGTAGGCAAAATTGCTTTGTTGCTCCAAAGTGAAAGGTTTGGCAGCCTGGGACAGCGAGCTTCCCTAACGTGTAAAATGCTCCACTAATAAAAAAATAGGGCTAGCTGCCAATTCATTATTTATTCACTTGACGTTCGATAGCAACCGATTTGTTGGGTCCGTATCGTTACCGGGGAGATTTTCGATGTGTTCATATGAGTCGATTTTATGAGTGATCAGGAAGGGGTATCCTGTTCGAGTCAATCGAATATTGATTGTATCATTTGAAGCATAGCCCGATCGTCTTTATAGAAAAAAGTTCATTGACATTAGAAGGTTGCTTGTAGTATTGAAGCCAAATTTCTGTCTCACGTGCTTCTAAAGGAATAATAGGAAATAATTTCAGAAATGATTCAGGCTGCGCCCAGTTGTACAAAATTGGAGCATTTTTGCAGCTAAAAATCCTTTAGATCATTAATGTGGCTCTATATGAAACGCTGAATGCAAAAATAGGATAAGTGCATCGTAGTTTGAAAAGCCCGATTAAGCAATTTTGAGTGCAAAAATTCGATAAAAACTTTGCCGGTTCTTCTGAAGTAAATGTTTTTATTCGGTTCTCGCATTGCGCATCCGGATTTTGCACGTTGATGGGAGACGGGTATAGCGTGACAGGAAGTCTACTTAAACCTACAGAACAGAAATTACTTCATTTGATTTTCGAACTTCAGTGTTCAGATCGATTAGGACAAACGCAGCAAAAGCACCGTCATAAAGATTCGCCAGCGAGAAGGCTTTCGCTGTTTCCGGGTCAGTTGGAAACCAACCAGAACACTGAAACAGAATCTAGTGGCTAAAAGACGTGCCCAAAAGCTATACAGTGAGCTACAAAAGTTCCATTAGGCCATTGATTGGGTTTTTAGCAAGTTCAAATTCGTTTTTGCCAATAAAATAAAAAAAGCTTATGATCTGGCAAGGTATTGACAGCTGTGGACAAAATCCCAGGTTTTCGTGACAAACAAAACTAAACGTTTGTTACGCCTGAAGCTAGTAATGGACATTTGAAGTTTTGGTCTGATTTGGAAAACTTTCACTACAATTGTGTCGAAACAACGGAAAAAATTTCATCGGAAAGGGCATCACTCCACCCAACTGCCCCTCAATTGCGCCCAATTAAGAAAAGTCTCGTCAAATAGAATGAATTGTTTTTGAATTAGTTTTACCAACAACTTCAGTTCAAAAAGTGCTATCTGAATGCTTCAATTACGAAGAAAATTGTTTTGATTAAATCTAAAAAATGTTCAAAAACAAAAAATACGAGTAGGGAAAAATAAAAATTCTAGAGCAAAAAGGCTGATTTTCTTAGGAACAACCTAAGTTGCATGATTTGAATAGCTTTACTATTGAACCCGCTAGAGATACCATAATACTTTTGTCCTAAATTTGTCGATCCAGACAACTGTGGAATAGTTGAAATTTTTGACTCTCATAACTCCGTAAAAGGATGTCGGATTATATTTAATTTTCTCCCGATGAGAATATGGTGTCTTTGTTTTGAATCTGAGATTCTAGGACTGGGTCTCCAAGGATAAGATTTGGATAAGATTTGAGTTTATATCCGGAAGACTAATGTTTGTTGTCTGATGAGCAGAGAAGATGTTTGGATATGGGATACCGGTCGTGAGAGGATCTATGATTTAGACCATGTTCGATGTACGCTTTACCGTACCCAGTCATGTGTTAGAGCTGTGTCTATCACACTGCTTAGGGTGGCGAGATGGTAGTGCGTATGCACGGGATGCATAAGAACGCAGGTTCAAGTCCTGTCTCTGAGCGTATCTTTTTTTCAAAAAAACATCTTTTCTGTAAGATTCTCATTCGTTTGGCTTCTCCAATATATGTTTTCACTCAGTCATTGCAAAAAAAAACGGAACATTGGTTTTCCAACACTTTTGCGTGAACTCAAACTGGTAAATATCTTTAAAATCATTGTGTGTGAATGCTACTCACACTCTGAAAAAATTGTTTCCATAGCTTCTGGTTATCTGACTCATGGGCGGCTATTTAGTAGAAAATTGCTTGTGGGGAACGTCAAACCCCTTCGTAAGTTTATACTCCTGAATGTATTTTTTATGCTCCTAAATGATTTTGAATCCAAAAAACAACAAATTATCGACAAAACACAGTTATCTGATTAGTTTTAGGCTTTTTTTCAACGTTTTATTTGGTAATTTATCGCTTATATCGGCATATCGCTAAGTTTTCAAGTTCTTTGACTATTCACTCATGAGGCGTTCTTCACCCTATAATTCAGGAACTGGAAGTCGGTTATGGATAAAATTTCATAGCAATGTATGGGATCACAATATCTTTCATTCGAATCTAAGTTGTTGAAAATCGGACTAACCGACTACGATAAATCGAAACTATCTCCCTTTATGAGCTTTCAATCACTGTTTCCGGTATTCCCGGAATCAAAAACCGGGAGCCTTTGTTGCCGAAATGAATTGTTTTTTAGTAATAAACTGAAAAGATCCAAAACCAGACCATTCTGCCAACCAATTTTGAAGAAGACGTTTCTTCTGCATAGTCTCTTGTAAAAATAAAACAAAATTCTACTTTGCTTTGTATGGCACCACAAGACCTTTTATTTGAATTTAAGAGCATCAAAATAGTTTTCTTCAAGAAATGTTATAGACATGCACAAACATTTTGTGATCTAGACGACCTGTTACGAATAATTGTTGTTAAACGTGAAATAGTGATGAATTATGTGAGTATTACATATGAACTTTATTACTCAAAACAACTGGGTTATCTAAGTTTCATTCAATCGTTCCATGTTCGAAAACCATTCCGTTCGATGACTTTAACAACAATTTTTTTTTTTTCAATACGGTACATTTTAAATAATTGTAGCATTATCTTCCATGCTTGACACAAAGAATAGAAGTTCAAACGTGGCGTTTATCATAATTAACGCATCTACTCTACTTTCAAACAACAGTGCGTTGTTCAGCTTAAGTTTAGTTCCATCGAAAAGCAGAACACACACACAAACACCATTATTCGCGAAGCTTTTCACAGAGCTCAGCAAACGCTCCAAGATTAAGTGCACTAATTGTCGCCGGCAGCTACTTGACTGAGTGAATAACCATATCCAAACAGTTTCTAAACAGTGGATGTGGTTGACAGCTAAACAGGAAGTCTCTGGAAACATTCGTACATACTCTTAATAAATAATTCCACACAAACTTAGCATTCCTTCTCGCATACACTGTCATCCGTGCTGACCACTGTTGCTGTGGAGCCTTGTTTGTTCTAACCAACTAGTGGTAAGTGGGTGGTTGGGTTTTAGTCCCGGGGCGGGCGAACTTTTTTTGTAGCCACAGATGGGTGGTATTTAAAGCGAAGACGACGGGAATGCGAGATATTTGCTCTTTTTGATGGATGCTTGTTTGTTTTGGGGAAAATGTGTTTACATTAAACAAATTCAACTTGTCAAATGCTTTGCTCTATCAGGCTTTCTTCATTGCTTTATTGGAGTTTTAGAAAAGTGAAGTTGATCTTGTGCTTTGGTGGCTTGGTAGAATTTGATAGATTGTTTGTGCTCCCGTATCTTCTAATCCAAGATTTATCTACATCAAGTAGGCCGCGTCAAATCATTCTACTGACAATGAGTAATGAATATTTGGACGAATTGCAGCAACAAATTTTAGATCTTATCTTGTTGAAGAATCGTCAACTTAGAAGTTTCACTCGATTCCTGTTGGACGTTGATTTTCTACGGTTCGCGGAAACCATAGAAGATTTGGATCGTGTTTTTGAAGATCATTACAATCATTTCCAGCGAGGAGGTGGATTTGTTTTACCAAAAAAGCAAATTGCTAAGCTGACTCGTTCGAAAAATCTGTGCATCTCAAAACTTGATGCGTTTGAACGAATTTGCTGGAGAAAACCGCAGTCGCTTGCCGGAAAAGCGTTTCTACAACGGATATCAAAGTTTTAATACTGTCTGCTATAATCAATAGTCGGTTCTAAACGAATTGTTTTACAGCGCTCAAAAAACATTTCGAAGCTCATTTCAAGCGTATACAGCGAAAGTCGAAAAGCTCGTGCACAAGTTGCCGGATATATACCAGGCCATAGAATTCCAGACGCTTCTTCAACGGACTAGATTTCTTCATTTAATTGTCATTAAGAATCACGAAAACTTTCAGAAAGCATTCTATCCTGTATCTGTAAAATCACACTGCACACAAAACACCGCCGTGCTGAAACTAGAGGTACTCAAGCTTTATCGAAAACTTTTGACGAATTTTCTACTACTTCTGGACGACATGAACTCCGGAACTTCCTCATCCGTGGAGTCACTTCGGGACAAGCTGAACCTGGAAATCGACAAGTCTCGTGATGAAATAGTGATCCAAGAAGAGGAAGTGGTTGAACTCAGACGGGAGATGTTTCCTACTTCGAAAGTCAGCCTCAAAGAACAACGAGATACTGCAATGGACCATCTGGAGGTGAGGGAACTAGATCTCGAGGTGCAGTTCAAATCAATCGACGCACTGCAGATCAATATCCAGGGATTGGAACTTCAGGTAGCTCAGCTGGTTGATGAACGACAGCGCATACATGAGCAGTTATCCGTCAGACGGGCTGCTCTACGAGAGCGAATCCGGGAAATCGTTCGTCTGGAGAAACTTGTTCAGCAGATTGAGAAGGAAATGTCGGACCGCTTGTTTCAGTTTCAACAGAAGCTAAATGAATTGGAACTCAAGCGTTTGGCTATCATGCAAGATGAATCTCTAACCGAAGAGGAACGTGCCAAGCTGTTGGCAGAGCTAGATCAGGAAATCATGGAGGTCCGAGAGAAGTTTGAAGCAGATCAGAAGTTGCTTAAGAAAGAATGTGATGAGTTAAAAGAGTTGTCCAAAAATGTCACTGAAGATGTGGATGCGTTTAAAGGCGAGCTATGGCAAAAGCATTTGGATGAAATAAGGGAACTAGAGGAAATGAAAAAGAATGCTACACCATCGGAGCTACTGTTGATAGAAGCCAAAATTGCACAGTTGAAGCAAGAGTTTGAAGAGAACATGGGTATGCTGGATTCGGCAAGAGCGAGAGTTCAATTTCATGAGGACGAGAACGGAAGGTATTACATCAACGAAAAAGGAGAAAGAGTATATCAGAGGGAATCCGGAGCCTCAGAGTATATAATAACTGCAGACGGTCACTGGCTGAAGGTTAAGGACGGATTTGAGCTACAAATTGACGAGAAAGGCGAATTCTACCTGGATAGCTTTGGCAACAAAATTTACACGAAAATGTTTTATGAAGACGAATATGGAAAGTATTATGTCGATAGTGAGGGGAATAGGATATATCTGGAGGCAAGTTCAAGTAGCGAATGGCCAGAATACGAAGATCTAAGTGCCTCCGTAGCGGTGACTGAGACGGAGCTCAGCTCGGAAATTTCAGAAGAAGTAGAAGTCACTACAACTCGCTCATCCGATGAAGACATACCGGATGATAACCGGGAACAGCGTGAATCCGATGTAAAGTACATTCAGGATACTTTCGGTGCTCCACTTCGAAAGGGACTTGCACTCACGTATCTGCATCAACCAGAGGATCCGATTGAGTTTTTAGCAATGTTTCTAAGAAAATATCATAGCGATCAACAAATGGAGGCACAACGAACTGAATTACTTGCGAAGGTAATGCTAAGGAAAGATCGACCCGTAAGTAAGGTAAAAATTGTTTGTAAATTCCTATGATTTTTTGTTGAATTATTTTTTTTTTATTTTTAGAGTTCCTCCGATGACCTTTGTTAGGTATATCTTTTTTCCAAACAGCGGTTTTTCATGGAGATTTTGAGCAAATCGTATGTTTAATATGTGACCTGTAATAATTATTCGTTATATTTAGTACCGTTATTTAGGTAAATTCATATATGAAATGTAGGAAAATATACAAAAAGGATGATTTACAGTACGAATAAATTGAACATGTTCTTTCTTATACCAATCGACTCTGTTCGCTATCTTTTGTCTCAGAGATTGCTGAACCGATCTTCACAAACTTGAAAAATTCGAATGAAAGGTCTTATGGTGTCATGTATATCTGCTGAATTTAATGCGGATCCGACTCCCGGCCCCATACCAAATCGCTGAATTTGTAGGTCATAGGGTAATGGTACCTCCATTCATCTCAGCTCCAATAGTTATCTCATCTACGGATACCATTAGCTAGGAAGCGATCTGCTGTCTCTGTTCGAAAGAGTAACTTCAATAGTATGATGAAAATAGTAGCATTCGCTTCGATTTTTGGCGTCGATATAACACTAGTATTGAAAAGTTTTCGAAATATTGTTTCTGCAGTATGGTTTCTTAGATCCGAAACAAAGATACTGTTTCCGGTATCATTCGTTGATTGAAAATCGAATAATCGGCTATATAATGTGGCGACTCTACTAATGACCATTGGTATAATAGCCCTATTATTTTCTGCTCATACGACCCGACTTTGGCAATACCCGATTTTGAAAGTACACTGAAGTCTTTTTGTTATGCGAATTCACGTACCGCATAAAAAAAACCGCATAACTCTGAAATTTCGCATAAAACAAAACGCATAACTCTGAAACTTTGCATAAAAAAGACCGCAGAAGGGAAACCGCATAACTCTGAAAATTCGCATTAAAAAAGCCGCATAACTCTGAAACTTCGCATAAAAAAAACGGATAACTCTGAAAATTCGCATAAAAAAGTCGCGTAAAAAAACCGCATAAAAAAAGACCTCAGTGTACCACAAATATAGGACAAAAACTCCACTTTGTTTTCTCATAGATGACAACCGATTTTCTTAAGCTTGGATTCGATTTAAAAGTGCCATTGTGCTTTAGATTCGAATTCGACTTTCGGATTCCATAGTATATTTCTGAATTTTAATTAGATCCGACTTCTAATTCCGGAGTTTGAGTACAATTTGCCGGAGATCGGTTTCACAAACTTAGTTTCAAATGAATGATTTCAAGAGTCCATAGATTGATATGAAATTTTAGCAGGATCGCCAGAATTATTAGGTAAAGTATAATAAAATTTCAGTTATTTAAGTCACAATGCAAAAAAAAACGTAGAAATTCTGCGAAACTGTGCTTGAAGATGTTCCAATATGTGGGTTTTGTCAGTTGATTGCTAAACGAAACAGTTTTGGCTATATCGGTTTCCGATTCCGGGAGTAACGCAAATAGTGGTAAAAAACTACAGAAAAAACGAGACTCACTATGTTTTTTCAGGGATAATTTCACTGAGTATTATTAGCTGCTGTGAAATTTTATCCGGATCCTATTCCGGAATTATAGGGCGAAGATTGTTGAAAATTACATACTGTCACAATGCAAAGATTGTAAAAACTCTACGAAAATGTGCTCCAATATGTGGATCTCGTTAGTCGATTACAAAATCAATCAGCTTTGCCTATACCGGTTTCCGGATAACAATTCCAGAAGTACAGGAAATGGTAGACAAAACTCGTAACTAAACTCACTTCGATTTCTAGGGGTTAGTTGAACCTGTTTCCACGAACTAAGATATGAATCAAAAGTTTAACGGTCCTATGGAATCCTGCGAAATTTTAGACGAATCCGACTTGCGATTCCGGATTTAGTGGGTGAAAAGTCTTGAAAATTGAGAGAAAATACAAAATAGGTATTCAACAAAACCAATGAGCTTGGTACTTTTATCTGAGAAATTCTAAAGCGAATATTTTCATATTTCGATGGCAGCTCATTTACCGATATAATTATAAGTGTCTTAGTTACTGTTAGAGCGAGTAAAATAAAACTATTATTTTCAAGCTATAAGAACCTTTTTTAATCCACCTAGTGGTGTAATAATGCCTTTCTAATATTATTCATATTGCCAAAAATATCACTAGAAGATTCTGTCAGAATTTTTTTTTCAATCCTTAATAAAATAAGAGACTTTCTCTGGGTATGAACTAAAATAACCTTTTCAATTTGTAAACAGCTATGTGAAGTTAATAAGATTTTTTCTTTATTTTGCATCGTCGCACCAAATGATTAAACACACTTCACCCTATAGATCTGGAACCGGATGTCGGACCAAGATGAAACTAAACAACAACCTATGAGACTATATGAACTTTTATTTTAACCTATTTGTAGAAATCGATCACTCTGAGAAAAGCTTCGTTCTAGAGTTTTTGAGCACTATTTGTGGTACTTCTGAACCCGGAAATTTGGAACCAGTATAGCCATCGGTTCGTTTGGTAAGAATATAGCCTACAAATTGAATTAGTTTTAACCCAAATCAAGAAGAATTTTACCCTTTTTTGCATCGTCGCTCTAAATGACGGTGTATAATTTTAAACACACTTTACCCTATGAAAGCATGATAGAATTCAATAGAAACCAATGGGACTATGAGATTTTTTATTTTATGAGTGACATTATTTGACACATACTCACACACACACACACACACACACACACACACACACACACACACACACACACACACACACACATACACACACACACACACACACACACACACACACACACACACACACACACACACACACACACACACACACACACACAGAGAGAGAGAGAGAGAGAGAGAGGAGAGAAAAAGAGAGAGAGAGAGAGAGAGAGAGAGAGAGAGAGAGAGAGAGAGAGAGAGAGAGAGAGAGAGAGAGAGAGAGAGAGAGAGAGAGAGAGAGAGAGAGAGAGAGAGAGAGAGAGAGAGAGAGAGAGAGAGAGAGAGAGAGAGAGAGAGAGAGAGAGAGAGAGAGAGAGAGAGAGAGAGAGAGAGAGAGAGAGGAGAGAGAGAGAGAGAGAGAGAGAGAGAGAGAGAGAGAGAGAGAGAGAGAGAGAGAGAGAGAGAGAGAGAGAGAGAGAGAGAGAGAGAGAGAGAGAGAGAGAGAGAGAGAGAGAGAGAGAGAGAGAGAGAGAGAGAGAGAGCTCGATGAACTGTGTCGAATGATATAGAACACTGGGACAATTTTCACTAGTAAATTTTTCAAGCGATTGCATAAACTTTCTGTACGAGAAAGGCAATAAGTGTACTTTTATAGAAAAGCATAGTTATCATGATTTTGTGATAATCCTAACAAGTAGGTACAAATTAAATGAAAAATTCACAAATTTACATTTTTATCACCTGAAAAATATTGATTTAAAAGTGGCAACCCTGCCCGCTTTACGAAATTCAACAAAGCACGCTGCGAACGGGGCGAATCCACACGTACAAACGTTGCATCGCCATTTTGAATGACGATTTAAATGTTTTGACACTCATCACCCTATAATTTCGGAACCGAAAGTCGGATCCGAATGAGATTACACAGTATATTTAAAGACAATGAGGGCTTCAATTTGAATAATGATTCGTGAAAATCGGTTTAACCGTTGTTTAACCTTGTGAAAAAATACTCATGAAATTGAAAACTTTCACTAATCGCACTGTAATACGGGAACCGGAAGTCGGATCTGGATCAAATTTTCAAAGACTTAAAAGAATTTCAAGACCTTTTATTTCCTTTTTAGTTTGTATTTTCTTGTAATTCAGTCGGATTCACATGAAATTCAAGAAAATTGTATGAGGCCATAAGACCTTTGATTTTAATCGAAGTTTGTGAAAATAGGTTCAGTAATCTCTTAGAAAATTGAGTGACGTTATTTGACACACACAGACACATACACACACATACACACACACATACACACACACACATCCACACACACATCCATCCATCCACACGACCTCGGCACTCTCTCGTGTGTCCCGTGTGGTGCAAACAGGGGACTCGGTGTCGGGAGAGCCTCTTTCGCCGGGGAACTCTCCGTCGGTGTAGTCTAGATCTTTCATCGGGGATTAGACGAGTAGAACCGGAAGCCATCCTCCAACCGGCATCATTGGATCGACCCAGGCATCCTTTCGGTCGGGCCGTGGACGGGTATCGAAAACGTCGGTTTCGGGAGAACTTCCATCGTCGGGGAACTCTCTGTCGGTGTAGGCTAGATCCATCACCGGGCACTAGTCGAGTAGACGCCACAACACCGATTCGAGTCGTCGGGGCATCAGCGAACCGGACGCCATGCTCCAACCGGAATCGCAGAGCAGACCTCGGCACTCCTTCGGGTGTCCCGCGTGGGGTAAAAGGGGAAACTCTCAGTCGGTGTAGGCTAGATCCATCGTCGGGGATCAGTTGAGTAGTGCGGCGCGACGTAGCGGCATTGGGTTGTCGAGGCGCCAAAGGTGGATCGAGAGGGATAAAGATAGAAACTCAGGAGCTCATTTTCTCCCAAACGAAGAAGTGCATGAGCACAGCCGAGATGTATATAGAGAGCAGGAGCTCATTTTCTCCCAAACGAAGAAGTGCATGAGCACAGCCTCCCCCGAAGTATTGAGCTTAGCTTAGTTCCGGGGGGATCAAGGCAAGATGTCCAAGGTGTTTAAGTGGGTAAGGTTCAGCCAGTCCCACTCGCTGGTTCACAATAGCGGTAGCTTGACAACTACTGAGCGCGTGAACTGGGAAAGTACATAAGTAGGTATTTCACCTTGTAAAAAAAACACACACACACACTCACACGCACACACACACACAAACACACACACACACACACACAAACATACACACACACACACACACACACACACACACACACACACGCACATACACACACACACACACACACACACACACACACACACACACACACACACACACACACACACACACACACACACACACACACACACACACACACACACACACACACACACACACACCTTTGCAAACGTCGACCCAACTTTGCACAGAAGAAAAATGTTTCGAAGGGGTACAAATTTATGAAATAAAACTAGTTTAGAGTGTCGTGTATTTCATGATACAGAATTTCGTCACAATCTGTTAAAGATTCCGCCTGGACGTTCCGAAAAAATTTCGGGAGGTCGACAAATTTACCAAGAAATATGTACTTGGTGTGGCTGGCGATCTGTGCGAGCGGTAAATTCAGCCAATTTGAACTAGTCGATTCTTCAAATGATTGCATATACCTTTCTATATGAGAAAAGCAAATAAACGAACAAATTCAAAAAAATGTTCAGCGTTCGGAAATTGCGTATTTTATGATAATTATAAATAAATAACTTCTAAATTATTCTTATTTTTTGCAATTTTTTAAATTATGTATTATTACTTATTATTATGCTAGATTATAATCGCATGTCTGCACGATAGAAAATGAAACCTGGTTACGAATAACGATTTCAGCGCTGTTTCTGTAAACTTCAATCAAGCTCCTCAATTAGGGTAGATGAATAAAACCTAATAAATCATTTGATGGTACATTATAAATATGTGTCTTCTTTCAGGGCTGAGAAATTGTAACTTGTCTACTGCCACTGGAATCATTGAGATCACAGTTCAAGTTGTAGGTCGAGTAATATCCTACAAAAATTCAAATGAACCAGCAACTTGTAATTTTATTTGATACTAATAATACTTTGGTATTCAATATTATCTGAATTAATGTTAGTAATCGATTGTCATATTCAGAACTAAACTAGTTTCTTCTTATTTAGTACCACTGAAGATTGAAAAAAAAATTATTATTGAAGTACGAATTTGAACACAATGAGCTGTGTCCAGATTATCAGTGACTGACTGTCAAAAATTATCCTATCCCAATAATAGATGTTTTAACCTGTGTTTATTTACTTCCTGAGAGATTCAAAAATATCAGATTTGAAATGAATTCATGATTACCCAATCTATCGATTGATTTAATGATGACCTTCATTTGAAATCAAGTAATCCTATTGAATGATTAAGTTCTTATTTGTGTGATAAATTTTTTCAAGTACAGTTAGATTCCTTAATTTCCGTATCGGAAGAGATCAGGAGTTTACACAAGGCAGTAATATATGTCCACATCTCATCGCACTGTTTTTCAGCAATACCGTCCTGTTGCTTGGTGGTAGATACTAAGTAATTTGTGCCGATGATTTGAAACTGTACTAGGTTGAAATAAATAAATTATCCTTAACCGGGATGGCAATTCACTTCAAAACAATGTACTGAAACTGTGGAAACGCTTCAGCATATGGGATGATAAGCATGTAGAAATTGAAACAATAATACCTCTCTTACCATGCTTAACTGATAATCGTTATTTGTCATTTAATTTTAGGAAATAACGATAAAAACAAAACACCTTCATTTTAAACGAGTGCTTCATAACAATCCTAAATCCAATTATGCCTTAAGTATGAAGTCGTCTTATTGCCAAACTCTCCTGCATTCCTAGAGCTAGTGAAAGTCGCACACGATTTAATTCAATGAAAAAAAAGCGTGTGGAAAGCGTTACGACCTCTAAACGAACAACCGCGTAGACTTCTCTTGATGTCGAAGAGCAAGCAAAACTTGAAGCCATGTGTTCGCAAAGTTTAGTACGGAGCTTGTAATCTTGAGGTTATCTTTTGGTGAAACAACAATTTAATTCGTACACTCCTTCGTCTGAAAAAGCGAACGCTCTTGAACGACTTCCATTTGACTAGCAGATTGTTCTGTAGCCCAGCAGAAATTCCTTCGTCCCTGTCATTATTTTAGCGAAAAGAAATTCATTTCAAGCTTAGGCCGGAAGCGTCCATGGCACGCCAGTAACGCATTTCATTTCGTCTCCGTGGAAATGCACATTTAATGAGAAAAGTTATATATTCTAATTCCACCCATTATTACCGCCCACGCTGGTACCGGGCTCGTCGTGTGTTTACTCCAAGCAAGCATCGTTAGATCCTAGCCCGATGGACCGAAGTAGATTCTCCAGTGACGGTAAATTACAACCGCACCGCATCATTCTCAATGGTATAATCTTTCCAAATGGGACTTGAGCGTCGTTTAATGTTTCATTATGTACATCATTTCGCGTCTAATCTGTCCGGTCGAGTATCGCATATTCACGTGTGATTAGGTAAAACAGGGTTTGTGTGTTTTATCAGCATGTGCTTCTATGTTCCACGAGAAGCTTAGTTCGGAATGTTACATTCACGTCATCCCTGCTGTTTTTTTTTTTTTTTTTTTTTTTAAATAATTATTTATTGGAATATGAGTTAAAATTAAATTATTAAGATTTAAATTGGGTGTTCAGCCACAAGTGGTGACTTTTCAGCCCTGTTATATATATGATTTGGTTATTACCATGAAGACAGACATTCTGAGATTTTTGTGTAGGGAAAATAATGTCATCCCTGCTGTAGGAATCCCTAAACAAAGGCAACGATAGGGGAAGTGAGCTTAACATCGACCTGTCATAGTCTTGCCATTGTTTGAAACTTTAATGGAATGACAACTTAACGATTGAACAGAGGAAGAAGTTGGAGATTTTGTTCCACGTTAGACATTGACTCACTTTGGGGGGACCTTCCCTATTGTCTATTTCCGTTACTGTTGATGAACGGCTTACCTTTAGCCTGGATGGTTGTGCGACATTTTGTGACCCGAAAGATTGCGGCATATAAAAAATGCACACTTTTGAATAATTAATGGTGAGATATTTCACTCTGAACTGGAATTTCTTTACCTGGAAAGAGAGAGGAAAAAAATGGAAAAAAATTTAAAAGATTATGCTAGGAGCTCACATTTCTTACAGTTTCGATATAATCAAAATTTTATTTGAAATTGCTCACAGATAAGATATATTAGCAATTAATTTAAGAACGTATCTCACCGTGTCCGTGCCATACGAATCCCCGATCATCTGGAATTTTAGCCTTTATTCAAATATTCTCTTGCCGTTTATCCGATCCTGAAAGCTTTCGCTACTTCATTCATGCTTTTTTAACAACAAATCGATTTACCTAGCCAAACACAATAGTGCCAAATGGATGTCAAACACGAATTTCGAATTCCCCTCGGGGGTGATCCACAAGCGGAACTACATTGACTTTTCAAAATATTTATTATTTTTCAACACAAAAGCTGAAAGAAAATCCTTCTCTATCCACTATCCTGGTACTGCTACAGAGCGACTAATGCGTCTTGAAACGGATGCTTAAAGTATGGTACTATGATTGTTGTTTTCTATGCGGAAGGTCGTCACGGAAACGGAACACAGAAACTGTTGACGAGAAACAACAACTACGGTTGTTCCGCGTTCCAGTCTACATTTTCCTGGAGACCGTCTGCGTTCCCGGCACCCACCCTTTGTCAGTGAACACGGAAGCTCTCAGCAACGCAAATACCGCAAAATACCGGATCGTATTTTTTTCTCTAAAAAAGAGAATGTGCGAAAATATACGTAATTTTTTACAGCAGATTCTTTGTGGTTTTCTCCGAAATGCAGTACGTGTTTTTATGATTTGCGGTTAAGTACTGGTAGAAAAAATATATCGTCACTTGTGATCGCATGAATTGTGGTGACATAAAACTCAATTGATTGCAATTTTCATTTGAGCTCTTCGCTTGGCATAGGAAAATAGAAATGATTTTTCTTTCAATTCAATGGGGGAACTTCCTCAACTGGTAGCTATTTTCAACTGCGTCTGGGTCTGTTTTTGGCTCTCATAGGTTACATAAGATTTCTGTGAGTCTCCTTGTCTCAGAACAATGTATGTGTGTGTATGTATGTATGTATGGATGTGTGTATGTGACAAATAATGCCACTCGATTTGCTAAGATATGGCTGAACCGATTCTCACAAATACAAATTCGAATGAAAGGTACCTTGGTTCCATAGCTCGCTATTGAATTTTATTTTTATCCGACTTCCGGTTCCGGAATTACAAGGCAATATGTGCAAATCTATGATCATCAATCTATATACAATCTTTACCGGTTTTTACAAATAAAGATGCAAATAAAAAGTCTTGAAATTCTTTATAAGTCCCCAGGTTGATCTACACAGCAAAAAATTATGAAATTTACAGGTGACGCAAATTCACATATGACACAATTCACAAGAACGTAATCCGTGAAGCGACAGAACTTTACAAGAATGACATAAATATACGTCAAACAAACCCCGCCATTCGGACCCACACGGACCGAAGGATGCGGCCAGCATAGATATTTACCAACGCCATCTGGAAGACTCATGCAACACTCAATTCATCGACTACTGCCGATCACCAGCTGAAAGCTGGATTTACGAGAACCCGAGATGACATAGTCTAATGATACTATTCTAGTTTTAAGTTAGTCGTTATTTAAGATTAGAAAATACCCTTGGCATCTTAGAGCTTAAGCAGTGTGCCTAAAATTATATTACATTATTGAATAAAAAAAAAACCGCCATGCAAGCAAACGTGTAAATTTACATATTTTAGCATATAAAAAAAATATGTCAGAATGCATTAAATATAAGTTAGATTTACTTTAAAATTGAGTCATTTTCGACGCTCATATATGTCGATCTCAGAAGACGTAAATTTACACGATTTTTTCTAGGTGTGTAGATCCGACTTTTGGTTCCTGTATTACAGCGCGATAAGTGAAAGAAAATTAATTTAATGAGGATTTTTTCAAAACTGTTGGCGAAACGAGGTGCAAATTTTTATAAAATTTACTGGGAAATTCATCTTGTTGGCAAACCTTGTTAGTTAGTGGATATATAAATATACTTTGGAACTACTAGTACCCGGCTTCCGCTTGCGAACGCACCGGTAATAGTGAAGAAAAGCTACAAATCCGGAACTCACTGCGAATTCTCATCAACGGTTAAACTGATTTTCACATATCATGATTCAAATTAAAGCTCTCAGTGTCTTGAAAGATACTGTGCAATTTCATCCAGATCCGACTTCCGGTTCCGAAATTATAGGGCAATGAGTATCAACACTTTCAAACTGTCATACAAAATGATGCTGAACCGATACACCTCGGTATGTCCTGGTACAGAAAAAGAAAACACCACCGCCTAGCACACCGCGTGCTGTTCAAATTTGTATAGCGTAAAGGGTTGCCACATTTTCATCTACATTAACTTGACATAACTGTTTGCAAATTGAAAAGGTTTTGGTAGTTTATACCCAAAGAAAGTTCTCAATTTTATTTATGTTTGAAAAAAAATTGTCAGAATGATCTAGTGATGTTTTTGAAAATATAAGTAATATGAGCAAGACATCATTACACCACTAGGTGGATTAGAAACGGATTTTTTCAGACAAACACTACATTTTTATACTAAGTGCGGCTTTCGATTCCCACGTTTTCTATTCGGTAGATATAATAAATTTGATCTATCTCAATAATTTTTGTCTGCACAGTTGACCCAGCAGAACATGTCAGCCAGTTCACTTTAGCACGTCATTTCGATTGGTCCACGTGTCCAGAATCCCAAATTCAGTTCCAGAATCCTGGTACAGTACTCAGTTACTGAATTTAGTGAAAGAATTCAAGTCCACAATTCAAGTTCAGGGTTCAGTTTCAATATTTTGGTCAAAAATTCAGTTCCCGTATTGTATTTTTTAACTGGTCTAGGTTCAGAATGAAGTTCCAGAATCCAAATACAAAACTTAGTTCCAGAATACAGGTTTAATACTTAGTTCCAAGGTGCGGGTCCAAAAATCAATTTCAGAAACCTGGTATAAAATTCATTACTTATTTTCAGTTTTAGAATATAGTTTCCAAATTCAAATTCAGAATTCCAATCCTGAATTCTGTACCTGTATTCAGTAACTAAATTTTGAGCTTGAGATCTGAACCTGGATTCTAAAACTCAATTCTGAACATAAATTAGTGTTAAAATCTCTCTCTTTCTCTTCCTCTTTCTCTCTCTCTCTCTCTCTCTCTCTCTCTGTATGTGTGAATTTGAATTTTATTTGAATCCGACTTCTGGTTCCGGAGTTACAGAGTAATATGTGAAAATTAGAGAAAAAATATGCCCTCAATTTTCTCGGAAGTGACTTAACTGATTGTCACAGACTAAGATTCAAATAAAAAGTCTTATAGTTTCCTAAAAATTTCATTCCTAGAAAATTTTGTCCGGATCTGACTTCCGTATCCGGAACTAAAGCGAGATAATTAGAAAATTACCTATTTCATGAGTATTTTTTTCACGAACGGTGGTCAAAACAGGTACAATCCCCATAAAACTATCTTATAAATTCTTGCAAAACTTGTTAGTTTGTGGGCAAACTTAACGTTATTCAGCACTACTGGTCCCCCGTTTTTCTGTTTCGGAAGCACCGAAAGTAGTGAAGAAAGCTCCAGAAATAGAATTCCCTTATCCTAGTTTAAATTGAGTATCTAAGCTATTAAACCGCCATATGGAATGACAATATGTACAACACCGGTACGTGCAACGTGGAAGAAGAAAACACAACACGAACGATGCGTGCTTTGTTCTATTTCGTACACGCTAGAAAGAAAACGAAACACTTCCAGTGAAACCCTCAACGAGTGAACACGTTGTATCGTAGTAGTGCGGTGAGAATTTGAGTATTTCGCGAAAAAGAAAGAATTTTTATCCGTATTTTGGCGACTCGACGTTATCACGCAGCGAGCTTTTCACTTGTAATCCATTGGACTATAAACGAAAATTAACTGGCAATATAGCCCAAGTTACTGTGCCAATCAATCGGTGTCATCTCAAGTGATGTGACGCTAACCAGAAGTAGAAGAAGCAAAAGAAGAAGAAGAAAACGAAGCGGTTATGAATGTCTGCTACTGGTGTGTGATGTTAGTAAAAGACGGTGCTGCGGTTGATAAAAATTTTAGCTATTTTATGATAAAACCGAACCGACCGGAAGAATAAAAGAATATCAATGAATAGAAATTTATTTGAAAAAAATAAGCATACATCGGAATTTCAAGCTTCGCGATGTAAATGCAATTTTTACAGCCGGTCCCAGAAAGTATGGACGCAACCAAAAACCGCTGCCATTTCGCAATGGTTCAGAATCTGTCGATTTTTATGGCTGCGTCCTGTTGTTTACACTCCTCTCAAACCACTTGTGCAGTTGTTTATTCGTTTTCATTAGTTTGTTTCGAAATTCGTGGACTTTCAGCAGAACAACGTCGAAAAATTGTGTACAAATGGTGCACAGAACGCGGACTGTCACTGAGAAAGATAGCAAAAATGGAAGGAGTAAGTGAAAAAGCCGTGCGAAATGCAATCAGGAAGTTCGGTGAGGATAACACCTTTGAGGATAAACCGAAAACGGGTGGAAAAAACGGTCCTGCTAACCTTCAGTTGGATGAACGTATACTGAAGGCGTTCGAGCAAAAGAAGGAGGTTTCAGTTCGGGAAGTGGCCAAAAAAGTGGGCACTTCAAAGACAAATATTCTTCTTGCTAAAGAACGTTTGAATCTTCGAACCTATAAGAAGCAGAAACAACCAAAACGTAGTCCGAAACAAGAAGCATCGACAGACCGAGGGTTCGAAAGCTGTACAATACGATTCATGCTGGAAATTTGAACTGCATAATCATGGACGACGAAACCTACGTGAAACTCGATTACAAATCCTTGCCGGGACCACAATATTATACGGTGCGAGAAGGGCAAGTGTTAAACCAGTCCGAGACAAAAATTTGGAAAGAAAGCTATGGTCTGGCAAGCAATTTGTAGCTGCGGTAAAATTTCGAAACCCTTCATCACCACTGCTTCAATGAACAGCGAAATATACATCATGGAATGTTTACAAACACGACTCCTACCCATGATTCGAAGCCACAAGGATCCTGTTGTCTTCTGACCAGAGCCACTACTCGAAATGAACGGTAGAATGGTATTCTACCAAAAATGTCACTTTCGTCCCAAAAGACATGAATCCACCAAATTGCCCACAACTTCGACCAATTGAGGAATTTTGGGCATTAACGAAGGCACATCTTAGGAAACATGTCTCGGCAGCCGAAACCATTCAACAGTTGAAGGTTAAAAAAAAGTGTCGCCAAGAAGTCTGTACGAAATTTAATGAGAAACGTTCGCAAGAAGGTGCGCCAGCTACAATGGTTAAGTAGCAAACTTTGAGAATAATATTCTGTTGTTGTAGTCTAATATTATCAGTATATCGAATAAAATTTGAATATCTAACACTTGTGAATTATTTACAGCGAAATCAAAGTGCGTCTATACTTTCTGGAACAGTCTTTACCGTGCCAGTGGTGTAGTGATGTCAATTATAATAATAATAGTCCACGAGTTTGGTTTAATCGAAATAGAGCATGAGATATTAAGTCTAGGTTTAACTAGGTCCAAACTGTTCTAATTTGTAGTCCATATTTGTTGATGACAAACGAACCAACTTCGTCTATTGCGGTCTTCTGAATCCGTTTTTGGAAGTATTGGAAATAGTGATAAAAAACTGCAAAAAGGATCATACGGAATTTTTTAATTTGTTTTTGACAATTCCACAGTGATATTTATGATGTTATGAGTAATATGAGAAAGGCATCATTACACACGTAGATTACAATAGGTTGTTTTTCGTACTCATGTCATCCAGTTAAGACTCTGACATTACCCATCCATCATTTGTTACTGTTGTTGTCTTCTTCGACTTGTAGTCATCTAAGGGATTTGCTTCCAAGTGACGTTGCGTATTCGCCTTCGATTTTAAAACCTACACTTTTCATCACTCGTAACTTTAGCGTCTTTTTCAGAGAATAACATAACGATTAGTTTCCAACAAATGCGATAAACTTGATAGTCGTTTTGAAAGAAAAAAAAGACTGAATCGATACATCGGTAAATCTGACAATCCGATAACCTGAAGTTACGTTCGAACTAGCACCACAGTCTTTTCACTCCGAATGGAGTACAATCTAAAGAATCGAATCAAAAGATTAGATGATTCCCACCGCACAGCGGATGGCAACCGTCATGACGTACTTTTTTCATCTGTCATTATCGTTAAATTTTCAGTCGTACATAAAAAGGAATATCCCTATTTTAGTTCCTAGCAACAGTTTGATTATATGAAATGTATGGCAATGATTTCATAAACTAAAGTCATTGTACTCATTGCACGAACGTTTTGCTACCGTCAGTAATTTTTAGAAATAAACATGAAATTGTCATTGCTATTAAAATCTGATTTGAAGCAACGGATCAGGATCCACAGACTACATATTTAAAGTCCTGATCCTCGCATTACCTTTTACGACCAGCCAAATGTGGACTCCAAGAAAATGTGATACGTGATTCCTTCATCTGGAAAATTGATACGAGAGAAGAAACAAAATAACCTTCCAACTTACCTCACACTATATTACTGGACAAATCATCCGGAGAACAATGAAATGAAATGTGATTCGTTTCTCACGTAAAAGTTGATTTTATTGGGACTAGGTGATGTCTGGATTTATTATGTTTTCTGTTCGGCCATTATCGGCAAGGAGAAACAAAAGACACGAAATATACCGTGGAGATTGAATCTTTTTTAGGGCTAGAAACATACAAGGTGTGATCGGATGGTCAAATTGAAACGTTTTTTCGCCCGGACTAGTCTGAAAAGTTCCACTTTAGCAAAGTATTGAAATAAGTGATATTCTAACCAAATTTACTAACAATTAGAAATCAAAGCAAATCACAATCACTCTATTGCATTATCCATGAATATTCAGGATAGACGTAAAATGATTAAAAATGGGGTTCATAATTTAGAGTGTAAAAGAAAATTTAATTTTTACTATGCTTTCAAGGACAAAGCTCTACTAACCGTTCAAGGACCGGAGAAGGTAGTCCTCAGCTCACACCTGCATCGCTAAAAGTAATGAGATGCAAGCAGGGCGACACACTGTTAAAATGTACACAAATTCATTTCGTTGTGGTGGAAAGTAAGATTAAATCCGAAGCGATTAAATTTCTCGCACATTTCGACAGAGCACGACTAATTGACACTCGAATATGAACAAGATGTTCAGGTTGTTTTTCGTGATCCACAGCATTTATGCAGTGCTGAATTTCCTTGTATATTTTAATTTGTCATTCAATCGGTTCGATTATTAATTTTTCTTGGTTAGTCAACCATGGAATAATTTATTATCAATGCTGGCGAAAGAAACATGTCGAACATGTTTGATATAAGTCAATCACCCTACGTTCTCGAGGGTTGCAATATGTGCCATTATCAACCAACCACATTGGAGCTTCATAATCTACGCCACTACCGAGTAGCTTTTTTGTAGCTACATGGTACTTCAAACCAGAGCACATCTCATATAGCTATGCATTCTTATCGTGAGGATGGAAAGTGGGTGGAACATCTTACGATCGACATGGAGCATGTAACTTTTGTCAGATTTATTTCCTAGCTTGTTTGACAAAGTTACACGATTCCGCACTAGTCGTTTGGATGCAGGCATTCGACATTCGAGAATTCTGTATTACATAGTTCAGAAAATTGTACCCCATTAAATCTGTGTCAGTACTGAACTGTTGGTGAGCAGTCGAGCAATGTCTTTGCTAATTGCAAATATTACTGCTGTGAAACATATCAAACAAAAAACTTGTTGCATATCACACAAGCAAAGTGCACTTTTCAAATCGTATAATCGCATAATGTAAATGAAGGATCAAGATATTCTAGATAGTTATAAGAAACAGAAGCGATGCCATTTTTTGACTTCATCAAAATTGAAGTAGTGCTGGTCAGCCACGCCAAGCTACATCGACCGGAACAAACAATAATCGGGAGGAGCAATGTCTACGCCATACGGTGAGTGGGCTAGGTGTTCTCATTTGCGCGTCTCTAAGTATGTTGTATCGGCTGTGCAACATGTGGGCATGCATTGTCATGTTGCAAAATTACTTTGTCGTGTCTATCTGTCTATGGCCGTTTTTCTTGCAATACTCAGCTAAAAAGGCATCAATTGTCGTTGATAGACCTTTCTCGTGATTCTTTTACTCGGTCGCAATAAGCCATAATACACCACATCCAGCTGGTTCCCCTCTAAACAGAGCATAACCTTCATATCATGAATATTTCGATCGGACGTCGATGATGATGCATGACCGGAGATTATTTTGGATCCTTGAATGAAGACTAGCAGATTTGAGTGAGTATTACAGTTTTGGTTTCTGTTTTATATCTTCACTTATATGACAATGGAAGTTTTTACTCGGAGATCCAGATTCACCATTTTTGGCATTAGAAATACCTTACTCTTCACAACACGGAGCCGAGTGACAATTAATAAATTTAAAACTAACCGCGTTAGATTTTTTATCATTATTTTGAACGTTTATATCTCAATCATTTGTAATGGAATAATATGATTTAACTGCCAACATGCTTGCAACGTCGTATTAATATTTCACTAGTACATCATTGAAACATCGGTTTGAATTGACCTATGTCAATCACGGCATGTCATAATGATATTATCCTCTTGATTCCTCCAACACGGCCGACGGTTTTGATCTTTGCATCACACCTCGCATTTCATTCAGTATCAGTTCTGCTTCGGTCGGCATAGTAAGGTTTCACCTTGTGCATGAAAAAATAGAGCACTGTTGTGCACAGTATAGTAGTGTCAGTAGGATCGTAGCAATAGCCAAGCTATGGTTCTGCACGCTTTGAATCATCTGCGAAGTCTGGTGAAACAGAAGGTCAAATTCCACAAAAAGAGGCCCTTATTACCGTTCTCACTCCACTTTCACATTCACTTCACTTACATGTCACTTCACTTGATTTTACCTATTACCGGTATCACGCATAGTGAAGTGATCACTGTGGTGGAGAAAACTATTTTTTTCAGCAAAATGTTGGTTGCGTGATGTTCATAATGACATCAAGTTCATTAAAGTAATTACTTTTGTCTCAGAAGCGACTTCCGCAATAAGGACCTACATTCACTTCACTTGATTTCCACCGTGAAGCGATACCCATAACAAGGGTCACAGTCACTTCACTTGGTTTTCACCGTGTAGTGACACCGGTAATAAGGGCCAGAATGTAATGCCAAGGTTTTGCTTTGCTTTGTGCATAGTATGAACTTTCGCACAAAACGGAATATATGCTCTATCACATTTTTCTGATCCGTCAACGCCTGCCTTCATGTTGAGGGGATGAGCGAAATAATAGCTTTGTCATGCGCTTCGAAATAGCCGTAGATATACGGATTCGGAGATTTTCTATGGAACTGCCGAAAATTTCTACGGATATTGAAATTTCCAAACGGAGACTATTTTGAATGGCGAGCAAAAAAAAGGTTTTCTCTTGTACCGTTCGTGTTTGACACCGCTTGATGAAAACTAAAACTCGTCTGATACGACCAGCTATTATTCAAACACTAGTGGATAGATTGTCATAAAATTTGGTATTGGGCCATCGTCGAGAGGCTTGTTCTCAACAAAAATATACACGGTTCGATACTATTCACGTCTTTTCTGTGAGAGGTCCGGGACTTTTATTTCATTTAATTTTGTATTTCTAGTTTATTTGCCAATGCATGTTTGTTTCTTGTTTTCCGCTGATACTAGTTGCGTTCACTACCAGGGGGCTCCAAATTGAAACTTTTTGATGTAGGGGAGTATGGTGGATCCAATTCTTAATATTTTACACATTTTAACGTCCTGATTGCAATAGGTATTTTCAAATTTACCGCACTTTACCTCTCAATTTCGAATCCGAAAATTAGATCCGGATGAAATTCAATGGCAACGTATGATCTGAACGTCCTTTCATTTTAGTCAAAGTATTGTGAAAATCGATTCAGTTTTCTCCAATCACACACACACGAAAAAAAAATTTAGGTATAGAGCGTGATTCAAAATATACTCTCCCCCCAGTGCTGGAGCGGAAAAATAGGTATAGAGCGAGAAGATTAGTGTTTGTTGTCTGATGAACAGAGAAGATGTTTGATTATGGGATACCGGTCGTGAGGCGGTCAAGGATTTAGACCATGTTCGATATACGCTAACCAAACCCAGTCGTGTGCTAGATCCGTGTCTATCACACTGCATAGGGTGGCGAAATGGTAACGCGTATGCACGGAATGCATAACAACGCAGGTTCGAGTCCTGTCTCTAAACATATCTTTTTCCAAAAAATCATCTGTTCTGTGAGTTTCTCATTCATTTGGCTTCTCCAATATATATTTGCACTCAGTCATTGCAAAAACTGAACAATTTCTGATCTCGATGTACTGATTCAAATAGTATATATCGATTTTCATTGTGCTCATTATTGAAAAAAGATAGAGTATAATTGCAATGGGACTGTACCCCAAAAATGACTGAAAAGGAAATGAAAGAAAAAGCTCAATTATGAAACTACTGTTCCGCTTATGCCGTTCACTGCACATGGATTTTGTTCTTATAGTTTGCAAGCGAATCTGAGAGTGACATTAATCTTTCGTCTTTTTCGTCTGTTTTTAGTCAATAAAATATTGTTCGTAAGTGTAAATCGGACGAAATATATTGAATTTTCTAAACCCTATTCACATTTGGGACCAGAAAAATTTCAAGACTAACCATCATAACTACGCCGTTCGAATCTGTCTATAAATATTTCATAATAAAATTAAATAATTACAAATCCACGACAACCTTCAAAACAGAAATCAAAAGGTAGATGAGTTATGCTTGTTATGTATAACAAAATATTTTTAGAAGTTATTCAAGATCTTTCAGCAAGATCACAGCGCGCTTTTCATAACATTTTAAGGTTTTGTGAAAAATTGGACACATATTTTCTATTCGAATACATTGGAAAAGGTCCACACAATATTCGTCTAGTAGGAACAAATTTTGGATTCACTCGACTATTTCGGCAAAAGCATTCTACATCGATCGAAACAAGTAGCAGTCGGATGGCACTAGGTCACGACATTACAGCGGGTGTGACCGAATTTCCCATTCACTATGATTCAAATACTTTTTAACCGAAGCCGCAAATCGTCGCCAGCGTTGTGGCGATGAAAAATTGTCGGATGCATATTTTAATCATTTTCTCAAATATTCACTTCAAAGGAAACATTTGGGCTCGATAAAATAGCCCTTCTGGATGGTTTGGCCAATGAGAAGGGGCTTGTAGTAAACGAGTCTGCACAGTACGAAAAAATATATAAATTTACGTCTCAATGGGCGTTGCAATCTACTCAATTTTGCTATGCAAAGCATATGAGTATAATCATCATCGAACGTCATTAAATTCTCCTTTAATTCATCTGTACGTAACCTAATCTGTCCAAACAGGCGAAAAAATTTATTTTACATAACAATATTGATGTAACGTTCCGTAATTGCCTAAGACAATACGACATGCTTGGATTTGTGTCATTTGCTATTTTCAATACGGCCAGCTCGCTGAACTTAATACTGACGAGAAAATAACTACACACCTTACTGTGACCAGTCAACAGTAAAAGTTTCTCTCGGTTGCATCAAAACAGTTTCACACATGTACAAACCTTTGACGAAAATCAGATTAGTGGTAGATAATGACAGAATCCAACTTAGTCTCGGGAAGATAAGTTACTGATGATTTTTTTTTTATTTTACCCAGTAATTTCCCCTTTCCTTCGAGACAACACTAAGACGACATCGCGCAAAGCACTGGTTTCCGATCGGTTCGATTAAATTAATTAATAGAAGCATCCTTTTCAATTTACTTCATCTTGATTCATTAACAACGTTCGCTATAGGGCTTCGAAACAAATCAAGTGCTTTTCTCATGGTTTAATCGCTTTCTCTAGTTTATCTCACTCAGGCATGTTATAAAAGTGTATACTCCTAATTGATGTTGAAAGAAAAAAGTAGAGTATACGGGAAATGTGCACTATAGGTATCAGGAACTCTTTCTAAATTCGATTGATAGAAACGGGAGTCCTGATACTGATTCATAACCAATGGCCAACACGAAAACAAAAGATCTATTGGTACCCGGATAAGTTTGAAGTCACCTTAAACGTTATTGTCTCCCTATGAATCTTCTCAAACAATCAGTATGCGCGATTTAAGCTCATACGAAACGTGTACCCGGTACGAACATTCTCGACCGTTCTGTCAACATATGGTGGGACAATGAGTTTTCAGTCGATAAAACAAAACCGCTTACGTTCGGGACAGAGAAAACCAAGTAAAGTATTGTGTAGTGAACAATAGAACGACCTCGAAATGAGTGAACCAAACGAACAAAAGCTACCGCCGACACGAAAGAATACAATTGTTGTTGACTTCAGGCAGTGCAAGATTCGGCCTTCGATACGAGAACTTGAAGGTTTGCTTAAGGAGCAAAAGAATCTTGACATTAAACGTGTGCATTTACTTCAATGCAATAAGACAAATAATGTGATTTACATCCAGTTTTATAAAGAATTGGATGCAATTCAATTCGCAAAAGACAATAACAATGTGCACTATGTGGACCACGAGAACATTAAGTACAACATTCCAGTATATATGGAAGATAGTGCTATAGAAGTGCGTGTGCATGTTCTTCCCTCAAGCGTCACCGATTCATATATTCGCAAAACTATGTCCCAATACGGAGAGATTCTCTCAATCGAAAAAGAAAAGTGGAAGAATTTTTTCCCCGGTATTCTAAATGGCTTACGTTTATTACGCATACACTTGAAGAAGGCTATACCTTCTTATGTGATTTTCGGTGCAAATCACTTGTTACCTACGACAATCAGATGGCCACATGTCAATATTGCCAAAAAGCTGTTCACTACGGTAAGCCATGTGATAAACTGGACAAGGAGACAACTACACCAAAGGACAACGATGCTTCCTTCGCACCAACCCCAAGCAACCCCAGTACACCTGTGACAGCCACCAACAACAATGAAGCATCCCCTTCAACGAATCCATCATCATCCCCTATAGAACAAAGTACACCAGCTGCAGTTAACAACTTACCCTCCAACCAACCAGCAACTAGCAACGAAAAGAAGACGGAAATCAACAACAATACCATCGATGCGGCAATGGATGACGAGACGAACCACGAGCGAAGTGCCCCTCAATCCTCGCAGGAGGGAAATGAAAGCTCCTCTCCCCCTAGAAAAAGGGTGACAACGAGATCCAACTCAAAAAAAAAAAATTTTAAAAATCGGCGCAATCGGCCACGTAAAGCTTGTACACAAATAGGCCTGAATCAAAATATCTTTTAAATAAAAAAAAACAAAACACCTGGTAATTATAGAAAACAAGAAAACGCTGCTTTAAAATGAAGTGCTTGATTGAAGCTACGAAACGCGATTGATGGCGTCGATTCATAGAAGAGTTCGAGACGAAATCCGGACACCCCTAAATACGTATATCTCTGGAAATCGACGCGTGAATTATTTCGCAGACTGATGAACGTGTGTCAAATGAAGTTTTAGTGACACTACACGCTTTTAGATCGAACAAGGCGTCAGAAGAAGAGCAAATGCGAAAAAGAATTGTGTGCGGTCGCTCTGAAAATCCGGATCTGTCAGTAAGATAAGTTGATTTTTCTGCAAGCACTGTTCATAACGTTCCTAAGTCGTTAGATACATGTTTGATAACAACCAGGAAGTATGAGAACGGAACAAAAACGGATCTCCGGATCCACCAAATGGGGAGGTTCTAAATGATGAAAAAAATCATCATTTTAGCGATTTTTTTTTCAGAACTATCGTTCAACAAAATAAATTCAATTATTTTGTATAATAAAACGCATCATTCGAACAACATTTTGTAATTTTTCCGTGGAAAAATATTGAGATATAAGTCGGTGAAGAGGCATTTTTGAGGATGCTTCTTAAAAATCATGATTTGCGGTGTCCACTGTATCTCAGCGCAGACTAATCAGAAGTGAACAAATCAAAGCAGCATAGCTAGAGCAGAAATTTTTCTAGACCCCAAAGTTTCTGTTTGTTTTTTTTTTTAATTTTTTGAATTTTTGGTGGTTGTTTAAATTCGAAAGTACGTTTTTTCACGAAAAAATCGACCATTTTGTAGCTGTAAAACCTCCCCATAATAACAAACAACGAAAATTAAAACGTTGTTGTCTGGTTTTTTTTATATGTGTAAAGTGTGTGCAAAATTTGAAAAAACTGGTGCAGTAGTTTTTGAATTACGATGGACCTGCTTTCGATATATATATATATATATATATATATATATATATATATATATATATATATATATATATATATATATATATATATATATATATATATGTGTGTGTGTGTGTGTGTGTGTCTGTATGTGTGTATGTGTATGTGTGGTCGAGAGCCAGAGATGGCTGGACCGATTTTGATCAAACTAGTCGCAAATGAAAGGTCTCCCCATCACCCTGAACGTTATTGAATGGTTTTGAGATCGGATGTTTACTTTTTGAGTTATAAGAAGTTTTATGTCAAAATTCTGTACAGTATCTGTCACAATTGACCTTGAAAATAGAATATATTTTCAGACTTAGATTTCGCACGGTAATAGCTATCCAACAAGCCATAGATTGTTAAAATCCGTCCATTTTTAACGGAGATATCGAAATTTTTGTGTAAGCGACTTTTTGCCCTATTCCAGCAGTAGAAGTTTTGAGCGCTGTCTGGCAAAGAAATGCTTAGGAGCAACATAAAACACGTTTCTATACTGTTAGAAGACTGTGTACAGCAAGATATTTTGCCTCGGACTGATTTTAGCACGGTTCGTTTTTGGCAACATAATCGCTCGAATATGCCATATGTAAACCAGACGATGGCAGAATTTTCGAGTTGAAAGCAATTCCATAATTATATTGATTTAAACTACTTACAGCAATAAATGCTGGAAGAACATAACACCCATGTACCATTCGAATCAGTTCGTCGAGATCGAAAAGTCGTATACTCCCAAACAAGGTTCCTGAATTATGTTTGATTCCGACCTCTGGTTCCGGAACTACAGGATGATATGTCAAACGAAATTAAAACTGTGTAACTCATTTTTCTCGTAGATGGCTGTACCGATCTAAGATTCAAATGAAACCTAATAATCATTTAAGATTCAAATGAAAAGTTTTAAGATTCTAAAAAACATCTTGTTTTTCAGTCAGATCCAACTTCCGGTTTCGGAGATACAGGGTGATTAGTATAAAAATGTCTATTTCACATAAATTAATCAGGTTTATCGGGTTAGCAGATTTGGATAGTTGATAACCAAATAAACTTATTTCATTTTTGGTTGTATTCAGTTTTCGTTTCGGAAGGCACATGAAAATTTAATTCGCACTACGATTTCTCAAAGATGTCTACATTGATTTTCAAACATTTTGAAACAAATGTAAACTATACAGCCACTCAGGGGAATTTGTCTGACTTCGGCTACACCGAATTTCGAATTCCGGTTCCAGTATCGAATCGTTTCTCAAAGCTCAATCGTTTTCTCAAAAAAAGCCAAATCGAATTTCAGAAACAAAAGTTCAAATTAAAATAAATCCAATTTTATCCAATTCTGACTTCCGATTCTGGAATTGTAGGATGATTAATTGTTAAAATTCAAAGCGACATAGAAGATGACAATCCCGAAAAGCTTTAAAGTTGGACTCAAAAATATTGCAATTTATTCGTCACATGGCAATACGAATCGGTTTGTGTTATGCTGGTTCCTGAACACCGGCTCTGGAAGTACTTAAAATTACCCTAAACTCTAAAGTGGAAATTACTTCGACATAACATGAAATGTTTAATCGGTTGTTTCCGATTTTCAGTTTCGACACCTGAGTGTATCAAAAAATGCGCCAATTTACGTTTATTTTATTTTGCAGTGTGCAGTTGGCGAGTACCGATTTTTTTTTAACCAAGAGGTAGTTATTTTTATCGGTTTGTATTCGAGGAAAATACTATGAACATTGCTAAACATCGAAGAGATTTAATTAATCGGTACTTTTCAACACCAGAAAATCGATCCTTTGAAAAATCCTCTTCCTCATAAACGCAGTAACATTTCACTTGTAATTCAAACATTGTTTTCATTGAGTGAATTGTTGTTACAAATTTTGGTAGATTCATTCGTGTGCATTCAGAGTGGTTCGGATAATTTACAAGAGCGTACTTCGACGCTCATGTCACTCACTTATTTTGTAACGTTCGCAGAATCGAAAGATTTAGCAATAATTCATTTGAAATTGATCATTGACCCCTCACTCTTCTTCACTTCCATGAAAAAATGAAATTCGGATAGGAAAAATGTTATTTGTCGTTTAGGTCACTTGAACGATTATGTCTTCGGAACAAAAAGTGTTGAATGGTGAATTTTTCAAATAATCTAAAAGTAGTTTTCATAGGACTCAGAGATTTCGAAATCGGTTTAGGCATCATCGAGAAATTTTCGATTTGTCGGTTATATCACCTATGAGATTACATTTTCCGAACGATCGCTATAACCTTTCCAAACTCGATATTTGATCTCATAGAAACTTTTGATTAAGCCTCAGTTTATCGAAATACGTTTAGCCATCTTCAAGAAAATTGAGCCACTCGAAGACCGGTCGTGAAAGCACATTTTCCATTATCGTTGAGCTGAATCGAATTGTATATAATGCAAAGGGCCACCGATGCTCCCATCAACATTCTATATCCCTTCTATAGAGAATGGTTATTTACATTATTTACTCCAAAAAAAAAATTATCAATCATGAAGTTTGCACGTTATCAATCACGTTTGCATCTCAGAAATAATACCATGATCAAAAAAGAACCGGAATTTTCATTTTAAAATTCCCGCGCTTGTCCAATCGGTAAACTATTATTCTATCAACGTTGGCACACTTTTATACACATTCTGTCAAATTTTGACGCATATCGTACGATTAGTTTTTGTTTGGCGTCTATACAAAGAAGTTGAAAAATTTTTGTGTGGCGATTTTTATAATGGATGAAAATTTAGAACAACGGCTCGCCTTCGAAGCGCCATTCGGTCGATTGTTGTGCAGTTTCGACGTCATATTCATAGATCCACACCTCATCACCAGTTATGATGCATTCGATGAATGTGTTTCACTATCTGCGTTGGAAATCATCTCTTTGGCCACATCAACACGACGCTGTTTTTGAATGAAATTCAGCCTTTTTGGCACCAGCCGAGAAGCGACGCGTTTCAAACCAAAAACATCAGTTAAAATGTGTTCGGCTGATCCATAAGAGATGCCCAACAACACAGCAATCTTTCTAATCGGTACAGAACGGTTTTGCAACACGATTTGCTTCGCCGATTTAATGTTTTCTTCAGTATCAGATGTTGTTGGGCGGCCAGGGATCTCATCATGATCCAAGCTTGTACGACCACCTTTGAAGCGTTTATACCACTCGTACGCCTGTGTTTTTCCTGAACACGATTCACCAAAGGCCTTTTCTAACATTTTCAACGTTTCGGAACACTTAAATCCATTTGCAACACAAAATTTGATGCACGTACGTTGTTCTAAATTTTCATCCATTATAAAAATCGCCACACGAAAATTTTTCAACTTCTTTGTATAGACGCCAAACAAAAACTAATCGTACGATATGCGTCAAAATTTGACAGAATGTGTATAAAAGTGTGCCAACGTTGATAGAATAATAGTTTACCGATTTGACAAGCGCGGGAATTTTAAAATGAAAATTCCGGTTCTTTTTTGATCATAAGGTATACTCAGCATAGAGATTCCATTTATAATTCTTGTAAGTATACTCCCACAGCATGTTCATTTCATGGTCATGGTAAATTTGAAAACGGGGTTTTTATCCAAGAGTTTGTTGAGAGATCTTACAATTCAAAAGTATTGATAAATTGTGATACATACTGGAATTCTCATATAAAAAAAAGAAAAAAATGACTTGTGATAACAATTTATTACACCCACTTCAACTTTGGTCGAGAACAAACTACCGTTGAATTCCATTACAGTGAAAGCTTCACGCCGTTGTAACATCAGTGACCCTTCTTTTTTATTACCAATCGAACGAACAACAAACCATTCAACGGGTGTGTGTATGTGTGCAATTTCCCGAACAATGGAAGAGAAAAAAGTAACGCCTCGACAAACACCTGAGAGATGACAGCGAAATGCAGCCATAGATTAAATTACAATGGAAATAGCTCATGCGAAAAGAACATGTTTCTGTTATGCGCATTTATTCGTCGAGTGGATGATAATACCGGTAATTGAATTAATCTCGAATAAACTTCTTTCAGACGTGAGGTCTCATTTGCAGTAGCAGAAAGGGCACAGAACCAACGGAGTTCAAATAGTGTGCGATTTCTAATTTTTGCAATTTCTGGTAAGCTGTCTATCGAAATTAAAGATGTCTTACGAACAATACAAACGAGTTAGTGCCTGATGGGAAGCATTGAATGGCGATGGTACCTATAGTCCGATATTCGAAAAAAAGACTAGTCTGACCTTTCTCTGATATCAACACGGGATATCGGACGCTCAAAGCTCTTCGTCTGCTGAACCCATCGGACGATAAGCCACGAGAATACGATGTGTTATATTCTTCTACGAAACACCTACGTTACACATTTATTCAATTCGGAATCTAGGCAGATTCAGGAAAGCTGACTTGCAAAAGGGACGAAATAATCGAGGAATAATTCCGTTTACCAGGAATTCCATCCAGATGGGATCGTATGGATAAATGATTCGTATAGGAAATACGGACATACGTCTTCTGTCATATACTGTTTTCATGCTGATGTAGATATGTAGATTCTATGGTTTTTCTGACGGACTCGAGTACAAAAATAGTAATACATAGAAGCAAACATAAGCGATAACGAAACATGGGTAGACATAGATAGTTTACCTAAAAAAAATACGTTCGCGGTGTACCGAACGGGATTATATTCAAAGTGTGTAATTACTTGTCTGTCTGCTATGAATAGTGTATCATTATGGCTATCAGAGGTACACAATGGCAAATGGTTAGCACGTATCTAGGGATGAATTTTCCACAGAGCTCTTCGGTACACATGCTCAGCAGGAAGGACGGACACAGAACCCCTGAATTAGTAAACAGGAGGGTCGTTCCCTTGTATCACCTCCGCCGGTTACTTTCATGTCATGCATAAGACACGAACATAATTCCCCCCAATTTACCGTCGCCTGACAATAGCGAGTGGAAAACAATGTAAAGATATAAAGTACGAACAATTGAATTTTTATATCCCGGCACGTACCGATATGAAAAACTTTCACGTTACGTATGTTTTGACGTTTTCTGGTACGCTAAGTCTCTAATCATTTCATTTCATTTTTATTCTTAGTCGACAATCCAACTGAAACTAAAAATAAAATTTGTGCTTTTTCGTCATGGGCAACTTTATGGGCCGATGGTGAACTGAGCTGCCCTTCGTTTTCATTTACTTTCAATAACGTTTCACAATCGTCCATAGTTTAGGTTCGGGTGATTCATGCAACTCTAGCTCAAGTTTTGGTCTAAGTGATCAGATTTGGTACGCATGAAAACTTTACGACTGTCACAGCCGTTCTTGGCTTCACAAGTCAATACTGCTAAATAACAACAACAGTGCAAAACTTAGACAGTTCAATTTGAACCGCCCAAAGCACAAACACGGCTTTTAGCCAAACCCCTAAATAACCAAAATATGTGGTCGGCCAGTTCAGTCGCCTATTCATTTCCTTCGGGACGTCATTGCGTTTTGGCGCAATATCAAAAAGTGTTTCGCCCATAGCGTTAACTTTACGACTACTTGGCGGTCCAAATTAAACTGTCTAAGTTTTGCACTAACCATTTCACCCGCCACAAAACCAGGTTTTGTAATCATTACACAGAAAGAAATTTTGAATTTTACAGGTGACATAATTCTACAAACGATACAATTCATAACTACTTAACTTCTCAAATGACGCAATATTCCATTCGAACAGAAATTTACTGGTTCCGAGAGTAATTTGCACTTTTCTAGCAAGTGAGAATGTATGAATTTATATGCACGATTTACCAGCCAAGCAGATATGTGCTTCTGTGGCTCAGTCGACTATCTGGTGTGCTTTGTGATCTAATGTTTTTCGGTTCAAGTCGTGTTGTTGCTGTCGATCTTTTGATTTTTATTCCATTCGTTTTAAAGCCATGTAATTTTCAAATCACACAATTTTTCATGTTCTTGAATATAAATTTGTGTAAAATATAACGCTCCATTTATGTGCATCTGATAACATGTAAAATCACAAGAATTTTTCGAACTGTGTAATTAATTGGACACGGCTCAAGATCTTACGTTTTTTTAAGAATACTATGGAGTGCGATAAAAAACACTGCCGAAAGATATCGAAATTTAAAAACAATCTACAATTTTTATACTAAACTATCTTGTTTCAACGAACTCAGTTAATTTCACAACTGAATAATATAACCGAAATCTTTAAACGTATTCACCGAATTTACTGCACATGAAAAGATTTTTCAATCAGTCTAATTGTAAAAGGTTGCTTTTCTCATAATCCCTTCACTCTTAAATGAATGAATTGGTCAAATTATTGGAATCGGTGTTTTTATTAGATTACTCGTCAAAAGGTCCGATAACTAAGTGCTTACAAGTTCCTATCGCATGCCTAGCCGTGAGTCTATGATGACATTTGGTCGGTAGAACGATGACGACTGGTTTGTATGTAACAGCTCCAAGAAAATGGGGAAATCAATTGAAAAACTTTCAAATTGGTTAAGTTAGTTCCACTTGATGTCGTATTACATCTGTATTTAATAGTTTTAATGTTGTATTTAACATACCTCGTATTAAAGATATTATAGAACATAAAATCTATTGAACGTGAGTTTAAACAAACATTTGTTTATTATCTGATACCACAACATAGTAAAAGAGTGATGAAATCTATTAGTTCTTCATAAGGAGTGTATCGAAAATAAGCCATTCACATACATTTGTGTTGTACGCATGTATTTGTGATGATTTTTTATGCTCAGATCACAGCATGCTGTGCGTTTGGCTGTCTGCTTCCGTTTGTTTACTTGTTTGTGCGGTTGAAATTCTGCATTTTCAAAATGTTGCGTATCGAAAAGGAAGTGAAAATTTAGGTTCTGTACACATGGCTAAGTGAGAAGGGTATTACTATGCGAAAATTGGCGAAGCGGTTTGGAATTCATCATGCCAGTGTAGAAACCATCATTAATAAGCTTAATGAACACTATTCTTTGGATGAGCTACCAGGAAGAGATAGAAAATCCGGTTCATCCAACCCGAAACTGGCCCAGAAAATGGTATCTCTAATCATGAAGAACAAATTAATGTCAATACGTGATTTGGCAAAAAAAGCAGGAACGAGTATCGGAATGATCCAGCGTATCAAGCGGCGAAATTACATGAAGACCTACAAGAAGCAGAAAATCTCGAAACGAAGTGTAGAACAGAAGAAGCGAGCAGCAACAAGGGTCCGGAAATTGTATTCGCGTCTTTTGCAGTGTCCGGATGCATGCGTTTTGATGGACGATGAGACTTATGTGAGGCAGGACTCAAACCCCCTTCCAGGTCCACAAACCATCGTTGAGGAGGATGTGAGCGTTGCGGACAGGTCGATTCAAATGGAGAAATTCGGTCGAAAGGTACTGGCATGGCAAGCAATATGTTCCTGTGGCTTGAAGTCAACCATTTTTTACACTACCAGAACTATAAATGCAGAAATCTATCGATTCGAGTGTCTCCAGAAGAGATTGCTGCCTTTATATAAGAAGCATAGTACACCTCCACTGTTTTGGCGGGATTTATCGTCGGTTCACTATGCCAAAACCACTCTTAATTGGCTTGCGGATAAGGGTATAAATTTCGTTGAGAAAAATGTCAATCCACCAAATTGCCCTCAGCTTCGACCCATCGAACGTTACTGGGCAATCGTGAAGACAGTAGCGTCTCGAGACAAAATTGACCAGTTGTGCACTGCTTATGTGGCATTATAGCAGATGTTACAGTTCGTTGTAAGTAAAAACTAAAGATTGAGGAATGTAGATTCGCTTGTGTTTTTCAATACAATGAGATAACGATATACTTTTGGATAGGATTTTTTATTAAACAAATCTCAGAGCTGAGCTGAGTAATTCTTTCTCTTCTTGAATCTGTGCAGTAACTTATGTGCACGGAAAAGCCACTAACGCAGCGACAACAGATACTTGAAATTATATGTCGGATGTATATGAGATACGTGTAAATACACGCAATTTCGGCGCGCTCCAACCTGCTTTCATCGAATAAATAAAGATTCCAAAAAAATAATTGAATTTGGATGGGGTTGGGGACGCAGTTCATTCCTTCAATTCGACCGATTGTGCAGTGCACGAGGTGCACATGAAGACGAGACGCCACTGCGTGGAGAGGGTCTTCAAAAAGAGGAGTTCAAAAAAATTTGGACTCAAGCGTCCAAAAAATGCGATGCAACATGCAACTTGATGAAGAGCGTTCGATCAAAAGTTCGAAAATTCGTGAAGGAATAACTTAAATTTCATCCGGTTTTCATTATGCTTAAGTTTAACCTCGTACAATAAAGGATCAATTTTTAGTTTGAATAAAATATCGTTCTTTATTATAATCTGAAAGAAAAATTTGTGGATAGCTTATTTTCGATACCGGGTTGGCGGTTCAATGCATAGGGCGCTGGTCTTACAAATCAGTTGTCGTATGTTCGAGTCCCCACCTGGAAGGATTCGTAGTGTCAGTAGAATCGTAGCATCAGCCATGCACTGGTTCAGTACACTCTGAATCGGCTGCGAAGTCTGTTGAAACAGAAGGTCAAATTCCACTACAGGAATGTGATACCAAGGCTTTGCTTTTATTTTACGTCCATAGAAATCATATCATGCCCAGATGACAGACTTGGCTGTTTCTGATGGAAAATGTGAATAAGATTCGTTATGAATAGCACGGCTATTTTCAACCTTTAATCCGCGAACTCCCAGGTATCCGTGAAAATTTTCCTATGGCCGCGAGACATTTGCAACAACATTTTCTTGTAACA
The DNA here is from genome assembly GCF_030247185.1 of Malaya genurostris. NCBI lineage: Eukaryota > Metazoa > Arthropoda > Insecta > Diptera > Culicidae > Malaya > Malaya genurostris. The sequence continues at coordinate 269,829,229 of NC_080571.1, forward strand.
GCGAATATAGAAAAACTGTACAATTTCAGACCATTGAATTAACTTCAAACTTATCTATCTGGCCGAAAAATCATAATGAAAATAGGAGACTGTACTACTTTCATCATTCACTGTTACCTTCGAAGTTCCTCAAGGGAGCCATCTTAGTCCGTTCATATGTTTAGGCTTTGAAATAATATAAAAGGAGCGTACTCTTGAAATCTATGTTTACGATAACGTTTAGTTACCAAATGGAAAACTTCAAAGAACAATTTTTGACATCCATTAATCAAGCTAGTGGACGTGCTCTGATGAACACGTTGAAGCAGCAGTTAATTTCATAGAATTTATTGAAAGTACGAAAAGAGAATGTTTTTTTTAAAGATATTTTTATTCAGGCCTATTTGCGTACAAGCTTTACATGGCCGAATTAGCCGATTTTTTAAATAAAGGATTTTTTGAAGTGGATCTCGTTGACACTCTTCTTCTAGGAAGAGAAGAGCTTCCATTTCCCTCCTGCGAGGGTTGAGGGGCACTTTGTTCGTGGCTCGTCTCGTCATCCATTGCCTCATCGGTTGTATTGTTGTTGGTGTCCGTCTTCGTTTCGTTTTCCTTGTTGTTCGTAGTCTTGAGCTCGTTGCTAGTTGCTTCAGATGCGCCTTGTTGTACATTGGTTGCAGTTGCTGGTTGGTTTGATGGTGAAACATGAGTACTGCGCTCACTAGTTTTCGTTGTTGAACGGTTGACCTTGTCTTTGGTTGAAGATGTCTTTTTCGCAGTTTCAGTGCAAGGTTTACCGTAGTGTGTAGGTTGTTCACAAAACTGACATGTAACCAGCTGATTTTCATAGGTAATCAACGTTTTACACGGACGTGTCCCACCTTGACTACAAATGATGTAAGATGGAATTGCCTTACGTAGTTGCATACGCACAACTCGCACGCCATTCCGGATGGAAAGGATTTCACTGTAATCACATAGTCAGTAGTTTTTGAATTTATGGTATTTCTGAACCTAATTTGTTAGTACAGTATCAGCTGCAACCCCACCGCTCACCGGTGAACTGCAGTGCAACACCATGTGCAATAATGGAGAGCACCGAATCATTGGATACTATGAAAACTCAAATACCAAAACATAATTAGTGTTAAATTAGTTTGGAAGAAGTCATTTAATTCTTAAGAATAATAAAAATGTACGATTTGAACAAAAAAAGCTTCAGTGAAAACAACTAAATTTAAGTCAATTTATTTCAACTAAAAAGTTTGTAAATTTACAGCGCTATAATTCTTAACTTCATCAAAAGTTCGTTAGTTTAAAACTAATGTTGCAAATTGAATTTACTGTGAAATTGTTTGTCAAGAAATTGACAATAACGCACACGTAAAATATTTGTTATTTTTATCAAAGTATTGACAGAAACAAACTAATCCACTGAGAAAACTGCGTCACATAACAGTTCAACATAAACTGTTATGTACTGACGAGTCGAAGACGAAACATAAAGTATGTAAAAATGGTTATGTGCCCTATGTACAAAAATAGGTTAACCCCTAAAATGACCGATTTAACCAACCGTTATTAGCCTAGTTGTGAAATGCGGAAAAAGTCTAACCAAAGATTCGACTTAGGAAATAAATTGGGGTGAAATGAGCTAAACGGGCTAGTACTGCTATTCTCATTATATTAACTTGGATCGCTGAAGTTTTCTATGTAATATTAATCACTATTGATAGGTGACTTCTGCTTCAGAATTGTTTGTATTAAGTTTGAGGGCAAATTGGGGTAAAACTATGTAGCACGATTTATGCGATCATGGAAACTATCTGCTAATTAATTTGTGGGGTTATATGTAAAACATAGAACTGTTAAGTTTAACCGTTTAACCGTGTCTCTGTAGAAAGGTATTAGAATTACTGAGAAAAATGACTTTCGAACGTAACGAAAAATGAGAGAGAAATAAAATCGGCTCAGAAAGGCTGCCAAACAAGCTGTAGCTTTATTGGATTTTATGTGATGTAGTCAAACTAGTAACAGAAAATATCAACTACATCACATTAAATCCATTAAAGCTACCGTTTGTTTGGCAGCCTTTCTGAGCCGATTTTGTTTCTCTCTCATTTTTCGTTACATTACCAGGAAACTGGAGCAGAAGAAAAAGGCGCGTGAATAGAAATCGACTTACGTTCACAAAAATAACATCAACTTCATTTTTATCGCGACAACCCCTATGTATTGTCAGGATGGACATTGTCAGGATAGATTTTTGATGCATGCTTTGAAGGCGAGATATTCAATGAACAAATTGAAAGTTGCCGTTTTCAGCTATGCAATTCTTCCTTTAGAAAAAAGACTTTCCCGACCGCTAAAGTCAATGAATCATTCAGAAATTTTCACAGAAAAATCTCAACTAATTTTCTAAGAGATTGTCAGTTGGTTTTTTTTTTATATTCGTCATCGTTTCTGAGAAACTCAGTTTTGAAGCGTGAAAACACCCTCTAAAACACCCTAAAACACACTGGCCTCAGACCTTAGCTCTTGGTTTGCGATATTGATACCAAATATTTGACATAAACGCTGAAGCATGCTTTTGTGAACTACTCCAATCAATCTGGATAAAATAGTGTCAAAATTGAGTCTAAATTATCGAAAAAAATTATCTTAATATAGAGACAAAATATATTTTCATCATTTTTTTCTTGGCACAAGGAAACAAAGCCAAAATCATGAATATTATTCATAAAATGAGGAACCTCCTATCATGTTTTTTTCGTAAATTTGTGCTAAACAGTCGTGTAAAAAGAAACCGTGCTAAAAAAAATGTGAGTTAGAACAGAATTTGAATCGCTTTAACATGTTTTACCATTACAATCGAATCATAATCTTACATCCATCTTGACCGAACCAGAAGCAATATATTATATAATCGATCTAGAGTCACAAAGAGCGGTTATGATGAAACAAATAAAGCGAGAATTTGCATCTAGACTTATGTATCACCAACGCTATCGGGAAATTCATAACTTCAAAAGTCTCTCCGCGCCCTGTTCGTGATAGGCTAGTCTTTAGCACAAACATTGCACTATAAATACTGTACTATCAAAAAGGTACCATCATCTAATAACTATCACGCAGGTATGACTTGTACCAGAAAATGCAAGTTTATGAATATAATTAAGCAAAAGTAATAGAATCAAACGATAAGCAGAAAATGCATCTACTAACTCATAATGCATACAAACAAAGACTGACCTTACCCATGGGGATCACATAGTGGTATTTCCATTCAAATCAGATTCAACAATTTTACTGAAATATGTATGAGCAAACACACAACAAATGAACATCCATTTAATGGTTGTTTTGACTGATAACATAATGTCAGAACATAAATATTGTAAAGCACAATCGAAACGCAGAATAACCATGTTTTATGGACTATTGTTCACAGCCTCCCCTCTGTGCGTATGAGCGTCCAATTTCATTGCTGTATAAGCCCTACTGACGTTCGTACCACTGTTGAATAAATCACATGTCAGTGGTGTGTAAGGGCTCTGCCATTCGACTTCTGCTTCTGTTTGCAATTTCTCTACAAATTAAGCAATCAATGTGCTACAAATTGTGTTAACATAAATCCCTATAAAAGATCAAACATAGTATAGATTGCGAAGGTATGTGATGCCCTACGTATTACCAATGATGGAAGTTCAAATGTAGTAACAAAGCAAATCAATACCTCTATGCTAGATTCTGATATGGAAATTACCTTTCTATTTTGCATTGATATGGGCAAGACAGCAGTTTTCTGTATTCTGACAAAACGAGATTCTCTACTGCAATCAAGAACCTATTCCATCCAACCCAACAAAGAAAACTGGTCGAACCAAGTCTGACGAGATGGGCTCAGCATGCCTAACCAATATGCAACGAGTGACATAATAATTTACAAATATTCACTTTGATAGTATAATTACTCTGCTATGAAGTGAAACGTCGAACCTTGGAATTAGAATCTCAATAAAAAAAATTGATTACCATTTTCCGAGACACGTCCTGAACCGAGGCTCACAAACATTAAAAAAAGATCGGTTAACCCGGCCATGGTAATCCTGCACAGTAAACTCCTCCAAATAATCTCTATGCATCCCACAGCACATTTTGGAATTTTGATGACTTAACACATTATAGGCTTATCACTTTCACTATGCTTTTATGAGTCTCGCCATCAGAGATGCCGTAACGAGAGTCAGGGATCGGCACCGAAGCACTCAGCACAATGCTAAGAGCAAGGGATCATACCCGGTGCTATGGAGTATGTGTGACTGGCGTTAAACAAGGCAGATTATTGTTGGAAGAACTATTCGTTATGGGCATTCGTGGTTGTTTACCGAATAGTTAATGATTGGACCATTTCTTTTTTATTTATCGAGAGCTTATTTGCAGTACTAAAATAGGTCACTGATTAGTAACGACGTGCAGAATAACTATAGACTGGGTCAAAAACGAGACTCTTTCTGATGAAAAAAAAAAACACCAAACAGTCGACGTGATTTTTCTGATAATAATATTTCAATTTTTATGCCATTTTTTATTTTATTTTTTTCATGTGTTATATGCTATCCCGTAGCTAAACAAGGTTTGACGATTCAATTGATGTTTTCCCCTTTCACGAATGCCAGGCAGCCAAATCAACTCGCTGACCCCTGGAGTGGTAACATGTTGGTGTTGGACACGCCAGAACACGACGGGGAACTTTCGAGCAATGTTTCGCGGCTACACCCAAGAAGCGTATACAATGGAGAATCAGCACGATTTCAATTTTGGGGTTAAAGCAGTAAACCAGCCTACCGTAAAAAACTGATTTAAGAAATAACCATGCCGAAAATGTTGACCATTTTTCAGCTCACCCGAATTGGTGACATCTGCTACCGCCCATGTTCATTTAGATTTTAAGAGGAATAAGCGCCAGACAAACGTATTTTTATAGCATCAGTTCTGCGTCCTGGGGTGAGTATCTTGATGTGGGTTAATAAAGAAATATAAATTGTGTTTTTTTTTTGTTAATTGAATTTCGTGCCCATTCATTACACAAAACTCGAGCATAGTTCACAAAATGTGTGTCGCAAGGGGTGTAAAACTAATCAATAAATTAATAGCGATCCCTTTTTCTTTAGATTTGCCGTACATAAATGAAAAAAAAAATGTAAGACAGATCAGTTGTTAAAAACCTACCTTAAAGCTTGGGTTTCAATCGTGTTTTCACCAGACCTTCACAAATTCCATTATGCTGTATTACGATGTTCGAAATTTATAATTCTCAACTTCTTTCGGGACTACAGGACGGCGACAGTCATCAAATTTATTCCCAATAGAAGTACCATTCGAAGGATTTGTATACGCAAAGGATAACGTTTGTATCGAGCTAGCATGCAGCTAAACCGAACTTTGGAAAAGAACTCAACACGACCAAAACTAAAAGGTATGTAGAATAATTCTTTCGATGCATCGTGCATTATGAACGCCGAAATATATGTAAAAGTGAACTTTAAGCTATAGTCTTATGCGCGCACGACTCAGGGAACAGTTCTCAACGAATATCGTATCTGCTAATGAGTTTGCTTGAAAATGTCTGATTTGGCAAACGATTTGCAGTTGCTGTCAAAGAGCTTTGCACTCAATTGAGCCTTAGAACTCGAATCTCTACCATAAACCATGCCCACTATGGTGCAACAACTATGAAAATCTTGTGAATATTCTATTCTTCAATATAAATAAAATCTGAGGTCCGTGGAATCCCGGAACACCTACGCTTGATGGAAATCTCAAAAATGTTTACAATTAAGTGCAGGTATATTGACTCTGAGAAAATATTTTACACGGACGGATCACGAATTGAAGAGGTTACTGGGTTTGGTATATTCAACAATAATGTTGCGGCTTCAAGAACCTGCATCTGTTTATATAGGAGAGTTAGCAGCAGTTCATTATAGTTTGAGTGTAATCGTCACATTATCTCCAAACCATTATTTTCTCTTCACAGATAGCCTGAGTGCAATTGAAGCCATTCGCTCAAACGCTTCTGCCAAAAATGAACCGTTTTTATTGGGCAAAATAAAACAATACCTGAACGACATTTTGGATAATATTTATCAAATCACAATAGTTTGGGTCCCGGCTCATTGCTCCATTCCAGGCAATGAAAGATCCGATGTTTTAGCCAAACGTGGTGCTATTGAGGGTGAAATTTATGAGAGACCGATTGTTTTCAACGAATTCTATAGCGCGTCTCGCCAAAGAACACTTGCCAGCTGGCAAGCTTCTTGGGATAAAGGTGATCTGAGTCGGTGGATGCACTCAATTATTCCTAAAATATCGACAAAGGCATGGTTTAGGGGACTGGATGTGAGTAAAGATTTCATTCGTGTGATGTCCAGACTCATGTCCAATCACTACACGTTCGATGCACATCTCCTTCGAATTGTGCTTGTGGCGAAGGTTATCGCGATATTGATGATGTCGTTTGAACATGCGTGGAGTATCGTGATGTCAGATCTCAGCTAATAAATTCCTGACGTACTCAAGGTAGACTATCCAATGTCCCAGTTCGCGACATTCTAGCTTGTCGTGACCTTCCTTGCATGAAACTTCTTTATTATTTCATTAAGTCCATTGGAGCTCCAATTTAAATTTTATTTTATGTTAGACCCCTTTCTCTTCCATGAGTTCAACCAATAGCCAGCTATATTAAATGAATAAAAATGATGAATTGATACAAACAAACCTAAATAGTTATAAGATCATGTACAAAATAAATGTATTTTATTTAATGTAATTTATAATAGCAAATCGCTTGATAAAAACAGTGCTTAGATTAACCAAAGAATACCAACGTACTAAAATGATATTCGAAATGTATTAGGTTTAAAGTACTATGTATTGTGGATGCCACGGCGAAGAAAAAACTTATGTAAATTTCCTATGAAATAAGCGTATTTTAGGGGAACAAAAATAAAATCACGTATTAAGTCTATCATTTGCTATTGGAACCTTATGGAAAATATTGGTGAATGAACGTGCTGAAAATGATTGAACAGTTCAAAAGCATTCGTTTGGAAGTTGGAGAGAAACAACTTTTTTCAGGACGATGAATTGAATACTTCGCTGCATCTATGCCAAATGCTATTTCCGAGCATCTCAATGCTTTTAGATTTATTTATAAAGCAGGTAATTGATTACCGTATTAGTTGAAGCCAGGAACGTCCAGAAAACGGTGGTGGGAAGGCATGAAAAGAAGGCGTATCGTCGAATTATTTAATTCAAAAATACATGGTGATGTAGAGTAGAATAGAGTAAACTAAATAAAATAAAAATAAAGTAAAGTAAAGTAAAGTAAAGTAAAGTAAAGTAAAGTAAAGTAAAGTAAAGTAAAGTAAAGTAAAGTAAAGTAAAGTAAAGCAAAGTAAAGTAAAGTAAAGTAAAGTAAAGTAAAGTAAAGTAAAGTAAAGTAAAGTAAAGTAAAGTAAAGTAAAGTAAAGTAAAGTAAAGTAAAGTAAAGTAAAGTAAAGTAAAGTAAAGTAAAGTAAAGTAAAGTAAAGTAAAGTAAAGTAAAGTAAAGTAAAGTAAAGTAAAGTAAAGTAAAGTAAAGTAAAGTAAAGTAAAGTAAAGTAAAGTAAAGTAAAGTAAAGTAAAGTAAAGTAAAGTAAAGTAAAGTAAAGTAAAGTAAAGTAAAGTAAAGTAAAGTAAAGTAAAGTAAAGTAAAGTAAAGTAAAGTAAAGTAAAGTAAAGTAAAGTAAAGTAAAGTAAAGTAAAGTAAAGTAAAGTAAAGTAAAGTAAAGTAAAGTAAAGTAAAGTAAAGTAAAGTAAAGTAAAGTAAAGTAAAGTAAAGTAAAGTAAAGTAAAGTAAAGTAAAGTAAAGTAAAGTAAAGTAAAGTAAAGTAAAGTAAAGTAAAGTAAAGTAAAGTAAAGTAAAGTAAAGTAAAGTAAAGTAAAGTAAAGTAAAGTAAAGTAAAGTAAAGTAAAGTAAAGTATAGTAAAGTAACGTAAAGTAAAGTAAAGTAAAGTAAAGTAAAGTAAAGTAAAGTAAAGTAAAGTAAAGTAAAGTAAAGTAAAGTAAAGTAAAGTAAAGTAAAGTAAAGTAAAGTAAAGTAAAGTAAAGTAAAGTAAAGTAAAGTAAAGTAAAGTAAAGTAAAGTAAAGTAAAGTAAAGTAAAGTAAAGTAAAGTAAAGTAAAGTAAAGTAAAGTAAAGTAAAGTAAAGTAAAGTAAAGTAAAGTAAAGTAAAGTAAAGTAAAGTAAAGTAAAGTAAAGTAAAGTAAAGTAAAGTAAAGTAAAGTAAAGTAAAGTAAAGTAAAGTAAAGTAAAGTAAAGTAAAGTAAAGTAAAGTAAAGTAAAGTAAAGTAAAGTAAAGTAAAGTAAAGTAAAGTATAGTAAAGTAACGTAAAGTAAAGTAAAGTAAAGTAAAGTAAAGTAAAGTAAAGTAAAGTAAAGTAAAGTAAAGTAAAGTAAAGTAAAGTAAAGTAAAGTAAAGTAAAGTAAAGTAAAGTAAAGTAAAGTAAAGTAAAGTAATGTAAAGTAAAGTAAAGTAAAGTAAAGTAAAGTAAAGTAAAGTAAAGTAAAGTAAAGTAAAGTAAAGTAAAGTAAAGTAAAGTAAAGTAAAGTAAAGTAAAGTAAAGTAAAGTAAAGTAAAGTAAAGTAAAGTAAAGTAAAGTAAAGTAAAGTAAAGTAAAGTAAAGTAAAGTAAAGTAAAGTAAAGTAAAGTAAAGTAAAGTAAAGTAAAGTAAAGTAAAGTAAAGTAAAGTAAAGTAAAGTAAAGTAAAGTAAAGTAAAGTAAAGTAAAGTAAAGTAAAGTAAAGTAAAGTAAAGTAAAGTAAAGTAAAGTAAAGTAAAGTAAAGTATAGTAAAGTAAAGTAAAGTAAAGTAAAGTAAAGTAAAGTAAAGTAAAGTAAAGTAAAGTAAAGTAAAGTAAAGTAAAGTAAAGTAAAGTAAAGTAAAGTAAAGTAAAGTAAAGTAAAGTAAAGTAAAGTAAAGTAAAGTAAAGTAAAGTAAAGTAAAGTAAAGTAAAGTAAAGTAAAGTAAAGTAAAGTAAAGTAAAGTAAAGTAAAGTAAAGTAAAGTAAAGTAAAGTAAAGTAAAGTAAAGTAAAGTAAAGTAAAGTAAAGTAAAGTAAAGTAAAGTAAAGTAAAGTAAAGTAAAGTAAAGTAAAGTAAAGTAAAGTAAAGTAAAGTAAAGTAAAGTAAAGTAAAGTAAAGTAAAGTAAAGTAAAGTAAAGTAAAGTAAAGTAAAGTAAAGTAAAGTAAAGTAAAGTAAAGTAAAGTAAAGTAAAGTAAAGTAAAGTAAAGTAAAGTAAAGTAAAGTAAAGTAAAGTAAAGTAAAGTAAAGTAAAGTAAAGTAAAGTAAAGTAAAGTAAAGTAAAGTAAAGTAAAGTAAAGTAAAGTAAAGTAAAGTAAAGTAAAGTAAAGTAAAGTAAAGTAAAGTAAAGTAAAGTAAAGTAAAGTAAAGTAAAGTAAAGTAAAGTAAAGTAAAGTGAAGTAAAGTAATTTTTCAAGTATCACCTGCTTTGAAGTAGTGGTGTAATGCTTCGCTCGAATATCGCACGTTTCAGTTTTCAACTTTGCGCGGATTTAGCGCGTTTTAGATTTCGACTTCGCGCGGATTTCGCGAGTTTTGATTTTGAAACTTTTCGTAACAATCCTGATTGTTATTTGTTTCTTTTGCCTTATAAATGTTAGTAAATAAAAAAAAACTGTAGATTTTTTAACGCTATTAGATATACTAAGTTAAAAATCTTAACATGTAAGAACATAAACTGATAATGCATTGATGAGTGGAAGACGAGCCGTAAAAATAAGAAAACATGTATGTGTACCTAACACTAACCGGTACCCAGGTGGTACGAAAACCCCTTAATAACTATGTATAGTCGAGAACAGTTAAACAAATTGGTTAGTATTAAGCTCCTGAAACTTTACGCATTAATCTCGCGGTTCTGTCTCTGATTTCACTTACTCCTAGTTTTTCAGCAACACATCACACAACTACTAAATTTACAGAATGAAAATAATATGCCTCAAGAAGTAACTATGCAGAATTTGATTAATTCAGATTACAGCCAACGGCAATAACTTTGTTTTCACGATTCTAGTGCTGACATACGTACGCTACTTTGTATAATATATAATAATTAAGAAGAAATGAAAAAGTGAAGAGATATGATTTCGTACTTTCAATTGTGAATAGCAATAACTTTATGTCTGCTCAGCGGTTTGCGTTGAACTGTTAGGTGACATAACAGTTCAACATAAAACTGTTTTGCACTGACGGGTCGAAAACGAAACGGAAAAAAAATATTAAAAATATTTATAACGCAATTTTCAAGCCTTCGTCTCAGTTACGAAGCACGATATGGAATTCCCTGAGTCCTGGAAACCCTGTTCCGAAGCCATCTCATCATACGAAGAAGAAATGATTGACACCGGATCGTGATAGCGGAACGTGTAAATTGTTGAGGAATTTGTCTCGAGCGTCAATCGGGAGTCATTTTGATAAGCGTTTGACAAGATGTTATCGAACGATGTAGGCTGTCATCGGTGAGCAAATTGGGGGTAACATGAACCATTGGTTCGAGTTTTTTTTTCATCGTCAGGCTACATGATAAACTATGTGGTAGTGGCTAGACGGTAGATACAAAACTAATTCGCGTTTCTTCGTGTTGCACTCCCCGTTCATATAATGTAAGTGACTGCACTTATTTTCTATTTCTGCTCGTTACGATGGCTTCCAATTAATTAGGGATCACTTAGGAAGGCGAGTGCTACCGGACAACATGAATGAGAAAATAAACGCTAAAAACCTGAACGCGATAGTCTGTTGAACAAGTTTAAAATCTTTCGAATCTTAATCTTGTTATCAACTGAGTAGATCAACACCTTTTTCTACTACAAAAGTTCTCCATCGCCCCAGATGATACTTTTTTCCGTTGGAACTTGGTAACAGCTTCGGTGCAAATCTGTTGACTTTACTTCGAAAGGTCAATTTGGTAAGAAAAGAAAATAACATCTGCTTTTATGGTCAATTCTTGAGCATTCACCTGCTACGACGAAAAAAAAGGTCAACCGAAATGTCAATCTCTCCAATTAGGATGAATAAAGAGACAAATGAAGCCAATCAAGCGCAGCAACACGACTGACTGTGGCATTGAACGAATAGTACCATGCTGTTCGCGGTGCTTTTAGTCAGATTTTCAGGGCAGCACAAATGGTTAACTTTCTTTCTTCTATTCTTCATCGAGCATAAAGCGACTGTCGCAATCGATTCCAGCTGATAGGGGATCACTTAAAAAACATACAAATCTGCAGAAACGCCCAGAACGAAACAAATTGAAAAAGTTCCATTAAAAAAAACCAACAACCTAAATTTATAGGATTTTGGGTCTGTGACATGTATAAGAATGCAGTTGTGTTTGTTACTTTCTATCGATAAACAAGCACGTTCACCCTCGACTGCTGAGCCACTTGTATGCTTTATGCTTTTTTTTCTTTGCCAAAAAGTCGGCGCCAATTTTTTTTCTCCATTCTGATCTGCATTGAAAGCAGGGACTTATGAACAAGACAGTAATTTGGGGATGTTCCATTCCGAACCGATGTTTAAAGCTTACTCTGAAAATAATCTATTTCAACTATTTCAGCGGCAGGAACACAGTTTTGTATGGACCAAAAACATTCGGGGAAGCATACTTTGAAAGTGTTTTGGGCATCCCGTTGTATTTACTATGTACTGTATTCACTGTCTAGCATCCCTCGATGGGAACGTATTCATTGGTTTCGTGCCGAGAGGCCACAAGTGGTTCCTACAAAGCATATTCATTTTCGGGTTGGAAATAAATCGTAGGGATAGCCTCAGCGAATAAACACCATTCCCGGTATGGCAAACAGAGTAGAGCGTGTGTGTGTGTGTTAAGTAGAACCCATTTCTATCCTGAACCAAAGATTAGCCTCAGTAATCATCACGAATTCATATTTATTTCAATACTTGATTCAGTGTCTAAGAGGTAATCATTTTGTGGGGTGGTAGCAGCAGTCAAATTCAATTGAGACGAAGTTAAAACTAAAACTGTAATTGTGCTCAAGCGCAATCATGGCACATTATTGCCTTGGCAGAAACGACGTCTTTTTAGTGGAATCAAGACATATTCAATTGCAATGAGGATACGATTGGCGACAAACAAACGAAAGCATCAAATGTATCAAATCCCAAGACTTGTAAAAATATAAATGCATAGTGCGATTTTGTTTCATTTTCATAACTCACTCAAATTCTAAATAGACATTTTCACTTCTCACTTTAAAAGTATTGTTTGGTTATTAGTGAAAAAAAGTTAGTTAGTAGTTTAGACTTGATTAACGTCTAATTTCTCTATCGGGTTCATTTCTAAAATTTACCCGCTATGGTGAATAGATTTCAGTCTCCAATATTTTCCGTTACACCAGGCGTAACAACATGACTTTTGTTCTATGAATTTGTAAATATTTATAACAAAGCTCAGATATATACTAGATGAACATAATTATCTGAAAAAAACCTGTTTTAATCCACCTAGTGGTGTAATGATGCCTTTCGCATATCAATCATACTATCATATATAATACTGTGGTATTCTTCAAAATAATTTTCTTCGATTCTCAAAAGAATAACCGAAATCGGTTTGTTTGACCTATCAATTGGAAAAGATTTGAGGTCGATTTAGAAAACTTTTTATGCTGTTCTTTACGTTTCGTCTTAGACTCGTCAGTGCAGAGCAGTTCAAATTGAACTGCTTATTGCAAACTTAAACAGTTCAATTTGAACCGCTAAGCTGACGTAAAGTTAACGCTATTTACAAAACACTTGAATATTTGGTACCGAAGTACCACGTCTTTCCTGACGTGCCGAACGAAAACGTTGTTTTCGGCTTATTCTAGCCGACGCACAGTGGTTCGAATCAATAAAAACGTGGACATAAATCAGTAGCTGCCAAACCGTTCTTTTAATGCATATAGTTGCTTTGAAGAAATTATTTACAAATATATACCGCGTATTTTGATCCTATCATTAATTGTTCATGGCCTACTTTGACAAAAAATGTAACCATAACTTTTTTTTCTGAAGAGATAGAAACTTTTTTTCTTCTACAAAGTTTTAGAACTATTGAAAATAATTTACTTTGTCAAATATACCAAAAGTCTAGGTCGCACCGTTTCGGATATACAAAGCGTTTTTATGGCAACCCCCTTAAAATCAGTTTTTTATTCATAAATTGTTTCGAGTTATTTTGTTATGCATACTTTGTTTGGAATAATTATAGAATTTATAAAATCTCATATTTTTGTTGAAGATAGTGCATAGGTTTGTTCTTTCCTGGCAAAGTTATGCAACATTTTACCTTTCTTTTACCTAGGATAAAACCTTGCACCGAAGCGAAATATGCAACTTTATGCAGCCGATTTTTACAAAATTTGTAGGAAAAGATGTGCCCAATATCATATAAAAAAATCTAAGTGGAACTCGGTGGAACTTTTTTTTTAGGTCTTTTCAAAGTTTGTTTTAATTACTGAATTATGGCAACCCCCTTAAAACTAGTTTTTAAGTCATAACTTGTTTCGAGTTATTTTTTTATGCATACTTCGTTTGGAATAATAGTAGAAAATATAAAATTTCCTAATTTTGTAGAAGCTATTGCATAAGTTTATTCTTTTCTGGAAAATTTATGCATAATTTTACCTTTTTTACATTCATTTCGCGCGTGCGGGTCGTGATTGAAAAATTCACTGCTCCGAAAAAAATTTGCTCACTCTGAAACTTTGCCAAGATTGAGTTGAACCCCTAAGGTATCTTTTTTCAACAAAAACAAAAGAAATTAGGCCCAAGTTTGGATTTTTTTATTTGTTTATTAATATTCAACTTTTTTCTTTCAATAAACTATAAAGGTTGTTTTATGGAATCACTTATTTGAAACCTAAGAAAAAACCGTACATTTCATGCCTTGGACGAATTTTTGTATCTTTGTTATATTTTACAGGCTGTTGAAAAAAGGCTTTGTGTGAAATACCCCATGGATTATTACTATACATGCTATGCAAGTATGCAAATGCATGAAAGATATTTCTATCCTATTTCCGACTACCAGTCTGGACGCGCGTCAACACGCATAAACAAGTTCATGCTTGCACACGCGATTTTTATTTTGTTACTTTTCGACAATTGACAATATTAGAATAAATCTAAGTGGAACTAGATGCAATTTTAGGTCTTTTCAAATTAAGTTTTAATTATTGAAAATCCGAAAAATTATCAAAACTTCAACACATATTTAAAAAATGGAAAAAATGTTTTCTAGACAAAATATGATAAAGTATTGTTAAAGTACAAATCTTTACGAAGAGATTCCATGTTTAAACGTGTAAATAAATTTCTGTTATCGCGAAGCAACTCAATTTTTAAGACGAGATGTTGATCGGGCGACGCTCACTGCAAAAGTGAGTTACAGAAATAGCAGGCGCGTGACGCCCTCTGTTTCTTAACCATTCATGGTTTCAGCATGGCCATAGTGAAAATGAAGCACACGAAGAGTACTCAAGATATTCTCATTGGAAAATAAATTGGATAAGGTACATGTTCTCCTATAAGTATTATAAAAGTTTGCTGCATTAAGTTGCATATTTCGCTTCGGCACAAGGTTTCCTAGGTAAAAAAGGTAAAATTATGCATAAATTTTCCAGAAATGAATAAACTTATGCATTAGCTTCTACAAAATTATGAAATTTTATATTTTCTACAATTATTCCAAACGAAGTATGCATAAAAAAATAACTCGAAACAAGTTATGACTAAAAAACTAGTTTTAAGGGGGTTGCCATAATTCAGTAATTAAAACAAACTTTGAAAAGACCTAAAAAAAAAGTTCCACCGAGTTCCACTTAGATTTTTTTATATGATATTGGGCACATCTTTTCCTACAAATTTTGTAAAAATCGGCTGCATAAAGTTGCATATTTCGCTTCGGTGCAAGGTTTTATCCTAGGTAAAAGAAAGGTAAAATGTTGCATAACTTTGCCAGGAAAGAACAAACCTATGCACTATCTTCAACAAAAATATGAGATTTTATAAATTCTATAATTATTCCAAACAAAGTATGCATAACAAAATAACTCGAAACAATTTATGAATAAAAAACTGATTTTAAGGGGATTGCCATAAAAACGCTTAGTATATCCGAAACGGTGCGACATAGACTTTTGGTATATTTGACAAAGTAAATTATTTTTAATAGTTCTAAAACTTTGTAGAAGAAAAAGAGTTTCTATCTCTTCAGAAAAAAAAAGTTATGGTTACATTTTTTTGTCAAAGTAGGCCATGAACAATTAATGATAGGATCAAATTACGCGGTATATATTTGTAAATAATTTCTTCAAAGCAACTATATGCATTAAAAGAACGGTTTGGCAGCTACTGATTTATGTCCACGTTTTTATTGATTCGAACCACTGTGCGACGCAGGTATAGTCATTTAGTGATTAGCCTATGTTTGTGCTTAGGGCACATAACCTTTTTTACTGTTCTTTACGTTTCATCTTAGACTCGTCAGTGCAGGCTAACCCCTAAATGACCATACCTGCATCGGCCAGAATAAGCCGAAAACAACGTTTTCGTTCGGCACGTCAGGAAAGACGTGGTACTTCGGTACCAAATATTCAAGTGTTTTTCAAATAGCATTAACTTTACGTCTGCTTAGCGGTTCAAATTGAACTGTTTAAGTTTGCAATAAGCAGTTCAATTTGAACTGCTCTGCACTGACGAGTCTAAGACGAAACGTAACGAACAGTAAAAACGGTTATGTGCCCTAAGCACAAACATAGGCTAACCCCTAAATGAACTTTTTATGGTTTTTCGCCCTTTTCAGTGATGGCATACAATTTTTAACACACTTTACCCTATATTCCCGGATCCGGAAGTCGGATCCGGATGAAATTCAGGAATTACGTATGGGACCACAGGACCTTTCGTTTGAACCTAAGTTTGTGAAAATCGGTTCCGCCATCTATGAGAAAAGTTAGAACACATATTTTCTTTTGTTTGCACGTTTTACCCCAGAACTCCAGAACCGGAAGTCGAATCCAAATAATATTCAGGAATTTTGTATAGGACCACAGGACCTTTCGTTTGAACCTCAGTTTTCGAAAATCGGTTGCGCCATCTGTGAGAAAAATTGAAACACATATTTTCTTTTGTTTGCACATTTTACCCCATAACTCCGGAACCGGAAGTCGGATCCAAGTAGTATTCAGGAATTTTGTATGGACACACAAACACACACACACACAAACATACACACGAACACACACACATTTTGCGTACTCGACGAACTGAGTCGAATGGTATATGACACTCGGCCCTCCAGGCCTCGGTTCAAAAGTCGGTTTTCACAGTGATTGCATAATCTTTCTATATGAGAAAGGCAAAACAATTTTCACTTCTTATCACTGTCAACGAGAAACAGACTGAGTGGGAAGACAGACGATAGAAGAAGCAAAAGAATCGCCAAAGTTAAGACTCGAACCTGTAAGCTTCTCTTTACCGGTGAGATGATTGTGGGGGTTCGAGTCCTGTATCTGGCGATTCTGTCCGTAAAGCATGTCAGTAATTTGCATTCTGACAGAGGAAGAACAAACAGTTCATTAAAAATACTAAAACAGCGAGAGGAACAGTCTACCACTGTGAAACCCGATTTTTGAAAAGAGTGTCATATACCATTCGAATCAGTTTATCAAAAATGCAAAAAATCTTTGTGTATGTGAACAAACCGAATTTTCACAAACTTAGATTCATGTGGAAGGTTCTACGTTTTCATAGAACGCTATTGAACTTTATCCCGGTACGACTTCTGGTTCCGGAGTTACAAGTTGATATGTGCAAAAAATGCACTCAATTTTCTTTGCAATAGCTTAATCGATTTTCAGGAACTTAAATTTATATGAAAGGTCCTACTTTCCATTAGAACGCTAGAACGCTCCGGAATCACAAGGTGATTAGAAGATAAATTATCATTTTAAGAGCGTGCTTCTATACATCAACCCGAGTCGTGCTTCTATACATTGATACAAATCCAAACTTCAAATTCAAATTCAAAAAAGCTATAAATAACAAGACTCGCGTCTTTAGCTATTTGACAGAACCACTGGCACTTTGGCAGTAATCATAAGGCTGGTTTAGTTGTCTAAGGAAAAATTTATCGAAATTGACGTGAATCAATACTTCTCGACGAATACAGAAACTTCTTGTTTCTCAGAGGTGGTTGTAGGATTTTCGGTAGAAAATGTCTGTGTCTGTAACTACCAACTTGTAACTCCTTTGAGTACATTACACATGAGAAAATTTGCTCTTGATATCAATAAAATCCATTACCATAGCAAAACCTTTTTTAATCCACCTAGTGGTGTAATGATGCCTTTCTCATTTTGTTTATACTTCCAAAAACATCACTAGAAGATTCCATCAAAAAAAAATCTCAAACTTGAATAAAATCAACCATAACCTTTTCAACTTGTGAACAGTTATGTCAAGTTGATATAGATTTAAATGTGACAACCCTGCACGTTCTACAAAATTGAACAAAGCACGCTGTGTGCTAGGCGGTGGTGTTTTCTTCTTCCGTACCAGCACGCACCAATTTTGCATCATTTTGTATAACAGTTTGAAAGTTTTGATACTCATCATTGAAGTCGAATCTGGATGGAATTACACAGTATCTTTTAAGACACCAAGAGCTTTAATTTGAATCATGAGTTGTGAAAATCGGTTTAACCGTTGCTGAGAAATCGAAATAAGTTCCGTTTTTGGAGCTTTCCGTCATTATTACCGGTGCGTTCGGAAACGGAAACCGGGGACTGGTAGCCCCAAAGTAGATGTATATATCCTCTAACTAACAAGGTCTACCAACTAGATGAATTTACCGGTAAGTTTTATTAAAGTTTGCGCCTCGTTTCGCAATCACTTTTGAAAAAATACTCATGAAATTGAAATTTTTTTCACTCTTCACACTGTAATACCGGAACCAAAAGTCAGATCTGAATCAACTTTTCGAGGACTTTCTAAAGAATTTCAAGACCTTTTATTTGCAGCTTAGTTTGTAAAAATCGGTTAAGAAATTTCAGAGAAAATTGAGTGCGCATTTTTTCATAGATTTGCATATATTACGTTGTAATTCCGGAACTGGAAGTCGGATAAAGATAAAATTCAATAGCGAGCTGTGAGACCATAAGACCTTTCATTTGAATCTGAGTTTGTGAAAATCGGTTCAGCCATCTCCGAGAAAATCGAGTGACATTATTTGTCACATACACACATCGTTCGCTTCAAAAAAGACAACGTCAAAACTCTACTACATTTCAATCATCAATGCCTGGATTGGTATGGTGTTGCTAACCTGAACTCATCAATTTAATGAAGAAGATAGTATATGAATGAAATATCACATATCGTTACCCAGCGGAGGATAGAAGGTAAATTGGATTGATCATTTTACGACCTTTTAGTATTGGTTGTAAAATGCAGAAAGACAAGGCTGAAAATAACACCACGCCGGCAGTGCGAAGTCCGAAAACCCACAGAGTGCAGTTCAATCGGGTTGCCTTGCTCCATCACATCCAGAATATATAAATTGGCAGAACAATTTCTCCGGATTAGAGAAGATTTTAATGTAGTACGCTCTATATTTCATTAATCGCTTTCTTGTCAGTCTCTCGTAGGTATCTGATAAAAATTCATTCGAAAAATTGAACTTTTATCGTGCCACTTTAAGGGGGGAAAATTCACCTAGTGGTGTGATAATGCCTTCTTCTTGTCATGTAGATAGTCTCATTGTCGTTATGATTTGTGGCCACAATGTGGCGCAAAAGTGAGACTCCAAATTAGTGCTGCCATGCCTGAAAAAAAAAAGTGCGGATAGTAGAAAAAGTAAAGTTTGTCATCACTTACAGAAACCGGAAGCATAAGCTATTCGATATTTAAGCTCGATCAATGATTCAATAGTAGTTTTCAAACTAACCAAAGATTATTGAATTAGCTTAGCTTTCTCCAAGAAAATCGAACAGATAGAAAAAACGTAGGAAGATGTGCATTCCTACAAACTGTCATTTTCCAATTTCATCGAGATGAGTTGATTAGTAATAACACTAAAGGGCTCCTGATCAAAAGTCGTTTTGTCCAGCAGTTAGCAAAACTAACGAAACTACATAACTACACCTACACTTTTTTCGGATATTTTGATAGTTTTGTCTCAAATCATGGGAAAAAACCTTGTGTACAAACTCTACGAATGTACTTTTGGAATACTCACTTTCCAAATATTTTTTAGGTTTCTATAGGATTCCGAGATATTAGGATAAATTTAAAGTTCTATTTCAATGTTCAAAAGATATTCTCTATAGCAAATCATTGGTTGTATTCATTGTCAATAAACTCAATTTTAGAAACCGCGTATTTTTATTTCGACAAGATCATTATTTTCCAGATTTCAAAAGGAGATATCTTTGCGATCATACAAGAAATTTGTAGCTACTAGCCTATCTAATAATGGTGAGAACGATTTTTCCTTCAAAAACACTAACGAGATACAAAAGAAAATTACTACAGTGTAATTTTATAAACTATTTCTTCTTAAATATTCAATCGTATTAAAACAAGGGATTGAATATGAGCAGAACTTGGCTCCCAGATAGAAAATAACCTCTTACTGTTAAGATAACATTGCATTACAGGGTCTTCCATCCGTGAGTATTAAGGTTAAAGTTTGGCTTGCGATGGGCTCAGTAATGCTACATCTGCACCTGATAAAAATGGAAAGCGAAGGAAAAGTTTCACAAAAGCAGTTCACTGCTCGGGTTCCCATTCGCTTCATATCACTGCAGTTGGGTTTCGGATATTCATTCGCCAATGCGGAAGTTCAAAGTTTGTATTGAGAAATAATCTAATTTCCTTACAGAGTGACTTACGATATTATTATAGTCGCATTGAAAATATTAAAATCTATTAGAGCAATATCCGTTGATTATAGACCGAACGATAAAAAAAGTCGGTCGACTAGTAAGGTGAACAAATCATAATAAAATAAACTCAGGATATTTTTTCTACAAATTTCATGAAAATATTTTAACAAATCTGGATAGTTATTATTATTAATGTTATTTTATTCCACCCCGGCTTTAATCCTTAATAATGATTCTCCAAAGAATCTGAACAGTGTAACATCCAATTATTAAGTTTATTACGACTAATTAATTATTTTGGCAGTCTAGGAACGACTACGAAAAATTTATGTAGCATCTTTTCAAGTTTTTAAGGTAAAAGTTATAGTATAGACTAATAAACCTAAAATTTCAAGGTAATTAAAATTAATTTCATTTCCACACAAATAATTGTAAAATTTAGAATAATGAATCGAGTTCTGTGAAGAAATAGTACAACAAACTATTTCTTCAACGATTGAGTTGCAATGCAAACAATAATAAAACTATTCTTCGGCACCGAACCGAAACCGCACCGTCTGCACTAGAAAATATATTCATACAAACCTTGCTTTATAGTCACTTCAATCCGCGCTTGATTCGGACAGAACGACAGGAAGCCTGACAACAAGTGCAGGAGAGTCTGGTCTCGAAAAAATCGAGTGTAATCCAACTGGCAGCGGAAAAAATCCTATTTACTCCAGATTTTGCCTCGTCTGCTTCTTATGTATGCTTTCGTCTTTCACCACGTCGAAGATGATGATGCAGACACAAAAGAACCAGTGATTTTTACAACAAATTCTGAACAAAGGTGCGCGGCACTTTGGACCTAATAACTACACTCATTCGGACTCAGTAAAGCACTTTGATCATTCAATAGATGCCAACAGAGAACTTTCCTTCCGTTGCACAAAATTTCCACGGAATACGATACGCGATTGCACTTTCTTCGATAACTTCAATTCACACTTCACTTTTGAATCGAGGATAGCTGCTACGATAGAATCACTTTGGGCTTCAGATGGTAGAATGCACAATCGTGGGTACTTTCACCTCTTTCATTTATGGGTACACACCGAAACGCAACAAACACATCCAAACGCGGCGAGAGTTCTTTGTAAACTAACCTAACTGTACTGTGTACTGTACTGTACTGCACATACTGCTACAAGCCGTCCAATCGCAATTTCCCGACGAACGCCGCACAACAGAGTCCGTGCTTGGCTGGAGCAGACGACGCTTATGTTTTGATTTTTGTTTATTGTGCTGTTGCTACTGGTATCCCTTGGAGACTCGTCGCGACGCGCAATTATCATTCAAATATGTATGAGAGTGAGAGAAAATGCGCGCTTCGTGAGAGTACATACACAAGAATACATAGCGTCAGACCGCTCACTAGATAAGAACAGATAGGTCTCTCACGCGGTAGCGTCAGCGCAAACGCTATTTCACGGTGTGTTCGATGGAAAATTTTACTACCATTTTATCATAAGAAATTTCTTCGTTTCATATAAACGACTGCAAGTCGAGTCCCTGCGTGTGAACGTGGAATTTTCGAATATTTCGCCAAATGAAAAAAATCATCCGTGCTAAGGCAGTACGGTGCTATGAATGGCAGCCCAATGATATTCAAGACATTGGAAATATATTAACTAGCAATATGGCATAGTTACTGTGCCATTTAAAGTTAAGTAACGTCAACCAAGAAGAAAGAAGAAAGCTTACGTAGCGATCCGTTTTTGTTTTAAAGTAAGTTTTCACACTTGAAAGTTTTCGCGTCGCAACCGCACGAACTTCTAAGCAGCTTTTACAATACATTGTTCAGTTTTTATACAACGAAAAAGTTCAGTACTTTCAAGTTGTCAAAACATCCCCTGGGGTCCGCGAATCATTTTCGTTTACAACTTTTTCTTCTGTCAACAATTGTATCTAACAGTACGTGATTTTGTGTGGCCTCAAGTTCAACACAATAATGACTTCAAAACAATATAATGATCATGTATTTGTTTTCTCTAAATTTCTGTATCATTTTCCGTAGAAACAGTTCGAAATACAGTGTAAAAACATTTCCGGTACCCAACAATTTTTTAACGAGGGGTCCGCGATGCAAAACAGTTAGTGACCACAGATAGGATATTGAATTCTTTAACTATATACTGTTTTTACAATTTACACAATATGCAAACTGCACATTTTAATGTTTTCTAAGAAGAAAATTATTGGGAAAATCGAAGAATTTTAACTGTTACAATACTTAACAACCTATACTGTAAAATGATTGTTCACAACTCATTGAATAGTTTATAACCTTATATTGAAATGTGTTCCAGTGGTCACAACGATGTTCTGGACAGACAAATTTGAATTGTTAGAATTTTATTATTCTGTCACAAGTTTTTGATTTTTCAACTCTATTACATACATGATTTGGCGAAATTGTAAACCAACTTGTAATGTGTAAGTGGGGAAAAGGATATATATACTTATATACTATCTTACTAACTAATACAGAGAGCGAATCGATTCAATTGAGGATTGCATCGCTTTTTGTCGGAATTTTGAATTTGGAATATTATGTGACATTACATCTAGTGATTCTATATTTGTGTGTCTGTGTAACTCATGTGTACTAAACCAGGGAGGGTGCTTCAAAATCACTTTCTGAATTTTATTCTGAATCCTTTGAAGCGTTTTCTTTCTGGTGGTCGAATTCTCCATAGGGCTGGAGTCTATTCGAGCTTGATTTCAAAATTATTTTCTCCGGACAGAATCAACCAGAAAACACTAAATCGAACAAAACTGGTGTGAAGCTAGTTTTCCTTAATTTCATACGTTTATTTTAATTGTTATAGTTACCTCTAGACGCATTATGTATTTTTTATCGAAACCTACGCTGGACCTAAAAGCTTGTTACGAACTATAGTTACAGAATTTCAATTGTACTCTTGTGCCAAATAAAATTGCTTTCGGATAATTCCATTTATTGGTTAGGGAGCTAGTAAATTTTTCATTTGCAAACAAACAGGATAAAGTGATTTGAAAAGAGGTAAGGAATCTGCCGAATGTCCCAGGTGGTTCAATGCATATCGTAGTGATCTTACAAGCCAGTGATCGTATGTTCGAGCCCCGACCTGAAAGAATTATTAGTAGGATCGTAGTACCAGCTATGCAACAGTTCCGTACGCCCTTGATTCTCCATATATTCATTTAATTTACAAACGTTAGAATCTGATTGGGGTGAATATGATTTATCTGCACATAGAAGAGAATAAAGCTCAACTCACCTAATATATGCATATAATCCAGTGAATTATATGACTCTCGGGTGATAACAGTGACAAAAATACAATCCAACAAAAATACCGGAGGATCTGTCTGCTCGAAGGTTATCATTTTTATCGTACCATCAAGCAACCAAACTGAACACTGAAACATAGCCAAATGACCACGACTTTCACTAAACAAACAAATTTCACGAAACTGAGTTGGTTCGCACTTAGCAACGGGGGTGTGAGCAAACCTGATATAAAAAACAAGTTCGAAATTTACTCGATTCTCAATTCAATTCCATTCATAATGATTTCGTATGGTTTTTAGCCACAAGAATACCGTATGTGAATCATAAGACCGCCTTATGAAGTCCTAAAAAAACTTATGAAATTCATACGAAATTTTCAGGAGCATTGTGCGAAATTTCAATGACAACCATAACTTCTCTCATGTATTGTGGAGTTCATAAGTTGTTCGTATGAAAAGTAGAATAGTGATAGAAGAGATGTATACTGCAGAGTTATATATTACATATTAATCTTATGAAATGGTGATTTTGGTGACTTTTGATGCATCATAAGGTTTACTTTATGATTTTTACTATTCATATTGAGTATAGGTTCAAAACTGGCTTCAAACAAACTGTTTGACAGCAGTTTGAATGGAAACTAGGCTAGGTTTGATATCAAGCGAAAACGACATCACTGTGCCTATAAACCACATCATCAGATCCGAATAAATTTCGAATCAATTTCGAATCGGCGAGTAATTTTCATTCGGAATTCCGAATAAATTCCAACTCCAGTACAATAATTGATTCCGAAAGAATTTCGCCTCCAACCGGTTGGTTCGGAAATCTATCGGAATTGAGTAAGAAGATGCGGACTGAATTATCAATTCGTTTTCTTCTTATTCTCTACTATTTTTATTGGTTTCGTGTTGATTTTCAGTTTATTTCTAAATAAAAATATTATATAACTGAATATATAAATTTTAATCTTCAAGTTTTTCGGATATACAGTATTAGTAAATAACTAGTTCTTCATAGAATTCCAACATAAACTGTTGACATTCGCTGGAAATCAACAAAAAGGCATACCCTAGTCAGCATCATCCATTTCTCTAGCTGGAGTGTAAATGGCGTAAGTCGCCAAACGTTTACACCAACACATTCATAAAATGAACGAAATATCAATGGCATTTATAATGTCACTGTCAATTGGCACAGCTGAATTACCGGTAGCGAAACCTGCCAATGAAAAATGGAATCAAGAAAAGGAGGATTTTTCGAAAATTTTCATATCGGCAGTAGTGATTTGCAACATTTTTATCGTTTATTTAATAGTACAAATAGATATCAGCAATAAAAGTACACTCGGAGTAGAAGAAAATCGATTTCAAAGTGATTACTACTACTTTTTTTTGAACGAATTTTGAACTTTACGATTAAACATGAAAAATCTTCAGAAATGTGTAAAATTGGGTAAGGTTAGGTTATTTCGGATCAACATTTTTTAAAAAGAAACCAGTGTAATGATGATTTCTTGAGTACTAGAATGTATAGCGATCGAGTACCATTTGTTTTGGATACTTTATTTGTTATTTCCAGGCATTTGAAAAATGGTATCAAACCAATACTCCATTATGAATAAACGGTAGATTTCGCACAATGAACTAAGATCAACATTACCACCTCAGAGTAAAAACTTTATCTTCAAGCTCTACTATGATTTTTAAAAAGATTTTGCCCGTTCTTATAAGAAATCTTTGAAAAGGTGGAATAATTAAAAATTTTCCTACCGTTTTGACAGCTCTCGCTGAAATATCATCTCTGAACAAGCAGCGCCTCTACATTTCAGTTTTGTGACAATGTGCCAATCGGGTGGATCGAGCACCCAGATACAGTCAGATTAATGTTTTCGCTTGAGAAAATTGAAACTGATCTAGGCTAGTTTCATCAAACAAACACTTTTCATGAAACTGTGTTGATTTCACCCTCAGCAACGGGGGTTTGAGCAAACCTGATATAAAAAACCTGTTTTAATCCACCTAGTGGTGTAATGATGCCTTTCTCTTATCAATCATAGTATCATATATAATACTGTTGTATTCTTCAAAATAATTTTCTTCGATTCTTAAAAGAATAACCGAAATCGGTTTGTTTGACCGTTTACTGATAAAAACTATCAATTGGAAAAGATTTGAGGTCGATTTAGAATTTTTTTAAAGGTTTTTCCCTATTTTAAGTGATGGTATACAATTTTTAACACACTTTACCCTATATTTCCGGATCCGGAAGTCGGATCCGCATGAAATTCAGGAATTACGCAAGGGATCATAGGACCTTCATTTGAACCTAAGTTTGCGAAAATCGGTCGCGCCATCTATGAGAAAAGTTAGAACACATATTTTCTTTTTTTTGCACATTTTACCCCATAACTCCCGAACCGGAAGTCGGATCCAAATAATATTCAGGAATTTTTTATGGGACCTCAAGACCTTTAATTTGAACCTAAGTTTGTGAAAATCGATTCAGCCATCTCTGAGAAAAGTTAGTGCAAAAAAAACGTTACATACACACATCGGCACATACACACATACACACACACAGACATTTTGCGTACTCGACGAACTGAGTCGAATGGTATATGACACTCGGCCCTCCGGGCCTCGGTTCAAAAGTCGGTTTTCACAGTGATTGCATAACCTTTCTATATGAGAAAGGCAAAACAGGTTCGAAAATGATTCGATTTTCAGTTCAATAACGTTGAAACTTGGTTCAAAACTAACTTCAGACAAACGGTTTGACAGCAATTGGAATGGAAACTGGGTTAGGTTTGGCATCAAGCGAACACGACATAAGAATCAATTGCTCATTCCGTCACTTCGATAATGTCAAACGGGTTTTGCATAAACGGTTTAAATTTTTTTTCTGATTGAAAACTATACTTCATGGATGTCAAAAGTACCTCGTTGCGCACCAAACACTTTTCGAAGATATAACGTCCATTGGCTAGATTTTATCATGGTGATTTTCCAATCTCTTGCAAAAAATTATTTTAGACCGCGGCGACTCCCACACTTAGTTTTCATTTTAGTTTAAGACCTCCTGTGAAACCGACTTCGACTCACTTTGGAAAAATCCGAAATAGTGTCCTTCCGAAGCAGAAATTCAATCGATTCACTTTTTACTACCCGTGAAAGTACTGTAGCAATTCAAATATTAAAAATGAAACCTTGTCAACAGAGAACAGTGTGAATACACATCGATTTGATCAATCGGGATGTGTTGAAATGTGATCACCGACTAACAGACAGGACACTCAAATTAGATTCTTTAATCATTTTAACGGTCATTTAGAATATTCCTTTAGTTTGGACAGTACTCGCATATGGCATGATGGCGCCACGTTACCCTATTAAAAACATCCTGTCTGTCATCTAGACTGTGTTTATTTTTTTCATTTACCAACAGAGTTGCCATTCATACAGAATTACCTGTAATGTATTGATTTGAATACGTCCATGCTAATTTCATGCACGATACAGATTTAATACATATCGCCAAAACTATATACAGAATTGTGCCTACTTCTCATCCTCCAACGCAATACAGAATCAAACCCGTTTTGTTACAATATTTACTTACTTCTGGTTTGCCGCCACTTAATTTCGGGTGAAAATTACCAACACAATCAAAAATAGTCTAGATGAACAACGTTGAGAAAAATAAATGGTTACCTTCCAACATCGCTAAAAAAGTTAAATATATTATCAACGTAATCCAATAATTTATTGTGACGATTTATTTTCAAATATTATGATGAAATCAGGCATCCCTGCAAGCAGCTGATCGGTGTTGACAAACGAGGGGGAACCAACTAGTAAAAAAACTTTTGCATAACACACGGGTACGCCGATAGTAAATAGTTCGCACAGTACAATATAGGTGGAACTAGTGCATCACTTAAAACTATTTTCATAAGAATTTACTCATACTGTCATGTCTGTTAGTTAGTCTGTGATATGATTTCCCCTGTATCTTTAAGGTAGCTCAATCGGAAGAGCAGACCGACGGATTGGGTCCGCATTTGTAAGTTTCATTTTTGCAGTTTCATTACTCTATCCCTTTCAATTTGTTTCTCGTTGTGTATTGATATGAATATGTTAAACTAAGTCATAATAAATGAAATGCCGAACTCTACTCTGAAAACAAACGCATCATTTATTTTATTATGTTGTTAGAAATAGGACCTTCCTAATTCAACAATATATTTAAGAAAAGTGTGCATAAGTGCTTAAGCCGAGGGTAGCACTTCAATTTAGTATTTATCACACAATATATTGTTCTAATAGCCGCAGTACCTATTTTGCTACTATAGCAAAACTAAAGAAGCGTTATCTAAGTCAGTGCTAAAAGCTTCAGCATATTCAGCATATCGAACTGTCGTTTTTACGTTTCGCAGTTTACACTTCAGTCGTATTTTATCACTCTGGCAGGCAGGACACGGTTTGTCAAAAACTTCACAGATAAGAGCAACATACTACCGTACAAAGGAAAATCGCAAACACCGGTAAATCTTCCACCGTTGATTTCAAACAAATGCGGGTGAGACAACGTGTTAGCAAGTGGATATTAGAATGCTGATGACGAACAAAGCTATGTACAATTCTATCACCATTATGTCAACGATGTTAATTCACACGTAGCCGTCATATGCGGAATTTGCGTGTGTGCAAACTGGATAGTGCTGATAAGAAAAAAATGTGATTTACGTTTCATTGTGAAGCTTTTCAAGCTGCCATCTCTGCGCTTTAGATATTTTGGTTTTCGAATCGAAACAAGTGCTATTGACACACGTGGTGAACCGTACAGGCAAACCAATTCAATTGAAATTGGTTCAAGGTCAGAGCAGACCGGTTATTTTTCTCCATACAACATTCTCTCAAGATCCGAAAGAGAGTGGTTGTTATCTAAAAAAACCTGTACTAGCCGGTGTAAAAAAAAAACCGGTGAAATAAATGAACTGTGGTGGTCGTAAAGTGTGCTGAAAAACTATGTTACGATGATCGAAACATATACAGCATTGTGATAGTGAACTAGCTTCAGATAAGTTCATTTCATGAACGAAAATTGTACTCGAAGATTACGATGCGGCATCTGATAAATGCTATTTCCAATATTTAAGTTCAAATTACTCACTTCATTTCAATAACTTAGCTTTGGATTGAGCTTACATGTATTTGAAGATGAACACATAACTAAGAAATAATGTTTCAAAATCTTTGTTCTAGATTATTATAGATATTATTTATCTTTTTTTCCTACTATGGTTTCGCTGGAAGCAATTCTATTGAAACAAAACTTAGGTTTTTTAACAAAGTTTAAGACCTACAGTAATATCCAACTAAAACGCCCAAAAAATATTTTTATAGGTTTGGTTCCATATGTGTGGAAAAGTTCATTAACTGCCTTTATTCAAGTTATAAAAATTTACTTGCCTAAATTTTTGAATCGCCATGAACTCAAAACTACTGTCCTTCGCTATCCATTGAAAACTGTATGCGATTTTCAATATCATTTATTTTGTATCGGTATTTCAATCAAATATTTGAGAGGATTCAGGATCAAACTAGCTTCACAAACATTATACTCTTATATAAATGATATCAGTTCATTTAGGGGTTAGCCATATTTTGTGCTAGAACATATAACCGTTTTTATTACTTTTACGTTTCGTCTTTGACTCATCAGTGCAGAGCAGTTCAAATTGAACTGCTTAGCGATAAACTTGGCAGTTCAATTTGAACCGCTAAGCAGACGTATAGTTTCTGATACTTACAGAACACTTTTTGTTTTGTCACGCAGAGATGGCATTTCACCAGAGTGGTACACGCTGGCGTCAGATTCTTGTCCACACCTAGGATGCAAAAAACGAAGCATCGCACAAAGAGGAAAGCGCACTTCTTCTCAGTGTCGAATAGACAGCATTTGAGTGTGTGCTTGTGGTTAAAGCAGCTGCCGCAAGTGAAACACATTCTCTTCGCATGAATCGCTCACACGCGCTCTCGTCTAAATACACCCAAGTGACCACTGGCGGGTGATGGTGAGCGAACACTTCTGTGAACTTCAATTAATAGAGAGTAGATCTGGCCTTGCTATTAAAAATTTGCAAGGAAAACCGAAAATTTTACCATAAATTGTTTTATTTTGTTGATATTGCGTGTCCACGCTTCTTCTACGCAAACCATACAGCAGAGTGCTCACCGGCGTGTACACCTCTGTGAAAGTATCTACATCCACCTCAGAGAATTTATTAGCTAATGCTCTAGCACTATGGTGCGATTCAGTGGAAGAGGTAAAAGGAAATAAACAAACGCACTCATTTTTTTTTACATTAAATATTTATTGTTTCTCTTTGGTTACATTTCTGTATGATATTACATGTCAAGTGATGTAGTAATGTTACTTTTCATCTTTTAATTTACGGTAATTTACTAGTTAATAATTTTGATTAAATTTCTTTTTAACAGTTTAACTGAGAGACAGTTTGATTTATAACAAACGCACTCATGATGCGTGCACACTTTATACAACAGTGGTGTATATATGTGAAAGAGAAGAGCTCTCGTTGAAGTTGTCAGTGCTTGCTCTTCGTCACACAGAGGAGATGGACATCTCTGGTCACGGTGTGCAATGTCTTTACTGACGTGCCGAACGAAAACGTGTTTTCGACTTTTTCTGGTCGGTGCAGGTTTGGTCATTGAGGGGTTCGCCAAATTTTGTGCTAGGGCACATAACCGTTTTTATTATTTATTTTAATCCAGCGTGAGTTGAGAAGCAAAAAATACTATAGATTCGTCTTCGTTATTGTTTTTGTCACAATTATTGCTATGATTGTGTGCTTCACTTGCTTAGGATGCTAGAGGTGTTACTTTTTACATACTAGTTAGAAGTACCAGTGATTGCCTTGACCTGGTGTAGAAGAAATTCCATAGTCTTAGAAAGTAGGTGTTTTGTCAGATTAGCTCGCCAGGCCTTTTCTAGCTGACTGACAGTATCGATTGGTCTATTGATTTTTTGTAAGATATCGGTGATTTATGTGGAAACCATCTGCATTAATCGAAGATCACGTAACATGAAATAGGCTTCTACGAAAAACATTCCCTGTTAAAAATCCTCATACTGTAACATGCATTTTCGAACTTTATACTCGCTGAACTCTGGAGGAAGGTCATGTCCACGTACCTTCTGTACATATATTGCGATTTTGACATTGAAGTTCTCAAGCTTTCGCTTTTTTGCCCGATCTTACCAGAGGATCTTGAACTATTTGGATCATGAAGGGCTTCTTCTGAAGTTTTTTTTAAAAATCCGTAGTAGACTTCAACCCGATACGATGAGATCCTTCGAGAATGTAGTGGCGCTACGCCGATGAAATTGTTTACAATTTTGACAATTCTCACCATTGCAGGTGTAGCTCGACTTTCACCACTATAATATGCTTTGGTACTTCCGATCTCCAGGTATCTTTTTACTGTACGACTTACTACATTTTCGTGCAAACGTAAATCGTGGCGCCCGGGGCAAAATAAGGGAGTTGCCGCCCTATAGTTGGTTTAGTGAACAAAAAAAAGAAAGATAAAAAAGGTCCCAACTATTAGTTTGCCGCCCCTCTAAATTTTGGAAAATCAACCTTCCTTAACAATATCAAATAACTTCAACCCGATACGATGAGATCCTTCGAGAATGTAGTGGCGCTACGCCGATGAAATTGTTTACAATTTTGACAATTCTCACCATTGCAGGTGTAGCGCGACTTTCACCACTATAATATGCTTTGGTACTTCCGATCTCCAGGTATCTTTTTACTGTACGACTTACTACATTTTCGTGCAAACGTAAATCGTGGCGCCCGGGGCAAAATAAGGGAGTTGCCGCCCTATAGTTGGTTTAGTGAACAAAAAAAAAGAAAGATAAAAAAGGTCCCAACTATTAGTTTGCCGCCCCTCTAAATTTTGGAAAATCAACCTTCCTTAACAATATCGAATAACATGAGTTATTTGGTATGGGTTTTAGATTCAATGCCATCGCCTAGTTTTGGACCTTCATTTGGATCTAAACTTGGATCTAAAGCATTAGATCTGGGTCACGATTCTGAACCTCGGGAATATCCCGGAAAGCTATGATTCGCCTTATTATGTCCAATGTGATGTAGAGCTATCGTCCCAATAGTCATCTCATTAGTACAGTCACCATATTATTTTGCCGATCGCTCGACTTTCAATTGACGAATTATTCGGCTATTTTCGTATCCATGATTTTTTCACCATTTAATACTTATTTGTACAAAAACAAACTAGACTTTCGCAAAGTGCATTCTGAAAATCAAAACAAACATCGATAAGCTTCTTCACGATAAGATAAGAAGCTCTGTTGTATTGGCTCATACCAATCAAACGAACATATGAGTTCATCGTTTCGCGGGAAAAACTTCTCGGACTAACTCATTGTACTATTTTCATTCCAGTTTACAGTTAAATTCCAACAGTCAACATACTAAAAGCAAGATGTCGCTCAGTACCAGTGCAAATTTGGTGAAATATTTACTATTTCTATTCAACTTTCTTTTCGTGGTATGTAGTGTGTCATCATAGTAATTAGATAACGTTAGCTAATTGGATATATTTCAAAGATAACGGGCATCTCGATTATGGCGGTAGGCCTAACTGTTCAAGGTGCCTATCACAACTTCTCCGATATCTTAGATCCACAGTTCTTTAGCGTCCCTACGTTTCTGGTTGTGATAGGATGCTTTATTTTTATAATCGCTTTCTTTGGATGCTGTGGAGCCTACAAGGAAAACTATTGCATGACACTTACGGTGAGCTTTCTGCAAAAATGTCGGTGTCCGATTTGGTTGAGTTATTCTAATGCATACTTTTCAGTTCTCAATATTATTGGTACTAATATTCATATTGGAATTGGCAGCTGGTATCAGTGGGTACGTGCTGAGAAATGATACCTACAATATGGTATCGAAGACTTTACGCAATTCGATGACGCAATACGGTGGAAACTCGAGCCATGAAATCACAATTCTCTGGGATGAAATTCAAGTTGATGTGAGTACCTAAATACCGGTATGGCATAATAACGACATTTGAATAATATTTGGTTTCATAAACTCTCAACAGTTCGACTGTTGTGGTGTTGACAGCTCGGACGATTGGATTAAAAGTAATGACAAGCTATTCAATGCCACAACCCTTCCGATGACGTGTTGCAGGACGGCCGTTGGTAAGTATTCTTAGCTATGTTGGATTTACCGACACTCAACCTAACCCAATGTTTCTACCTCAGGAACTATCGGTTACATAAAATGCCCGGATTCAGAATTTCCGGACCGCATGCGAAAGGACGGATGTGTTAAGTCGTTTGGAAACTACATTCGATCGCATGCGGTTAGTTTGGGTTCGGCTGGAATTGCTATCGCAGTTATACAGGTTAGGAACTTGAACTTCCATCCATATTAACAACATCGTCAACGAGTTTGTTTTTGTTTTTGCAGTTTTTCGGGATCTTTTTCGCATGCTACCTATCGAAACAGATAAAAATGCAACATGGTCATAGCGGATTCTAATTTAATAATGTGATAGCCGTGCTGTTTATATAAATTGCGTGCAATAAATGCACATGTAATATAACATTAGGTACATTTGTTTAATTTGAAATCGTTTCGTTGGGGACATCCTTATCATCCCTGTTGACGAGAGCATCTGAACATACCAAATCAGTCATTCTGCATGCTTTTAGTACAGGAATAGAATATAATATTCCGTCCTCACCCAAGAAATTACGGCATGCTTAAATTTACGTGAAGTGTAAGTTACTTTTTCATTTAGGGGTTAGCCAAATTTTGTGCTAGGGCACATAACCGTTTTCATTATTTTTACGTTTCGTCTTTGACTCATCAGTGCAGAGCAGTTCAAATTGAACTGCTTAGTGCTAAACTCGGCAGTTCAATTTGAACCGCTAAGCAGACGTAAAGTTTCTGCTACTTACAGAACACTTTTTGTTTTGCAACGAAGTGCAATGTCTTTTCTGACGTGCCGAACGAAAACCTGCATCGGCCAGAAATAGTCGAAAACACGTTTTCGTTCGGCACGTCAGAAAAGACATTGCACTTCGTTGCAAAACAAAAAGTGTTCTGTAAGTAGCAGAAACTTTACGTCTGCTTAGCGGTTCAAATTGAACTGCCGAGTTTAGCACTAAGCAGTTCAATTTGAACTGCTCTGCACTGATGAGTCAAAGACGAAACGTAAAAATAATGAAGTTACTTTTTGCCTAAGAGTTAAAGCAAATGTTGACTAGTACTCAAATTTGAGTAATAGGACAACATGTCTGAATGAATGTGAAAATGACATGAATGTCCGATACAATCGGCAATATATTTTTAGAATACGAACACCCATAATGAATTCCATAATGAGATAATACGTCTAGAAAATTTGTGTATGAAACCGCATTGAAATGGTCAGGTTTTTAACATCTACACTCAAGTCTTTAAATGGGATTTCTATGCAGTTTTTATATGCGACTTTTCTTTGTGAGGTTTTAGAGTTATGCGTTTCTTGTATGCAAAGTTTCAGATTTATGCGAAGTTTGGTCGAGATTTATCATAATTTATGCGAAGTTTTGGTCGAGAACTGTCATCTCGAAAAAAAATTGTTTTGAAAATTGTTTTGAAAATTGTTTTTTTAGAATAGACCAGATCTTGGCGTTTCTTGAACATTCAAGACATCTGGTTAAAAATTGTGAAATTAGGCGGAATTTTTATACAAATTTCTCAAGTTCAGCAGTTTTTTATGCGAAGTACCAGATTTATGCGGACTTGAGTGTATAGCTAAGACTCGTATTAATGGAAAAGTATCGCTTTGATTGATCATTTGAAGGAGAATTTGAAGAAATAAAATATTCTAAGCTATAAACACCGTTTGGTTAACTGCAGTAGTCGTTCATGCAAACCAAGAGAGCACGTGTCGTGTGCGAATGGAAGGTTCGGATATTCTTAGAATATAGAATTAATTGATGAGGAACGAGTATGGTGAATAAGACCATCATTTTTCATACAGACTACCTGGGTTCGATTCCGATTGACCAAAAAGTGACTGACGAGACCTAACGCAAAAAATCTAGCACTCGTTGAATATCAATTTGAGAAATAAACTTCTGGGGTTGTGGAATAAAAAATGAAAATTCGGAAAAAAGGAGACCAACAATGATCGAATATATCTATTCTGTTTTATTTACAAATTCATTATTTACAAATATTTGTATTACTTGTGCTCCTTGTTATGTCCATAAATGTAGCCTTGTTATGTCTATAAATGAAGCCTTGTTATATCCATAAATGTAACCTCTTGCTAGCAACAACTTTAGATTCTTCTTACGTTTCGCTCTAATTATTGGGCATTAAACTTTCTCAAGCACTCAGACAATCACCAAGCAAACAGTTAACCTGAAAACAAAAAAACTCAGTTGCAGGAATGATTATAGTCGAATGTCAAAAAAATTAATTCTTGCAAACGCCATGACAACAAAATTTTCATAATAATTAGGTTTTGCACAATGACAACACAAATGAACTGCTGATGAATCAAGTTCATCTTTGACAGTTGCCGTGTACTTGTTTTGTTTTGCGGCTGCAAGTTAAAAATTGAAAAAATGACGAAAAAGTGCCTGTTAAAAACGTATTCCACAGTGAAAATAACTAAAAAGATTGCCCTGTATGTGTTTCCAGCATCAAGGAGCGATATATGTATGAATCTGTTGAGTGTGAGGTGACTTGCAATTTTCACATTCGAACGATGAACTTCTGATGAACTTTTAAACTGTAAACAAGTACACGTCGACTGTCAAAAAAAAGTTCATTCTGTTCATTTTTGTGAGGTTATGTCATGTTCGTGCAAAACCTAATATTGTGCGGTAGATTTTATTTATCGTGTCGTCTCAAAAGCGACACGAGCATTATTTTTGTCATTTTTAATGATGACTAAGTAATGATGTATTTCAAATTTGATAGAAATCTCGTCATTACTGCACTTTTACACGTTCATTTAAATGATATTATTTTTTAGTAATGACATTTTTAATGACTCGTGTAAGGGCCGCTAAATGAACACGCCTTCGTGACAGTTCGATTAGATTTTTTATCGTCACAAATGAAAAGGAATTCATCCTTGACAGTTCAGCGGTACTGTTTACAAACAAGTTTAAACAAAATCGAGAAACACATCTCAAACAATCAACTTTACACTCAGTCCGCTCCTCTATAATTTTTACGTGAATGACATTGACAGCTGTCTAGTAACCCCATGTACACTAAGGCAATTGGCAGATGATGGCGTGGTTTCAGTTACTGGGCCCAAAGCTATTGATCTGCATAAACCATTGCAAGATACCTTAGATAACTTGTCCGATTGGGCTATTCATCTTGGTATCGAATTCTCTGCGGAAAAAACAGAGCTGGTCGTCTTTTCAAGAAAGCATGATCCCGCGCAGCTTCAGCTTCATATGATGGGAAGAATGATCCAACAGGTTTTGACTTTCAAATACCTTGGGGTGTGGTTTGATTCCAAATGCACGTGGGGAGGACACATTAGGTATCTGATAACGAAATGCCAACAAAGAGTAAATTTTCTTCGAACAATAACAGGATCTTGGTGGGGTGCTCATCCGCAAGATCTAATAAAATTGTATCAAACAACGATACTTTCAGTGATGGAATATGGATGCGTTTGTTTTCGTTCCGCTGCAAACTCTCATTTTATCAAACTTGAGCGAATTCAGTACCGTTGTTTGCGAATTGCCTTAGGCTGCATGCACTCGACACATACAATGAGTCTTGAAGTTCTGGCGGGAGTTCTTCCATTAAAAGATCGATTTTGGGAGCTTTCATCACGCCTGCTAATAAGATGTGAGGTGCTGAATCCCATGGTAATTAATAATTTCGAACGACTAGTCGAGCTTCGATCTCAAACAAAATTTATGACAGTATATTTTAACCATATGTCACAGGAAATCAACCCTTCAAGATATATTCCTATCCGTGTCAGCATCCTAAGTGCCCCTGACTCAACTTTATTTTTCGATACATCCATGCAGCGTGAAGTGCGTGGAATCCCGGATCATCTACTCTCGACGGAAATCCCAAAAATATTTTCAAGTAAGTTCAGGCATATTGACTCTGAGAAAATGTTTTACACGGACGGATCGCGAATTGAAGAAGCGACAGGGTTTGGTATGTTCAACAATAATGTTTCGGCCTCATTTAGGCTTCAAGAACCTGCATCTGTTTATATAGCAGAGCTAGCAGCAGTTCATTATAGTTTGAGTGTAATCGTCACATTATCTCCAAACCATTATTTCCTCTTCACAGATAGTCTGAGTGCAATTGAAGCCATTCGCTCAATCGCTGCTGGCAAAAATGAACCGTTTTTCTTGGGTAAAATAAAACAGTGTCTGAACGACATATTGAATAATAATTATCTAATCACTATAGTCTGGGTCCCGGCTCATTGCTCCATTCCAGGCAATGAAAGAGCCGATAATTTAGCCAAACGTGGTGCTATTGAGGGTGAAATTTATGAGCGACCGATTGCTTTCAACGAATTCTATAGTTCGTCTCGCCAAAGAACACTTGCCAGCTGGCAAGCATCTTGGGATACAGATGATCTGGGTCGGTGGATGCACTCAATTATTCCGAAAATATCGACAAATGCATGGTTCAGGGGACTGGATGTGAGTAGGGATTTCATTCGTGTGATGTCCAGACTCATGTCCAATCACTACACGTTAGATGCACATCTCCTTCGAATTGGGCTCTCCGAGACTAATCATTGTGCTTGCGGAGAAGGTTATCGGGATATTGATCATGTCGTTTGGACATGCGTGGAGTATCGTGATGTCAGATCTCAACTAATAAATTCTTTGCGTACCCAAGGTAAACTATCCAATATCCCAGTTCGAGACATTCTTGCTTGTCGTGACCTTTCATACATGGAACTTATTTATCATTT
Source organism: Malaya genurostris (assembly GCF_030247185.1). NCBI lineage: Eukaryota > Metazoa > Arthropoda > Insecta > Diptera > Culicidae > Malaya > Malaya genurostris. The sequence continues at coordinate 269,866,593 of NC_080571.1, forward strand.
CATAAAGAAAATTGGAGTTTCAATTTAATAAAGGCCCCTTTCAAGACTTAGTTCTGATCCCAGCTGCGTCCATGAGTTCAACCAATAGCTAAATTAGAATAAAAATTATGTAATGATACAAACAATCAACTTTACACTTCACAACTAGCCACTTTTATTCAATAAATCTCTGAAACGAATCGTTAACAAATGTTTTGAAACTCTATTTAGGCGATATGGACCGTGAACGTTCTCATCCGTGTGTCAACAGACAAACAAACAAAAAAGTCTATTTTCAAACAGTACCACTGAATTGTCAAAATGTGTTCATCCGATTGAGGTTAGCAGTAACGGTAAAAAACCTAGTAATGCTATTTTCATGGATTATACCGTATGTTCGTTTAATGTTGAACCATATTACCTCACAATCATCTAAAACAGCTATTCCCAGCCTTAGGGTCGGTTGAAATTAGGTTTTGTACGAACAATAGCTAACCTCAAAAAACTCATTGCAAATGCAAACAAACCAGCGTAAATTACATGTAGTGAAATCTCATTCGAATGACAATAAAATTTTTGGCAACAAAGTAACTTTATTGCTGACGGCCCGGATACTTCTCAAGTCCGATGTTGGACTTGACAGGGGTTGTTCACTTAAAAAGACACTGTCAATCTACTACAGAGAATATATTGAATTCTTCCGTTGCTTCAAAACCAAAAATCAGGCTTCCGATTCGGTATATCCAAAGTAAGTTTAGGTGATCAGTAACTAACAAGATCAGCAAACTAGAAAAATTTACTAACAAGTTTTCAAAAAACTAGCTCCATTATATATCATCAATAATAAAACAAACTGAAATATCTTTTTTTTAATGAAGTTTCAGTCACATTGCCAATTTTTTCATTATTTTTACGTTTCGTCTTTGACTCATCAGTGCAGAGCAGTTCAAATTGAACTGCTTAGTACTAAACTCGGCATTTCAATTTGAACCGCTAAGCAGACGTAAAGTTTCTGCTACTTACAGAACACTTTTTCTTTTGCAACGAAGTGCAATGTCTTTTCTGACGTGCCGAACGAAAACGTGTTTTCGACTATTCAAAGTCAAAGACGAAACGTAAAAATAATGAAAACGGTTATGTGCCCTAGCACAAAATTTGGCTAACCCCTAAATGACCATACCTGCATCGGCCAGAAAAAGTCGAAAACACGTTTTCGTTCGGCACGTCAGAAAAGACATTGCACTTCGTTGCAAAACAAAAAGTGTTCTGTAAGTAGCAGAAACTTTACGTCTGCTTAGCGGTTCAAATTGAACTGCCGAGTTTAGTACTAAGCAGTTCAATTTGAACTGCTCTGCACTGATGAGTCAAAGACGAAACGTAAAAATAATGAAAACGGTTATGTGCCCTAGCACAAAATTTGGCTAACCCCTAAATGACAATTTTTTCAGTTTTTGTGGTCGGATTCAGATAGAGCTGCCACTGGCCGGCCATCACCCGACAGTGTCGCTCCTTGAAGATGCTGTCGGACTTAGAAAAATTCTGCCGAGCCGCACAGCGACAGATGACTTTTGATGATTCATACGATTTATATTCGTTATATCGCTAGATGATAAGACAGGATTGAAAAAAAAATGCAAATCTTCTCCAATCATTGGAATAGTTCTATTATTTTAGATATCCTGGGATGCGATTCAACGCATCTCAGAAAACAATGCAATTAAACAGAGCGTTGTTTATTTATATTTCTCGTAGCTCTATTTTTAGTCTTACCCACATACCTTGACATCACAACCAAGCATCCTGATTGGTTCTGAGTTATTGTCGTGAATACGACTTACTTTACTATGGGGCGCCTTTTCAAAATTAGCCATATGGAAGAATGGGCAGAACTTAATCGTGAATATCTCGTCTTGTATTAATGGTAGCAACATAATTCTTTCACCATTTCATCAAAAATATGATCAGGAATTCAGGATAATATTTTGAACAGTGTGCGATAACCACAAACAACTCAAAAATTAAGTTTTCTTAAAATTTGAAAACAACGCGGAAAACACCTTACTTTCGCTTGGGTTTTTCGCGCAAGGACGACGATTTTGAGGTAGTCAGGCACATATCTTCAACTGAATGCGTATAAAAGGGGAACCGTGGTCGAAAATCGATCATTTCTTTTCGTGCGTTCGATGGAAGCAGACGTCGTGGGAGTGGAATCATCAACCAGCAGCGACGGACCAAATTGAGTTCCTCAATTTGGTCCTTGTGAATGCTAGAACCGAATCCCTACAGCATATTGATAATTTCTTTCAATAAATTATGCAAATCCAAAATGAAATAATCGACAATAAAATTCTGTATGCGGCTATTTTTATAGCCGTTAGGACCGCCCATTAGTGAAAAAGCTACAAACGAAATCACATAAAAGGAAATCTCTTAACAAAAATTCAATCAGTTTGGATTCAATCGCCACTGCGAGCAGATGTGTTTTGTGTCGTCTGCACGCTCTCGACAAGAGCGATTACGTCACAGCTGCCAGTCATTAGCAGTGGGAAAAAAACAACGGTGGAGAGCATTGCACAATATCAGCCGTTCTAATGGCTCTAAAAGTTTTCTAAAGAACTATTAGGATTTGTTGTTCGCAAATCGTAGGGAAATATCCTCAGTTTACTGCAAATCAAGAACAGTTTGCTTAGATTTGTGCACTTTTCGCTGTGTGAAATTCACAGTAATCGAGATCAAGTGAAGCCTTTTTTTTTGCGAAAAATGTTCCAGAGTTTAATGTCGTAGAGAATTACGCAATTTGACTCTTCTGAATGCTGGAAACGAATCCCTACAGCACATTGATAGTTTCTTTCAATAAAATATGCAAATCCGAAATGAAATAATCGACATTAAAATTCTGTATGCGGCTATTTTTATAGCCGCCCATTAGTGAAAAAGCTACAAACGAAATCACATAAAAGGAAATCTCTTAACAAAAATTCAATCAGTTTGGATTTAATCGCCACTGCGAGCAGATGTGTTTTGTGTCGTCTGCACGCTTTCGACAAGAGCGATTACGTCACAGCTGCCAGTCATTAGCATTGGGAAAAAAACAACGGTGGAGAGCATTGCACAATATCAGCCGTTCTAATGGCTCTAAAAGTTTTCTAAAGAACTATTAGGATTTGTTGTTCGCAAATCGTAGGGAAATATCCTCAGTTTACTGCAAATCAAGAACAGTTTGCTTAGATTTGTGCACTTTTCGCTGTGTGAAATTCACAGTAATCGAGATCAAGTGAAGCCTTTTTTTGCGAAAAATGTTCCAGAGTTTAATGTCGTAGAGAATTACGCAATTTGACTCTTCTGAATTCTGGAAACGAATCCCTACAGCATATTGATAGTTTCTTTCAATAAAATATGCAAATCCGAAATGAAATAATCGACATTAAAATTCTGTATGCGGCTATTTTTATAGCCGTTAGGACCGCCCATTAGTGAAAAAGCTACAAACGAAATCAGGTAGAAACAAGCCTCTCAACAAAACTTGAATCAGTTTGGATTGTATCGCCACTGCGAGCAGATGTGTTTTGTGTCGTCTGCACGCTTTCGACAAGAGCGATTACGTCACAGCTGCCAGTCATTAGCATTGGGGAAAAAAACAACGGTGGAGAGCATTGCACAATATCAGCCGTTCTGATGGCTCTAAAAGTTTTCTAAAGAACTATTAGGATTTGTTGTTTGCAAATCGTAGGGAAATATCCTCAGTTTACTGCAAATCAAGAATAGTTTGCTTAGATTTGTGCACTTTTCGCTGTGTGAAATTCACATTAATCGAGATCAAGTGAAGCTTTCTTTGTTTTTGCGAAAAATGTGAAAAAGGGGAATGCGTGCATAATTCATACAATTGATATTCGGAAGTGTTAAGGAACATGTCAGTTGTTTTCGTATTCACGACATCCAGTTATGTCTCTGACATTACCCACCCGCCTTTTTTTATTGAAATGAAGTACAACATACTTGATTCACTTTGAGTTATTCCTTCCATCTCAGATGGATTGGAATGTTCAGTCAATGTTATAATGAGTAACAAATTGAAGTAAGTATAAAATTATTCCCAATGTCATGTTTGAGTCCATTTGATGCAATTATTGCATTGAGACGGGGCGATCGATGGAATGATCTCGGAACACGATTTGCTATGTATACATTGACTCGCTATCTCTCTCACACATTCACATGTACACACAATTAAAATCTACAATACTTTACAGTTTTGAGAATGCACACCCATCGAAATTAAACCAAACTTGTTGATGGATTGAATAACAGCAACGGAATACTTAACATCACTCATACGCACCATTATAGTTCTACACTTCTTACACAAAGTACGGCAACTGTACAGAGGTAGGGTATTGCTGTGAGTGGTAATTCGATCCCGTCACCAGTTCGTCCACATCCATTCGAACAGGACCGAAATTGCCCGTTTGATAGAAGTTGTGATTCGCCGTAAAGCCTCCTGCATCCGGATAGGCGGACGTTGGTTCAGCTTGTTTCCCATCGACTACTTTTGCTTTTCTATGACAAAACAACATCCATAGTGGGAAGGAAAATCCCTGGGAATTCCCCCGCGACATTTGGTTACCGTAGTGGGCAGCATGGTGCGGTTGCTGAACTGGACTAGACAACCGCTGCTGTATTTGATAACCAGCTTGAGCGGACTGTGCCACGGCTGCTGTTTGCTGCATTTGTTGATTGTAGTAAGAATTGCTATATTGTTGTTGATGTTGTTGTTGTTGTTGTTGTTGTTGCTGATGATAACGCTGATAGTAGTAGTGATGACTGTTGTAATAAGGTGTCTGATTGTGGTGCTGAACGTAGACTGGACCATTGTAGACATGGTAGGTATGAAATTGTTGAATGAATTGTATACCCTCGTGTGTTTCTTGCTGATTGTGTTGTGCACGTTCGCCGATATAATTCGATGCTGGAGGGTTTTGTTGATTCATTTGATTCAGTTGCCGCATGTACTCCTGATAGGGTGACAGTATCATGGGTTGCCGCTCTGGCACGGATTTAAACAAACCGTAGCTTAGCAGTGGGTGGTAGAACTGTTTAGTCCAAGCCGCATTTACTGAAGATTTTGGTTGCTCGGATTGTTTGATTTGCTCCGGATTGGCACAGGTAAATTGTGGGAACCAGTACGGAGTAGTGTTACCGGAGACTGCTTCTGGAATTAGCGGAATGTGTTGCGGCTCCACTGATGGTTTTTCCAATTCTTGAGTCCAAGCAGAATATCGATTGATGTCATCCGGACTATCACCAACGTACAGACAACACCGTCTCCGATGTCGGTGATCACAGTGAGCGCAGTAGGCCGGACTTGGTGTTGAACAACGCCCTATTGGAATATTGTTGTTCTGACGCAATATTGTGCTCTCCATGCGCAAATCTTCCTCAACCTCCCTGATATCCGTCATCCGTGCATTTAAATCCGCAACGACATCCATGCTGACGGATATCGCATTGCTTTGGTCATGGTTACTGAATCTGTAGAGCGGTCGTGATCGATTTCCGCTTGACAGGAAACCCTGAATATTAGCGTTGTAGTAAGCTTCAACTGATCCGTAAGTACAAGGTTGGGCCATTTCGAACAGTACTACTTATTGCACTGAGAATTTTCACAAACTGACATTCACTTTGATTTAATGCAATTCAATTCAAGGTAAAAAAGAAAGACAAAACTGTGTTCTCCGTTCCAATGACATTGGTAAACTAATAGTCCGAATACGAACTTGAAACGTCAGTCTAATCCAGGTACAATGTTGGGGGATGCACATACCTGCTATTCTTACATAATAATACCTGGTAATTTCTCACTGATGAACGATAGCAACAGGCAGTCGAATTCGGGATTGATCAATTGCTTAAGGTAGGTTCGAGTGAGTAAATAAGTTGCATGAATTAATTTTGGAATCAACAAGTTAAATGCGAAATATTTCATCTCTGTGACTAACACTAATTAACTGGATTTATTGACTTTGACGATATCATATTTTCTAGAAATTTTGCATTCCTCGTATCATAATCCATTTAATTCTAGGTTTTGTTATTTTACATAGCGAAATATAGCTCGATCAGTTTATTCAATAATCTTGGAACAAATATCGCATTAAGAGATTATTCAAAACCGTAGGAAAACAGCTATTGTAAAAAACGGAAAAGTAGTTTTAGAATCTTAAAAATATGGCACTTTGACAATATACAATCAATTCAATATCGCAAATTATCCTATATAATCGTACTCAATTCCATCATTGCCGAAAAAGTTCTCGGTTTACCTGAGCTTTGGCACATATAATAAATACTTTTATTGCAGGTTTAGTTCAAGAAACAAATACACACGATAATTACCTGATTGTGTTCCATTGTTGCTGGACAAAAATTATCTTTTTTGCAATGCGAAGCAAAACGCTGCTCCAGAGACAACAGTATCAATAGACTTCAAATGTTTCATTCTGGTTGGTGCCCATCTAACAACGAAAGTAAAATTTCGAGTCAATCAGAAAACTTCGAAAGCAACAAACCGTAAAAACCTACACATTTTCGTTATTTCCTGTACCGCAGTTGCCGTGCTCGTTCCAGCCCCAAGCGTGGACACCTTCCTCTGCGATGGCAATTCCGTGCTGCGATCCCAGGCAAAAATCTCGTACATCACTTTCGACATTCAACAATGACGGTCCATTACGACTTGTATCCACTACCCCGCCCAGCTGGCCATAATTATTTCGACCCCACAGGTAAACCTGACCGTTGTTTGTCAAATAACCCGAGTGCGACCAGCCCGCTTGCAGTTTTATGATCTCCTGTTTGTGAGGGTTGACATCTACTCCTTTTAAGCACTGGCCAAATTTATCATCGCCTCTGCATACTATCGTTGTCCTTCCCACCAGAATAACTAAGTGATTCTCGCCACTTACAACATCGTCGATCTTTGCGGAGAATCTCAAAGCGTAAAAATCTATTCCACCAAAATCTATGCTCTGCAAGCCCTCATTTTGCAGCCATTTGGATTTTCCCAGCAATAACAAACTGCCATCCTCCGTTAATAAACAAGTATGTCTCAATCCGAAACATATTTTCTTCACTTTCTCGCCTGCTGGTAGGTCCAATTTGGTGGGTGTTGTGTAAAATTTTACACCTTTATCGGCAATTTGCAGCCACACGTTTGACCCCCACAGGTACAGTTCTCCCTGAGCGGTAATTCCTCCCGAGACATCCCAGCCACAGATGACTGATACAAAACTGTACTGCCCCGCAAGTGTGAATTGACTAACATCATCCGTATGGCCTAGGCCCAGTTGCCCACGATTGTTCCAACCGCTTGAGAATAATCGACCGTCAACGGTGCATATCAGTGTATGGCCACCACCGGCACCTATCGTCACAATTTGATCCGTACTGAATGGAAGAGATTCAACAAGTTGCGGACTTTCACACATTTCCGAAGAAAAGCCCAGTCCCAATTGGCCGTGAGAATTGGCACCCTACAAAGGAAATTGTCGAATTATAATTAAACAAAACAATATCCTCCCTTACCCAGCCATACATATTCGTATTATTCATATTTAGTGAATGTAAAAATATATTAAAAGTATTCCATGTATTGTAAAACTCGAACACAATTTTAGTAATAAAAATAGTTCGTTTTGTTTTGATATGAATAAATATGTACACGGCACCAAAAAATGACTAAATAATTTAAATGCATGCATGAAATTTTCAAAACGACGAATGTAAAATTAAGGCTGAACCAAGCAAAACGATGATAAAAACAAAATCGCGTAATTTTAAATTTTATTTAAAAATGAATAATATTTGACTATCTACCGAAAAGGAATCCCCCAAGGACGATACCGGAACACTTCTTACCTGTTTAGCAGACCTTATACCAGTATTGTCATTTTTAATGAACGAGCAACAATGATGAATTCTCCATACAAATTTTAAGTGTCATTACTCAGTAATCATTAAAAATGGTATTGATAATTCTCCTGTAAGGGCTCTTTATGGACGCCCGTATCAAAATGATGGTACAAGTTCAATGCCTGAAATTATCACCATCGTAGAAGTCGTGGCTTGTTATGAACCAATTATTATAGAACCTTCCATACCCACACAATTTCTATTTCTTTACGTTTCGCCTTAAGCTCATCAGTGCTTAAAACAGTACAAGTTGAACTGCCCTCTCCATCTAGCAATTCATTTTAAACCACTAAGCAAACGCAAAATGTACACTACGTATAAACCGTTCTAAAGATATTGCACTAAGATGCAATATCATTTCTGACGTCTCAGTTGTAAACGAGTGACGACCGACTATTGGTCGCCGCAGAATATGAACATTCTAGGTAATTTGAAGGAGAAAAACTTTTGTTTATCCCCAAATTTATGCTAGGCGCACAAAACCATTTTGCATGTTTACGATTCGTCTTCGACTCATAAGTTCATCAGCAGATTCGGTTTGTACAAAAAGCATATATTTAATTTCCATTTCTCCACGTTTCATCAGAAACTGTAAACTTTGTGTTCGCTTAATAGTTTAAATGGAACTACTAGCACAGACTAACAGACAGGACACTCAAATTAGATTCTTCAATCATTTTAACGGTCATTTCGAATATTCCTTTATTTGGGACAGTACTCACATGTGTCATGATGGCGCCACGTTACCCTATCAAAAACATCCTGTCTGTCATCTAGACAGTGTTTATATTTTTCATTTACCAACAGAGTTGCCATTCATACAGAATTACCTGTAATGTATTGATTTGTATACGTCCATGCGAATTTCATGCAGGATACAGATTTAATGTATATTGCCAAAACTATATACATAATTGTGCTACTTCTCATCATCCAACGCAATACAAAATCGAACCCGTTTTGTTACAATATTTACTTGCTTCTGGTCTGCCGCCACTTAATTTCGGGTGAAAATTACCAACACAATAAAAAATAATCTAGATGAGCAACGTTGAGAAAAATAAATGGTTACCTTCCAACATCGCTAAAAAGTTAAATATATTATCAACGTAATCCAATAATTTATTGTGATGATTCATTTTCAAATATTATGATGAAATCAGGCATCCCTGCAAGCAGCTGATCGGTGTTGACAAACGAGGGGAAACCAACTAGTAAAAAAACTTTCACATAACACAAGGGGTGTACCGATAGTAAATAGTTCGCGCAGTACAATATAGGTGGAACTAGTGCATCACGAAAAATTATTTGTACAAGAATTTACTCATACTGTCATGTCTGTTAGTCTGTGCTACTAGTCGAAGACAGTTCAATTTGAGCTGCTTTAAGCACTGGTGTATCGAAAGCAAAAGGCGAAGAAATTGAAACTAAATAAGTGGTTTTTGTACAAACCAAAAAAGCTCAAATATACTCAAAAGATATTTATAACCAAAAATTAAACTTTCATTCCAAATCATTCATTCAAAGAGCGATGTCTTCTTATCAGCTATAGTAGGATAAGACGATTCAACAAAACCAGAGAAGCCAACGTTCTGATTACGCTGGAGAACAATAGAATCTGCCAAGCGGAAAACTGCAAAGACGTCATATTAACAAGATATCCAGCTCTCACGTTTTCCGAACAAAAAATCGGCAACATCCTTTTTTGCGAACTTATCGCCCTCAGGCGAGTCCGCATCGAATCGCGTTCCGAAGTAGGGGAGAGAAATGTCAAAATCGTGCGCGCCAAAATAGCAGCACTGCACACCTATACATTTGACATGAACTGTTGTTGTTGAACTGAAGATTGATATCGTACCAAGCTGATAGGGTCTGAAAATAGGTAGGTTTTAGCTGTCTACCGGAATTCTTACTAAGCGGGGAAAGGATTTAAAAAATAAGCCAGCTGTTTTTCAAAGACAGGTTTTTGTCGTGAATACGACTTACTTTACTATGGGGTGCATTTTTAAAATTAGCCATATGGAAGAATGGGCAGAACTTAATCGTGAATATCTCGACTTGTAATAACGGCAGCAACATAATTCTTTCACCATTTCATCGAAAATATGATCAGGAATTTAGAAAAATATCTTGAACATTGTGAGATAACCACAAACAACTCAAAAATTAAGTTTTCAAAAACTTTGAAAACAACGCGAAAACTCTTTACATTTGCTTGTTTTTTTCGCGCAAGGACGACGATTTTGAGGTAGTCAGGCACATATCTTCATCTGAATGCGTAAAAAAGGGGAACCTTGGTCGAAAATCGTTCATTTCTTCTTGTGCGTTGGATGGAATTAGACGTAGTGGGAATGTTTTAATCAACCAGCAGCGACGAAGAGTACACCTTCTGTGTGGTTAAAACCTCAAACGCTTAGGTCGCAACTCTCAGTGTCATGTCAGAGTGACGTCATCAACCAAAAGCGACGGAGAGTGCACCTTCCAACTGAATTCTGAGTCTGTTCTAAGTTCTGAATTTAGTTCTTGCGCTCAGGTCCAGTTCCAAATTCCAGAGTTCTTCAAATCGGTTCTTTTTAGAACCATAATAATACTCCCAAAGAACTATACGAAATTTTACTTCACTGTACTCTATACGGCCCATTTTTCAACCAGTTGCAATTTGTAGAATTTCCTGCTGATTTACTATTTAAAATGCATAGCACCGTCTCAGAAGCCATTCATTTCGAATTTGGCTGTCGTTGTCATCGTGTTGATTATGGTGCGATCGAGGAATCTCCAAGCGAAATACAAACCTTGTTACCGCAAGCGGAAGAAGCAAGAGACTCCAACAGAACACATATCAGTACCGGCTGTCAATGGTATCCATCGGACTTCACGAGCGCCTTCATAAATGGTTCTTATCAGAACCATCAATATTTTATCATAAAGAACTATACTGGTTTTTTCGTAATATTTGTGTGTCAGAATGTTTAATGTCAGAATGTTTAGGTGTATCGTTTCAAATTCTAGTAGTGTAAAAGGGCAAAACTTGCACAATTCACACAATCGATCAACTAATTGATATTCGGAAGTATAAAGTAAGAGTGTCAATTTTATTCGTATTCACGACATCCAGTTATGTCTCTGACATTACATACCTGTACTTTTTTTAGATGGTTTCCGAACTTTTTACTACTGGAAATTGTAAATGAGACGATAAAATTACCAGCGGATTTGTCTCAATCGCAGAAACCAGCCAGTTTCACGAAAAATGGGAGTAACCGACGACACGACCAGACACTCCATAGAAAAATCGGAATAAAAAGTGATCTTTAACGATTTACCATCAGTTACCACAATTTTAGTGACCCCTTGTTATCGATAAAAATAATTTTCGTGGGCAACACTGTTTTAGTTTCTACGTACTAGTTTCCAAGGAACCCCTGCATAAATAAACAAACAGTTTCCAAAAAATACGGAAAACAGACAAACATAATGAAAGTAGTGCATCAAAATCTAAAAGCAAACGTGAATTCAAGACTTCTTAGTTCAATAAATCCTAGATCTCAAGCATTATAGACGTGGCAACGTGAAAAACAACAAGAAAAGCACACAAATGATTTATATTACAAATATGGCTAATTCTTCGTTTTGAAGTAATGTTGACCCATAAGTTCTAAAATAGGCAAGTATTTTATATAATTCTCTAAGTAGCATTATTAAACATATTTTTTGAAACAGTTCTCTTTCGAGTATTTAGAAAAAAACGAATTTTCTGAAGTTACCTTCACTCCTAATGAAGAAAATCGCAAGATAAGCGCAGAGAGGGCAGATAAACGTAAGGGATCAAGGATTCGCATTAGAGATCGTTGTAAGTAATATTTCAATTCAAATGTCGTCAATAATTTCACCAATGTGATTAATCACTACAGGAAAATGAAAGCTGAAGAGAAAGTGAGGAGACCGGATGCAGATTGTACAACTACATAACTTCTGGCACAAGGAAACAGGTTTAAGATAGCGGAAAAAGGAATGTTAGTGAAATATTGTGCTAATATATTTCATAAGTTTTGTTTTTGTAGAATGTAAAGAATGTAGAATATTTATAAGAATAATTAGGATTCGCCAGCTATTAGTACGCTAAGTTGGAAATGTTTTTTTAGTTGTTTTTTGAATAAGATTTTCCGAATGCATTCACGAGAATGTACGATGTGTAACATGTTCTTCAAATAAATACTATATTTTTAATGTTCTACTCATATACTGTTATGATTTGATTTATAGTTTTCGTGCACAAGTTAAAAACAAAACTTCGCTTGCATATTAAGATTGAAGACCAAATTATAAAGCTACAAAATAATAAAATTAAAACAGGTATAAACAAAAGAGATAAATATAATGATAAAATTGAAACAGTAAATAATTTTGCGGATAATATCAATGTTTAAGTTCATTTTTTCGTTTTATTTTTATCGTATATACTCAGCTTATGCACAAGCATTCAAACAATCGATCTTTCAACCGGAGTTCGATATCTCCGACATTGGGACCGAATTACACGAGTTTCATCATTTAAAACATTTAGAATGGAATTGATTCATCTGTGTATCTTACATTTCGCCTTGATTTGTTTTGTTGACATTTTTCAATTGTACCAAGTAACCAAGGTGATGGTAACTATTATTTCAAAAATAACAGTTTATCGGTCCAAGTTGCCAGTTTCAGAAAAAAATGAAGTGATCTTGTTTTGACATTACGAGTTACTGAGGGGTACTTAAATTTACGATACATTTTTGATAGGTGAGTGGCAGGTCGTGTCGTCGGAGTAACTTTTTAATTCACGCAGGGAGTAAAGAATTCAATTAGAAAACAAATCGAATAAAGACGAAATTCTTTTTGTGTTTATTTATTCAGTGAATATAGAGTAAAAGTGGAAAAAACGGAATACCTTTTAAAGATAAACCAACAGTTCATCGATTTATCAAAAATTGATCATAGAATATACCATAATTTCTAAATAGAAATTGAAACCAAAGTCTGAACATTTATGCTGTCAATGTTACATTCGCCCTTCTTAGAAAAATAGCTGAAATGAAATTAATTATTATTTTATTTTCTGTTATTTTTGATAGCGTGTAAAATATGTTTTCCGTAGATGGATTCTCAGTGCACAAGTTTGTCAATAATTATTGTTTATGTTTAAAACGCCGACAGCTTACTGTATTTTAATGTGCGTTCCGGAATTCTAATCAACAATACTGGAAATGGATGAAACATTTTCTGTTAATTTGAAGGAAGTAAAACAGGATCTTATACTAGGCATAATTGAATGCAACAAACGCGGATTGATACAAAGTGCAAAATGGCTCTCTGAATTGAACCATGGACTAACAGACCTGCAGGTTAATTTGTGTGGTAAGTCGTTTGAGAATTTACATCTCGGTATCGCAGAAGATGAGTACGATGATTATGTGTTGGCCAAAAGTTATTTCGATGTACGCGAGTACGATCGATCTGCGTACTTTACGCGGAACTGTAGGTCATCAGTTCCCAAATTTCTTCACATGTACGCAACCTATATGTCCAAGGAAAAGAAGCGGTTGGATAATATGAGCGATAATTCGATAGTAAATTCTAACAGTCATGTGAAAGATTTCTCCGAATTGTTGGCGTCATTGCGTGCAGATCACGGACAGCGAAGACTTGATGGTTATTGTCTGTACCTTTACGGAGTCATTCTAAAGAAGTTGGATTTGAATCAAATGGCTGTGCAAATCTTTGTGGAAGCTATTAATGCGACACCGACAATGTGGGGCTCTTGGCTGGAACTAGCTCCCCTTATTACGGATAAAAATATGCTCCAAAATCTTAAACTGCCGAATCATTGGATGAAGCAAATATTCATAGGTTACACGAATATTGAGCTATTCTTGAATGACGAAGGTATTAAAATATTTGAAAATCTTCAAATCGCCGGTTTCGGAAAATGTATATTTATACCGACCCAGCTGGCGATAGCGTTTTCCAACAAACGCGATGTGGACAAGTCTATTGAAATATTCCAACATTTGCACGAAGTAGATCCATACCGATTGGACAATCTGGATTCGTACTCTAATTTGTTGTTCGTGAAAGACATGAAGACTGAAATGGCACATCTAGCCCATAAGGCAGTAGACATTAATAAGTACAGTCCGGAAACTTGTTGTGTGGTCGGAAACTATTACAGCATTCGAGCCGATCACCACAAGGCGGTAGTGTATTTTCAGCGGGCACTGAAATTGAATCCCAGATACCTTTCTGCGTGGACGCTGATGGGTCACGAATTTATGGAAATGAAAAACACCAACGCTGCCATTCAAAGTTATCGACAGGCAGTTGGTAGGGTTTATTGAATGTAAAACAAAGAATGTTGTTTGGAATAATGTTTTTTTTTGTCTTGCAGAAGTCAACCGCAGAGATTTCCGAGCTTGGTACGGTCTTGGTCAGGCATATGAAATCCTCAAGATGCCATTTTATAGTTTGCATTATTATAAAGCAGCCCAACAGCTTCGCCCCTACGACAGTCGCATGCTGGTAGCATTAGGTGAAACGTACGAAAAGTTGGATAAACCTTCCAACGCATTGAAATGTTATCAGAAAGCTTACAACGTTGGCGATATTGAAGGTGTCGCACTGTATAATTTAGCCCGGCTTTACGAAAAGCAGGATGAAATCGATAAGGCCGTCCCCGCGTTGCTGAGATTCTGTTCGGATGAGAAAGCCGTAGCCGACAAAAGTTCTCTTTGTCATGCCTACATGACGTTAGGCAATTTCTACGAAAAGAAAGAACAATTCGATAAAGCCTCACATTTCGCGTATAAATGCTTAGAACACGAAGAGACGAAGAAAGAAGCGGAAGCATTGCTCAAAACTATTGCCAACAAAAGGTCTCTGAAAGCAGTTACAGCAGCTGTAGTTAAGGAAGACGAAACAGATCCAACCAGCGAGGGTAAAGGGAAACCTTCCGATATGGACTTGGAGGAAATCGAGATGGACGAAAGTAGCGTGAGCCGAATGGTCGATTTGGTTATGGCCCAGGACGACATGTTAGTTGAAAACGAAGAACCAGAGTTTCAGCTGGAACAAGCGGCGGAACTTGAAAATTCTTCACTGTCCATCATCATGGAGGACGGTCCGAATGAATAGAATAGCATTCCGTTTGGTGTTTATAAAAATTAAATCCGCTCTTTAAACATGGTATACAATTCTTATATCCGAATATCAAGCATTTGCGTTTTTCCCGTTATGATGGAATTCGATTTCTGCTTTGTACTTTAGTGGGTTTCATGCTTCTGGGAAGCTCGATTGAAACGACTCTGTCAGTCTTTTTTGTGACTCACGCTAGGCAAACCTATATAATTTTATTACTTGGAGATTCTTCAAATAAGGACAAATACATATTTCCTATTGGCCACATTTAAAAACTTTCGAAAAGATCATAAAAAAACCCTATACGATTCCGAAGTAGCAGAATGTGACAATGTCAAACATAAATAACAGAACTTTAGAAGTACAAGTTTAGAAAAGCTTCAGAGAACAACTGAATCAAGTTTGTTTGGGTACCATAGCAACGCAAAAACCAAAACTGAACCTGAAAAGAGAACAATTCAATCACGACAGAACAGTATCGTATACCACGGATACGGAAAATCTTGTGAATAAGTATTTCCGAGAAAAATATTTATCAAACATGTTACGAGGAGCCAATACCGGCACCATACTATGCGAAGAACAGTCCAAATTCGTCCTCGAACGGATCAGCACCGTTGAAAAGCATTTCAGTGAACTGTGCGAAGCGTTTGCCGAGTTCACGCGGAAGGTGGCCCGTTTGCGTGACAAATCCGACGAGTTGGCTCACACGACGCAGGATTTCTCTAGTGTGGAAAAGTACAACAAATCACTGTCGAGTGGTCTATCGAGCCTGTCCAAGGCGATCACGTTGCTCGGCGATTTTCAAGACTTGCAGGTAAAGAGACTGGAGAATCGGATTGTTTCGGAACTGTCTCAGTACGAAGTTGTGTGCAAACACTGCAAAGACAGTGTGAAGGATGCAATTATAAGCAGGGATAAAGAATTAGCTAAGCGGAAACAGCTGGACCAGGCCAGGACAAGAATTGCTCGAGGTAATAGAACTTCCAAGGACTCGGAGTTGATCAAATCCAACATGGAAGTCTCCAAAAGTTTGAAAGAAATAGAAGAAATCGTTGGAAAATTCGAAAAGCAGAAATTAACAGATTTGAAGAATCTGTTGATGGAATTTGTAATGATAGAGTTGAAATTTCACACCAACGCCGTTGAAGTACTGTCCGCTACGTATCAGGACATTTCTGACATTGACGAGCAAAAGGACTATCAGGTAATATAATTTATAAAACAGTTAAGTTAATCGAACAAATACTCGGGGTAAAAATTTTAACATAAACATCCGAGATTACTAATGGGTTATTTTTGTTCATGCTTCACAAAAGGGATTTTACAAAGAAATCAAACGCCAAAACAGGGTAATACAGCTAGAAACCAATACACAGAAACTACAAATATTCTTACGAAAAATCCGCTTTAATTTCCTATCACAGCAATTCAAAAAATACCTGCAACAGGACGAGCTCTCTGATCGATACTTTCTGCAACGGATCAAATCGCAATCGATGGGCGCCCTTAGTTCGATGTTTGCAGCCAGTTCTACCGGCAATCGGAAAAACAAAAGCTTGAGTTCAACGTCTTTGAACTCATCTCAGGAGCAGGAAACGAGCCCAGTTACTACTGTCACTCATCAAGATTCGTCTCGGATGGTTACTGCAAAACGGAAGGGCAGTGTAGCAGCAACTGGTCCGAATTCCGTCGAATCAATGGTGATTACTTTAAAATATTTACATCAACGTTCAAAACAGTTTCAGGTTTTCATCAATGCTTTTAGGATTCAACGAAACTTTCCAATGATTCCAAATCAACAACAGAGAACAGTGATACGGATGACGATTCGGATACTGCTACCGATTCTGACGAACAAGCGGCGAAACTGTCTCACCAAAACCTCAAAGAGGTTGGCAAGGTTGATCCAAAATTTACTATTATTAGACTCAAAGATTACAACTAAGAAGGTGGATTAGTTTAGTATTAAAAAAACATCTGAATTTTCACAGAATCTAGAAGAACCCTTCAATGTAATGCACAAAAGCCAAAGTCCCACTACGAAGTATTTTATTAAGTCTATCAACGGAATTGTTCGAAACTTGAAGTTATAAGTCTCAAGAAAAGTGGTGCCGCATGATTGTTTTGTTCGATTTATTTTGTTTTTAGCATTAATTCACATCTATATGTGCGATGCATGGGTATGATTGTTGTAATAAAACAAAATCTGTTAAATCGATAATTTCACATTCATATTCCCTACGTCTAGCCATACTAAACCAAAGCTTTCGTTAAGTGCATATGAAACGCTTCATGTTCGAACTTTTTCGCTTGATTCGTTGAAATAAAATTATGTAGGTGCTTTTGAAAAATTATTCGATTGTTTTCATTTTGTATATCCCTAGATGCAATGAGCTGCTTAGAAAGCCTATGTTTCTTGTTTTATTTTTCGGCGGCTTCTACACCTGCTTGCTGCATGAGATCGGTGATACTTTTCTCCAAGTCGTCTATCCTTGTACCCATATCATCGATACGAGAAATTATCTGGTCGGACATAGTCTGGAACTTGTCCTGCACATTTTGTAGCAAGTTTTGAACCTGAAATGCATGATTATTCGGTTATACAGACAGAAAATATGTCAATTATGAGACGTGCGAAAAGAATCACACTGTTGAATGATAGAATACTCACGTAAATTGTCAACTCTTGCATATTTTTGGGATCAACATTGCTTCCCAGAGAATAGTTTAGATCGGCATCGCTGTCGATTTCCGACTTCAGCTCTGCCATATCGAAGGACTTTTGGCGTTCAATTTTGCCGACTTTTGTGTTCCACGAAACAAGTAAAAAAAATTATCAGTTGTACTGATAAATGCCGCGATAAACAGAACTTGACTATACAAGATACTGTTGCATAGAGCTTTAACTTTCAACTGTTTTTCGATTTAATAAAAGGCGTGTCTTTAGTATCCTTAGAGTCCCTTTGTTTCTTAGGAGATATACGCGATTGTTTGATGAAATATGTAAAACTTGAGATGTGGGTGGAAAAGTCAAAATAATAGACTTGTTCCAGTATTATTGAGCACTGGTATTGCTGAATGCTTCCTTTTCTGACCTTCGTATATACGGATGAAAAGATAAGGTAGTATTTCTGATCTGCTTCTTCCCTAAGACAAGACCTGACAACTGGCTTCTTATTCTTCCTTCCGAATCATCCTTCTCGTCATTTTCGCCCTGTGGAATAAATACCAACGTATCGGCTACAGTGTAGCCATATTTACAGATTTTTTTAATAACTATGCTAGGAAAAAAATATCACATTTAAATTTTTAGACTTTAGGTTTTTGATTTGAAATAAACATAAAACATGTTTTGGTGAATGCATTTCTTTATTATATATTAATGCTTAAAAACAATTAATTGATCTTTGATGACAAAACACGAAATATCTCATGTTGAACGAAAAATCGAATCCATTGTTGACATATTACCGGATCTTTTGGAAACCGGAAAAAGTCAGATTTGGATAGAAATGCTTAATGCGACCACAGTGTGGAACACAACAGTTCATTCTTCTCGCAAAACTAAACACACTTTTGAGTTTACACTAATTTAACAAATCTTTTTTGGTTACACTTTAATTCACTAAAAAGAAAAACGGCTTGATGCCTATTTTAATTACACAGTCCTGCCACTATAATCATTTATTACCAATGAGATTGAAAAAAAGTGAAAAATTCTCCTAAAATTTTCATTTTCATTGGTGAGCTAAAATTATACATTTTAATAAATTTGTTTTCTGATTTTCTTTATACTTGGCATCATTGCTCGCGTACCCTGCAAAAGTTTTTTCTTTTCACAATGTGCAGGTGGCAACATCAAAATCAGCCAATCAGAAACTGGTCCATTTTGGAACAAAAGCAGCCCCCCCAGATGTCA
This sequence comes from Malaya genurostris, assembly GCF_030247185.1. Classification (NCBI taxonomy): domain Eukaryota; kingdom Metazoa; phylum Arthropoda; class Insecta; order Diptera; family Culicidae; genus Malaya; species Malaya genurostris. The sequence goes on from NC_080571.1 coordinate 269,885,629, forward strand.
GGTCTTGTCTTAGCTTCTTCCTTCAACCTTTGTTACATTGTGCCTAAGACAAGACCTGACAACTGGCTTCTTATTCTTCCTTCCGAATCATCCTTCTCGTCATTTTCGCCCTGTGGAATAAATACCAACGTATCGGCTACAGTGTAGCCATATTTACAGATTTTTTTAATAACTATGCTAGGAAAAAAATATCACATTTAAATTTTTAGACTTTAGGTTTTTGATTTGAAATAAACATAAAACATGTTTTGGTGAATGCATTTCTTTATTATATATTAATGCTTAAAAACAATTAATTGATCTTTGATGACAAAACACGAAATATCTCATGTTGAACGAAAAATCGAATCCATTGTTGACATATTACCGGATCTTTTGGAAACCGGAAAAAGTCAGATTTGGATAGAAATGCTTAATGCGACCACAGTGTGGAACACAACAGTTCATTCTTCTCGCAAAACTAAACACACTTTTGAGTTTACACTAATTTAACAAATCTTTTTTGGTTACACTTTAATTCACTAAAAAGAAAAACGGCTTGATGCCTATTTTAATTACACAGTCCTGCCACTATAATCATTTATTACCAATGAGATTGAAAAAAAGTGAAAAATTCTCCTAAAATTTTCATTTTCATTGGTGAGCTAAAATTATACATTTTAATAAATTTGTTTTCTGATTTTCTTTATACTTGGCATCATTGCTCGCGTACCCTGCAAAAGTTTTTTCTTTTCACAATGTGCAGGTGGCAACATCAAAATCAGCCAATCAGAAACTGGTCCATTTTGGAACAAAAGCAGCCCCCCCAGATGTCAGGTCTTGTCTTAGCATTGTGCTGGAACAAAGAGAAATGTCACACCTTCGGAAGGAAGTGGATTCTGCTGTGCGTACAATGCGATGGTAGATGTAGGGTGCCTTCAATTTCAATTCTGAAAGAGATCGAAATCAAATCAACGGAGTTGACGAAAAATTTTCGTTTAGAAATCATGAATTAACTATTTGTTTTATTCTTTTTCTCCGTTTTTGCACGTTTAGTGTTGACTTTAAGCAAAGACATCATATTAACAAGATATCCAGCTCTCACATTTCCCGAACAAATCATTGGCAACATCCTTTTTTGCGAGCATGTCGCCCTCAGGTGAGTCCGCATCGAATCTCATACATATAAGTAGGGGAGAAAAATGTCAAATTCGTGCGCGCCAAAGTAGCAGGACTGCGCACCCATACAATTGACATGATATGTTGAATGTGATGCCGTGCGATGGCGTTGCTGAACTGAAGATTGATTTCGCTCCAAGCTGACAGGGTCTGCTTTAAGTTAAGTTAGAAATAAAAATTTTATAACAATATATAAATAAAAGTTTAAGTTTTTCGGATATTTAAAGCTTCTTCCTAGAATTCCTGCATAAATTTGCAAGAAACCAAAAAATTAGCGAACGATAGTCAGCGTCATTCATTCCTCTCGCTGGGGTGTAATAAAATGGCGTAAGTCGCCTGACTTTTACACTAAAACATTCATAACGTGAGCAAAAATGCGATGACATTTATAGGATCACTGTTAATCGGGTTGATCGAGCACAAAAAAATTACGGAGTTGTATTCAAGACACGACTGAGAACAATGACATTAAAGATTATACAATTCTTTGGTTCACACCTAGGACTAGGACTAGGAAAACTGACTTCTTTTTCCAGAAAAATATATTTCTTCTTATTCTTAGCTCTGAACTCATTTTTATCAGATGTATGTTTTAAGTAATCTAATCTAATTAATCTAATAAATTTTTCAAAAATACTTTTTTTGGCAATTAATTTTCGCCGTTTTGTTAACTGAAGCATCCAACATACACAATTTGAAAAAATACTAACACTGAGTCAGACCAGCAAATTATTCAATATAAAACTACATTATTACCGAAGATACTGAAAGCACTTTCAATTCCACCTTGCAGTTATATTATTTTAATAACTAGTACCACAGACTAACAGACAGGACACTCAAATTAGATTCTTTAACCATATAAACGGTCATTTCGAATATTCCTTTAGTTGGGACAGTACTCGCATATGTCATGATGGCGCCACGTTACCCTATCAAAAACATCATGTCTGTCATCTAGACTGTGTTTATTTTTTTCATTTACCAACCGAGCTACCATTCATGCAAAATCACCTGTGATGAATTGATTTGTATACCTCCAAACGAATTTCATGCAGGATACAGATTTAATACATATTGCCAAAACTATATACAGAATTGTGCCTACTTCTCATCCTCCAACGCAATACAAAATCGAACCCGTTTTGTTACAATATTTACTTGGTTCTGGTCTGCCGCCACTTATTTCGGGTGAAAAATCAAAAATAGTCTAGATGAACAACGTTGAGAAAAATAAATGTTTACCTTCCAACATCGCCAAAAAAATTTAAATATATTATCAACGTAATCCAATAATTTATTGTGACGATTTATTATCAAATATTTTGATGAAATCAGGCATCCCTGCAAGCAGCTGATCGGTGTTGACAAACCACTACTAGGGGAAACCAACTAGTAAAAAAGCTTTTACGTAACACAAGGGGTGTACCGATAGTAAATAGTTCGCGCAGTGCAATGTAGGTGGAACTAGTGCATCACGAAAAATAATTTTTATAAGAATTTACTCATACTGTCATGTCTGTTAGTCTGTGCTAGTACTCCCCGCATTTTTTCTCAATTTTTACGAGCTGCAATTGATAAACATTTTTCGTTTTTTTTTGTGGATATATAAGGTTATAAAATCGTAACCACAGTTCGAATTTGCTTCACTCGCTTTCGTAAAAAATCTCCTTATCCGAGAATCACAATCGCAAATTAAAAATATGTGTTATTTTTTGAATTCCGAAAATCCATTCAAATTCAGTATTTTATCGAAAAAAAAAATAACAGAAACAACACTTAGTTTTAACGACATTGAACTGAAAATCGATTCAGTTTCGAACCTGATTCTTGTATCGAATTTACTCACATCCCCGTTGATAAGTGCGAACCCAACTAAGTCTCATGAAATTTGTTTGTTTGATGAAACGTGGGTCAGTTTCAGTTTTCTCAAGCAAAGACGACATAAGCGTGCATGTTTGATTATTATTTCGAGTCACACATAAACCAAATATGTATCGCAAATAAATTATATGTATTTATGAATGTGTTAATTTAAAAGTTACTCGACTTACACCATTTCATTACAATCCAGCCCGCTTGTAAGGAATTCTGGCAACCGTCAGAAGGCTAGCTGCATTCCGGCTACTGTCAAAATTGTCCAGGCGAAAGCGTTATTATCTCGCCGTACGTGTCTTGTTTATTTCCCTCATCTTTCTTTTTTCCTTTTTTATATTCGACTTCATTTGGTATTCGTCAATCCCGCATGTACGTACAAGAAACGAATCTTGAGACGAGGTAAATGAGATTGAAATATGGGTATGTTTGGTAGTGAGAAAGCAATGCTATTGGCAATAACATTTTCCACGATTAGTATATATGAAGGGCAACATCTTATTGCCTTTCATATGTATCTTTTATTGAAAAAATAAAACCAAGACGCTTAAAATGTAGAACCGATTCAAAACGGTTCTGCCAACCTTGTATGGCAGAATCCGACAGAAAAGAACCGTTAATTACCGCTAGGCGAAATTCTCTGTCGGAAACGGTTGTTGCATTGTTGCCAGACTTTTGCCGGAATTCTGCCAGATATAGCCAGCCATCTAGGGGGGAAATCTGCCCGCCGCGTACAAGTGGGAGCTAGAGGAATGGATTATGCTAACTAACCCACTTAGAAAAAAACGTTCAACGGTGGTCCTTCATTGGTCCAATACGTTGGATCATTGGTCCAATGAAAATCCTATCAATCGTTCAACGGGAGGCCAACACGGGACCTTCGTTTGCCGATTTTGAAACAGACCGTTGAACCGAATTCCATTTTTTTCGTTCAACAAACCCGGCATACAGAGGTCCATTGTTGAGCCATTTTTAACATGAGCAGTTGGAGCCCCGTTGGACTAGTTTTACTGCAGAATTTCTGAAGTTTTTTCCACTTATTTGTTTAAACTAACAATACATACCTGCACAATACTTCTACTTCACGTAGAATAACAACAAATTTTCGTTCCATGTAAAGGTAAAACTTATTTTTTACACTATTTTTGCAAGACAAAAAACAACAACAAACCGTTCCAGCAAATTAAACGAATATTTCGTGCAATATGTCGTTCAACAAGCACTCAAAAACCAACAAAATTGAACGGCCTGCTGAGAAGGTTTTGATTTCATGCTGAAATCCACATGGAATTTAGTGTGAACATTTTTCGCCCATTCGGATTTGATTCGGATTTCCGTCCGAACTGATAATGTGGGTATCATCGCTGTTATTCCAAAATATTATACTCCTAAATTCAATTGTTTCGTAATCAGATATACATTCAACTGTAAATTTTTACTTATTTTGAAAAAAAAATTCTGGTTGAATTTATGATTTCTTTAAGCGTTTTAAAAGCAAAGTTGGACGTTTTAATTGGCACAATAATTATTTTTGTGTATACGAATGTAACATTTCGGCTTAACCGAGCGATGTAGTTGAAACCACTGCATCTCTAAATTTTTCAATTTCTATGCGCGCAACGTATCATAGTGACTTTTTCACGATTTTTAGCTATAAAAGTAATTTTTATTATGTCGTTTGTAATTTGATTGTTTGCATTGGACAGTATGATAGGTCGTATTTTAATGGTTGACTTGACACATGAGTCGTCTTCCTTCTGTTTGTTAAGTCGTTTTGGAAAAGTCGCAGTGTACAGATTACACAGAAAGATTTGTTAGAGAATCTATAGTGAATTGAGAAACGGTATTCGGGTAATGCGTGTATTAGAACAATACTAACAAAATGCAATAAAAACTCGGTTTGTTAACTTCTGTTTCTAAGGTCGTAATGAACATTTTATACAGATTTGGAATAATCGTGTAAGTTTTACTTTATTTTTACAGTGCATCAGGGCTGTCAAACTGTGTGCTTTTTTAAATGTTTGTTTTGCTACGTAGATTCGTATCGATTCCTTGTGAAAATCGGTGTACGGAATTTTATCCAAACAGTGCAGGTTTTAAAATTAGAGCGTAAATCACGCATTAAGCGGTATGTGTGCAACTAGGAACCTAGAGTTTGACTATAAATAGCGCAATATATTTTTTTCGTCATAACTGGGAGAGCTTTTTTGAAATACGCCCTGGACGAGCCACTTTGTGATAAATCCAGAAGGATTGGTATCAGGAGCGGCAGTTTTGTTTCAAAAGGCTGACTAATTGTTGAAAAAATGCTCGGACAAAATGAAGATCCCTCTTCCATAGGTGACTGGTATCGAGAAAAACGGCTCGGCAGCGGTGGATTTGGAGTCGTCACTCTATGGAAAAATCAGCAAACGAAGGAGATGGTTGGTAAGTGATTAAACTGGTGTTCTGTTGTAGCAGTTTAATTAACCAAGAACTTGGTTTTTCGATAGCGATAAAAAAGTTTCACATTCTTCAAGATAAGAGTGAGATGACCGACAAACATTGCGAACGCTGGCGGAACGAGGTATTACTGATGACGAATAAAGTACGGAATGAAAATATTGTTCGCACAGTGCAGGTCCAACCGGAGAGCTTTCTTGTCGAATTGATTAGTAATTCAGTCAGTAAACTGCCCATTCTTTGTATGGAATACTGCGAGGGTGGTGATTTAAGAAAGGTCTTGAATCGAGCATCCAATTGCAGTGGATTGAGTGAGCTAGAAGTGAGAGATATTCTGCGATCGCTACGAAATGCTATCTCGTGTTTGCACAGCCTTAAGATAACGCATCGTGATATCAAACCAGAGAACATTGTATTGAAGCGGGAGGGCGATAGAGTTGTATATAAACTAACCGATTTGGGGTATGCCAAAGCATTGGACAAGCAAAGTTTGAATGCAAGTTTAGTAGGAACGGTCGAATACATAGCACCAGATTTGATTTATTGTGATCGGTACAACTGTTCTGTCGATTACTGGTCAATGGGCATAATCGGGTTTGAAATTATCTGCGGGATTCGTCCATTTATTCCGCACACCTCGGTTGCAAAGTGGATGATGCATGTGCAGCAGAAAAGCTCCATGCACATTGCTATCACCGAAGACAATCGCGACAATTATGTTTACCACAGTGATGTTTTTCTCGAGAATCATATTTCACCGGATCTGAAGAAACATCTGGAAATGTGGCTCCGGTTGGCTTTGGAATGGAATCCGAAGCAACGTGGTTATGTTTTCCAAGTCGTTGCTAAAGAGGAGGCTGAGCAACAGCTTAAATCGGTAACATTTGCCGATAGCCCAGCTGATCGGAAACAGCCAGTTCAAGTATTGAAAGTCTTCTCTATGCTGGATGAGATTTTGCAAAAGAAATTTCTTACAATGTTCTGTTTGTACAACTGCCGTTTCCTAAGTCTGGAAATTAACGAGTCGAGCGATTTGAACATGATTAAAAGTCATATTGAAGCTGAAACGGGCATTTCAGCTGACGCAATAGAATTTGTGCTTCCTCTTGAGCAAAAGTTGCAGCGTGTCACGGAAAGCACAACACCAATCGATCTCTATATCACCGGTTTCTTTGAGAAACCAATGCTCTATGTAGTCAACAAGCAAAGTGCCATTATTCAACCGGATCTGAAACCGGAAATACCAAAAAGTGTATCGGATGTGTTCCAGAACATTAGGGTGAAGTTGAAACCGCACATGCTGCGGCAGTTTACTGGCAATGCGCACTATTTTGTCGCAAATCAACAGCGACTGTATGTTTTAACGTTGGAAGGTATTAAAAATTATGCCTTGGCATTGAACGAAGACATTGTTCAATGTAAGGACGAGGTCGGTCAGCTGAATAAGATTACGTATGGAATAAGTGGAGGCTTGGAGTACCACAAGTTGACGTTGAGTCATACTAAGGAAAGGGCAACAAGAAAGAAGGTATGCTAATTGCAGTTTAGCTCATTGAGAACCGAATTGATTTGTTTTAAATTATTGCAGCTATCGAATAGTGTTCTAGAGGAAACTTTCAACTTATGGGAAGAACGTTGCTCCCGAATGGAACAGAGCATCTTGAAGTTGATTGAGGTGACCGACAAAATTACTAAACGCTATGACTCGGTACTGAAGCGTAGCCGTGATTCTGTTGGTCACCATCTACTGAAAGATTACGAGCAACTGGATCACTTCAACCTGAAAGGGCTCGACGGTCGATACGAAATTGTCCGAGCGCAGATATTGGAAAAGAATACGCATGAAAAATCGCACATCGATATGCTGCAGGCGGTCTACGAGTGTTTGAAGAAGCGTGATGTTTTACTGCGGGATTATGCATTTAAGGAACTGCAGCAGTAAGTTCAATTGTTCAATTTATAGTGATGCAAACTAAATCTGTTTTATCACATTGTAGACAGTTGATTGACATTCGTCGTGAAATGCAGGAGATTCGCAAAGCCTTACAGAAGGCTTTAGAACATGCCGACAAATACAAGAAAGAATTAGCCAGAATGACTTTGGAACACAGTGATAATATTTGGAATTTGATACAAAACTTGATAGACACGGCTCACAAACTATATTCGTCTTGTGACGAACAACCCGTTACTCTTTCGGATATGGAACAGATGATGAGCTCAGTTAGTTTGCAAGCAAAACCCACCAACGGTTTACCGAACGGTCCTTCTTTTCATGTCGGTGGCACAGTGTCTACATTGCAGGATTGTATCGACAAAAGTTTAGTGAGCAACAGCTTACTTTGTTTCGGTGAAGGACCGGACGTGGAATCATTGATAGCAGCCAATGATTCGTTGATAATGACGTAGGAAGATTTAGCTATCAGTCAAGCTATGTTGATCACTAACTGTTGCATTTTTATTTCAGGACTAACGATTTAATCACTGATGGTTTTGATTTCTTGAAGTAGTGAGTAGCAATACTCCTTCAGTCAATTATAATGGTGCCTGTCTGTCGTGGACTTTGCAGTTGAAATCAACCTGCTGTTCACTAGTAACTGTTTTCATGTTGTGCCCATACAACGTATTTTATGAAACGGAACGTATCGTCTACTAAAAGCAATTTTAAATTTTGTTAATGTTTGACTATATATTTACAAGATGGCGCCCAAATAAAACTAATGTTAAAAAAATAAATGAGCATATTATTTCTCCTCTTTTTTCCATGTCGATAAGTACTGCATGAGATCAGTAAGTCCGTCGAATTCAGTTCTACTTCTGGGAGGGTCGTTTTTCGGTACTTTTGGGAATACACGTCCTACCGATTCTCGAAATTCTTGCATCTGAAAAAAAGTAGCACGTTCTATTAAGGAAATGCGATTATAAGTGCTCAAACACATGGATTACATTTGTGGCACCCGACATTTTCCAAATTCCGTAGCAGATGGTGCCAGTCCCTAGGACGGCATACAGTGATCCCCAACCGAGCGCTCTCAATGCAAGACTAGCTCCGGTTTCTCGCATAGCAATACTACCGTGGATACCTTTTTCAAAGAACTGAGGATCCGATTTTTTAGCGGACATTATGGTCTTACCAAAACCGGCAATCATCGAAATACCGGCTACTCCTGCCAAAAACGCAGCGGCTGAAATGAAACACTTTTTACAGACACTACTATTTTAGAGCGAAAAAGTACCTCGGAATCGATATTTGCGTTCATCATCAGACAGTACTACTTCGTGCGACGTTGATTTAATTTCTGAAGAATTGGTTGTCGCATCTTGCATGATTTTGGGAAACAAAGTAATTAAAAAATGATACCATTTATTTACTTCCGATTAAATTTATTTTCTACTTTATGTAATGAAATGAAAACAAATCGACGACTCGTGCCAATCGTACTTATATACGATAAAGGTTTGTGTCAAGGATTATATGTGACTTTTTACTGATTTGAGTCCAGAATATGAATATTCTTTTAATTATGGCCAAATTTGTACTAATGGCGCTGTTGCCTCTAAAAAGATAATCGATCATCGTAGCAGAGATAAAAAGATTTTCTATTCATTCGTTTGGTGTATTGATTTAGGCTTTGAACCATTTCGCGAATAATTTTTACTTTTGTTTAAAACGTTTGGATAGCTCAGACAGTATTTGTTTTTTCATTGTCAAAAATATTCTCTTGACAGCATGGTTGTTTTTGACAGTTCGATAGTTATACCTTATGATAAAAAAAGAACCGGAATTTTCAATTTGCAAAGAAGTTGAAAAATTTTCGTGTGGCGATTTTTATAATGGATGAAAATGTAGAACAACGTGCGTGCATCAAATTTTGTGTTGCAAATGAATTTAAGTGTTCCGAAACGTTGAAAATGTTAGAAAAGGCCTTTGGTGAATCGTGTCTAGGAAAAACACTGACATACGAGTGGTATAAACGCTTCAAAGGTGGTCGTACAAGCTTGGATCATGATGAGATCCCTGGCCGCCCAACAACATCTGATACTGAAGAAAACATTCAATCGGCGAAGCCAATTGTGTTGCAAAATCGTTCTGTGCCGATTAGAGAGATTGCTGTGTTATTGGGCATCGCTTATGGATCAACCGAACACATTTTAACTGATGTTTTGGGTTTGAAACGCGTCGCTTCTCGGCTGGTGCCAAAAAAGCTGAATTTCATTCAAAAACAGCGTCGTGTTGATGTGGCCAAAGAGATGATTTCCAACGCAGATAGTGACCCCACATTCATCAAATGCATCATAACTGGTGATGAGGTGTGGATCTATGAAGATGACGTCGAAACCGCACAACAATCGACAGAATGGCGCTTCGAAGGCGAGTCGTTGTTCTAAATTTTCATCCATTATGAAAATCGCCACGAAAATTTTTCAACTTCTTTGTATAGAACCAAACAAAAACTAATCGTACGATATGCGTCAAAATTTGACAGAATGTGTATAAAAGTGTTGCCAACGTTGAGAGAATAAAAGTTTACCGTTTGGACAAGCGCGGGAATTTTAAAATGAAAATTCCGGTTCTTTTTTTATCATAAGGTATGTTTAAGACAAGACCTGACAACTGGCTTTTTATTCTTCCTTTCGAATCATCCTTCTCGTCATTTTCGCCCTGTGGAATAAATACCAACGTATCGGCTACAGCGTAGCCATATTTACAGATAGTTTAATAACTTTATGCTTAGAGTGACTATAATCAGAGTGGCGACAGCTGTTCGTTTGGAATGACAGCTACCAGTTCCAAACGAGCAAACGACCTGTCAATTCAATGTAAAGTTAATGGAATGTTTTTAATTGTTGCCAGCATTACGGATGAGATGTCGTCACTCTGGTTATAGGCACTCTATTTATGCTAAGAAAAAACTATTTATTGAATTTAAATTTCTTAGACTCGATTTTTGATTTGAAATTAACATGAAAAATGTGTTGGTGAATGCATTTTATTATTATATAACAATTACTTGAGCTTTGATGACAAAGCAACAAATATATCTCATGTTGAACGCAAAATCGAATCCATTGTTGACGTATTACCGGATCTTTTGGAAACCGGATAAAGTCAAGCTTGGATAGAAATGCTTAGTGTGACCACAGTGTGGAACACAACAGTTCATTCTTCTCGTAAAACTAAACACACTTTCGAGTTTACACTAATTGAACAAATCTTTTTAGTTACACTTTAAGTCACTAAAAAGAAAAACGGCTTGATGCTGTTTTTAATTACACAGTGCAGCCACTATAAACATTTATTACAAATGAGATCGAAAAAAAGTGTTGGGCTAAAATTATATTATAATTAATAAACTTGTTTTCTGATTTTCGTTATACTTGGCATCATTGCTCGCGTACGCTGCAAAAGTTTTTTCTTTTTACAATGTGCGGGTAGCAACATCAAAATCAGCCAATCAGAAACTGGTCCATTTTGGAACGAAAGCAGCCTCCCAGGTGTCCGGTCTTGTCTTAGGTTATATGCAGATAAAGAAAAAATCTTTCAAATAAGGGTACATTTCAAATGTAATTCTGTGTAATTGGTTTGAATACCATCCGTTAAAGAATACACCTTAAAAATACGGGAATAAATTTTCAACCGAAGTAAGTAATTCTCGAGCTCCTTCTTATGTTCTTTGCAATACAAGTTAATTTACGGATTGTAGTCATTTTTTTCCAGTGCACCATAAATTACGATAATTTTTCATCTGGATGGGTTTCAGTCAAATTGATATACTTAATACAGAATAACTCCAAGAACAACAATGACAACAAAAGCAACAGAACCAGCAACAGTGACGACGAATCAACGGATAAAAGCGTGATTAGTGACCAAGAAGAGAGTCACATAACACAAACTATATTGTGCCTCTAAAAAAAACACGTAATATACTGTGAGCTTAAGTGTGCCACTCTGTGCCCCATGAATAGGTATGTCGTAATATTGATCGATTAATCGAGTAGTCGATTAATAACCCAAATAATCGAGTAATATTTAATCGAATAGCTTAAAACTAATATTCGATTATTGAGCTAATAGAATAATTAAAAAAATCGAATGAATAATCGAGTAATCGATTAATAACCCAGATAATCGAATAAATTTCAATCGATTAGTATCAAAATTATACTCGATTATTGAATAATCGAGTAATTCGAAATTTCCGACATCCCTACCCATGAAACAGCTACTTGTCAAAACTGAGCCCTTTGCCGCATCTGTGTAACTGTATGAAAACGAAAGTGCCAATATTGATAAATGCACCAACGCATTTAAAACTCATAGTAGAAGAGAAAGTAAAAGTTACTAGTACACTAGTTTATTCAGAAGAAGCATTATACTTGGTTCAATACCCTTTTTCAAAAGCTTGGAAACCCAGCTCTGGCTAGCCGACTACCGAGAATAACTTGCAATTTTATCGCATTTTGTATTAATATGTGCTTTTTTTTCAAAAGACAGCCGTAATACTAGCAAGATATCATTCGTTCATCATAAATCGAACAACAACGGCTTACGCGATACGAAGTAATGTCGATATATACTGCCTAACCAATAAGGAGAAATATAATAAGACATTGTAAATAAGAAAAAATTGAAATATCTTTATGGAACGATCTCACCAGTATCCGGCTTCTCCTATTCGCATAGCTTTAAACAACTCGAAGATGACAGACCACTATTGAAAAACAAATCAACACATGCGGAAGGTTTGCTGCAAACCAATTTTAAATTTTCACCTTGAATCACACGATTGACGTAAATTTTCACACATTCCATATAAATCTGATAAAAAAAACGTGATTAATCCACCTAGCAGTGAGATGATACTTTTTTGCCTTTCTCTATAGAAAGGTATTAGAATTGCTGGAAAAACCGGCTTTCGAACGGAGTCTCGGAGATCCATAGTGTTATATATCATTCGACTCGGTTCGACGAGATCGGAAAATGTCTGTGTGTGGGTGTGCGTATGTGTGTGTATATGTGTGCACTTTTCGAAGATATTTTTACAGCTCAATTTTCTCAGAGATGGCGCGACCGATTTTAACAAACTTAGACTCGTTTGAAAGCTACTGTCGGGCCATTGATCAAGTTCGGAGATCAAATGATTGTGACTTTGGGTTCCGAAGATATGATGGTATAAGTGACGTAACCGACAAAACACGTTGTTTTTACCGCTTTTACCGCGCACCGTTGTTTTATACCGCTTAAAACTGCATGAAACGTCGAGATTTAGTGGTGATTTTCCAAGATATATGAAAATTCCACCAAGTGGACTAAGAAGGGTTTTTTAGCTTAGCATTACTCTTCTCATACAAATAGGCAACACAAATGTCAAGCACTAGGTTTACAAAATGATGCCGACTGTGTGACATAAATACAGAAGAATACTTTCGTGAACTACTCTCACCAATCTGAATCAATTGGTGTCAAAATTAGTGTCCGAAATTATTTAATAAAAGTATGAAATATATTTTCATGATACTGTTATGAAAGAAGAGAAAGGCATTATCACACCACTAAGTGGATTAAGAAGGGTTTTCTTTTATTAATCTGCATGTGTTTTTTTGCACGAATATTCTTCGGTGTTGGGGTTTTCATGACATTATTTCAATTATCGTCGTTTTAAACGGCAAATTGAGATTTTAATCACTCATTACCCTGTAATGTCGAAACTGCAAATCGTATCGAATTTCAATCTTAAAGTGTGACAATCGATTGAGCATTCCATGAGATGTCAAAGTAAGTTAAACTTTGATTTGATTTTAAAAACTCATCATCCTGTAATTCCAGAATCGGATAAAATTCACCAATTTTGTATGGAACCATAAATCCTTTAGTTTGAATGATTGTTTTCGAAATTCGGTTTGGCCTTTTTGAGAAAAATATTGAGCTTCGATAAACGATTGTAGTGCGAATTAAATTTTTGGGTACTTTCAGAATCGAAAACTGAAATAAATTTATTTTGTAATCGACTATCCAAATCTGCCAACCCGACAAACCTGATTAATTCATGTGAAATTTTTTTAAAGGTTGAGCGAATTCTATACCTATTTTAAATATTTATGAAAAAGTGTAAAAAAATTTAAAGTGAAGAACTTAAAAGCCTTCGATGAAAACTACACATAGGGACTACGTAAATTGTATTACACTTGGAACAATATATAGAAACACAGAGAATTTTTATTATAATTTCGATAGTTTATCCATAGATTGTCTAAAAGCAAGCACTTAACAAAATTCTTTCCGTTTTCAGGTGGGTTGGATTTAAATTACAAAAATGTGCTCATTTTATTCCAAACAAAATTTCGTGGCATCTCGCAAACGCAGTATTACAAAAATCTTCCTCCTTTTCAGTACATGAGCCGAATTAATGTAATATTAAATATCCAAACAACAATTCATAGTTTCTTTTTTTTCGTGATTGCAGTGATTTTGGGTTTGTTTATTTTTTTGACAATTCAAACTGCGTCAGTCGAAATTTAATACCACATTGTTATTGCAATTTTCACTGGCGGTTAACAAAGATTGCGATGCGACAAAATGCCGCAAAGATAGCGAAACTGTCATTCGCATCGATTCAACCTCTTCGAGACCACAATGTTTTCATAACCAGAATAATTAAACAATGATACAATGGTATTAATCGACGTCTCTGTTCTCAAAACCTCGTACTTCACTCGAAACATTATCAATATTAACTAGAAAAATAAACTACTATAAAAAATTGTGAATCGAAAAATTCAGTCGTCTTTGGCAGATACATACATTATAGTGTACAAACAAATAATTTTTGTCGGTAGAAAATATTACCTTTTAAGTCTGTAGTTGCCTTTAATTCACCACACGATTTCTTTCTCTATTCCCTCTAATGCTTGATATAAACATGTTGTAAATTTCAGTACAGTAGACAGCGAAGGAGATTAAAATAGCTGTCCAACTTCTGGCAGAGTTAACAGGTAAAATTTTCAGGTCTGCATACTAGAAATCCTTCAATGCTAGTGTTAAATTTTATAGGCATGACGAGAAAAATAAAACTAGAAGCTCAACGCAATTTTAAAAGTCTGTGAATTTGGCGATTGTATAATTGTATTAGTTTCAAAAACCTGTAAAAAGTTTGCAAAATTGCAGAGTCTGCTTACAAAAGAAATCCACAAATTTACATGCAAATATGCAACCTGGCACCTGTGATTCTGACTAGAGATGAGCAGAACAGTTCATTTCAAACAACCATTCAGTGATGCAAAGTTCTATTGAAAGAACTAGTTCTCCAGAGCCGTTCGTTCATTATTTTCATAATTGGTTTGTTTGTTCAAAGACTAAACGAGAACTTAGTGTTGTTAGGTTAGGCGAGCAAAGAAAAGGTCACACGAATTAGAACTGAGCTTTCGTGATGCAGTTTTCTTATTACAGAACTACCGTTCTCGAAAGGTTAAGGTTAAGCGAGCATAAACTTTGAACTGAGGAACTACTGTTCTCGAAAAAAGAACTACTGCTCTTTCATTCTTTCAAAAGAACTAGTACTTTTGAACCGTTCGCGAACGAATTGCCCATCTCTAATTCTGACGCTTATTATTTCGCTATTTTGCGGCGATTCCGTCGCATTCTATGTTCCGCTGAAAACCACAATAGGATCTCGATCACTTGATCGAAAGCGATACGTAATGCCATCTTTCAGTCGAATTTCAATTGAACATATCGCGTAAAATGAATACATAGTTTTGAAGAATTTAGTATTGCAATCATTAACATATTTTACTAATTTTCACTAAAATAAAATAATCGGATACCTTTTTTTTACTATTATAATTCATACGGTCGGAAACGATCTCAATATCGTGCAGGGGAAATGAATTATAAATGCCGTACGGTTCTGGCTCTCTCCACTAGTCATGCATTGTATGCGGAAGTTTTATTAAAAACACATGAACGGAGGCGCACCATTCCTAAATTACCGACACACTTGTCTCTTGTTTGTACATTTATTAGATTTTATTAGAAAAGTCCTCTTCAAAGAGCAGTCAACCGACTAGACTGGAAGGAGAAAAGGAAGCAGAAGAGATGAGGGCAAGTGCATATCCTTCCGAAACGACCATACGAACGAAAAGGGTGTCGATTTCAATATAAACGGCCACCGCTTCGGATCATTGAAGTCATCTTCACCAGTGAAAACTAATATAAAAACCATAAAGCGATTTGTCCTTGTGATTACCTCCGTGTTCGTAACCGAACAGGGGAAAATCAAATATTTGCACCCTTACGCGGTTGGTTGCCGAGGTAATTGTACTCTGTTGGCACTGCTGGGGTGGTTTGTCCACGTGTTCACGACGAATGCTGGGAGGGGTGGGCTCTCGGTTCGATGCACTTGTTTTCGTCTCAAGCAATTTGCCATTTGTCATCTTATGAAGTTATTATTGAAATGAAGAGTGATTAATGTTCAGCAATAATTGTCATCATGATAGCGAAGAATGATTCTTCACATGCGTTGAGAGTTATGGTTGTCAATACTTGGCACCGTCTTGAGATAGCTTATAATGCCTGAAGTGTAACCGATAAGTCGTTTATTACTGTGGGAAGAAACATTTCCATTGTGTGCACATCATTTTCACTCGACATAGAATATCATTGACGATGATGGGATAGCAATCCTTTCAAATGATGATGGGTTGGAAACGTTTCACATCGGTGAGAACACAATATTTATACTGCTTCGTCATAACCAGTTTTTTATACTATTCCAACCAATAAAAATACTACTCTCATAGAGCAAGGAACATAACTACTGCCACCTGTGATCGTGTCTAATGTGAACCATATCAGTTGGACCTTCACTAATCTGATATTTATTAAAAAAGCAAATAAAAGATTCGGTTCAAAACAACCCCTTTTAAATGTGCAGCAATTATTTACCCCAGTCGGAACTAAAGTAGCTTTCTCATTCCGGTTGAAAAGCGGTAAAATCGGTAGCTATATCGAAAAACGAAAAGTCAAAAACTTTGTGATGTTTATAATGAAATCTTCTGAACATGATATGAGCGACAATGTGAGGATTGTAAAATTTCAAGTGATCATTCCTTGCAAGGGTTGTACGTTCTTCGTTTGATAGTCTGTGGAAAAGAGCTCACAATGGTACAGGGTGATGTTGTCATTTTTTATGTTTTATCTCGTACAGGCCAAGGACTATTCAATGGGATGAAATTCAAATCCAAACGTGAGGGTAGAAGAGCACGTGTCGGTCAAAACATATTGTCAGGCATAATAAAGGGAAACGATGCTATTCCCCGTCCGCTTTTTATACAGTATATATCACTTCTAAGATTAATTTCATGACCTATTAAATGCTTAATATGTTGTTATGAAAATTATTATTAATTCAGAATAGTAGAGTATGATATGGAGCATGAATATGATAGGTTTCGGATTTATTTGAGTGCTTTACTGGAGAAATTTGATTGAATTTGTTTTGACGATAACCATACGGTTATTTTGTGTCCGACATTATTTTGACTATACGTTGAAAGGATTGCCAGCATAAACGAAACATTCGCTTGGTAACTTGCATGGAACCATTAGAATAATGAAGACACGAACTATTTCAGAATTACTACATAACTAGTTAACCTTACATATTAGTATCCAGGTTGGTAATGCGTATGGTAAATAAATGTCATTTATCAGTATATGTCTGTTTTCCGTTGGGTACTGATATAAAGTATTTTTTGTAGTTTGACGTGAAGTCATCAGACGGGAAATAGACGGGTGGGTAGTGTCACTGACATGACGTGAATACGAATAAGACTCGTATGTTCCAATCACACTTTCGGATATCGAGAGTCGTTCGTATTAGTTGATTGTGTGAATGTGGTAACTCTTACTGCTTTGCTTTCAGAATTGCAACGGTTCATCTACAGTCTGTTACATTCGCGCTTCGAAGCAGTTTTTTTTTGTGCTCGCACCCGAAAGGTCCTAAAATGACTCAAAGTGCCGCAAAATACATGCAAAAGTGGAAACAGTTTGTGAGTAAGTGGGTAAAAGAGGTGAAAAACGTCGACGACGGCAGCTTGGGTCATTTTGGGATCTTTCGGATGCGAGCACAAAAAAAAAATGCTTCGAAGCGTGAAGCGTACGCGATACTCATTTCGGAAAAATGTCAGCTGATTTATTCTCGCATTGCATGATGGACACTACTGCCCTCTGTGTTAAAAAAATCACATCATTCCATCTAACCGATCTCGAGTAATCATGACCACACTCTTATGTAATAGACTGTGTACTGAAGAACGACTTTTTTTTTTAATTTTTTATTCAGGCCAATTTGCGTATAGCTTTACGTGGCCGATTTACCCATGTTTTTGTTACATAAAATTATTTTTTTATTGTTGGATCTCGTTGTCACCCTTCTTCTAGGGGGAGAGGAGCTTCCATTTTCTTCTAGCGAAGATTGGAGGTCATTTTGTTCGTTGCTCGTATCATCCATTGCTACATCGTTGGAGTTGCGAGCGGTTTCCGTTTCCTTGTTTTCATTGTTGATCGCCGTCTTGGGTTCATTTGCAGTTGCTGTAGATGCGCTTTGTACATTGATTGCAGTTGATAGTTGGTTAGATGGTGAAGGTGTTTCTGAAACAGGAGTACTGCATTCACTAGTTTCCGTTGTTCAGCGGTTGTCCTTGTTTTTGTTTGTTTTGTTTGTTTTGTTTGTTTTCGCAGTTTCAGTGCAAGGTTTGCCGTAGTGAGAACGACTTATTAACGACAAACATATTGTTCCATGCAGTTTAATAACAATGAGTAAAAACTACAACAAATGTTACAGTAGTTTTTAACAAATTTGCATATTCAGTGGAGGAGAACTTCGTATAATCCTTTGGGAATATTCTATTGATTTTGATCACGGAATTTATCCGATGTTTACAACACTAAACGGTTGTATTTACTATCACTTATGACAGAGCCTAAATTCTGGACCAGGATTCAGCAACTGGAAATTCATTCAAAAACTAAGTTCGGAACCTAGGACAGGCTCAGAATTCAATTGCTAAATTCAGGTTCCGAATCAAATAAATTTTAAATATTGAACTCATTTTCAGAACCCGATTTACAGGTTCCGAACTTAATTGTAGAACTGAATTCTAAACTTGAACTTGAAATGAATAAACTGAATTCTAGTTTCAGAATCCAAGTTCCAAATTTAGTTCCAGCATGTAGAAGGTCTGAATTCTGAACTTAAATTCTGGTTCAGAAAAAGTCAGTTCCGAAATTCAGGTTCAGAGTTCAGATATAACATTTGGTCCTACAATTCAAACCCAAAACTCATGTCCTGAATTTTGTTCCAGAATAGTGAAATTGAAGTCCCAAATCATAGTTCCTTACTCGAGTTTTGAATATGAATTACAAAACTAAATTCAGTTCAAAAATATAGTCAAGAAATCACACATCACATTCTTTTAATGCCCTGTGAACATTTTGTTGGTGATTTCCCTCTTATGGATTTTAATCTTTTGTTGCATTTCTGTATCATCTATGAGTTTAGTGATAAAGCTGAAAGCAGTTACTTACGCTAAAGTTCGATGTTTAAGCGGCGAACGAACCGATACTTCCCTCCCCCACAAAAGGACTAGCAGTAAAAATTATTTATTGCAATAGGCTTCTTAAGATCAAATAACTGAATAATTGGTTAAAACAATTGAGACATTTTCTGCTTTTATGCATACAGGTAACTTTGCTGGGATTGTGTCATTGCTCAGCTGCACAAGTGACACATCATTGAAACGTTTCATTTTCCGCTTAGAGTGTATGTCATTGCTCAACTGTAACGTTTAATTACTCGTTTGTGGTGAGTGTCTTCGCTAGGTGTCATTGCTAAACTGCTAAGTTGTTTTGCGGTCGCCGGCTTTTCCGTGCAGTTTAAAAATTCAACTTAACTTAACTTACTCTTAAAACTTAGCCTGAAATTAAGTTCAGAATTCAGGTGGACTTCAACTTTAAAATTTAGGTCCAGAATAAAAACCAAAATTCAGTTCTCAAATCCAGATCCAGAATTCAGAAGCTTAATGCGATTACTGATAATCTGATTGAGACGGCAACTGCTCAAAAGTGAATGAGAGTGCAACCTGAGCGTTTTGGGCTTTATACCATGCAGAATGTTTCTATGTGTCGGTTTTGAATGATACTCTTTGTGCGATGATTCGTTCAGTTCAATCAATTGAATTTTCGCATGCCTCAGTTTGGGACTGAATTTCATCCTTACTGCTCGTTCATATCAAACATTTGAAAAAATTTCAATTTCCTATGGTATGAATAAATTTCCTATGGTATGAATAAAAAACTATGATTCTTCGTTAAAAGCAACAAGAGATACTCACGATTAAGCCCATCCTTGATGCTGAGTAAATTTTGAAAAGGCGCTCTGCTCATCCTTGTACTGAGTAAATTTTGAAGTAAGACGTATTCATGTCAAAACAGACTGAGCTAACTGATTTTTTTTTGTCCAAAGGAAGGATTCGAACCTGAATTTTTATGCATTCCGGACGCACGCAATAAATGGAGCGCTACAGAAACTGCTTGTACTCTGTGTCGAATAGTCGCTATTAAATTAGGCATTCTATATGCATTTGGCGAAAAATATTAGTTTGAAAGCATTTCTTTCGCGAGATTTTGTGCGAGTTTTGTTAATCATTTTGTTTTCTTGTGTGTTGACATTGTAAGTGTGTGAAAGAATAAGGAAAACCTCATTTATTTTTACAACTCGCACCAAATCTTTCGATAAAAACGTTTATCAGGCACAATTTATATACGAATCGATAGAAAAATTAATTATCTAGAATCGTATGTTCTTGGAATTTCCGATTTCTTCCCCGTTCTCTCGTAATTTTGCGTGAAACCCATAGGCAGCGAACTTCACCTGACCACGGCGAAGCGCTACCTTAAAACAGAATCTTGGGTGCTACAAAAATAACAGAGGTGGAAATGACGTTGTAAATAAGTTATAAATATGGATTTCCATTGTATTTTGGTAGATAAGCAATCAGAAATGCCAGGTAGAAATTTCTAATATCTTCAGGCAGTGTTGCAAAAATCTGTGTATCCGAAAGTTTTGCTGGCAGCAATTTCTCTATAAAGTATGACACGCTAAACTGACTTGACGAGAAAAAACAAAAAAAAAACAGATCCCGACAATTTCAAAACTCTGTAAATTTTGACGAAAGTCTGCGAAAAACTCGATCTTTAAAAGTCTGCACAACAAAAAATGTCTGCAGCACTATGCCCCAAATCTGCAGATCTGGCATCTCTGCTTGCAAACATCACCCTCTCAGCAGGCCGTTCAATTTTGTTGGTCTTTGAGCGCTTGTTGAACGATGTATTGCACGAAATATTCGTTCAATTTGCTGGAACGGTTCGTTGTTTTTTTTATTCAATAATGTATTATAATTTTAGGCACACTGCTTAAGCTCTAAGATGTCAAGGGTATTTTCAAATCTTAATTAACGACTAACTTAAAACTAGAATAGTATCATTAGACTATGTCATCTCGGGTTCTCGTAAATCCAGCTTTCAGCTGGCGATCGGCAGTGGTCGATGAATTGAGTGTTGCATGAGTCTTCCAGATGGCGTTGGTAAATATCTATGCTGGCCGCATCCTTCGGTCCGTGTGGATTCGCGGGAAACACCAAACACCCCCAGGCTACGAAGGCCCGGCGGGTGGCCCGCATGCTGGTTTTCGACTGGAGCGGTCTTTCGTGGGCGGTGATGATGATATTGCCGGAAAGAATGAAAGAGAAGTAAATATTGTGGAAAACGTGGTAAAAAGGGGATGTGCACGGAGAACCCTTCGATCATAAAATTGCGATATCGCAGTTTTTGATTTTTGCGATAGTTGATTTAACTAATTTCTTTTTGATTCAATTCAATGATCATCTCGTATGCGCAAAAATTTTATGCTTCAAATTCGATCATTGATTTACGTCCAGCAGACTGTTTTACTTCCAGCTGTTTGATACCGACGATGTTGTTCATGCATTAGCAATAAAACGCTTTTTGACATGAATTTAATTTATAAAAGTAACAGGAGCGAAGGGTTTCAAACACACAGAACGCGCTGCGATTGATTGGCGCGTTTGAATTGCCGTCGCAAAATTCCAATTCCCAGCGGTTGATGCACCCAAGCTCATATAAATTGACTAAAATTATCAGTGCATAACTTTAGTTCAACCGTTTGAAGGCATTATCTTTCAATACTTATTTTAGGTAAATTTAATAATTTCGTTAATTTACTCGCCCCTCCGGGAACTTTTGCTGATTAAAAATGTTTTTCTACATCAATCATTCCCGATCGAATCAGAAGTATTTTTTTAGAATTTAGATCTATACTGATCTCGACTTGACATGATCATGATCATACAAAAATCAAAATCACTTAGAGATCAGATCAGTTCTGATTTCGTAATGATAATTTATTCCTTGGTTAAGATCACTAGAAATCAGCAGTGATCGGTGGTTTTCCCAGCCCTAATGATATTACATGTCAATATAAAATACTGTTTATATTTTAACAACGATATTCATTTCATGAATCTCAACATACCGAACTTACTTCAAATGGATCATGACGTGTATCAGTAAGTATATTTTGATTATTTTCGCAAATCAATAACATTGTTCGAGTTGATTCAACTATTTGCAATGTCTAAAACAAATAAAACCGATTTATTTTTCAACTAACAGAATTTTGTTTCAATAACAACATCAGTTATTTCAACTAAAATATTTATTGAAATTGATAGGTATGTGTCCTCACTAATTGACAGCATTTTTTTTCAAACAGTTAAATTAGTTGTTTCAACCATCGTTTCTGCTAATCGAAAAACAAAAATGACAGTTTAGTTAAAACAACAATCGATTAGTTGTACCAAATTTTAACTAATCGAATTCAGAAAATCAACTAATGTTCTGGTTGAAATGAGATCGCGGGTGGTTCCGTGTACATTTCCGATGTTAAACTAGTAATATAAATACAAAAAACATCCATAATGAAAATTGTAACTTACTTGTGCCACGTAGACCAAAATCTGATATTCGCGTAAACTATCTGGTATTCGCGTTGGATAACGCAAAATTTGACAAATGATCAACCAAAGTCTAGTGTCGGAAATGTTGACAAAATTCAATCGCTCTGCTTCAAAAACCGTCCATAAGATCGCGACATATGAGTTCGAGATAAAACAACACTCGACTGCCAAATCAAAAAAAAAAATCTTCGCGCACGAAGCACTTTGAATCAAATGATCGTCTGTTTCTATGAAAAATCCGAACATAACCCTACCGTTCCTTCAGAACAACCATTTGCTTGCAAGCTGTGTTCAACAAATAAGCTTTCGAGCGATCAAAATATCGAGTTAATAGGTCATGCGCCGTGTGGGCCAGATTTAACCCCAAAAATTTCTGATTAGTGATGGCAGTGATGGCATATCACTAGAATGATACACCAGCGTGTAAGTTTCATGCCTACACTGAGAATGCGATCGGTAAACACCGCACAAAAAGAAATGCTCACTTGCTCTCAGTGTCGAATAGATAGATTTTAAGTGTGCACTTGTGTTTAAACAAGATGGTGCGAGTGAACCACATTCTCCACGCTGCTTGACCGTTGGTTGAAACAACAATACTTTGAGTTGAAAAAATAAATGCAACTAATATATTAGCTGAAACAACCGGCGTTGTTATTGAAATAACGTTTTGTTAGTTGAAAATAAAAACGGAACGATTTTAGGAGCTACGATATGATTTTATCAATAAAAGTTTGGTATGTTGAGATATACGGAATAAATATCAAGTGTTTAACATAAATAGGATATTATACAAAAACGTACAATTTTTTATGTTAAGCTACTAAGAAGTTTATTTATGTGCCGTAACGGCAGTTTCAATAAATACTTTATGTGATTTTTTTTATAACAAGATTAGAGAATAAAAGTAAATATTCTGAGCTGAAAAAAGCACACTGAACAACAAAACAATAGTGCACTTGTAACAGTATTCGCTTCACTGACCGAGCCACACCATTCTTTAATAGCTTGTAAATAAATGCCTTTATTTTCTGTTTTCAAGCCAAGGAAACTAATAGCTCATATAAATCATGAATTCTATCAATCTGTCTCTCTTTTAATAATAAACCAATCTCTTAGAGGATACAATTTCGGTGCATATCTTGAAAACGATTTGTTTTAGTCTTTTCAAGACGTAGAGCCGTCTTGAACTAGTTTTCAATTTGATCAGTATGTAACGGGGAAAACGGATTGGAAAAATGGCATGCGAATGCAACTATGTAATGAAGACCGCGAATGTTACACGAACGTATCCCATAGGCAGCAAAAGAGACAAAAACAAAATCTCAAATCAGTGGCTGGCGGCAAAGCAGAATAGTGAGGATAGGCTTGTGACGCGGTGTGTGTTTGGTTTCTGTGAATATGTTTCCATAGAGGTAGGACTATTATTGAATGCTGTGATTGTCACGTAAAGCGTTCTTCTATTCAATTGGACACCTGACAAGAGAACGTCTTCCTACGTATGCAGGTTAGTTTAATTGACAACACAAATTCTCCGGTTAGGAACTAGCTACCGGTTCGAGTCCCGTCTTCGCGGTTTTCATTACATAGTTGCATTCGCATGTCATTTTTCCAATCCGTTTTCCCCGTTAAATACTGATCAAAACATACCTTGAAGATTAGCTGATGATTAGATGATTATTTATTAACATAGATTTAACAAAAATGATGAAGTAGACATTATGTCTGAATTTAAAATGCATATAATCTCAAATTATAAACTCATTCATTTATGTATCACAGTACGGAGTACTACTTTGTGGGCATTGTTTAATTTTTGTAACACCGAACAGTAAATGTTTCCAAATTCAGCACAAAATCTTTTTCATCATAAGAAAGATTCAGTTTATCACTAAACTGTTGATCGATTAACACTTGTTATGGAATCATATTTTTTTTTCAAATTGAATACACACAATTTTCACAAACGCTATAACATAATAATTTGACAACTTTCAAAACAACACATTTTTCAACTACTTGAATGTAAGCAAATCAAATTCGGTTGAATAAAAAAAAAATTACTGCATCAACTAGTGCAAAAATAAAAAATTGTGATTTTTATTCCAATTTTATGATTGAAGTGTTCTCCGTGTATGTGCGACGAAAAAAAATACGAAAATATTCCACGTAAGGCAATAAATTTAGCTGAATTAAAGTTAATCTTTAATTAAACGGTGTTAAAGCATATAAGATATTTGAAATATAACTAAGGTAACGGCTTTAGTGGTCATCTCATACACTAAAACCTTTTATTAGAGTGAGATCTTCTGTCTCTGTTTGATAGATTGGCTCTGTGTTTTCATGTGACTATAAATTTTCGAACTATTTTTGTCGCGAATATGACTTACTTTATTATGGGGCGTTCTTTCAAAATTTACCTTGTACAAAAATGAGTAGAACTAAAACACGAACAACAGAAACATAATTTTTTTTCCATTAGATCGGAAATATGATCAGAAATTTATGATAGAAAAATTTTCAGAAGTATGAGATAACTCAAAATTGATGTTTTCTCAAACGTTTGGTATGAACAAGCATCAAGGTGAAATTTAGTGCCAAAGTAAGACGCGCAAAGTTCTAACCGCATGAACTGCATGAATCATCGCACAAAACTTATCGTGCAAAACCGACACATAGAAATACGGAGTGCAATGGGCTGTTTTGTTCACTGGGTAAACAGACAATAACAATGTATACCTATAAACGATGACTAATATGAGAGAGACACATTTGTGCATGTGTTGTAAGACAGTCAATTCAACCATTCAACTTATAACCAAAATGCTCTTATAATTGATTTTCTCTCATATTGCGATTTTTTTCATTGCTTGTAACAGATCAAAGCTTTTGGCATGATTACAATACTTCATCTAGCAGATTTCAGCTATGTATCATTTTATAAAAGTACTGAATAATATTCAACTAAGATCTTTCTTACGTGGAATCACAACTTGCTAGTAAGATGTTAACTAAAAGTATTTAGTTTGTGAAGTGCGTATCAAATTAGTATATTTATGAATAATATTTTCACATATCTCATGTGTTTTTGAAGGAATTATAGGTACATGTTGGCGAGCGGATAACAATAATTTTTGATTTCTAATTCTTAAATTCGGATCGAGGATATTCTTTCAAATCGCCATACGATTTGTATTTTCGAGACGGATTTGACTAGTGCGTTGTTGAAATCATTGTCATATTTTATTTATTTACTATATTTTAACGATTTGTTATTAATTATTCCATTCATGAATGAATCTGATTTGATTTTTTTTATTTTAATCGTTCTTGTCCTCTACACAACCCCGTAATTTTTTGCTCTCGTGTGTCCCGCCTTATTATTACACTAAGGTCTTTTTTATGCGGTCTTTTTTCATGCGATGTTTTTTATGCGACTTTTTTATGCGAATTTTCAGAGTTATGAGTTTTTTATGCGAATTTTCAGAGTTATGCGGTTTTTTATGCGGTTTTTTTATGCGAATTTTCAGAGTTATGCGGTTTTTTTATGCGGTACGTAAACTCGCATAAAAAAGACAGTTGTAAAATATAGTAAATTCATTCGGACTAAATACCGATTGTCGAATATTTTAGTTGATATGTCGTTGAAGCTCTTCAACATATCCTATAATGACTTCCCGACAGTGGCAGCAGAATCTGGAAGGAGCTTCCTGTAAATAATCAACAAAAATTTGTAGTTATTATGCTTACTAGATAGATAATCTCACGTCTTCCTATTGGGTAAATTAAATTTTTTCTAATGATCCCCGGAAATTTTCTCCGAACTATTTTTTCTGAAATTAACTACGTAGTGGCAAAGAAAATGTAAAACGTAAATGACAGTTGTCTAGCCAAATTTCGACAAAAGCTAACACATGTTATTTCGAAAGTTTGGCAAACGCATTTGATGATTTGGGGACAATTGTTAATCACCGATGAGTTCAGCACCAAAAAGATACACTTTGCCGAAAAATTAGTAAATATACTAAACGAATCTTGGAAAGCATAATATTGATTACTGAGCAATCAGCAAAATTGGGCTCTAGAATTGGGTTTAAGTGAGTAGAAGAATATCGTGAATCATATCAGGAATTATACCCATCAATACCTCAAAACCCAGAAAAAATCAATTCATGACTGCGATACAAGCATGCAAATATACTATTTTCCAAAAATCATCATTCATTTTACTCACTTTTGCAGTTTTTTCCATGGAGTGACAAATAAAAATTTCGAAGAACAGGAATAGTATGCTAAAATTCTTTAGACATAATTTATGTAGAGATAAGCTGCATGTTTACATGTGTGCTATTATTTAGCTTTAAATTTATCGAAAAGTTTAACATTTCTACTAGGGCAAGCACTATACATAATTTAAATTTGAGTTCCAAACCAAACAAAGAATTTTAATCACTTAATTTCATTTCATTTTTCAGTTATGGTAAAACTCGACCGCAAACTCACGTAAGCATTGCGTAATGGGACCCCTAGCGATAGAGAATGGCTTTATTATATTGATAACCGCTCGTTAGTTTCTGTTCCGTCGTACCGGGCGACTCATAAAATTTCAAGATAAGACCTTTGCAGACCAGTCAGTTCACAATTCGAAACCCTCTGACTGACTGCTTCAGTCGGAGGCTAGTTCGAAAATGGCTAAACTTTATTTATAAATGGACTGACTTTAACTCCTTAATGAACTCGCATGAGTACAGAGCTATCTATTCGACGGTGTGCTTCTTTGAAACTGTCTCTACTGCCGATCAAACTGTACGTACGTAATTACCGTGTTAATTGGCAGGTTGCAACTAGATTCTGGGATCTTTTACTAGCATATATGTATCGGTCATCTCTGACAGACGAAGACGAGCATACTGAAGATTTTTCCATTAATTGTAATTTTTTTGTGTTTGACTTGAAGATGTTTGAAACAGTTTTACAGTCCCAAAATATATGATAAAACCTAAATTATTTATTTTTCAGAGTTAGTATTGAAAAAGTCATCTATTTACTTATGTACACAATTCTCGTAGTGAACTTATCCCGTCCCACAGTCCACAGTAAGACGTAATTATTACCACTAAACAACCATAACCATAAAGATTCTTTCCTTTCAATTTACTCTTTATTAATATCTTAAAAATGATCATCATCGTTTCTGTTGGGTGAGACTCGAGTCGTTAATGAATGCCGGTGGCGGTGACGTGGGCAAGTCCGCAAACGCATATTTGTCCGGTGTAATTAGTCGTGCAACCATGGCACAGGCAGGGTTGACTACATTTCTTTCACAAAATGATCTTTGAAGACGCTGAATTATGATCTCACTGAAGTAAAGTAAGCAAGATTGCAACGCGATAAAAAATTATCTTCTCACCATAATATCGCCCTTCCTGATACACAAAACATTGGCCACCAGTCGAACCGGGCACACTTGTGTGAATATCAGCTGGCTTGCTTTCTTTCCGCTCCGGAACCAGCGGTACTTTGTGAAACTCATTGTTGTGCAGTGCAAAATTATCCGGAAAAGTTAAGAGCCTCTGCGTGTTGTACGAGGTATGGTTGGGTTGATCAACCCTCCGGTGGCCATTCACTTTTGTTTCATCACAGCACCATCTTGTTGTTCTCTTTGTACGGTTCTTGAAGACAACATCATTCCGTTGTCGTCGTCGTCGGTAGCATTTTCTTGCTAACGGGTTAACCGTTACCGAAAATTTATAAAGATGATGATTCAGGATCAGGAAAAGGGGTTAGCTAGACTTTATTGCCGGTTTCTTTGTTTTAATTAAATTAAAAAAGAAATGTGTTTCGAGCGAGTTGTACCAAGAAAGGGGTGCAGCGAAGCCGCCGAATGCGCCGGACTAGATTGTGAAACGCGATGGCAGTCCGGTTCGTAAATTAGGGGTTGATCTTTAGTACTGCTCGAGTGAGTTAGGTTTATTATGGCACGAACTTTGTCGTGCAGCTAGATTTAATTGAATTTAGCGTTTTCGTTGGGCTCTTTCTGCACCATGAGATAATATTGTTTTTATGTAAATTCATGGTACTGTCATAAAATGTTCATTACAAAAGTCACGATATTAAACCAAACTTTCGCTCTGATATAACAAGTATAATCGCTGGTTCTTTGTAGCTGTTTTGTATGCTTGTAATGAGATATGCGAACACTGTATTTAATTATATTTCCTATGAAAATAATATTCATAGCTTTAAGTGATGCAATCAAAGTATTCCACAAAATTAGTCTGAGTCTATGCATAACTCGTATATTACCTTAATCAAAAGTTCCCAGAATTTATTCAGAGAATTAAAAATACAAGATTATTCATCAAAATGAATATTACCCCCTTCAAAGTACTCCCCATCGACCGCAACACACTTATACCAGCGATTGATTTAATCCTCGAAACATTTTTTATATTCAGTTTTTGAGAACGCCACACGGTGGTGATTTCGGGAACTTTTTGATCAAGGTAGTAAGTCGTGACTGATTGGCACATTGTCGCAAAGCTGATTTACCGGTAGCGACACCTGCCAATGACAAATAGAACCAAGAAAAGGAGGATTCTTTCGGAAATTTTCATATCGGCAGTAGTGATTTGCAACTTTTTATCGTTTATTCAATAGTACAAATAGATATCAGCAATAAAAGTACACTCGGAGTAGAACAAAATCGATTTCAAAGTGATTACTACTACTTTTTTTAGTGTAAACTACGATCAAACATGGAAAATCCTCAGAAATGTGTGAAATTGGGTAAGGTTAGGATTTTTGGATCAACATATTTTTAAACAGAAACCAGTGTAATGTTGACTTCTCGAGTACTAGAATGTATAGCGATCGGGTACTATTTATTTTGGATACTTTATTTGTTATTTCCAAGCATTTGAAAAATGATTTTAAACCAAGGTTAATGCTCTATTCTGAATAAACGGTAGATTTCGCACAATGAACTAAGATCAACATTATAACCTCAGAGTAAAAACTTTTTCTTCAACTTCTACTATGATTTTTCAAATGATTTTCATAAGAAATTGGTTGATTCATAAGAAATCGTTGGAAGGTGGAGTAATTAGAAATTTTCCCACCGATTTGACAGCTCTTGCTGAAAGAATCATCTCTAAACAAGCAGCACCTCTTCATTTTAGTTTTGCGACAATATGCAAATAGAGTTTGCAATTGGAGCGGAGCCAGAGATGCCAGATCTGCAGATTTGTCTGTAAATTTGCAGATTTCGTACATAGTGCTGCAGACATTTATTGTTGTGCAGACTTTTGAAAATCGAGTTTTTCGCAGACTTTCGTCAAATTTCAACTTTTGAAATTGTCGTGACCTTTTTTTTTTGCTCACCAAGTTTAGTGTATCATACTTTATAGAGAAATTGCGGCCAGCAAGACATACTTGCAAACTGCAGATTTTTTTCGGATATACAGACTTCTGCAAACCTGTCTGAAGATAATTAAAATTTTTACTTGGCATCTCTGAGCGGAGCTGAAGTAGATTGCCCGTAGTTGCATTTCGTTGTAAAAAAAATGTTACTGGGGAAATGCAAATCATTTTCACAATGTATATTCTCTCATTCACACCGAATACGACCAAAGACTACTGAGGAAGCGAAGGAATGTTAGTCCGATACTCGGTGTTTCTGGCGATAGCGGCAAAAAGGAATTGTATTGGCAGGTTCTCTTCTCACACTCATAGATCAGAAGCATTCTTCTGCAAGAGACAGTTTACATCAATGTAGCATAAAAAGTTGGAAAACTGATTCTTTCCTTTTCAAGAAATTTTGGTAAGAGAGTTGGCAGCATTATGTAGGAGCACGATGTGGTGCCCAGGTGTTTCTTTAAAAAAAGTCTAATTGCAATGTGTATCGAACGACTTAAAGTAAAATAACTGGTCGAAACAGTTATTCTGAGTGATAGTGCAGCTGTGACAATTGTTTGTTGATTAATAAAAATTGCTAAAAGTGTCATTTCTGACATAATGCTGATTCGCGAAACTAACAAATCGACCGTCCCACGACAAAAGGGCCTAACTGCAAATGACAGTTTCTCTTTGTTTACCTTTTCTTTTACGATTTACCGAACAGATTTTTTATTTGACGCTTTACTCTTCGCAAAACTTTCAAGGTAAAACTACAAGCTTTCGATTCATATTGGAAACTTTAGAGAATTTGCAATAATGGCTTCGTAATAATTAAAAGAGAAAGTAAACAAAGAGAGGCTCTCATTTGCAGTTAGGCCCTTTTGTCGTGGGACTATCGAAATGTTAAAGTGACGGACATTGATAATTTACCACCCAAAATTAAACGATTTCAACCGATCATATCATTGACGGCGTTATCAGATTCAAGCATAATGAATACACTTAGATAAAAGTACACATGACAGACTCATATGAAGTAAACTTTCAATTTGATGTTCTTTTGTATATAAACATATTCGAACCTATTTCAACATGTAGCTCATGTGTGAATTTCCTTAAATACTAGTTTCATTGCCTGTACTGTTAGCTAAGATACGTTTTTCCATTCATTGTAACATGTTTTCCAATCGATTGTGTTTAACACATGTTCTTCATGTGTTAAACACATCTTTATCAAGTTTGATGAATACTAAATTTGAAAAATCGTCACTCAATTGATATCTGTATGTAAAACAAAAGGGACATTCATGTGAGTTTCATTTAGAATCTGATATCATAAGCATTCATTTTGAAGTGAATGTGAAATGAATGTACCATGTTTTTACACTTTTATTTCATAAATATTTATTGAAATATGAGTGAAAATTAAATTCTTAAGATTTAAATTGGATGTTCTGCCACAAGTGGTTCAGCCCTATTATATACATGATTTGGTTGTTACCATGAAGACATCATTTGCTTCCGGAATTCTGTGATTTTTGTGTAGGGAAAATTGTAAACCTACTTGTATTGTGTAATGGGGAAAAATAACTTATATGCTAACTTACTAACTAGTACAGAGAGCGAATCGATTCAATTGAAGATTGAATCGATTTTTGTCGGAATTTGATTATAATATTATGTGACATAACATCTAATGGTTCTATATTTGTGAGTCTGTGTAACTCATTTGTACTAAACCAGGGAGGACGCTTCAAAATCATTTTCAGAATTTTATTCTGAATCCTTTGAAGCGTTTTCTTCCTGGTGGAACAACAACTTGATCAAATTGGTACTGCATAAAGCATGGCTGGTCTGAAAATTTGTTTATAAATTAATAATTTGTTTTTTTGGACAGAGTTTAGAATTTCTGTTTATAAGAGGATAGAAATATTTAATATATTTGTTACACTTTGCCTGGATTCCTTCAATGTGATCCTAAAAATTTTAAAAACAATCCCTTACTGAAAATCTAAAATAGGTGTGCAGCAAAAACAACCGCGAGTTCTTTAATCTATTTCAGTAGTGGTGTGTCATCTCGCGGCCACCTGTTTACAGCAATTTTATAAATGTTTGGGGTTTGAGCGGTTAGTGGAATGAAACTAAATTGTTTTTGAAAAAAAAAATGAAAGTTTCCTTTAATTCCTCTATGAAGAATTTCAACTATTTCGTTGTAATACTAATGTAATAGTGACAGACTGATACCAGTATTTCAAATGCTATTTGCACTCATCCTCAGTGTATCAAAACTTCAGAAAAACATATTAGTAAACTGATTATTTGTATTTGATAATACTGAACTACCGGCTGTAAAATTGCATATGCATAGCGAAGCGTAGATATATATTTTTTCAAATATATTCTTTTATTCTTTCGGTCGCATTTATCATAAAATAGCTAAAATTTTTATCAAACCGCAGCACCGTTTTTTTTAATAATATCACACCCCAGTAGCAGATATCCGTAAGCGTTTAGTTTTCCACCGCTGTAACAGATCGGCTGAAAAGTTCGTATCGTTTCTATGAGAGGGTGCCACTAGAATTAAATCCGTACCATTTTCAGTTAGTACCAACCTTCAAAAGATACGTGTATAAATTTGACAGCTGTCTGATTATTAGTTTGTGAGATATTGCATTTTGAGTGAAACTACTTTTGTTATTGTGAAAAAAATGGAAAAAAAGGAATTTCGTGTGTTGATGAGACACTACTTTTTGATGAAAAAAAGTGCCGCCGATACCAAAAAATGGCTTGATGAGTGTTATCCAGACTCTGCACCGGGCGAAGCAACAATTCGTAAGTGGTTTGCAAAATTTCGTACTAGTCATATGAGCACCGAAGACGATGAACGCAGTGGACGTCCAAAAGAGGCTGTTACCGATGAAAACGTGAAAAAAAATCCACAAAATGATTTTCAATGACCGTAAAGTGAAGTTGATCGAGATAGCTGACACCCTAAAGATATCAAAGGAATGTGTTGGACATATTATTCACGAATATTTGGATATGAGAAAGCTTTGTGCAAAATGGGTGCCGCGTGAGCTCACAATCGATCAAAAACAACAACGAATTGATGATGCTGAAATTGAACGAATTAGGCTTCGAGTTGCTCCCTCATCCACCGTATTCTCCAGATTTGGCCCCCAGTGACTTTTTCCTGTTCTCAGACCTCAAGAGAATGCTCGCTGGTACAAAATTTAGAAGCAATGAAGAGGTAATCGCTGAAACTGAGGCCTATTTTGAGGCAAAGGACAAATCGTACTACAAAAATGGTATCGAAAAGTTCGAAGATCGCTATAATCGCTGTGTCGCCTCTGATGGCAATTATGTTGAATAATAGAAACGAATTTTGGCAAAAAAATGTGTGTTTCTATTAAACGATACGAACTTTTCAGCCGAACTGTTACCACCACGTACCGGTGTTGTACATATTGTCATTGTATATGACGATTTGAAAACTTTGACACTAATCGCCCTGTAACTGCGGAATCGGAAGTGGGATCCGGATGAAATTTCACGGTAGCTTTTGAGACAATTTGAGTTTTAATTTAAACTAAAATTTGTGAAATTCGGTTCAAGCATCGCTGAGAAATCGAAGTGAGTTCAATTTTTGGAATTTATCTTCACTGCTGTCGGTGCTTTTCGGAACAGGAAAAGGGAGGACCAGTAGTACCGAATTAAGTTTCTATGCCCACAAACTAACAAGTTCTGCAAACTAGAAGAATTTATCAGACAGTTTTATGGGATTCGTTCCTATTTTTGACCATCGTTCGTGATAAAATACTCATCAAATTGGTAATTTTCCACATATCACGCTATAGTTCCGGATCCGGATAAAATGTTTTAGAATTTTTTATGAAACTATAAAACCTTTCATTTGAATCTTATTTTGTTAAAATCGGTTAAGACATTTCCGAGAAAATTGAGTGCACGTTTTTTTCTCAAATTTTCACATATTATCCCGTAACTCCAGAACCAGAAGTCGGATCCAGATGAAATTCAACAGCAGGCGATGGGATCATGCGACCTTTAATTTTAATCAGAGTTTGTGAAAATCAATTTAGCCATCTCCGAGGAAAGTGAGTTCACATTTTTGTTACATACATACACATATACAGACACACTTACTCATACACACACAGACAGACATTTGTTCAGTTTAAAGAGCTGAGTGGTATATGACATTCGGCACTCGAAATTTCGGTTGAAAAGTCGGTTTTCACAGTGACAAAACGATTAACGAAAAATCTGTATTTGATGTATCTGATTTCATTGCAGTTAAATTTATCAAAATATAAATTAATATATATGAACACGGTACAAATTACACTATGCGAAAGACAAAAGTGGGAACTTTATTTTCAAACATTCTTAAGTACCAATTGAGCCGTTTGAATTGTACTTTGTGTCGATGAAGGCCTAGACCAGGTGAGAATGTCACATTTATGAAATTGTAAGTAATCCTAGTGTAATATAGCACTATCGGCTTAACTGTGGAAAATATTCACTCTTCACTTTCTAGTAGCATTCAGATTTTCGAAAGTTAAAGAGACAATCTGATGTGGAATTTTTCGCACAACCAATGTTTTAAAGACCCACCATTATAACACATAAGGTGCACTTCTTATATGTCGTTGTTTTTCTTCCACAGGATGTAAGGCAAACCATAACGTGAATTATTGCACTGCTCGCTATCGCTGCAAAGTAAAGTGTGAAAAATTACCATTTCGATATGTCTTGCATGATCCGAACTGGTTCATCGTTGAAGCAGCGGCCAAGAAAATCAAAGTTCCTTATTAATACTAATATCAAACACGGTTTGTGTGTGGTCTCTCCTAGGTGACACCAGCAATCGGCGAGTTGTATGACAGAAAACTAATTAATTAAATCCTACGGCAATAATTTAACTGTGACAACCCATATGAAGCTTGATGGCAATTTAAAGTTGTTTTTATTTCACATCTAATAACATTGTGAGTTTGTTGATGCATGGTGAAAATATACATATAAAGAAACATTTTTTTTCTTGCTCAGAGTAGCCTCGTGGTTTTCCATTTTGGTCCATTATGCAAAATATTAGTTCCAAAGACTGGATGTAAGGAAAACACTACAAGAAAACCACATAAAACCAATAGACTAAAATTTGTAATCTCATACGATCTGCGAATACACTAGGAATACCGGTTACAAAAAGAAATAAAAACCTCACTACTTCTGTTGCTCGTGTCGACCATAAGCGGTTCCCTGAAAACCTATTTCGTTTAACTCGAATATTTTTAATGTCATGTGCAGTCTGTCAATTGTTTTCGACATGGTCTATTATTATTATTATTATTATTATTATTATTATTATTATTATTATTATTATTATTATTATTATTATTATTATTATTATTATTATTATTATTATTATTATTATTATTATTATTATTATTATTATTATTATTATTATTATTATTACGATTATAGTTATTATTATATTTGAATTGTATATCGTTTTCTTGTGAATATCCACAAGCATATAATTATGACATACACTTTTATCACCTATAGATTATTTTACTTAAATTAAAGGGTGTATTTGATAAAAATGGCATACACATATTCACTCTCCAAAACTAAACCGATTATCATACCACCCCGATAATATTAATCGATTTTTGTCAATCTACTTGCGAAATGCGAAGAAAGTTTAAGCAAAAATGAGATTTATGAAATAAATTGGGGAAAATCGGGTAAAACAGTCTAGTACTGTCATTCTTATTGTGTGTACTTGGATCACTGAAGTTTTCTACGTCATATGGACCTCTGATGATAGGTCGCATTGAATCTGCTTCAGGATTGTAAAGCAGAGCTTAACTTAAAATTTAGTTTGAAGGAAAATTGAGATAAAACAATGTTGCACGATGCATACAATCATGGAAACTATCTATTAATTAATTTGTGGGGATATATGAGAAACACAAAACTGCCTTGATTTACCATAATTGATTCAAACACCGATCAGTAGAACTTTTTTTTTCCGAAAATATATGAAGGAAAATATTTGGGGAAAAACAGAATACAATTATTTGCGATTGTTTTGGTCAACAGCAATCCATTTATAGATCTTATGAAAATGTTCTGGCGAATTAGTCAATTTCGTTTTTTTTCAGAGTTTTACAGTCTGTCTTCGAAGTAAAGTTAGAAATATGAAAAATTGGAGCAAAATTGGAATGACAGTGAATATTGCATCGATTCTACGATAATGTTTGCATTAGAAATACCCACCCAAACGTAAGCCAGCTGTTTAAAGCGAGATTTGAAAGTGTCGTCTACAACCGTGTGCAGAATTGAGAAACGTGCTAATTTATCAACTTACTAGAACGTGATTACAATTCGGTCAGGGTACGATTGCGGTAGTTGTTCATGAAGCTACTGACGAATTTTGATTGCGTGATACAGGATGGTGAATCTTTTGTCAAGCAGTGATGGCATTTCACTAGAGTGATACACCATCGTGTAAGTTTCATTTCAACAATGGGGATGCTTACGACAGATATCGCACAAAAAAAAGCGCACTTCTTCTCAGTGTCGAATAGACAAAGTTTGAATGTATGCTTGTGGTTAAAGAAGCTGGTGTGAGTGAACCACATTCTCTTTGCATGACTCATTCTCACGCGCTCTCGCCTAAATACACCCAAGTGACCACTGATGCGTGCTAGTGAGCGAACGCTTCTGTGACTTAGTTTTTAAATTTATAGAAGGTAGCGCTGGCCTTGCTATGACAATCCTTTCGCAGCAAGGAAAAAGTAATTTTCAACGCTAAATTGTATTTTTTGCATAATATGCGTATCCCACGCTTCTCTTTTGCGAACCGAGTGCTCACCGGCATGTACAATTCGGTGAAAATATCTGCGCAAACCTCAGAGAATTTGAGAGCTCTGCTCAATCACTTTGGTTCGAAATAATTACTACAGATCATTTATTTCTGCATAAAATAAAACTTTTTTATAACGGGAACAGAGCAAAAAAATGTCAACCAGTTCTTGGTGAATTTCACAAAAGACTACATTAGTAAGCATGTTTAGTTTTCTTTTCCGAATGTTGTCACACGATCACATACATTTTTCTAATATCCCAGTAATAACCTATATTCGAAAGTGGTAAAATACAATACTTTTCACATACTAGTAGAATAGAATTTTTGGAGTGCAAAGCGTGCCATACTATACGGAATGAAAAGTCCTGGGACTCTCACAGAAAGGACGTGAATAGTTTCGGATCGTGTACATTTTTGTTGAGAACAAGCTACTAGATGGCCCAATACCAAATTTCATAACAATCTATCCGCTATTGTTTGAACAACAGCTAATCGTGTCAGACGAGTTCAAGTTTTCATCAAGCTATGGAAACAGATTCACCAGCGCATTCATGCATAAAAGCAACAGTGAAATTGATGATTGGTCCACCATCCCTCATACTCTCCTGATCTGACCCCCACGACTATTATCTATTTCCAAACCTGAAAAGGTTTCTCCAGGGAAAAAATTTTCCGTCGAAGGCTGAGGTCATTGCGGAAACGGAAGCCTTTTGAAGGCCTTGACAAATCTTTTTTGCCTTTCTCATATACCATTCGACTCAGTTCGTCAAGATCACAAAATGTCTGTGTGCGTATGTATGAGTGTATGTGACACTCAATTTTCTCATAAATGGCTGAACCGATTTTCACAAACTTAAATTCAAATGAAAGGTCTTAAAGGCATATACGAAGTTCCTGAATTTCATTAAGATCCGACTTCCGGTTCCGAAATTACAAGGAAATATGTGCAAATATATGGAAAAATGCGCACTAAATTTTCTCGGAAATTCTTAACCGATTTTCACAAACTAAGAACAAAATAAAAGGACTTGAAATGCTTTAAAAAGTCCCCGAGAAGTTGATGCAGATTCGACAACGGTTTCGATATTACAGTGTGATTAGTGAAATTTTTCAATTTCATGAGTATTTTTTCCCAAGCGATAATGGTGAAGAAGTGCTCCAAAAACGGAACTCACTTCAATTTTTCAGCAACAGTTGAACCGATTTTCACAAATCATGATTCAAATTAAAGCTTTCATTGCCTTAAAATATTTTGCAATTTCATCCAGATTCGACTTCCGGTTCCGAAATTATGGGGCGATAAGTGTCAAAACATTCAAAACTGGTACGAGTCGGTACGTCCGGTAAGAAAGAAGAAAACACCACCAGCTTTAATCCATTCGCAGCTTGCTTCGACACAGTTCATCGAACTGAGCAATGTCTGTGTGTGCATATGTAAGTGTGTGAGTATGTGTTAAATATTGTCACTCATAAAATAAAAAATTTCATAGTCCTAGAGGTTGCTATTGAATTTCGATACCAATACCAGGTACCAATCGATTCAGCTCGACAAACTGAGCAAATGTCCGTGTGTGTGTGTGTGTGTGTGTGTGTGTGTGTGTGTGTGTGTGTGTGTGTGTGTGTGTGTGTGTGTGTGTGTGTGTGTGTGTGTGTGTGTGTGTGTGTGTGTGTGTGTGTGTGTGTGTGTGTGTGTGTGTGTGTGTGTGTGTGTGTGCGTGTGTGTGTGTGTGTGTGTGTGTTTGTGTGTGTGTAGTTTGTCTAAGAGGTCGATATCTCAGAGATGGCTGGACCGATTTTGATCAAACTTGTCGCAAATTTCACTCAATTTTTTTCGGAGATGACTCAACCGTTTTCTACAAACTCAGATTCATATGAAAAGTCATATACTCCCAAACAAGGTTCCTGAATTATGTTTGGTTCCGACCTCTGGTTCCGGAACTACAGGATGATGTGTGAAACGAAAATAAAACTGTGTAACTCATTTTTCGCGTAGATGGCTGAACCGATCTAAGATTCAAATGAAATCTAAGAATCATCTAAGATTCAAATGAAAAGTTTTAAGATTCTATAGAACATCTTGTTTTTCAGTCAGATCCAACTTCCGGTTTCGGAGATACAGGGTGATTAGTATAAAAATGTCTATTTCACATAAATTAATCAGGTTTATAGGTTAGCAGATTTGGATAGTCGATAACCAAATAAACTTATTTCATTTTTGGTTGTATTCAGTTTTCGTTTCGAAAGGCACATGAAAATTAAATTCGCACTACTATTTCTCAAAGATGTCTACATTTTGAAACTATACAGCTACTCAGGTGAATTTGTCTAACTTCGGCTACACCGAATTTCGAAATCTGGTTCCAGTATCGAATCGTGTCTCAAAGCTCAATTGTTTTCTCAAAAAAAGCCAAATCGATTTTCAGAAACACAAGTTCAAGTTAAAATAAATCTAATTTTATCCAACTCTGACTTCCGATTCTGGAATTGTAGAATGATGATTTTTTAAAATTCAAGCGATATAGAAGATGACAATCCCGAAAAGCTTTAAAGTTGAACTCAAAAATATAGCAATTTATTCGTCATATGGTGATAAGAATCGGTTTGGGTTATGTTGGTTTCTAAATACCGACTCTGGAAGTACCATAAATAACCGTGAACTCTAAAATGGAACTTACTTCGACATATCATGGAATGTTCAATCGATTGTCACACTTTTAGATTCAAATTCGATCCGATTTGCAGTTTCGATATTACAGAGTAATGAGTGATTAGAATCTCAAATTGCTGCGTAAAACGACGGTCATAAAAATAATGTCATGAAAATTGAAACACCGAAGAATATTCATGCAAAAAACACATGCGGATTGATAAAAAAAGGTATCATCTCACTGCTAGGTGGATTAAGCACGTTTTTCATTGTTAGGCCCGGATCTTCTCATTCTTTGTAATAGTTGCCGCCCCTGTATCAAACATCACAAAAGTGATATTGAACGGAAGAAGATTATCGTTACTTGCGGAAGGAGATTATCGTTGACTTGCGGATAGTGATAATCGATGCCTTGAATCTGGCATGATTTTTCCAGCGGTGATATTTGATAATTTGATATTTTCGCAACACAACGTGGAAATCAGAAAGTTTATGAACTGGAGTGTCTGGAAAAAACGCATTTCTTAAGCAGCACAATTATTCCGTTCAGTTTTGGGTGAATTTGTTGTCTAGTCATTACAGAGGCCAAGGAGTAAGTATGTCGCGCACAACGTCCAGATTGCGTCCAAACACATAAACATAATAAACATTGAGACATCGTTAAGCGGAACCTCAATAAGACGCGTCAGAAAGTTGTCAGAGAGATTATAGCTCAAAGAAAACTGACGTTTTGCGGCGAGCAAAAAGGACCAAGGAGACTGATAAAAACTTTAAGGAAGAAGTCAAACGAAATGTCGTACAATTTACATAACTAGAAAAATAAGCATGATTTGATATATGAAATATAATTTACACAGAAACCACGAACTACCAATATTTGATCGTAACACCATTTATTTTGAATTGATCATAGGTTTTCATTTTCATAATGAAGAGTACAATAGATGCTACGACGAAAAAAAAGCTTAGATACATTACAGCTTTGTTTTATGATAGAAAAACTGCACTATATTACGCTCACCTTACTGCTTCGTGTTACGGGGAAACCGACAGCAAATCGTTAGTGCCTGTACTGTATATAACACCTCTGCGAAAGCATTCAATCGTTTCGACCAGTACCGGATCAGTTTCCTCGGCCAGTGCTAGTGCTCGGATGCATTTCTGTCTGTTGTGGTAAACGTCATTTTTCGAAATCCATTTACATAACATTCATATCATATATAGAGTGAATTAAAATATTTACGTTTTTGAAACATATTCATTTCGTTTCAACAGTCTATTTGTTGTGGAGTATCACTTTATGGATGTGGTTTGGAATGTGCGCGCGTTTGTCGAGGAGGGAAGGGGATTCGTGATGGCAGCCAACCCGTTGGGCAGGGGATGGGATTCCTGTTCTGCCTATAATGGCGGCTCTGCGCTGACTGCTGCCAACGCGTACCTACTCGGTGCGGTATTATTGTAATTGATGAACCGGAGGGGTTGTCGATCACGTTTGCTTGGCCCCGGTTGTAAAAGTCGAAGCCCTTTCGACTGACGTGTAACAGTAGACGGCGTGCAGCAGTGGAAAGGAGAAATATTAGTAACGCTGAAATATTTGATAAGTTTCATTAAAAATACCAACATACATTCTGCTCGAGTGCGGTACCCTTGGTGAAAGAGAGTGAAACGTTATGGATCGAGTTTGTGGGAGACAAAAAATAAACGTTGAAATGAAATGATACACATCGCTAGCGGTGAATAACCGATCCGAGCTCGTGCGGGGGATGAAATATTATTAGGAAACAAGACACATACCGATGAGACTTGGATTTTCGAAAATTTGGAAAATGTGAGGAATCAGCCGGTGATGAAGATCTCTCCGGGACCTCGGATCAGACATGAAAATCACAGATAAATCTTTATGAGTGATGCTCGGATGAGAAATGGGCTGTGGACCGAGTTCAAATTTTTTGAATACAGCTGCCACTTGAAATAGTTGCAATCAAATTCGGTAGATCCAGTTCCCAGAAAATTCATTATCAATGCCAACAACATAATTTGGCAAGAATCAAAATCTAATCCTACAGTTGATTTGAAGACTTCCACTTCCGTTCTATTGGTTTAATGAATCATTTGCGAATTCAAAGAAAAACGAATCAAACGATGTTTGTCGATGCCATGTGTAAACAAATCTTCCTGTTTGCCTCGGCAAACAATAAATAACAACGTTGACAAAGCAAAGCACGAAACAATAAAAGAGTAGCATTGCACGGAATGTGAACAAGCTGCCAGGGCATCCGAAATATTTGTGAAGCACTTTCCCACAATTTTAACTTCTTCGGGATTTGAATTTTTCGCGAAACCGCAAAATCAATTGGTTGTATCGTCGTCTTCGTACTCGTCTTCGTCTTCGCCGTTGCGTTTGGTTTGCCTTTCGGATCGGTGATCGGCGAAAAAAAACTCTGATGTGCGAAAGGATGAAGCGGATTACGAACCAATTGTTGCTGTGTGAAGGCCACTCCCGGGATTCCAGTCTGCTTCCCATGAATCCATACGGGACAAGACATCGAGGTAAAGGGATAAGTTATGTGCGAAACACTTTGTCCCTTAGCTTTTGTCGGTCTTCGGCAGGATAGTTTCCGATTGATTTCCTGGGAAAGTTTGACCGATATATTAATCCGGCTGGTTTCGTTTCGTTGATCGTAAGACGTACTCTTCGGTTCATAATGACGTTGACACGGTAAAATGCCGTTCCTATACAGTTATACATCCGATCGACTGTGATGTCAATCATTTTTGCAACATTGCAGCATGTCGCATGACAGCTAATTGCTTTATTGATGTCTGATCCTGCGGCTCGATACGCTTTCATTCCAACAACTACTTTATTCGCGTATATAAATCGATATCGGTATGATAAGCGCTGTATATAATCGCTGTCCCTGATGGTGGTGCTACCTACCCCTCCTGTGTACTCTTTCTTCCAGCATCTTTCCCGGGAATCAACGCAGCGAGCGGTGCGCGGCGATCATCAATCGAATTTCGCGGCGAAAGGGAGGAAAAAGTGGACGCTGATTTCTTTGAAGTGGCACGTCCGTCTGCTGGCAGCCGCGGCTACGAAAAGCCAGATTCTTCGGTGGAGTTTCCTTTCGCGCTGTGCCTTCGACTTCGACTTCGTTGCCCATTAGCCCTCGGAACTAGGCAGAGGGATGATCGAACGGATGGAAAATGATGGAAACTATGTAGCGTGTACTCACTAGGAATGTCACATCTGCAAGCGTCGTCGGAAAAGCCGCTACTGCCGACTGAACGAGCGTTGATACGGTGCAGGTTGGAAGTGTATGGTTCACTTGCCGTTGGCGTACGTTGATAAATTGATGTTTTGGTTTTTTTATCCGAATGCTTCGCAACTCGGTAGGCCTATTTTTCACTTACCAGCATTCCCATATTAGTTAATTAATTTGAAACTGCTTGTGTCGTTTTTGTCAAAACTGATGAGCATGATTAATATTGTGTAGGTTGTTTTTATTTTTCCGTTCCTTTAATTACTACAGCCCATATCCGGTGGGATGTTCAATGGAGTGGGATAGCTGTTTATGACAAGATTTCATTAGGAGTTTTCCGTTTGTTGTGTTTTAAGTCGTTAAATTTAAAAAAGGATATTGAAATGTTGCTTATTAAAATTAATTTAATTGTAAATAAAACGATCTTGCTCATTTCCTCAGGAACAATCTTCACACATGGTTTTGCTATCGACTATAAGACTACGGCGGTTTTAATTAGCAAAGTGAAGTAGAGAATAATATCAATTCCCACCCGGACTGAAGAGTCAATCAAGAATGGCAAGATTGCTGAGCTTCGGATTGTATTGATTCACCGGAGGTCCATCATGTGAGGTCTCTTTGGTGGTCGCTGCTCCACATAACTGACATTTTATTCTGTTTACTGGACGATTGTACCGTTTTTGTTCCTGTGATTCAGCTTCTACCAGGGTATATGAACGCATCAGTCATAAATAGATGCTCTCATGTATGCTGAATTAGATGTTAGCTATAGTTAGTTTGAGTATGATGAGGTGAGTGAAGGCCGCGAACGAGTGTTTGCAGAAAAGTCCATATCTACGGAATGGAGACATTCTTTTTCACTTTTGGGAACGTTATCAAGTTGAAAGAAACCCAGATTTTACGAATGGTAATACTCTCATTGAAACAGAACGCTGAAGCTGAATATAGTGGTAGGAATACTCGAGCAGCGGTTGTACGACCATTAGAAATAGATGCAAGTTCAGATGGAGATTTTGACAGTCTATTTGAAGATCCGGAACGCGGAGACCGTAGCATTCGTAAAAAGGTTTTGCGAGCTTCAGATAGCCAAGCCTACAAGTTCAAATAGGTATAAAATATACGTCGAAAATTTTTTACTTATCTGTGTCGTATATTTTATGACGATGAGGCACTTTGATAAACATATAATAAGTTCAGCGAAAAAACTATTTAGTTTATATGATTACAGAGATAAATACTTTGGTTGGCTGATTTACCTCTAAGGCACTTTTTCGATCGCGCCAACTAAACGAAAACCTGTGCTTCTGTTATTGCTGTAAATGCAATTGAAGTGAAATTTTTCAAATAGCATCGTAAAACATTATTTGTGATAGGTTTTTTATTTAAGTTTTTATTAACAATATAATCATTGGTGTTTGCAGCATGTATGTTAATATTATTGACTGCCAAAATTTCATATACATCGCGAAGCATAAGATTCTATGTATGCCTGATGTAACTCAATCAAATGAAGAGGTAGGAAGATGGCTTCTGCAACAAAGTTGATTAAAATAAAGTTTCCTAAAACTTTACTGTGAAGTGCAATAATTTTTAAATTCAATTGAGAAAGTTAGAATTCAGATTTAAAATCAAACATGAACCACCCTAATGACTTTTTACATCAAAAGGAAAAAATAATATTTATTAGCGAAAATATTTTTGTCTCGCTAATTTCCCATTTCGGACCATTGTGCAT
The DNA here is from genome assembly GCF_030247185.1 of Malaya genurostris. Lineage (NCBI taxonomy): Eukaryota > Metazoa > Arthropoda > Insecta > Diptera > Culicidae > Malaya > Malaya genurostris. The sequence goes on from NC_080571.1 coordinate 269,930,142, forward strand.
TGGCGTTCTGGTTTCTTCAACATGATTGGAAACACGTGTTCATGTGTGCTCGGTGCCGATGAATTCGGTTGTGTTTTGAAAACGTTGCAGGTTTTCGTTCTCTTTTGCATCTCCTGTACACGCTATACGAAATTGAACAAAGTACGCTGTGTGCATTGTTCGCAAAGGCGGTGGTGTTTTCATTTTGCATAGCAGCAAGTTCTGTGCTGTGAACTGATTTATCATCGTCCTTTTGTATGACGGCTTAAAAATTTTGATGCTTATCGCCCTATAATTTCGGAAGCGGATGTTGGATCTGGATGAAATTGTGCAGTATGTTCCAAGACAATGAGAGCTTGAATCAAGATTTGTGAATATCAGTTGCTGAGAAATCGAATTGAGTTCCGTTTTTGGAGCTTTTCTTTACTAGTTTTCTCAAAGTAGGTTTATATATCCGCCAAATAACAAAATTAATTTATCAGTAAGTTTCATAAGGATTTACACCTCGTTTCGCCATCTCTTGTTGAAAAGTCTTAATGAAATTGAAATTTTTCCCTTATCGCACTGTAATACCGAAACCGGAAGTTGGATCCGGATCGATGGAGGACGTGAAAACGAATAAAACTTGCATGCTCCTTTCACACTTCTGAATATAGATAATCGTTCGTATTAGTTGATTGTGTGAATTTTGCAGCTTTAACTACTTCGTATCCAGAATCGTAACAGTACATCTATACTAAAGTACGACTTATTGACGACAAACATATTCTACCATTCAATTAAATAATCGGAACAAATGAGAGTAAAAAATATGTAACAAACAATATTATAGTAGTTTTTTTTTGTTAATTTTCAGGAAGAGGAAAACTGCGCATAACTTTTTGTTTAAGTTTTTTTTACGGGGGGATACGTACCGCGTAACTTTGGGAATCAGCATAAAAAAACCGCACACATGAGGTCAGAAAAGTTTTCCCCAACCCCACACATGAGGTCAGAAAAGTTTTCTGGCCTGAAGACGGAAATGCCCTAAGGTTAAAACCTCTATGATTGAAACAAAAAAACCAAAAATGGGCCGTTATGAAAATTTATCCGATGTTTTCAACTGTTGAGTACTTCAACATCATTTATTTATCTACAGCAGAACCAAAATTCTGGCCCAGGATTTAGGAACTGAAAGTGAATTCAAGAAATTATTTCGAAATATGGAACACACTCAGAATTCAGTTTCAAAACTCTGGTTCGGAATTTCGTTCAAGAATTATGAAACTTAACTCATTTTCAGAATTCAGAGGTTCTAGAACTGAATCCTGAACTTGAATTCCGAACTTTAATTAAGGAACTGGATTTAGTTCCAAAAACTAGCACCAGAATCCAAGTTCTGAATTTAGTTTGAGCATGCAGGTTCTGAATTCTGAAATTTATTTCAGGGATTAAATTCTGAAACTGTATTTAAGACATAAACTCTGGTTCAGAAGTCAGTTCCAAAATTCAGATTCAGAGTTCAGATTTAACATTTAGGTCCGGAATTTAGATCTAAAATTATTTTCCCGATTTATTTTTCCAGAATTCAAAAGCTGAAATCCTTGGTCGGATCCAGTATTCAGATGCTACATATTATCTATTATTGCTGTTGCTGATTAACACTCCAAATACCAAGCCAGAAAAAAGTTTGAGCGGTAACTTTGAGCTGTCATAGCTCAGCTGTGTTTCAACGGATCTCAATAAATTTTACACCCTCGAATTTTGTACAGTTCGTAGATTATTTTAAGTATATCATTATTGACCATCGGTTAGGAAAAATCAATGAAAATGTGATTTTTCCCGTTCCAAGTTTTTTTCCAGGCGCAAAAAATGCCCTACCTGCGATCTAACTTTGTTTCCTTTGGAATCAACGTCGCGACTTGAGAGCTCCAACTTTATCGAGTCATAACTTTGTTGATAGTCAACCGATTTTCAAAATTTGTTCACCATTGGAATGGTACTAGTTTCAGAAATAAAATGCACTAAAACATACGTAAAATAGAGTTGTGTACCTAAAGTTATAAAAAAAAAACTGTAGACAGAAGACCACAAAAAAGAAGGGATTTTTCACAATGGTCGTAAATATCTCTGAATTCAAAGCGATGACCTATAAGTTTTTATACATCATTGGATTGCTGATAAAACCAGTTACAAATAGGGCTAAACTAGCAGTTTTTTTATATTCAAAAACATCTAAAAATAAATGACAAACACTAAAAAATTTCAAATTTTAGTTATTTTTACAAAATGCTTAGAAATTAAAGCGGTGACATACAGTTTTTATACACTTAATTATTGTTATTAATACTCACGATTATTTATAACAAATTAAACTCAATGTTCTTAAGAAGAATCTAAAAACAAACGGCATAAATATAGAAATTTTCAAAATTTTTTGCCTTTCTCATATGGAAAGGTTATGCAATCACTGTGAAAACCGACTTTTGAACCGAGACCCGGAGGGCCAAGTGTCATATTCCATTTGACTCAGTTCCTCGAGTACGCAAAACGTATGTTTGTGTGTGTATGTGTGTGTATGTATGTATGTATGTAACATTTTTTGTACTCACTTTTCTCAGAGATGGCTGAACCGATTTTCAGAAAGTTAGATTCAAATGGAAATTTATAAAGCTCCGGTTCCGGAATTACAGGATGATATGTGCAAAAAAATGGAAATAAGTGCACTAACTTTGCTCAGAGATAGCTGAACCGATTCTCACAAAGTTGGATTCAAATGAAAGGTATAAATATCTTATACAAAGTTCCTGAATTTCATTTCGATTCAACTTCTGGTTCCGGAATTACAAGGTGATTAGTATAAAAATAACAATTTCAAATTATTTCATCACTTTGCTCAGAGATGGCGTGGCAGATTTAACCAAAATTAGGTTCAAATGAAAGGTCTCATAGTCCTATATAAAACTCCAAAGTTCCATCAGAATGCGACTTCCGGTTCCGGGTGAAGTCTGTTGAAAATTATACAGTCACTTAAAGTGGCGAAACAAAAAAAACACAAATAAAATTCTAGACTAACCGCGTGCTATTCCAAAAAATCGAACCCTTCATTTTTTAGTAAATTGTAAATAAATTGATTTCAAAACATAAAAATTTATAAATTATATTAGTTAATAACGTAACTGTTCTGGCTTGAAATTTTTAGGCAATATATTTCCGCTGATAGAAACTGAATGTACTTCTACCATTTTTTTTTCGTAGTTGTAGAAGAATATATAATTTTATTCATCAAAACAATCTTTATGATAATGATTCTAACAATTTAGAGCAAAAAATGTACAAGTAATCGCTTTAATTTTTGATTTATATGTTAGAAATAATTGTTTTGTAATATTTGTCAATATTTACATTTACACTGTATATTTTCAGGTTGTTTTTGATGGTGCTTTGCATAAATTGTAGCTGGTTTGACTAGCAATCGAATAATGTATAAAAACATACAGGTTTTTTTTTACAGAAAGAGAAATAGTTTAGATAATATATCATGATCGGGGAGCGTTTGAGACTTTAACGCAGAAGGCCTGTTTTTGTTGTTGTTGTTGGAAAGTTTTCACGACGACGTCCAGTTCACAACATGCAGTTGTACATCGTGAGTGATATCTGCCTGATTACCTCAGAACAGTCGTCGTGGATAAGAGAAAGACACAATGTGCATTCCTATTTTTTTACAAAATTTTTGCGGAAACCTAATACCTGTTGAAAATTTAGTCATAAATTTCTGATCATATTTCTGATGACATGAATAAAGAGTTATGTTGTTGCGCTAAGTTCAGCTTGAGATATTCACGATTAAGTTCTACCTATTCTGCCAAAATATGCCAAGTTCCAGTTCAAAATATGTTTACTGTGGAACTACAAACAGAAAAATTACAATACACAACTTCTTTGTGTGCTGTCTGCTATTTTTTTTGTATTTTGATCCTTGACCCTTGACTTTCTAACTACTAGAACAATGTAAAATTTAACGCTAACATTTATGGGTGCGATATATTATACGGTGGGATAGGTTCGTTTAGAAAAGACTCTTAACAGTGGTTTTGCGTTTCCCTTACCCTTCAACACATAATATGATGGAACCAATGATATCAGTTCATTTGAATCAAATTTTAAAACCTCCGGAACAAGTATTCTAGTTATGGAAAAGGGTGATATTTCTCGCTTATTAAGGTTTTTTTTGTATCAATAAATTCGCCTAGAACTTGATGAAATGTTGAAAAATTTTCTGCGGCTAAACTATTATGAAAACCATTTTTTTTCATTTCTGGTTAAAAGTTGTATTGCTATATTCCTGTGAATTTTTGGTAGAAATTGGAAATCGGCCACTACAGTTGGTAGTTGAGTTAATGGTACCATAAAGAACAGAAGGCTAGATTCAACTAAGAGGATTCTCAATCAAAAACTACTGTACAAAAGAGCAAACTTAGAACAAAACTGTTGTCCTGCAAAGTAGGAGTATGTTAATAATTTCGCATAAGTAAAATGTTGAATTGTGTAAAAATATCACTCGCAGATCCTTTAATGATCGAAACATTTTGCTGCCGCTTAGCTCTCTGCAGCGAACCTAAAAATATTCGACCGATACCCAGAATCCGGTCGAGCTCTGTCGTAAAATTACCAACTAATTTGAATGTGATTTTAATAGGTAATTGTGTTAATTTTATGGTCCCCTAAGGTCATACGTTTCCGGATAATGTGTTTTTTCCAAGCATGGTCATAATTTAAAGTGATTCTCTTCCGTCTAGCCCCGAAGCACCGCTAGCATACCCCCTGTGCGTTGTGCGTTCTCCGTTGCTCAGTCAACTTCGGCGAATGAGCCGCCGTAAACCACTAGTCCAATGTAAACACTAAACACACTGCAGCTTAGAGACGCGTTAGGATTTTCTCTCGATGATGCTGTGGCACGTGCGCGGGATGTGCAATTTAGACTTTCTTCCTTCCGAAAGTGTCGCGTATTTACGGATAAACGCATTCCCTTCAGTGCATTTAGGCGATCTTGTTTATGTGCATCTGGTGGCAATGATGATCATGATGCCTGGCGTTACATAAATCGCCTTCCCGGGATGTTGTACTTTCGCTGTGTACTATTGTTTGTTTAACTATTCTGGTGCAATGCTATATTTAAAAGGGCATAGATTGCTGCTAAAAGAATTTGTTCGGGAACCTTCTGAAAATAGAACGATGAATCTGACACCATTAGTGTGCTGTCTGCTGGTGAAAGAGTCATATGACTGGGAGAATAAATTGAGGCGACCAGTGAGTTTAGGTAATTTGGATCCAATCTAAGGTTAATTTAATGCTAATTTTATCTACCTAATGTTCGAAGTCGACAAGATCAGTTACTTGTATTGGAACGCGATTGAGAAAATTCTGCGTTTCACAATATTTCTGTTTTCATTAGATTACTACCTTGAGAGGCGGAGATTTAGTATAGTAAGGTGAACGATTTAGTTGAATTTCTTTGTATTCGAGAACATATCATTCGAAATATTTTAACTTATAAATTTCCTAAGTTTGGTTTACACGTAGTCTTACAGTAAATTATATTGCGTTTGCGATTATATTGCACAATTTTTAATTAGTTTTTTTTCCATAAATACGTTTATTTCATATGCAATATACATAAGATTTTTTTCGCCGTGGCATCCCCATTACATAGTACTTTAAACCTAATACATTTCGAATATAATATTAACATTTTAGTATTCAATAGTTAATCTAAACATCAAGTTTTTATCAAGCGATTTGCTATTATAAATTACATTAAATAAAATACGTTCATTTTGTACATGATCTTATAACTATTTCAAGTTTGTTTGTATCAGTTCATCACTTTTATTTAATATAAGATAGTTGGCTATTGGTTGAATTCACGAAGAGAAAGGAGTATAACATAACATAAAATTTAAATTGGAACTCTAATGGACTTAATGAAACGATAAAGAAGTTTCATGAAAGGAAGGTCACGACAAGCAAGAATGTCGCGAACTGAGACATTGGATAGTCTAACTCGGATACGCAAGGAATGGAACGCTATGGAATTCGTTGAAAGCACTCGGTCTCTCATAAATTTCACCCTCAATAGCACCACGTTTGGCTAAACTATCGGCTTTTTCATTGTCTGGAATGGAGCAATGAGCCGGGACCCAAACTATTGTGATTTGATAATTATTATTCAATATGACGTTCAGGCACTGTTTTATTTTGCCCAAGAAAAACGGTTCATTTTTGCCAGCAGCGTTCGAGCGAATGGCTTCAATTGCACTCAGGCTATCTGTGAAGAGAAAATAATGGATAATGTGACGATTACACTGAAACTATAATGAACTCTGCTATATAAACAGATGCCTAAGAAGATGCCGAAACATTATTGTTGAATATATATATATATATATATATATATATATATATATATATATATATATATATATATATATATATATATATATATATATATATATATATTTGGTATATTCAACAATAATGTTTCGGCATCATTTAGGCTTCTTAGGCATCTGTTTATATAGCAGAGTTCATTATAGTTTCAGTGTAATCGTCACGTTATCCATTATTTTCTCTTCACAGATAGCCTGAGTGCAATTGAAGCCATTCGCTCGAACGCTGCTGGCAAAAATGAACCGTTTTTCTTGGGCAAAATAAAACAGTGCCTGAACGTCATATTGAATAATAATTATCAAATCACAATAGTTTGGGTCCCGGCTCATTGCTCCATTCCAGAGCCTCTTCAAGTCGTGATCCGTCCGTGTAAAATATTTTCTCAGAGTCAATATGCCTGAACTTACCTGTAAATTTTTTTTGGATTTCCATCGAGCGTAGGTGTTTCGGGATTCCACGCACTTCACGCTGCATGGATGTGTCGAAAAATAGAGTTGAGTCAGGGACATTTAGGAGAGTGTCACGGATAGGAATATATCTTGAAGAATCGATTTCCTGTGACATATGGTTAAAATATACTTTCATGAATCTTGTTTGAGGTTTGAGATTGAAGGTCAACTAGTCCTTCGAAGTTATTAATAACCAGGGGATTCAGTACCTCACATCTTATTAGCAGTCGCGATGAAAGCTCCCAAAAACGATCTTTCAATGGAAGAACTCCCGCCAGAATTTCAAGACTCATTGTATGTGTCGAATGCATGCAGCCTATCTATCAGTAAACTTTTTGAAAAAATTATCTTGTTGAGAATGATGACTCATATAAATGAGAATTCAATTTTTTTACCAGAGCAGTTTGGATTTCGTCATGAACATTCAACTACTCATCAACTTGTCAGAGTAACGAACATGATAAAATCAAATAAATCTTCTGGGTTATCCACTGGAGTTGCTCTTCTAGACATAGAAAAAGCATTCGACAGTGTTTGGCACAAAGGTTTAATAGCAAAAATGTCTGATTTCCAGTTTCCTATTTATTTGATCAAAATGATTCAAAATTGCAGGGTTCGAGTGTAGCTCCAATCTTGTATAATATTTTCACTTCTGATCTTCCAAATCTACCCGTTGGTTGTCAGAAATCGCTATTCTGTGACGACACAAGTCTGTTAGCCACAGGTAGAAATCTAAGAGTGATCTGCAGTCGCCTACAAAGAAGTTTAAATATTTTCAGTGATTATCTGTCAAAATGGAAAATTAAACCAAATGCAGCAAAAACGCAATTAATTATCTTTCCTCATAAGCCAAGAGCTTTATTTCTCAAACCAAACAATAATCACATTCTAAAATTGAATGGCTTGGAATTGACATGGTCTGATCAAGCTAAATACTTAGGTTTAACGTATGACAAAAAACTCACTTTCAAGGATCACATTGAAGGAATCCAGGCAAAGTGTAATAAATATATTAAATGTTTATATCCTCTTATAAACAGAAATTCTAAGCTCTGTCTAAAAAACAAATTGTTAATTTATAAACAAATTTTCAGACCAGCCATGCTTTATGCGGTACCAATTTGGTCAAGCTGTTGTTCCACCAGGAAGAAAACGCTTCAAAGGATTCAGAATAAAATTCTGAAAATGATTTTGAAGCGTCCTCCCTGGTTTAGTACAAATGAGTTACACAGACTCACAAATATAGAACCATTAGATGTAATGTCACATAATATTATAAGCAAATTCCGACAAAAATCGATGCAATCTTCAATTGAATCGATTCGCTCTCTGTATTAGTTAGTAAGTTAGTATATAAGTTCCTTTTCCCCATTACACAATACAAGTAGGTTTAGAATTTTCCCTACACAAAAATCTCAGAATTGCGGAAGCAAATAATGTCCTCATGGTAATAACCAAATCATATATATAATAGGGCTGAAAAGTCACCACTTGTGGCAGAACACCCAATTTGAATCTTAATAATTTGATTTTAACTCATATTCCAATAAATAATTATTTAAAAAAAAAATGCATGCAGCCTAAAGCAATTCGCGAACAATGATATTGAAATCGCTCTAATTTGATAATATGAGAGTTTGCAGCGGAACGAAAGCAAACGCATCCATATTCCATCACTGAAGGTATCGTTGTCTGATACAATTTTATTAGACCTTCCGGATGAGCACCCCACCAAGATCCTGTTATTGTACGAAGAAAATTTACTCTTTGTTGGTATTTTGTTATCAAATACGTGATGTGTCCTCCCCACGTGCATTTGGAATCAAACCACACCCCGAGGTATTTGAAAGTAAAAAACTGTTGGATCATTCTTTTCATCATATGAAGCTGAAGTTGCGCGGGATCATGCTTTCTTGAAAAGACGACCAGCTCTGTTTTTCCGCAGAGAATTCGATACCCAGATGAACAGCCCAAACGGACAATTTATCTAAGGTATCTTGCAATGGTTTTTGCAAATCAACAGCTTTGGGTCCAGTAACTGAAACCACGCCATCATCTGCCAATTGTCTTAGAATGCAGAGGGTTACTAGACAGCTGTCAATGTCATTCACGTAAAAACTATGGAGGAGCGGACTGAGACATGAGCCTTGCGGGAGACCCATGTAACTAGTTCTGAATGTTGCCAAATCGCCATGTGGAAAAATACATGCATTTCTCTGACAAAATGTTGTGCAAATAATTTTTATAATCGCTGGAAGTCCATGTTGATGGAGCTTGTCTGAAAAAACATCAATGGAAACTGAATCAAATGCTCCTTTAATGTCTAAAAATACAGATGCCATTTGTTGCTTTTGAGCGAAGGCAATTTGAATGTCAGACGAAAGTTATGCAAGGCAATCATTCGTCTCTTTATTTCTACGGAAGCCAAACACCCGTTCGTCTCGACCCAAGTGTCGAGACGTCGAAGAATAATTTTTTCGAACAATTTTCTGATGCAGGACAACATTGAAATGGGTCTATATGAGTTGTGATTGGAAGCTGGTTTCCTCGGCTTTTGAATGGCGATAACTTTCACTTGCCTCCAGTCAGGTGGGACAATATTTTGCTCAAGAAACTTGTTGAATAGCTCCAACAAACCTCTTTTTGCAAGGTCGGGCAGATTCTTCACCAAGTTGAATTTTATTTTGTCCAACCCAGGAGCGTTATTGTTACAAGGCATGACTGCTATGGAAAATTCCATCATTGAAAAGGGGCTATCAGCGGTACCATTATTTGGAGAAGACTCCCCAATAATGCTATGCGTAGGAACAGAATCTGGACAAACTTTCCTCGCAAAATCAAATATCCATCGGTTCGAGTATTCCTCACTCTCATTTCCTACGTTACGATTCCTCATTCGTCTGACCGTATTCCAAAGAGTGCTCATTGAGGTTTCTCTTGACAAACCATCGACAAAATGTCACCAATAGCTACATTTATTGGTCCGAAGTATGCTCTTGTATTTGGTTTCTAAAATCAATAATTTTTCAAAATTCTGAGGAATTTTTCCTCCTCGTTTTAAAAACGTCTTGAAAGCATTTTGTTTCGCGTGTTTAGCATCTGAGCACTCTTTGTCCTACCAAGGATTTGGAGGGCTTCTGTTAGACGATGGACCAAGAAATCGTTTGGTTTGTGCTTGTTCTGCGGCCTCCAGAATCGAACAAACGAGGAAGTCATATTCTTCAAGTGGGGGAAGCTCTTCCATTGAGTTCAAAGTACTTGAGATACTACTTTGGTATTTAATCCAGTCAACATTTTTTGTCAAATCATATGGAATATTAACTGGATTAGTAATGTCTTTGTTACTGCTAATTGAGATGATGATTGGTAAATGATTGCTACCGTGTAAATCAGGAAATACTTTCCAGGTGCAATCTAGTCGAATTGAAGTCGAGCAAAGAGTTAAATCTAATGCACTTGGACGTGCAGGAGGTCTTGGGATCCGTGTCATGCTACTCATATTTAGTACCGTCATGCTAAAATTGTCGCAAAAATTATACATAAGAGACGATCTGCTATCATTGTAAACGGAACTCCACATCATTTCGTGCGAATTGAAATCTCATAAAATCAAACGTGGAGCAGGAAGGGCTTCGACAATTTCATAAGCTGTCGTTGTCAAACTTGAGCTCTTGGAGGAATATATACCGAAGCAATGCAAATGTCCTTTCCTTTAATGTTTATTTGACAAGCAATAACTTCTATACTAGAAGTTGAAGGAATGTTTAATCTATAAAAGGATTCTTAATTCCTCTATCGGGACGTATAATGTTAAAGTCATTAAAATTTAAGGCTATGTTTGATGTAAGCCAAGTTTTGCACAAAGCAAATACATCACATTTTTGACTATGCAACAAAACTTTAAATGAATCAAGTTTTGGCATGATGCTTTGACAATTAAACTGTAGCACAGTGATGAATCATTTGCGGCGGATGATAAATTATCCATCAAATAAAACAAAACCTGAGAGAACTGGCCATTGAGCTGATACCTGTTTCAAAAAAGTTCTAGCTATTGGAAAGAATGCCGTTATGATGGTCTTTAGAGGTTCAGAAATATTGAATGCTGCGAAAATCCATTCTACAATTTCCGAAAACTTCAGTAATCCTGATGATGGCTGTGGAACGGAGCCCACTAGATTTTTGTCTTTTCATGTGCTAGTTTCTGGATTGGTTTGTGAATTTGACAAACCAGGAGCCACGAGTGGTATTGGATTTCCGCGAAGACAGAACTCTCTCAATATAAACAGCAAGCTACAATTAAAGAAAAAATATTGAAAATCTTGGACAAAAGCAGCCAAATTGGTTGCAGAGAATTCTGCATTGACTCTAATGGCTGAAGTAAACTCAAAAGTTTTTTGCTTTTTTATGTAGCTGAGTACCTGTAATTAGTTTTAATTTGACTAAAAATGCACAATTAAGTGTATGAAGTGTATGAACTGAACTAACGGTAAATCTGTTTAGATTTTGTTGTGTACAAGCCTCACATTATGATAAAGTGAAATTGACTAAAAGTTCATATTCAATCGAACGTCCAGATCAGAGGATAATCTTTTGAGTCAGAAAAGTAAGAAATATCATTTTGCAAATTTCACAGTTTTAAAAAATAAAAAAAATGATTTAAAATAAAAACAATAAATCAACTCCAAAAGACTCAATGTGAATTTCGGTATAAACCGGGTTGAAAACATTTACTTCAAATGCTAGAGTGAATTTGTTGGCTATAAACTGTTGAAATCTGTCAGTAAATTGTAAAGCATTTTTTTCATAACTGTGCAGAAGTAATTTGTGCCAGCAGTTACTGCTGAAAGTCGTTGGATGTTGCGCAAGTGATGAGGAGATTCCCTGAATGGTGGACATAAAGCTTGCTTCATTTAGAATTGGAACAAACTTTTGCTCATATTGTGGCGCTCCTGGTGGACGGATTTGGAAGCTCTTGGCGCCCACGTGTCGGGAATTTTGTCAGCTTCACGTATGATTTTTGACATTCCGAAAATCGACTGTACTTTGTAAACAATCAACATGGAAGCCGAAAGAAAGAAAAAAAATTGTGCACATTTATTTGGAAAATCCATTGTGGTCTGCATCTAGGCTAGCTAAACAGCTGAAATTGCCCAGAAATACCGTATGGCGCGTTATCAAACGGTATAAGAAAACATTGACGACGATTCGGAAGCCTCAAGCCGATCGTCGGAGTCGAGCTGACGACCGGAAATTGCGTGGTAAGATTTTGAAGACGATTAAGAGGAATCCTAATCTGTCGGACCGTGATTTGGCCAGAAAATTCGGTGCTGCCCATAGTACCGTGAGGAGAACTCGACTCCGGGAAGGAATCAAGTCGTATCGAGCTTGCAAACAGCCAAATCGGACCATGAAACAGAATAGTGTGGTCAAAATTCGTGCTCGGAAACTATATGACCAGGTGCTGACCAAGTTCAACGGGTGTCTTCTGATGGACGATGAAACCTGTGTCAAGGCTGACTTCGGTCAAATCCCAGGTCAAAAATTTTACTTGGCAACGGCTCGGGGGGATGTTCCAGCCAAATTTAAATTTGTTTTTGCCGACAAATTTGCAAGAAAATTTATGATTTGGCCGGGCATTTGCAGCTGCGGCAAAAAAACGAAAGTTTTCGTTACAAATAAGACAATGACATCGGAACTATACCAAAAAGAGTGTCTCCAAAAACGAATTTTGCCGTTCATTCGATCCCACGACCATCCTGTAATGTTTTGGCCAGATTTGGCAAGCTGTTATTACAGCAAAGCCGTTTAAGAATGGTATGCAGAGAAAGTGGTCCAGTTTGTTCCGAAAAACCTTAACCCACTCAACTGCCCCAGTTCCGCCCTATTGAGAAATACTGGGCAATCATGAAGAGGAGACTCAAGGCAAAGGGAAACGTTGTCAAAGACATCAATCAGATGACGACCTGGTGAAATAAGATAGCTAAAACGATGGACGAAGAATGCGTGCGCCGCCTAATGAGCCGTGTTACAGGAAAAATTCGAGAATTCCTTCAAAACCGTGACGAATAATTTTATCCGTATTTTTTCTTAAAAGTATGAAGAAAACGCTACATTTGTATAAAAAAAGATCTTGAATACAATATTAAATAACTGAAATACAGGCAATTGTCTTTGTTCCAATTCTATTTGAAGCAAGCTTTAAGCTGTAGAAAGCGATGGAATGTGTTTTCGTTATATCAATGTTCTAAACTATATATAAACATTTGTACTATATATAATACAAGGAAAACTTGTTTTTAAATTCTTATGCTTACTTTCACTTACATGAACCGGCCACTACATAACTAACATTAATGACGTTCATTTGCGATTGAAAATTCTCAATATGAAACGTTTCTGGTGAAATGAAGAGGATTTTTGTTCTGCGTTTTGCTGTCTCCGTTCTCCGCCAAGTGACAGCATTTGAATACAGCAATTTCGTTCACCTGTATGGTTATGACAAAATCAACAGATATGTTAGTTAAATCAATAACATTTTAGTTGAAACAACAACTGCAATATAGTAATTTTGTGATCTGCGGGTTCTCCGTGCGGTAAAGAATTTCATTTTCAATCGAAATTTTAAATTTCCAATCACATCCATTCGATCGTTCGTTAATCAATGCCAATCTTTAATAGATTGTGAAAATTTACTGTGTCATGGTATAAAATATATTTTTCTTTGAATGTGCCCCGGAACCTGCGATACTTTGACGGTTTAATTGTTGTTTTTGTCAGCCGCCGATACGTTTTCTCCGTCATTGACGATGCAAGCCCATCGGGTTTTCCTTGTCCAATGTAAAACTTCCACCTGCCAGGTAAAGCTGCAGTTGGCAAGAAAAGAGAGAGAGAAAAAAAAACACTGTACACAATAAACAATTGGAATTACAAATGTGGAACCATTTGGCCACGCGCATCGGTCCCCGAAGCTGTCAGACAAACGTTGCTGGCTGACACGCGGATGTCACCATCAGCAATCGAAGAACATCTTTACGATTGTTGATGCAGTAGTTTTTCTGAAGCTTGCCGGCAGCCGTTCTACAACAACTCGACTGCGTTTGGAAAATATCACAAACACATTTCGAGCAACGAATAAAAACAACACACATGTCACAACTTGTATAGACAATCAATTATTTATGAACGCATTCGTGCAAATAAAAATGCAAATAAATTATGGTCTCTCCCCCGAAGCATTGCGATCGTCATCTTCGCGACAGTTGGGAAAAATGCTGAAGTTCATAAAGTGTTCCTATAAACCCGGAAGAGAACGTTAACCGGGGCAAGGCCGAACAGTTAGAAGTGGGTAGTAGGTTTTTTTTCATACAATTTTGTGATCAATCATTACCGGAAATGATTCTTACATACTTGCTTGAATAGCTCTAAACTGTGTTGCCTGTGAGCTAAAACATGAGTTTGAATTCATTCCCAGACAATCTACAGATAGAAGTTCTTACGAATTTGGAAATTATATAAAAATGCTCCTGTCGGATAACCTTCCGTAATCGGAACTCAATGGCTTTCTATCGGACCTTTTACTGCTTGAGCTTCTCTTCACAACAAGTTCGATAAACAACTTTTTTTTTCTCTTCGCGGTCGCGAGGGCATTCGGTGCCTTGGCCACGCTGTGGTTGGCATGCAAATACAAATTGAATTCACCCAACGCATGTGCACATCGCGGAAATAAACCGGGTGGTGTTCAAGCACGTTTGGCCTGGGAACATTTAAAATTCAAATGAGCTTCCCTTGTTCTGGGCATGTCTGCAAATCGTCCAATGCCATAAATAAAGCAATAATCATCCGGATCAGCCAAACTCCAAGCAGATCGAATGGACTTTGCGAGTTCGGCGGATGGCGAACTCCCGCGTTTACTCCGCAGGTCCCACCACAAATCACCGATATGGACTCTCGATATTGGGGGCAACCGAGAGCGCCAATAAATATTCATGCTTATCAATTCCTTACCACTCTGATATTAGTTTTATTCGAGTTTTATTTCGCATTAATATTATAATGGCATTCGCCAATATCACTTTCCACTGTTCGACAAAGCCGTGGTGGTGGTCTCAGTCTTCTCAGTGCTAGCTCATCTGCCTGCCGTCTGCTGTGGTTCTGATCAAAGGGAATCGAGTTTACGTCGTTATCATAATTGAGTTGATAACAGTTTTATTTTACGCTCACTTAAAGTCGCGAGACCGGAGAACATTCTTCTCACCGCCGAATCAACCGCAGTGAATCGTGCACTTCGTTATGGGTTTGATTTAGGCGGCTATTCGAAACGAGCCAGGTACCACCCAAGAAGCGCAGCAGCCAAAATTCGGAAGCCATTCCGATGGAGTGGTAGCGCGTTAAGTCTGTGATATCGTTTTTTTTTTTCTACTGCTTCGTCCATTGCATCTGAAGCTTTTGTTTTATTTTCAGTTTTCCGAAAACGATAAATTTACAACCAACATCGCGGCTGCTACTTTCATGTCCGGCTGCCATGCGCTGGACCACCGAAGCTAAACTTTCTCGTTGGATTCGTATGGAAACGTTGATCGAACCTAGATAGAATGAAGATACACATACCTTCTACCAATAAGACTCGTTTATGTGAGCAGTCGTTAAGATAAGAAGGGACACTTATAATAAAATGGTCTATTTAAAAATTAAAAGAGCTATCTCTATTGATTCAGGTAAAAGAAGGATCCTGAATGGGAAGGTAGGAAAATTAACGGAAGGTTTGTATAACAACAGATAATCATAAAAAAATGAGCGACTACCTAAGGTGCTGGTGTGTTTTTTTTTCTTCTGCCTTCAACACTTTTAACGACATTCCGGAATAATTTGAACGATCAGATTGTTTCGCCATTTAAATGAATGAAATTAATGAGACACACATTAGTCGTGCTTGTCATAAGGAATGAACTAGACACGTTTAAAATATTTTCTGAGACTCAGCGAAGCATGTGGTTGTGGTGCAGGAAACAAGATTTTCATCACATATATAGAATCGTTACTGGGACGCTATCAATTCAGGAGGCGAAAATCGATTTAAAAAAAATGAAATTGTGAACGATTAATACTTTCACTAATTCGTTGTGAATTAAGAAACGCCGAAATATAAATGTGAGCTAAGATTCCTGGAAGAATATGGATTTGTATTAGTTTTAAAGCAAGTTCAATAAATGTAAAAAGATGGGTGGATAATGTTAGAGACATAACTCGATGGCGTGAATACGAATAAAAGTAACCTGTTCTTGCCACACATCCGAATATCGATGATCGCACGTACTAGTTGAATGATTATGTGAATTTGCAAACTTTCAATGCGTCACTTGCATAATTTTAATGGTACAGTTACAAGTCGGACAAGGGACAAGACCACCTAAATAAAAAAATGCAATGTTCAAATTCTTTCATAGATTGAAAAATCCACAACTAATCGTTTTAGCAAACAGGAATTCTAAATTTAAGTTAAGCCTTAATATAACAAAGAATATCCACAAACTGAAAGTCGTCATATTCGAATTTATGAATTCTAAAAAATGTAAATTATAGACATCCACTCGACAAGCGTGGACAAAAACTATCTAAAATTCTTTCAAAAATTTGTGAGAAATGAGATAATATTATTTACTTACATATTGATATGATATGCACAAAAGGCGAGAAAATCAATTATAAGAGTTTTTTTTTGTAATAAATTGAATAACTAAATCGACCATCTTAAACAACATGCACAAATGTGTGTTCCTCAAATTAGTCTATTAAAAATACTCACGTTTTATAACCATGGTACGTGTCTGTTTTACTAGCAAACAAAACGTGTCGTAAGCCCACTGCACCCAATACTAAAAATATTCCGTACTTTTATGTGTCGGTTTTGTACGATACGCTTTGTGCGATGATTCGTTCAATTCATGCGGCTAAAATTTGGCACGCCTTATTTTGGCACTGAATTTCACCCTAACTCCTGTTCATTCCAAACATTTTAGAAAACTACAATTTTGAGTTATTTGTGGTTATTTTTTTATATCATTTATTTTACCACGGCTTCAACCATTTTGGTCGTTCCCCGGGGATTTGTGGTTATCTCATATTATCATAAATTGCTGACCATATTGCCGATGATATTGAGAAAAAATTATGTTGCTGCGTTAAATACAAACAGAGATATTCGCGACTGAGTTCTACCCATTCTTGTTGAATTTTGAAAAGGCACCCCATAGTAAAGTGAGTCGTATTCACGACAAAATAGCCACTAACAGCTATTCCCAATGAAACATATAACTAACCAAGTACAACATTTGGTCAATAATATGGCAACAGCTGGGTGTTATCGTTTTCTATGTTAGTATCGAAATTAGAGAATGTAAATTTGTTTGGATGATTAGCCCATTTAAAATTGGAATTGGAATTAACGAAAAATACAGGGAGTATTGATAAGATTCTAGCCCTGTATTAATCCTCTTAGCAGTTTAATAATGTCTATCTCATGTAACTCATTTTTCAACTTATAAACTTCAACTTATAAAAAATTTAGAGACAAAATTTTGAAAAAATACGTTATTTTTGCAGCGTAGCTGTAAATTGCAATTTTAAACTCAATTTACCCTGAAGTTCCAGGAGCAGATGTTGGATACGGATGGAATTCAATACCCAAGTAGCAATTAAAACTTGTTATAATTTTCATGTTTTACAATTGCTTCAGATCGGTTATTTTTGTTAGATATGTGAGACAATTGATTCAATACGTTTTTGTAAGGGATGTAAAATTTATTCATATTACTGATTGTGAAACCAACTCAAAAACCTGAATGGATTATGTACCACATCCGGTTTTTCAACTGACTGTACGACAAGATCATTTGAGCAGTTTCAATTCCGGTTTCCACTTAGCAAATATTACTGTTGTGAAACAGATGAATCAAGAAACTTGTTGCACATCATACAAGAATAGTGCGTTTTTCCAATCGCATAATCGTTGTGAGAGAAGTTAATAAATTCAGCACTAGAACAATGTTTGCTACTTGGGTAGCAGCGTTCAGAATCACTAGACCTTTAATTCGAGCGTAAGTTTTTAAAAATCTGTTCAGCCGTTTCCGAGAAAATTAAGTGAGTTCCGTTTTGTAGTTTTTGACCACTAGCTTTGGTGCTTCCGAACCGAAAACTAGGAGTCAATATAGCCGATATCGGTTCGTTTGGTGTTAGTTGCTAATACAAACTATAATTTGAAACTGTTTCGAGCAAAATTTATAACTTTTATTTCTATATTTTGTATCGTCGAAATGACGAGAACGTTCTAAGACGCAAGCAAGAACTTTATCATTCGAAGGCAATCTCTTCACAGCAAGATTCTTTTCTAATTCGGAGAATAGCAAATAGTTGCTGGAGCCAAATCTGTAAAATATGGAGGATGCAGTAGTAATTCGAATTTCATTTCATGGTCGTTACTGTGGCTGAAGACAAATTGTTTTTGATCAGCAGCTTTCGCCAAAATACTCTCCCAGTGCTTCAATGCAACTATTCAAGCCGGTTACTACCCTGATTGCCTCAAGGTGGGTAAAGTCATTCCTGTTTTCAAATCTGGTGACCGTTGTGCAAGCATAATATCCTCTATACATTCCAATATGACTTCAGACAAGGCTCTAGCACACATACCGCTATAATTGAATTAGTTGACGAAATTATAAGCGAGACTGATTATACAAATATGGTTGGTGCCTTATTTTTAGACTTCAAAAAAGCTTTTGACACATTAGATCATAATATACTTTTGGACAAACTCGATTGCTATGGTATCAGGGGCATGATCCAGAAAATTCCATTGAAAATGACAGCAGTATCCTTGCTTCAATAAACATTGATGTTCCACAAGGATGTAATATTGGAGCACTATTGTTTCTTCTATATATTAATGACATAGGTAATTTACAGCTTAAAAGAACTCCACGACTATTCGCCGACGACACAGCTCTGTTCTATCCTGACAGTGCCATCAAGGCTATTATTAACTCAATGGATAGCGGTTTAAGAATTATTGATCAATATTTTAATGCGAATTTATTATCATTGAATGCTACAAAGACTAAGTATATGATTTTTCGTTCCATAAGGAAAACCATACCAACGCATAGTCATCCCCAGCTCGGACACAATATTATTGAAAAAGTCGACTTTTTCATATATCTGAGCATATATTGAAATCAAACATTAACCTGAACTCACTACATAAAGTTTGTTTCAAAACACGTGGCGTTCTACTACGGTGTTTTATCGAGAGTCAAGTCATTTGTTCCTCTGTGTGCTCTGTTTGCAATTTCATTTCGCATGTATTTATTCGCAGCTCAACTACTTGGTATCGGTGTGGGGGCGAGCCGCTAGTTCTTGTCTGAAAAAAAACTTCAAACTCTACTAAACAGATGCCTAAAAATCATTCTCAATAAACCCTTACTGTTCTCGAACTTATTGTTATACTCTGATAGTACCCATAAAATTTACCAATTACATATATATGCGATGTTCAAACATTGCTATTCATCCATGATAATCTGCTTAACTCCACAATTTACCATAATCTACAGTTCCCAACTCTAACCCATTCTTGAACAATGCGCCGCAGTAACAATTTATTTCGTGTTCGAGCAGTTACAAACCTTGGTCAAAGACGGATTCTTTTTGTTAGGGATCGGGGTCATGTCGCCGAAAGCCATTTCGCCGAAAACCGTTTCGCCGAAAGTCATTTCGCCGAAAGGGCCATTTCTCCGAATGTCATTTCGCCGAATGGGCCACTTCGCCGAATGTCATTTCGCCGAAAGCCATTTCGCCGAAAGGGTCATTTCGCCGATTCCTGCAATTGTCTTAAAATCGTAATGGGAATCGATTTAAAATAAAGACAAATTAAAGATGATAACGTTAGCGCCCGTTTTGTTGACCTACAATTGCACTTCTTGACTAAAAATTGATTCATGAACCTCAGAACGGAGTTTCCAAAGAAATTTTTGACTACTAATCATCAAAGCAATTCCATAGGTATCTACCAAGCAAATGTATGTGGTATTTTCCGTTTACTAAATAAAAAAATATCTAATGCGGCTTCGCCACATCGATTTGATTACCCTTTCGGCGAAATGACCCTTTCGGCGAAACGACTTTCGGCGAAATGACCTATTCGGCGAAACGACTTTCGGCGAAATGGCATTCGGCGAAACGACTTTCGGCGCAATGACCCGCTCCCTTTTGTTAGTCCATCTAAATATAATGCACTTCAACCTGATATACAAGGAATAAACAACCGTGCCACATTTGCGGCCAGACTGAAGTACCATTTTAAGCACATACTGAAGGAGATATTTAGCTAATGTAGTTTTTTGTTTTATAATGTATTTGTCGTCAACAGTATTTCATTTAAATAACTACTTTCCTAACATATTTGTTCTTTCTTTTCAACATAGCGTAGTAATTAAATTGGGGATCCCTTAAAAGGAAATCATTTCCACTAGGATTCCACTTAATGTTAATAAAAATTGCACATCAAAGCAAAAAAATTTGCGATCATTCTTACTAGCTGGAATTGATTCACTTAGAATTACTCTCTATGTTTGGAAGGCCATCTTCGAACGTTTAACCAAAATATAGGAATTATGAGAACAATTAGGATAAACGGGTTAAATACTTGTGGCCATTGTCTTCTATTGCTTTTTACATGGGGAAAATGAACTAAAAGGGTTTAACCAGTATCATGACGTCATTGAAATTATCTTTAATCTTTTTTGTGTGGGTTTCTCCACAGCAAAAACAATTTTGGACAACCGCTATTTACCCGACAGCAGAAAAAATTCTCTTGACTGTTGGCTGAAACAATTCTCAGCTTTAATAATGACAGGCTGATCATGAGAACAAATACTGGTAGTTGTGCAACGTAGGCCATGACAGTCAGCAGGTGACATTTCTCTTTAATTATTTTCTCTTTCGATTTTTGTATCTTTATATACAACCTACCGGTTCATTCGGACGATTGTGCAAAGGATAATGGAAATCGGTTACAAGTAACTGCAACACTTCTCACACTGGAAACAACGACAACAAAACACTCTCATCTTCCAACAAGCAATTGTTATTATTGTACAGCAAGATGCACTACAAAAAATAAGGAAACCAACACATCGACAAAAAATATCACTTGAAAAAGCCAATACACCTGAAACCCAACTAATACTAATGTGGTAGAAACAGGTGGGACAAACACAACCTTTTTGTGTTAGTGAAATTAGCTTTGCTTCAGCAAGCTTAGTAAAACTAAAGTCCCCGTGCTTGCTTTCGTCACTATGTATGACCGAACTATTTACAAATTTTTCATACCGAACTATTAACAAAGTTTTGGTTACCAACGCAAGCAAGCCATGTGGTCTGCCTCACCTGTTTATATCACATTGAACTAATACTACTTCTAGAAACAATGAGTACCCGGATAATCACGAAGTGGAACTACGGTCTACTTCAGCTCTGCTCACAATAAACACCCACACGGAATCATAATCCGAATGAAACAGCGACGACGAATTGATTAGTGAACCAATTTAGGTCTCCGTCTGAGTCTGGTGAACACTTCCGGTGAAACTCTCAACGGGTGAGCACGTTGCATCGTGTTAGTCCGGAGAAAACTCGAGTATTTTGCAAGAAAGAAAAGATTTTTATTCGTACTTTGACGACTCGCAGCCACCCAGCGAGATTTTCGCTTGTAGTCTAGTGAAAAGAAAATCCATTGGACTGTAAACGAAAATTAACTGGCAATATAGCCTAAGTTGCTTTGCCATCAAATCGGCGTCATCTCAAGTGAGGTGACGAAAACCAGAAAAAGAAGAAGAAGAAGAAGAAGTAGACGAAGTCTGGTGAATATGCATTTTTGAAATATCTAATTATTTCTCATCCAACGAACAGTTTGGAACTGCAACTGAGTGCATCTTTCTAGATTCGCGAATTCGGAATCCGTTCTTCTATCAGTACATCGTTCAGTAGGAACAAAAACCTCATTCCGACAAACAAGTTTCCTGAGCGCGCCAGTGTGAAGCGACATACATTTCCAAATGTCACCAACGTGCAGGATGACGTTTCCGTAATTAAAGCTAGTTAAAACGTCAAAATGAAACGATCTACGATAATCGATTTATTTCATCGATTTATCTCGATTATCTGCCATTTCTTTCGAATGCCGCAACTCAGCATTCAGAAGCGTGCTTAAGGAAAAAAAGTCCTACAAAACGCCAAGCACCAATCACTTCGCGGTAGTGAGTGTCGGTGCAGCAGTAAATAAAAATCCAATGAATTTGTGTCATTACTATTTGATTGATACATTAATTGTTCGATGACAGCAAAAGCGCCCGGTAGCCGAGTTGCTCTTTCTGATGCTGTGTTCCGATTTTTGTATTGTGTTCAAAGCAGTACAGCAAAACGGATATTGCGTTACAGGTTCGCCACACTATTAGGACGCTTAGTTACAGAAGATGAAATTGAAACGAACAAAATTTCCTTCCTTGAGAAGTAGTGTCGGCATACTGAATTTAGATTTGAATGGAGCAGTTTACTTCATAAATTCCACTATCTTTAGAGAACTATCGAATCATTTTATCAGCATCATATGAATCAATTGTAGCCAAGTCAATGGAAGAAAGTTCTTCGAATGTTCTTCGTTAGAGACTGAATCAATAATTTACACACAAGTTTAATAAAGATTGCCTTCACAGGCTTCTAGTCGACTAGGAGCTTCTTACAGTTGGAAATATGGAGAACCATATTGAATAAAGGCATTCTTAATAGTGATTCAATATTAACTTGATTTAGTATGGGCCGTGTTGCCAGTAATGATGGGTTTAAGATAACCCGTTTATTTATTTATTCTATTTTGTTTGATTATAGAAATTTCATCCTTGTAGTCAATCGCATTTCGGATCAGTAAAGTATTCTGACCGTATTAAAAAGTATATATTCAGCAAATCGAATTCAAACAGGATGCGTGTAGGATTTTCTTTGTTTGTCAAACGGAAACCTATTTTAACGCAAAAAAGAATAGTGCTATTTTGGATGAAGTTTTTAATCTCCTATTCATATTTTTTCTTCAATT
The DNA here is from genome assembly GCF_030247185.1 of Malaya genurostris. NCBI lineage: Eukaryota > Metazoa > Arthropoda > Insecta > Diptera > Culicidae > Malaya > Malaya genurostris. The sequence goes on from NC_080571.1 coordinate 269,953,143, forward strand.
CAAAACTAATTGATCAGAGAATTTAATTATAAAAAGAATACATACACAGATATCAATATTTTGTGAATTTACATCTATTTTCATGCACATATTTTGAGCAGGAAATTAAACATAAAGTAACTTTGCAATTCTTTACGTTTCAATATAATTTGATTCATTGAAAAACCAATGCAATCCAATTTAGTTTTGAATCGATGATGGTATTCAATCAAATTTTCGATTCAACTGATGTCATATTACTATAGATTTAAATGCCGTGTAGATTTCATCATTTCTTTCTGTGTATGAAAGAGTGAAATAGTATCCCTTAAAGTCAGAACTCCAATCTGTAAGCCCTGGAGTAAGGAAAATTGTGATAAAAGTTATCTTGGCTTAACAAAAAAGTCACATTCTTATCAGAACTCAGAACTAATTGGCTCAAGTGGCACGTTCTCTCAGTTAGTCGAGTGCACGGATATGGATACGGTCATGTTAGAAATACTAGAGACAGACCAGCCTCCGGTTAGAAGTGTCTCTAACAAAGAATTTGTGATAATTTTTATGTGAAAATCCATATCTTACAATCTCAATGTTTTCCTTATTCTAGGAACAGAGAAATTCTCAATATTGTCATAAAAAGGCTGAAGAGCAATCTGATCGCGAAGTACAGCAATGATATAGAATTGTAGAAAAATCGGAGCTCTAGATACCCGTAGTGTTACATACCATACGACTCAGCTCGACGAGATCGGAAAATGTTTGATTGTGTATTTGTGTGCACCGTTCAATGCCTTTCTATCTGCTCCATTTTCTTGAAATCGACAATATTCGGTTTTGGTTTCGTTGGAATATAGTTTGGACATAGTTTGACCTTAGAAATATTTCCGATAAATATCGAAGTAGGTATTTGTGGTATACCAGTTCACTCACCAGACTCCAAATTCTCCTCTTCACCCGATTTGATATGAGACATGGATAGGAAAGTCTTCTGAGTTGGATAACCTTAAAAAGTGTGATGTAGGGGTATTGTTAAGACTGATTCGTTAAGAATTTATTTTCTTGAAAAGGTAAAATGACTGCCAAACTCTCAATTTTTTACCTTACGAACTAACTATTTTCGGATTAAAAATTTATATTGTGTTCGGGTCGGGTACGGGTCGGGTTCAGGTTTGAAAAAAAGTGTACCCGACCGTCTGTGTACTATGCAATATCGATATTCAATCGATCTTCGAGAATCGATAATGACAGGAAACGATTCACAATAATTTTTTCCTGCTATTGCATTTTTGGTTTCCAAAGAAGTTCTGGGGTGTTATTACTTCGATTTATCATATTTTGGATACTCTTTATAACCAAACGTCACAGATTTACATTATATCGAATTGAAAATCCAATTGATTTCTTCCTGCAGACGTAATTTATGTTTAGTCTTTTCGTAGGGAAATGAGTGATGTTGGTATTGATACACTCTTTTGTTGCAATGATAGACGAAGATGCTTCGTCTCTCGCTTCGTTTGTTTTGGAGGCGACGAATATATGGATTCATCAATAAACAATGCGTGACAATTTCAAGCTCTGCTAGTAATTAGAATAGACAGATTGTTTATACCCGAACAGTTATTATTGCTAAAAAGGCGTATTTTGTTATATGTTGTATATATATTCGGCGTATTTAATTATTAAATGGAAAATGACAATCTATGGAAAATACATGGAATGTTATAGATATTGTTTTATGAAAACAAATCCACAAGTAGGCGAAAAATCTTTGTAAATTAGAACTTATTTTAAACCAAATTAAAGTGTTTTTTTTTCTGCATTAAATGTTGAAATAGTTGACCCATTTAAAGAGTTTTAAATAATTTTTGAATTTAAGAGGCATTTTTACATTCAAAACCAATAGCACCCTCTCATTCTGATACTATTGCAGAAGTCGATAGCACCCAGTCGATGCTGTTCTATTGTCCAAATTGACGGTTATGCATAAGATAGAAACCTGTGAACCATTTTTTTTAGATCGTCGGATAGCCTGTAGTCACTAGGGGCCAGATCCGGACACTACCGTGGACGAGGAAGCAAGCAATTTGACCATCACTGTCATCGACTGGTAAATCGGTGCCTTATCTTGGTGAAACAGTGTTTTTTTCTTCCATTTTGTTTTATTTTTTCATCCAAACGATCTTACAACGCTATTGATTATTTTTCCTTTCTAAATATTATACCATGTGCATCACAAAATACTGAAACCACAACCTCCCCAGCTGACTGTTGTTTCTTTGGACGCTTCGAACGTGGTTTACCGGCTGCAGTCTACTCAGATGATGATCGTTTTGATTCCAGATTGATGTGATGGATCCATGTTTCATCCATTGTCACATATTGAAGCGATCTGTTTCAACACGTTGTTGTTTTTGATCAACTGTGAGTAAACGCGGTGATATGTTCATACAAAATTGTAAACACGGTCTCTTTACGGTCTCAGCTATCTCACGCAATTTCAATTTACATTTAGATATAACCAATTTGTGGACTTCCGATGGAAGCTAATGCTTCACTTGAATGGCTGTACCTTTTTTCTGACTAATCGAAATGTCATGAAATTTAACATATAGTCTCTTGAAAATCGGTTCTTTATAAACGTCATATGGTTTGGACAGTGATAGCGCCATCTGTTTGTCAGTTACACGACTTATTTGAATGATGTGTTGTATATTTCTGGAACCCCAGAAGAAGTAATCGAATAAGTTTCAATCTGAGTTGATGTGCGTAGGAGAGGTCTGTGTAAGTTAGTACAATTCAAGACATACAATAGATGTTGTTTATATCATTGTTCTTATAATTTGTTTGTGACGTAAAGTAGCTATTCCCGTTATTGTCATGTTACAACATACTAAATAAGATTTGTGTGCAATTGTATAATGTGAAAATTGTAGGTAATTTCTGTTAGCAAATTTATAGTTCGCTCTAGAAATAAGGGGACATTTTGTCGGCCTGCTGTGCAAAAAAATTATTTGTAAGACAATATTTGACCAGAAAATCTTCTTTCAATACAGGTAATGAGAAAACACTCTTTGAATTGAAGATGGATTTCATAGTTTCTGATAGTTCGAATCATTCTAAGTATTGTCAATTTAGCAGTAGCTTAAATTTGTTAGACAACTGGCAACCCTTGTGAGCTGATTTGCAGCAAGATTCAGCAAAGGAATGCTACTATTCGAAACAAAAAATAGCAGCAAGTTCCACGAAAGGAAAATCCACACTGCATCTTCACACAATGCAAGGGCATCGGGCTTCGTATGCTTCACCGGCTGGCTGCTTACGTTCTACTCGCAATCCGATAATAACTTTATAATCTTTTGCATTGTCTTCCGAAAGGCGAGAACATGTTCAGCAACGAAGATTTTGAGCTACACAAGCGTATTCCGTTGTAGCTGGTGAGCCTCACGGCAGGCATGAAACCTCCTTGGAAAACCACACAAGCCAAGAAGTGCCTTAGGGAGGATGTACTTGGTAAACTAAAGCGGCTCGGAATACATACATAGTTGGAGATAATTACAGTGCAATATCCGTTGGTGCTGGGGGTCGGGAAATAACTGTGTGCCTTATTAAAATATTTTCCAAGTCGGTTGCCTTTTCGCTTTCTCTACGTGCGCCTCCACTTGCTGATGCTGGACGAGCACAGGAAAAATCTTCAGCTATATCGAGGTGAACCGGTGTAATTATCTTGTTTTCGGTGTCTTGTGGTCTTGCGAAATCCGGATTCCCCTTGCTTCTACGAACAATAAGACCCAGCAAATTCTGGTCAGAAGGAAAAGGAGATCGCGCGGTGCACAATTCACGGTCACAGATTTTGAGACACTGATAGGGTCGATTTGTATTTTTATGTAGCGGGAGCATACGAGGTGTGCTGCAATATTTCAGATCCAACACGATGTTCGCTTATCTGATGCTATTGTTTGCAATTTGAGTATCGATGCCGGGTTCACCGTGAACATGAATGTGGGATAACTGAACTGCAAACTTTATGTCCTATGCGTTGTTCGAATTGAGATGTTCGGTAATGCTAAGTTGAATTACTCCTGTAGTCCAACGCATACCATAACAAGATTGTTTCAGGATTGGTTACCTCCAAAAGAGGATCATTTTTCACCTATTCTATACTACACAGAAAACTATAAATTTCAAATTAGTTTAGATTCAACAGCTTTCTCACGAACGTTGTGTTTAATCTCCCACTCTGTGTCACAACAGCACGCGACTGATACTCACGTACCACTCGCTAGTGGTTTCGGTTTCTTTCTATATCAGATAATAGACATGACCGAAATAAACCCGACATGATGTATCTGTAAGCCAAAGATTATACAAACATCAACACATCTTAGCACGCGGCTTAAGTTTCCCCAAAACAGTAAAATTGTGATGGAAATCCAGCGGGTGTCTGCTCGGTTTGTCAACTGCTGCGACCGTGATGCTACTGTTTGTCAAATTGTTTATAATCGTACTTCGTTCCGGGGGAAGTTCGTTGGTTACAAGATGGATGGTATTGAAAAAAAAAGTTTCTTGATATGAACCTAACAAACATTTTTCTTTTATTATTGTGCGTTTCTTATGTTTGATCAAACTTACTTCTATTGCTGGAATAAGAAACGTCAGGTGCACTTCAGTGCAAACAAATACCACTGTAATTAGTTAATTCATGCTAAACCACATTCGAAGGTACCGTGTCATTCGATCCTCGACATAACTATATGACCCAGGGAGAGGTAACAAAAGTCAATGAGGTGTGAGAGATTAAATGGTGTCGATATAGCGCCGCACGACAGCACCAAAGATGATGACGAGAACGACACGGCGGCGGCGTCTTTGGCGCTGGCTTGTCTCCGTTCATGTATCAACCGTGCCGGGATGGTCGGAAGGCAACATCGGGCAAGACCATGCGTATGCGTATAGTAAACACCAGAACAAGCAGCGTGCAGAAAGAAATTACACAAACGAGAAACTAAATGCCAACCGAATCGGGGACAGCTCGTTTGACTAAGTGGAGAACATCAGTCCCGATTAAAATTAACAAGATTAACAGCACGATCGTTTTGAAATGAGCCTCATTTGTTGAAAAGTGATGTAGATTTCGGTATCGTGTGAGTGATGTGAGATGGAAATCAAGATTGAGTACTCATGTTTTTACATTTATTTAATCTTTGTTTACTACGAGTTTAGTAATCAAACCGAAGTCAGGTGAAGATGGAACGAGTAATAATTTAACATTAATTGCGTGCGAAAGAATATCCTAAAGAACAAATTTAATCCATCTCTTTAAGTCACCAATGTCATCAGTCTCAGTCTTCAGTCATATGACAATTCCTGATTTGTTTCTTGAAGCAAAAAGCGATGAAATTTTCACAAAGTTGAGTACAAAAAACTTCCGTCCGCCTGCAAGAAACTGAACTATTTTCCAATGTTTTCCGATAAAATTTCGAATAAGCACATAAGTAATGAATACAATCGGTAAACGAGAAACTGCCATTTTTCGATGAAAATAAGAAATTTTGTACCTTTCAGAAATTCAATAATTCCTTGTGGTGAAGGTTATCGGGATATTGATCATGTCGTTTGGACATGCGTGGAGTATCGTGATCTATCGTCAGATCTCGAGTAATAAATTCTTTGCGTACCCAAGGTAGACTATCCAATGTTTCAGTTCGAGACATTCTTGCTTGTCGTGACCTTCCATACATGAAACTTCTTTATTATTTCATAAAGACAATTGGAGTTTCAATTTAATAAATGACCCTTTTAAGACTTAGTTCTGATTCCAGTTATGAAATTATCAACAAAATGTCTGAAAATAACAGCTTATTTTATAATTTATAGAAGTTAATCGTTTGGTAAAATAATAATATAGATTTCATAATTAATGACGAATTACCTAATATGATATTTGAGGAATGAGAGGAATATGTTTAAATATATTTAAATCGTTGTGACTATTTTAGAATTATATTGGGATAAGAATTTTATGTAAAAGTGATGCTACGGCGAAGAAAAACTTATGTAAACTGCCTTAAGAAATAAACGTATTTATGAAAAAAAAAGAAATTCAATAACTGATTTATCGATAATCGAACTATCACCCTCACGCTTATGAAAATTCCAAGCTTAGGGGAGAGAAAGCGTTTTGAAGTATTACAAATAAAATATTGTTTTTATCAAGATCATAAACACATCTACGGTAACATAAAACCTTGTTTTTCAATATTCTCAAATGAACGATTACAATTATTATGTTGCTTACAAGCATTAAAGCCACAAAATGATCGTTTTTTGTTCCTAATTGTGCGCAAGGTAAGGTAATAGTGCGCAGTGATACATAATTATGCGAACAATGAATTTTCCGTAGTACTCGAATACTCGAATTTTCTGTAATACTCGGAATATTTGATTTGATTCGATGATAACTTCGTTTGGGTCGAAAAGCTGTTACGAAACCAAAAAAAAAACGTGATTCTGTTAGAAATAAATATAAAGCTTATTTCCTAACGACACATTTTATATTTACATCTGTCGTATTGGTACAAATTAATAGGGAATTTTGAATGTAGTCGAATAAAGTTAATTGGGTCAAATTTTAATATTTATTGTAAGTAAATAGTGGTAAACTTTACCCGGAGCTCACAATGAGATGCGCAACTATTACCCACCTTTCCCCTACATGTCCCATTGACACATCATACCATCCATTATTAAATTCGAAATTAACAACCTATTGCATCCGTTCTAACGTTAACCTTCAATTTCCAAATTAAGTAATATTTATTCTTTTCACAAATTTACTCACCTTCCTGTGAATTTTTGGTAGATCATTATCAAAAACTATTTTCTACATTAATCACGTTCGATCGGAACGGTAACGACTATTTTGGACATTTAGGGGTTTTTGGTTTGTACGTTAAGTACATATTTAGTTTCGATTCCTTCGTGTTTCGCCTTCGGCTCATCAGTGCTTAAAGCAGTTCAAATTGAACTGCCATTTCCGCCTAACAGTTCTATTTGAAAACGAGCGGTTCAAATTAAACTGTCAGGCGGACATGGCGGTTCAATTTGAACTGTTTTTAGCACTGACGAGCCGAAGGCGAAACGCGAAGAAATCGAGACTATTTTGGAATTTACTATTTGTCTGATCTTCCTATTGTCATGATCATTTGGGTCGTTAAATTTGGGTATATTCTTTCTAATGTTAGTGTAGGATAAATTCAATGATGCCTAAAATTAGGTAGTGATGTTATAAGGTAAAGTGTTATAATATAATAAAGTGTTATAATATGTGTGAGATATTTCTAAATGTAATAATATATTTTCTTCGAGAATGTGGGTATTTCATTGCAATACACCAAAGGAACATAATTTTCAATGACTCTGGTAGAAGTGATGAGTATTGATTGATATAAACACATTGTTCAAAACGGCCATATTCTCAGTTTTTTCGCCTGCCATAGCCTGCCTGCCCCAGCAACCGTATATTATGCCTCACAACAAATCAGTGGTATGCTCCACAGCAAGAGACATTACGCTCTACAACTCTATGTCCCTTGAAATAGAAGAAAAGCAGATAAAGAAGATATTCTTTGCATACGAAACGATAGTGTTAGTGATAAATGCTTTGTTTACAAAAGTTTTGAATACTTAAAAAAAGGAAGAGGGGTGCTTTGGCCAGCAGGGGCGCTTTATAATACTTTGCCCTAATATTAAAACTCCCAACCAGCTAAAATAAGTCTACGAATATGATAAACAAATGAATTTTCAATGTTATGTTGGATTTCCGCAGGCTTCAACATGTGCCCTCAAACGGTTTGGCGTGGAATGGACCAGTTTGCTAATGACTTTCCTAAAAAGCATCACAGACAAAACCTGTTTTAATCCACCTAGTGGTGTAATGATGCCTTTCTCATATTACTCATAACATCAAAAATATTACACTGGAATTCGCAAAAACAACTGTTCATTGAATAGAAATAGGAAAATTTGTTCGGACTCAATCTAACAAACTCTACAAATCCTGTTTACCCTGTAGTTCCGGAACCGGAATTAGTATCCACAACAAATTTAGGAATTCCGTATGGAACCGTAAGATATTTGCTTTGAAGCTATAAGTTTGTGAAAATCGATTTGGCCATCTTGAAGGGAAGTGAGTGAGACACTTTTGCAGTTCTTCCAAAACCGGATTCAGATGACCGGAATAGCCGAAGTTGGTTTGTTTGCCAGCAAAAAATATGACCTACAAATTGGAACAGTTTTGAAGCTAGTTAAACCTAGATTTACTATCTCATGCTTTATTTCCATTAAACCAATTAGACGAAATCTAAAACACGAAGCGAACGTGCGTTTCTGTTACTTCTGCATATGTAAACAGCATGAATCAGCAGCATTAAACATGTAGTAAGATTATTACATTTATTATTATCATTGACATCATTACATCACCGGCACGGTATTCCTGCACTATTGGCTGTGAAAATTGCATATTTTTTTCAAATAAATTTGAATTCAATGACATTCTTTTATTCTTTCAATCGCACTAATTATAGAATAGCTAAAATTTTTATCAACCGCAGCACCGTCTTCTTCCAATAGCATACACCATTAGCAGACATCCGTAACCGTTTCGATTCCTTCATAGCGTGTACGAAATAGAACAAAGCACGCATCGTTTGTTTTGTGTTTTCTTTTTTTTCGGTGTTGTACATATTGTCAATCTATATGACGATTTGAAAACTTAGACAATCATTGCCCTGTAACTGCGGAACCGGAAGTCGGGTCCGGATGAAATTTCACAGTATTTTCAAAGATAATATGAGCTTCAATTCAAATCATGATTTGTGAAAATCGGTTCAAGCATCGCAGAGAAATCGAACTGGACAAGGGGGGACCAGTAGTGCCGAATTAAGTTTTCATGCCCACAAACTAACAAGCTCTGCAAACTAGAATAATTTATCAGACAGTTTTATAGGATTTGTACCATCGTTTGTGAAAAACTACTAATGAAATTGGTAATTTTCCACGGATCCGGATGAATTGTTCTAGAATTTTTAAGGAAACTATAAGACCTTTCAATTGAATTTTAGTTTGTAAAAATCGGTTTTGCCGTTTCAGAGAAAAATGAGTGCACACTTTTTCTCTAATTTTCACATATTACCATTCAACTCCGGAACCGGAGGTTGGATCCAAATAAAATTCAATAGTAGGATATGGGACTGTTAGTACTTTTATTTGAATCTAAGTTTGTGAAAATCAGTTTCTGAAAAAAGTAGGTGCATATTTTTTCCATTCTTTTGGTATATATCATCCTGTAGCTCCGGAACCGGAAGTCTGATCGGAATGAAATTCAGGAATTCCGCATAGAATCATTACACCTTTCATTTGAAACTAATTTTGTAAAAATAGTCCAAACCCTCGCTGAGAAAAGTGTGTTCGATTATAGAGTTTGTGACCAATATTCCCGGTGCTTCAAAAATAGGTGTTCACAGTGACTGCATAACCTATCTGTATGTAAAAGGCAAAATGAAAGTTGTCCGTGAATGTTTTATGTAAAATTCAGATGAATCTGCTGTAGAATCAATTGATTGCGGAGATAATTTCTTATGCAAATAATATTTATTTTTCAGCATTTTTTCTTAGTTGTCATTTCAAGGAGCATATTGCAACATTTTTTTGTGGCATAATCTAATAGTCTTTTGTTTTATTTTATTCATCCAGTCTTTTGTTGTGTTTTATCCATCAATTTTCATCCCTCCTATTAGAATTGCAATTATCAGCTGTATTACGATCAAATACTCTCATTTTCAAAAAAAAACCTGTTTTAATCCATCTAGTGGTGTAATGATTTCTGCCTTTCTCATATCAATCATACTTTCATATATAATACTGCGATTCTTGAAAGAATAACCGAAATCGGTTTTTATGACCGTCTACTGATGAAAACTATCAATTGGAAAAGATTTGAGGTCGATTTAGAAAATTTTTTTAAGATTTTTCCCCATTTTCAGTGATGGTATACAATTTTTAACCCACTTTACCCTATATTTCCGAATCCGGAAGTCGGATCCGCATGAAATTCAGGAATTACGTATGGGACCACAGGACCTTTCATTTGAATCTAAGTTTGTGAAAATCGGTCGCGCCATCTATGAGAAAAGTTAGAACACATATTTTCTTTTTTCTGCATATTTCACCCCATAACTCCCGAACTTAGATTCCCCCTGAGTTTGTGAAAATCGGTTCAGCCATCTCTGAGAAAAGTTAGTGCACTTATTTTCACTATTTTTTGCACATTTTATCCCATAATTCCGGAACGGGAAGTCGGATCCAAATAATATTCAGGAATTTTGTATGGGACTACAAGACCTTTCATTTGAATCTTAGTTTGTGAAAATGGGTCGCGCCATCTATGAGAAAAGTTAGAATTCCGTTTAGAAATATCTCAATATTTGCTTCAGAGGAACATTTTATAACACTTTAACCTAACAGAAGTCACGGGAAAACCAAGAGATAAGGTGCAGTCGATCGCCAAGTAATGTTCGGAGCGCGATTCCCTGTAATCTGGTTATGAGTGTCCAAAATTTCAAACCTTCCTATCAAGCGCATTGTTACGTGAGTCACGTGGTCACGATTAAGCGCAATCTGTACAGTGGAAAGGTGAGATTTTTTTCAACACAGAGTTCAGTAGTGTCCTTCATACAATGCGAGAATAAATCAGCTGACTATTGTTTACAATTCGATCTCAGCATTTTTCCGAAATGAGTACTGCGTTTTTTTGTGCTCGCACCCGAATGGTCTCAAAATGACCCAAGCTGCCGCGGCCCCTTTCAGTCGCCCGATGCCAATCCAATTGAGAACGTTTGGGCTAAAATGAAGATGAAGCTTGGGAAGACCCGGCCACACAATTTGAAGCAGCTTGTTCGTCGGATTAACTAAATTTTAAGGTCGTTTTTAGAAGAATACAGTGTAGTGTAGCAGTTATCAATAATCAATCCGCCGTGATTTTAGAAATCGCTTGCTCTTTATTTTTCTACCTCAGTTGCGACATGTAGATAGCTTGGGAGAAAATTAATTGTTCACTTTCGGATACAGATTTCTCGATTCTCCATTAGTAACATAGTTATTATATTCTTACTGTTTCCGCTTAGAAATTGAAAAATATCGCCAACCGGCAATGAAGTAACCTCAGTTGTTGAATAAACTCTTAGATAAATCGCACGTTTTGTTTGTTAAAATAATTTAGTGGTTTTAAGTGAAACGCATTTTGATAATTCGCCTGTCACCCGAACTGTTTCAGTCGCATATTGATGATTCGTCGTTTCGAAGATACTCTTGCAAAGAAAAGTTCTCGAAGTGAAATCCTGCCCCAACAACGCGCAAAATATCGCTCAAAGCATGCCTCGAAGGTGTCAAGCCACTATTTACGCTGAAGGGGATTGGACTTGCAGTTAATGTATTTGCATGTAAGTTTTTGATCTAATAAAACAATATTCAAAAGTATTTTCGTGTTGTGTCTTTTCATTTTCTCACAACATTGACCACGCTTTTTTGTAACCGATTATACATGCGCTGGTACGGAAGAAGAAAACACAGCACAGCCTCTACGAACGAAGCACGCTGTATTCGGTGTTTGATTTCGTGCACGCGGTAAAGAAAGCAAAAACCGGCACCGAAGCACGGATTTAACAATACAAGCGAGTCCATTGGCACCGAACACACATCAGCACAAGTTTTCGATCGTGTTGAAGATACCAGAATCACGGTGCAGATACGAATGTCTGTCACTGTGTGGACATGGCGCTGAGATTTAGATGGCTGATGTGGAGATGTGGAGATAATTTAGTAAAATGGAGTAACCAGTTAAGTAAAGTGTGTTGAAAATTTTGTACCGTCACCGAAACAAAACACGTAAAAATATTATAAGCAAAGCAAAGCCTAGGAATTACATTCCTGTAGTGGAATTTGATCTTCTGTTTCAACAGACTTCGCAGCCGATTCAGAGTGTACAGAACCATTGCATAGCTGGTGCTACGATCCTACTGACACTACGAATCCTTCCAGGTCGGGGCTCGAACATACGACAACTGGTTTGTAAGGCCAGTACCCTATGCATTGAAAATATTATAAGCTAGCTTCAAAACTATTCCAATTGGTATCAATTGTCAGTAGACGGGCGAACAAATTAATTTCGGCTTTCCTTGTTCCCGGTTTTCGGAGTTTTCGGAGATTGTAGTCATATACTCAAAATGGGTCGGTTCACTCATTTTATTCGAACCGACTTCGATTAAACCGGTTCCCGATCTGAAAACTGTTTCATTTTGTAGGTTATACTAGTCTATGCATAAACCTTTTTGTTTTTCAAGAATCACCTTTTTGTTTTTTTCAAGAATCAACTTTTTGTTATTAATGATAATATGAAAGATATGAGAAAAGCATCATTGTACCATATGGGGAAATGAAACAGGTTTTCCTAAAAGTGTATTCTTTGACCGATAGAATCAGTAGTGATTTTCTTTAAAGTACAGGAGCAGTGATAATTTGATCAGCAGTGATCGGTGATCGCGGATCATTTTTGATGTTTGACGATTGCATTGCATTGGTCATACATTTTCCTAAACCGGAAGCTACTTGTATAGTTTATAGGGATGTTCCGTAAAATAAAGTTCATAGGAGTAACACTATTTCAAAAATAATGATTACAATCGTGGTGGTTGAACCAATTTTTTAATTTCATTTCCTAAATGACGACAGTCAAAATTCACCAGAATTTACATGAATCTCTGGAACTATTCGTGCTTAATTTCTCTACAAATCGCGGACAAAGTATTCGTATGCACCCAGTCGTACTTGAAATGCCGTGGGAAAAATTCCATCTCAAATTTTTATAATACACAAACATTCGGCATAACACGAGTTTGTAGAATCGCTGCCATTTTTCAGTCATTAATTGGACCTAATTAAATAAACGCGTCCGAGCTGTGGTGATATTTTTCCGCGCGACGTCGTCGGCGCGATATTAAAAATATATGTATCTGAAACTATGCACCTTTCCCAAAGATTAAAGAGCCTCGAATCCGTCGCGCTGGTCGAGGGTGGAAGGGATTCCGAAGTGGACGATCGCACAAAAGGCAAAAGATGCCGACCATACGGCGCGCGTCTGAAGAACGTGACATTGCCGATCCGAGATGGTTGGCCGGTATCAGCACATCCCGCGCGAGAGTCGTGAACCCGCGGAAACATCCGCCGCCTGGCAGTGCCCAACGGTGGTGTACAGGATAGGTGGAAGATAATGAATCATGTTTAATCATTTCGAACTGAACGAATTTGAATGTTCGATCGCTTCGGGAACGCTGTGGCCGCTGCCGCTACCAACACCGCACCGGACGGAGCAACACTGCCGAGGAATTCATTTAGTAAGGTGCTACGAAACACACAAGTTTCCGGCGCTAATCGGTCGCCATTAGTTTAATGGGGCTTTTGGAACCAATTATCAATTGTAGCATATATTGATTGCCTTGATTCGAAAAGTGATTCCTGCTTGCAGGTTGTTCCGTTCGCAGCATGATTGCCCATGTAGTTCGTGTCAATTTAATTGAAACAACAAGCAACGTCCCGAGATTTGGCTGTAACACGAGCTTTAACCGATTAGACAAACGCGTAGGAAAAATGAGCCCTCAGATTGACCATGACGTTCAGGCGGGGTCCGCAAAACGACCGTTCGGAGATTAATCGTAGCAGTAGGAAAGCGAGATATTGATTGATTATGCTCACGTTTTTCTTTTTTCTAAAATGTGTTTCCGAAGCTGGTTTCTAAACTGAATGGTACGTAAGACAAGTCTTCTCGAAAGGATTACGACATAAGAAAAAAAGTAGAAGAAGAAGAAAAAACAAAGGGAGAAAGAATCTCCGCTTGTAAATATCAATAATCGAGACACGACATTGAGTGCGGAGAAACTCAGCAGGATAGCATTTTTGAAATGCTTCTACACGGTTGCCCGTTCTTACTGTTGGCGTACGGGGGCACCACGAGCATGAGCTGCATAAGCACTCACAGCCTTCGAATGCTGGTTAGGTCATAAGGCAAGGGTTGATACGAACTCGAACGAGGTCTTAACGTTTTATAATTTTACGATTTACTCCTCTGATATGGTGAAATCATGGAGGTGACCATTACTTAGGCCAGTGATTGCAACGATGGTTATCCATTTGAGAACTCGATTAAGCAATTCAACAGCTTCAAGTAAGCATATTGGACAAACGTTTCCAATGTTCCAATTTGGAATAAAAGTTTATTCGCTCAAGAATAATACGAACATCTGCATTTTCAATTGACCCTCAGAAGATTTCATTTGAGCAGTAAATTAACGTTGTCAAGTTCTATAATTCAAATTTGAAAAAATATCTATCTATAATATTACCATCTCATGAATATTGTTTTCATCCAACAAATTCCAGTAACAATAAACAGTAGAAATGGTTCACCCTTGAGTCCCATCTGCACTTGGCACATTATTCCTCCAATTATCCTGCTCGCATAGTTAAAGGTTCATCATTTTAAAGAACGGTCAACATTTTGTTTTTTTCTATCTTAACCAATTTAGTAAATTCAAAGTAGATAAAATATCAGCCCTGAAAGCAATTTCCGGTGGATTGCCATCGTGGGAAAATATGCGGATCCATGCCCTGTGGAACTACGTTCGCATACGGCAGCAGATCGAGCCTTCCGAGTTAAAGGGTGTCAACAAAAACACCTCCCTAGCGAAAGTGGCGAATACTTCGAGTGTCATCGGTAATTTATTAAAACTTCATTAGCGTGTGATTAATAGCAGTCACGCCCAGAAACACATGTTCCTCAATGAAACCTGATGATGAATGCAAAACACTTCTGGTGTCAGTAAAGCATGCAAATGGCCCTCCTCAGGAGCGAACAGGGAACAAAACAGACCTTTCGAAAATGATGCATTCTTATCAGGCGACCTTTTTTTTCCTTCACCGCCGCTTCCTTCGGATATGTATTTCCTACGGAGCGGACTTCTTCTTGTCGGAATCACGGGTATGCATCCCGTATATGTATATGAGTTTATTAAGAGGATATTTTCATCGACAGGACCAAGCTCCGGCATGGAATTGGATTAAAGTGAACAAAACGGACAGGGAAGTGAGCAGCAACTGACAACTTGCAGACAGCATTCATGTGTGCATAATGATGAGATCTTTGACGTACGAAGTGACCTGGTGAATGGTGCACTAAGTAGTTACTATCTTTTCCGCTCGGTCGCAGGTCTGATAGAACCAAACGCGCATGTTGCGCAGCAAGTGGGATAAGTATGGTAAGAAGGATGATGAAAAAAACGATGTACAAGGAACGACACAAAAAAAAAACGATCTCAAAAGGAGAGCTAATAATTAAAATGTTTTGGGTAATAAATCAGTTTTTGTGACATCCGACAGCGCATTACGGTTTTATCAATTTGGGAAATATTAATTCATATGGGAAAATGCAGTCAGTTTTCTTGGATACATTCAGGAAGCTGCTCTGGTTGTCGGAAAGGAAGTTACGAAAGATGTGCGAAGGAATTCGAAGCGTTCAACCTAACAAGTATGTACATCATTAGTTGAAATGTGTTGAGTATAACGAATGTCTCTACGCTTAATTACTGCCGATGAATTCTATGCTTAATTGCATACTTTTACTCACTTGAATACCAAACTCACACTTCTGATTGTAATGACTTTCATATTGAACTTATTATGATTTAGAAACTGATGCGTCCAAAATTCTTAAATTGATCGAATTTGCGTGTAATTTGGTGGGTTCTCGTTTTTTGAAACGGAAGTTCTACCGTTGATTTCGCGTAATGACAAGGCGCAAGATCTGGCTATCATCGAAGCAGTTGTGCTGAAGGGTTGCGAAAAAATCTTACCGCAGTCACAAATAGCTTGGCAGATCATAGTTTTCATCAGTGCAGTAAAACTTCATTCAATTCAATTGAAACTGAATGTGGAACACATTGACGATCTCTCTAATGCAGTAAACTTCAACTCTGACACACACAATGTTTGCTGACGGCCCGAACGGGCAGCATTCAGTTCATCACTCGTTTCTCTTCAATCGAGACTCAGTTTAACCACCATCTCTTGAAGTAACAAAATATCTCTTTCGATAGTGTAAGAGCGGCCTTCAAATGAGGTTCATGTAAACATTCGAATTGGTTCAAGATAATAAATGAAAGACAAACCAGATAGCTGAAATATCAATCACAGAATACACATAAATCAATAGTTTCCTCCTTCAGTTTTTATTTTTAATACTTTACTCCATTTATTATTCTATTCGTTCGAACTTGCTTACTACCAAGAGCGAAGGCAATGAAGGAGCTAGACTACTTGGCACTCGAAACTGAGCAAGCAAAACTTCAAATGACTAGTTACGATTATTCAACTGACGATGAATTCCGGGAGCTTCACTTGAAAATGGTAGCCAAAGTCAAATGAATTAGTAGGGATATGCTGACGGTCAGCGGCCATAAATTTCATTTTCATTTTATATCATTCGATTGAAAATGAAATTTTACCGCACTGGTTTTCATGCAAAATTTTTCTATTTTAATTGTTGTCTCGGACTAGTTTTTTTTTTTCGTTTCGATGATAGAGGCGTTTTAACCTTAAGGTCATTCACCTCTTCGGGCCAGAAAAATTTCGGGGTTGGGAATCGAACCCAGCTGGGCTGCGTGAAAGGCATCGACTTACCCATCACGCTATACCAGTTCCTATCTCGGACTAGTTTATATAGTTCAATACTTACCTTTCTCAGCACCGAATTTCACGTAGATATTTTTGTCCATGATTATACAGTTTGACCTCCCAGCAAGATTGCTTGATCGATGCTTTTTGTTTTGGACTGCGTTTTGACTACTGCTATTTCTAATTGGTTCGAAAATTCACACATTCTTTAGCACAAATAACAATTACCTAGGCGATGCCATTTTGTTCTCTGCATCCCGCACATAAACCTTAATCTCCTGTTCGTGCTCCTTCAATATACATTCATTCAAACAAGAGTTAGCGTTTTTCGACCTGTTTTCGGTTTGTCCACGAAAGGTTTTATCTTCACCGAACTTCCTGATCGCTCTTCGCACGGCTTTCTTATTTACTTCTTCAGTTTTTGCTATTTTTCTCAATGACTGTGCGTGTTTGATGTACAATTTGTGCACAATATTTCGAAGTTGTTCAACTGAACGATCACGCATTTTGAAACAAATTAATAGGAAGAAATTAACGGCTACACATGTGGTGGGAAAAGTAAAAACATCAGGGCGCAGCCACAAAAATCGATAGATTCTAATTGATTGTAAAATGGTAGCGGTTTTCGACTGTTCTTTTACTTACTAGAACAGAACAGATTTCAACCAGAAATCTTCTACACACAATTGTAAAAATTTTACTCAACCGTTTACCAAAAAAATGTTCGATTATTGGGAACACAAAACTCTAGGCTCAAGGCTTTTGCTGTAACTTCGATGTTAGGGTGAAGCCAGAGAGAAAACGACACACGACGCTGAAGCGAAACGCTGCGAAACTTGACAGATCGCAAGTCCACTCAAGTTCAGCAGAAAAATGACATGTATGTCAGAGTGAGTGCGATGCGATCGATCAGTAGTCGCTTCGCAACGCATCGAGTTCACTCTGACATACTTGTCATTTTTCTTCTGAACTTGAATGGACGGAGCTCTGCCGCGCGACTCCATGCGACCTGCTTCTGAATTTTCGACTAATTAATGACCGACTCGTAACTCGCCGCTGGGTAAACTGCTTCGTGAAAGCAGCTCACAATCAAGAACAGATAAGCTGGAATTGCATTGAAATTCCGGACTTTGAACGTTTAAAACAAGTTCCGAGCTTTCTTCATTTTCGATGATCATTTGATCGATGTTACACAAGGAAATCACTTTGGATAGGTTATATTTGTTTAATTCATGAACGATTCTAATACATAAATGTCATTTGGAAAATAACGCTATGCTGTTGATCTGATTATTCTATGCTGATATAAGTAAACGTATGATTATATGCATCAGGTGCGTACTTGCGAAAAGAAATTTTGTCCTATTTGTAATATGTATATAACTTGGAACTTTGTTTGAGTTATTCATTTTATAATTGATTTACATATTTAAAGTGAAGAGTTTTTATAATATAGTTTTTAGTTTCCCAAACGCTAAATTTCTACCTACTATCGCTGCTGCTGCTTTTTATTTTGAAGAAATAATGCGTCGTGAGGTAAACTACTATTACAGTATTATTTTGACGGAAACTGAGTTTTTTTTTGTGATTTTTAAGCTTATCTGATATTGCTCAAATTTGTAGTGGAGGGATTTCTAGCTTTAAATGAACATGATTCCATATCAAATATTATTACGTTTTCTTTCCATATTTTCAGACATTACCTGAAAAATAAGCCATGTCAATCCTAGCAAACTGACACTACGACTTTTCGTACCGGTTTCAGTCATTCGCCCTTATTCTGAATAACGTCGTATCGTTTTTTCGCTCGTATTTCATTCGTATTCTTAATAACGCCAGCAAAATCAAAGGTAGCTATGATTCGATCGAACCACATTCGATCGAAAAATCAATACGTCGTTATTCAGAATAAGGGCGATTATGTTCGCTGGTTTGCGAGATCGGATCCAGGTTTCATCAATAATAATCCATAGAGTCTTGATTCCACATCAAGCACGCTTCCAAAATACGCTTGCGATCGTAGTTTTGGTTCGGAATCATGAAGCTCGGTTCCACAATTTTCTCATCTGGTTAAATATGAATGGACATTGAGACTCCGTAACATTTCTTGCGATTGCAGCGAATTTTGGCAGTCAAGGAGGCTGCTTTTCACTCCACCTAGTATTCTCGGAACGGGATGTCACAAAAACCGTAGTATAGTTCGAAGGATCTGCATAGGTGTAGTTTACCTTCATCTCAAGCCTCTAGGCAATTGAACGAGAAGATGAAGCTGAGTTCTCACGGAAGATGAAAGCTCAGACACGTTTTCGAGCCAATAAAATATCAGGTCTTCGGATGGAGTGTTAAACTCTGCAAACTTTGCATAACTCATTTTTTTGCCCAGAAACTGCGATGATCTGACAAGGATCTTGCAGTGGTGAACTTGAAACTGTTGTTTTTATTGTTAAGGTTATCAGTCTATCAAATTGTTCGTGAATTTGCTCATTCGAAATGTTTGAGACACTTACACTTAGTTTAAAAACACGGAGAAAGTTACTGAAAGCGTTCTACAGTTTGCTTGATGATGAAATAAATGATTATTGAGGTTAACCTTTGAACAAGTCTGATGAAGGCGAAAATTTTATAGAAATTCCGTGCGTTCGTCTTAATGCCGTCGGAGCAATTTTCCAATTCTTTCATGAAAGGTAATTTTTCTTTTACTTTAATTTTGATGGAATAACATTTTGCTTGAGAGCAATTCCAGAAATGAACAGCAGAGAAGATGGTAAAATCATGGCCCACTTGCTCCGATTTGGATGAAAATATGATCACGATCAATTGCACTCAATACTGATTTTAAAAAGGAAGAATGATTTTTTTAATGAAAATTTCTTCAAATCATTGTAACTCGGAAACTGTTATTGGTGGAAAAATGGCATCGAAAAAGAAGAGGTAGGTAGTTATTTTAGACATGAATTATGAATAAAATGTGTCCGAAATTTAATTTGAATATGTTGACGTTAATGCGATTCGTGTCTTAAAAAATAAGTAGTTACTGCTGAAGCAATTTTTAGTTATTTTCAGAAATTCAAGCTCATGACGAAAAATAGTCAATGTAACACACTAAAATGATTTTATAGATCAAAAGCAACACATTTACTCATAGTAACCATTCAAAATTTTAATTTTTTTTTGAAACTCATATCTAAATGTCTCGAAAACGGTTACTTCTAGGAGAATGGCCACTAAGTATACATTAATTGCTTTGTATCTGTAAAATTAATTATACACGGAAAGAAATCCGTTACTGCTGTCATGATTAGAAAATCAATAAGCAAATAAGTCTTCTCTCATGAAATTTAATCATGGTCCGAAAAGGTGTTACTTGAGGAATGTATTTCATTTAAAGCCCGTAACTCCAATTTTCTACCCGGATATCACTTTGAACCCTCTTCCTCAAGTGATGTGGCAAAAAGCAGACATTGAAAAGCAACAACCACTGAAAATGTTTACTTAATCGTGAGGCTTATTCATTTCATAATTGTGTTGTTTTATCCACCGACTGACAGAGAATTGACAACATGAAGATAATGAACCGAAAATTGACATCGGCTTCGATTTTTATTTGGCAAACATCAATGTTACATTTTGTATATCTGAATGTATTCTTCCATATTTGATGTGACCGTTGTTTTTAGAATAATATTCCGAGAGCTAACGTCAACCGAAAAATAAATTCAACAGTGAATTTAGAACACCATCTAACGAAAATCAGAAAAAAATTTTGTTCAACCACTTTGATTATTTTGTAACAACACACGTACAGCTCAATACCTAAATATTTAAAAAAAAGCCGATTTTGCTAATGATGTTAAAAAAAATAAAAGGAAAAATCAATACACGGTATTTGCTAGAATACGACATAGAGTTTCTTTTCGAGAGATTTGTTTCACACGAGTTTTTTCATGCAGTTCGTTTAAGTGTTTAAATTCAGAAAAAAAATAGAGCAATGAACGCAAGTAAACACGTTATTTAAGGCGTCGTCGCTTAAAAAAATTGTTTTGGTAATGATTCAGATTAAAAGGAATTCGTCGTGCTTTTCACTGTTTTGCTATTCAATTGTGCATATATAAAACATAAGTTAAAATCGCGTAAAAACTACACCATTCCATTTAATTCATATATGAAATCTTCATATTTTAAAACATAACGCCTTCATTTATGTTGCAAAGATTACCATCGTAGCAGAAACACGCCTGAAGTTATACCCACAACGTCATGTGCGTTATGCTTAAATTTCAGCGAAATCAGTCCAAATGGATCATGATCCGAGAACTTTCAATTATGGTGTACCTTATGATCAAAAAAGAACCGGAATTTTCATTTTAAAATTCCCGCGCTTGTCCAATCGGTAAACTTTTATTCTCTCAACGTTGGCAACACTTTTACACACATTCTGTCAAATTTTGACGCATATCGTACGATTAGTTTTTGTTTGGCGTCTATACAAAGAAGTTGAAAAATTTTCGTGTGGCGATTTTTATAATGGATGAAAATTTAGAACAACGGCCTTTGGTGAATCGTGTCTAGGAAAAACACAGGCATACGGGTGGTATAAACGCTTCAAAGGTGGTCGTACAAGCTTGGATCATGATGAGATCCCTGGTCGCCCAACAACATCTGTTACTGAAGAAAACATTGAATCGGCGAAGCAAATCGTGTAGCAAAATCGTTCTGTACCGATTAGAGAGATTGCTGTGTTGTTGGGCATCTCTTATGGATCAGCCGAACACATTTTAACTGATGTTTTGGGTTTGAAACGCGTCGCTTCTCGGCTGGTGCCAAAAAAGCTGAGTTTCATTCAAAAACAGCGTCGTGTTGATGTGGCCAAAGAGATGATTTCCAACGCAGATAGTGACCCTACATTCATCGAATGCATGATAACTGGTGATGAGGTGTGGATCTATGAATATGACGTCGAAACAGCACAACAATCGACCGAATGGCGCTTCGAAGGCGAGCCGTTGTTCTAAATTTTCATCTATTATAAAAATCGCCACACGAAAATTTTTCAACTTCTTTGTATAGACGCCAAACAAAAACTAATTGTACGATATGCGTCAAAATTTGACAGAATGTGTATAAAAGTTATGCCAACGTTGAGAGAATAAAAGTTCACCGATTGGACAAGCGCGGGAATTTTAAAATGAAAATTCCGGTTCTTTTTTGATCATAAGGTATTATCATAACATGAAAATATATTATTTTCCCCAAATCATGACACGTTTTGCTCATTTCTAGAATCGGAATTTTTACCGTGTACCGTTGCAATAACTATTTTTTTACGTAAATAAGTCTTACTTTACTATGGGGCGCTTTTTAAAAATCATACTAATATGATCAGCAATTTTCTATGGAATTTTGTAATTGTGTGAGATAACAATGACTCAAATACTGAGTATTGTGAAACTTTTGGAAACATTACGCTTGCTTGCCTTTCTCGTACTCGCGACGACGGTTTCGAGGAAATCAGGCACATTGTCAGTTTCTTAGTTTATCGAATCCTGATCTAGGATTTCTACCTAAAAGAACAAAATTTAGGATATGAATTTTTCTATCTGGATTCTGGAACTAGATGTTAGAACTAAACTTTAGAAGTGACTTCATAATTTCATAACTAGAAATTAAGTTTCATAATTTAATTCCTAAATTCAGTTACAAGATTTATTTCCAGAATTCAGAACCTGCATGCTAGAACTAAATTCAGAGCATAGATTCTGGAGCAAGATTTTGGAACTGAATTCAGTTCCTTTATTACAGTTCGTAATTCACTTCTAGAACAACGTGGATTCTGAAAATGAGATCAGTTCCATATCTTTAGAACTAAATGTATGACCTGATTTCTTGATTTGGATTCCGAACTTGAATTTCGCATCCCAGATTTCAAATTTAGTGCTTTAATCAAGATGATTTTGCGAAGTTTACCTCTACTATATAAATCTACAAAAATAGAATTATTTCGTGTAATTTAATTGTATAGTAGAATTCGTTCAATATCAAAACGTCGTTCTTTAGTATAGATGCATCGTTACAATTCTGGAAGCGAAGCAGTAAAAGCAAAATTCACACAATCTACTTATACGAACGATTATCTATATTCGGAAGTGTAAAGGAAACATGTCAGTTTTATTCGTATTCACGTCCTCTGGTTATGTCTGAGACATTACCCACCCGCCTTTATTTTATATCGTTTATTTATACCCGGCTTTAACCTAATTTTGGTCGTTCGCCGGGTAGCCGCCTTTTTATTATTAGGAATTTAAAACTGGAAAAATGTATTAAAATTATTCCAGCTATTATACCTTTCCCTTTTAAATGTTTCTAATAGGCACACATTAAATTTGGACGTTAAGTTTAAGTTAAAAATAATATTATAAAAAAAAATAGGGGGACAGCTTTCTAATTTGACTTTTTCGATACACGGAACGACCGAAATCAGCATTTTCGCGAAAAATTTAGTTGATTTGCTGATTTTAGTTAGTTATTTTTTGAGACAACTAAAAAAATCTTACTTTTGCTGATTTAGATTTTTTATTCTCATTCCCTTAATAATAATAAAATATTTGTTGAAATGACTATTTTTTTTAGTTGAATTCACAAATTAAACGTACTGTCATTTCTTAGCTAAGGCACACTTCATATCCAGTCAACTAATTTTTTAGTTGAATTAAAGAAATATAATGTTGTTTTCAACCAATATGAATGGTTGAATTGGCTTCTGCAATCTGCAGCTATATGGCGCCCTGTCACCGAAACGGTAACACCTTAATGACTACTAGCCACTAGATGGCACACTACTGCCGAAAAAAATTCAGACGCGGTTGTCTTTTCTATATTGGCAGGTATAAATACGATGTTGTGTTGGAGAAAAAGACATAAACGAAACGTAAACATCTTTTTGAATTTTTTTTCTTCTAAATCACTGTTTCTTCATTCTCACTGAAAACTTTGAGCACTCGGAAAACAAAAACCGAATACAAATAGTACACCGGACGGCGCAGCTCGGAAGGTTTGAAGATACAAAAAAACTTCATCACAATTAGAGTGAAACATTCGAAATTCACATCACTGCTCCGCGTAAAAACATTATTACGCACAATCGCTTCAAGTGCGCACAAATTCTGAATAAATACACTGTCCACTAACAGTTTACGTCATTTTTACATATCGGTTTAGAAAATTATATAGGGATATATCGTAACACATGCGAAAAACATCTAAACAATTTGCGAGCAGTTTCAACAAGACTGTCCCTTTTAGCTTTTTAATGGATTGTTTTGCTTTGACACTGCTGTCCTTCAGTAATGACGGTGATAGATAAATAGAATCAAAGTTTCTGATTTTAATAACAAAATTAGTTGTCAATGAGAATTTCGTGTTGGATTGAAATATTGCTGGTTTGTGTCCAGAATATTCGCCAACTAAACACATTCTCTAAAAATAAGAGTTTTTTTCAGCACAGTAAATTCTATATTTTAACTAATTTTATAGTTATTTTGGAAATTTTGTTGTTAGAATCAACTAATTCAAAAACAGTAATACGAATTAGGCGCAGAGCTAATTTCGGTCGTTCCGTGTAGTTTTTTTTAAATCTTGTAAAAGTGTTCGTGTTTTTTTCCTGCATGCACTGTTTTTAGAGTGCTCAATCGATTTTCTATAACTACATGTGAACTATTCTATAACTTCATGTGAACTATTCTTGAAGAAAGTCCATACTAAAATTATACGCCAGTCTTTAGTCATCCGTGAAGTATAAATGTTAGTACTCATATTTTAGAACAACAATTTTACGATTCAGTTTTTTTGCATTTCTCATATTATGGAAGGTTATGCAATCACCGATTTTTGAACCGAGGCCCCAAGGACCGAGTGTCATATACCATTCGACTCAGTTCGTCGAGTACGCAAAATTTTATGTGTGTGAAAGCACGTATGTGTGTGAATGTAACGTTTTTTTGCACTAATTTTTCTCGGAGATGGCAGGACCGATTTCACAAACTTGGATTCAAATCAAAGCTCTTGTGATCACATACTAAATTCCGGAATACTATTTGGATCCGACCTACGATTCTGGAATTATGGGGTAAAATGAGCAGAAAAATGTTTGAAAAAAATATAATATTCAATTTTATACCATCCCTTAGAGGGGCGAAACAAAAACGGTAAAAAATTCCTAAACTGTCTTCAAAACTCCGGTTATTTTTTCAAGAACCGAGAAAAATTATTTTTTTTTTATAAAATTTTTTTTATTCAGGCCAATTTGCGTACAAGCTTTACGTGGCCGAATGAGCCATGTTTTTATTAGATAGAATAATTTTTTTACCGTTGGATCTCGTTGTCACCCTTTTTCTAGGGGGAGAGGAGCTTCCATTTTTATCTTGCGATGAGTGAGGGGCACTTTGTTCGTGGCTCGTCTCGTCCTCCATTGCCGCATCGGTGGTATCGTTGTTGGTTTCCGTTTTTTCTTCGTTTTCCTTGTAATTCGCCTTCTTGGGTTGGTTGTTAGTTGCTGTAGACGCGCCTTGTTGTGCATTAATTGCAGTTGTTGGTGGGTTTGATGGTACAACAGGAGTACTGCGCTCACTAGTTTCCGTTGTTGGGCGGTTGTCCTTATTTTTGTTTAAAGATGTCCTTTTATCAGTTTCAGTGCAAGGTTTGCCGTAGTGTGCAGGTTGTTCACAAAACTGACATGTAACCAGTTGATTTTCATACGTAATCAGCGTTTTACACGGATGTATCCCGTCTTGATCACAAATGATGTAAGATGGAATTGCTTTACGTAGTTGCATACGTACTACTCGCACGCCATTCCGGATACCCGGAAAAAAATTCCGCCATACTTCCCTTTCGATGGAAAGAACTTCACCGTACTGCGACATACATTCCCGAACATACTCCTCGCTGGTCTGCGGGGGAAGGTCATGCACGCGTACTTCTATGGCATTGTCCACCATGTACACAGGGATTTTATATTTAACATTGTCATGATCAATACTGTGCACCCCGTTATTAACCGAAGCAAATGCAATTGCATCTTTTTCACGTTTGAACATAATGTACACACAGTTAGACGCCTTGTTGAATTGAATCTCACTTACATCAGTAACGTTTAGATGCATTCGTTCCTTAAGCAAGATTTCCATTTCGGTTGCTGCTGGCCTAACTTTGCAGCGCTTGAAATCAATACAAATTGAATTTGGCCTTGTAGGCCAAGTTTCAGGCTTTGTTAAATCGTATTTGCCCATTTCGTACACTGTATTGTTCACTACACTGTATTGTCTTTGTTTCTATCGTCTCGACCGTAAGCAATTGTCGACTGTGTCTGATGAGATGCCAGCACGAACTGAAAAAATTATTTTGAAACATACCACATTGTTATATATGAACGGCTGAAAGCAAGAATCGGATAAGTACAACTTTGTTTGGAAAACCCGTTTAAGTATTTTCGAATGCAAAAATAGAAAAAAAAAACATTGAGAGCAAAAACCGGACATGGATTTTGCAATGCAAGAATCGTTTAAAAACATCTTTTCTGCAAGAACCGGACAAAATAACTTTGAATGCAAAAATCGGACAAAAAACTTAACCGGTACTTCCAAACCAAATGTATTTATCCGGTTTTTGCATTCAAAGTTTTTACAAACTGCCGTTGTGGGAACGCAGCTTAGATCAAGTTGCCCTTAACAAACAAGCTAACCATGCTTCGTCCACAGCGACAGTCGGTTAAAACTTTGAATGCAAAAACAATCTTTTTCTAGAAATTACGTTATTAATAATAGTGATAATGATGAAACGGCAAGTCTGTCAGTACGTTGTCCAGTTAAACTTTAATGATGCACATGTAGTTCAATTCGAACTGCTAAGCACTAACGAGTCGAATATGAAATGTAACGAAAATACAGAACAGAAGTTATGTACCATTGGAGTAAACTGAATTCCAAACACTCTAATTAATTATTGACATCAAACATTCGGCAAATCGATTTATTGGAGACGTGATAGCTTACAAGTTTAGAATATTCAAAGCATGCTTCTTGTTTCCGAAATGTTTGAAAGTTTTAAGAAATTCCGAAATTTTAATCGCAACTTCGTCACCTTCAAGTAGATTTATTACAAACCTGCTGGCCTCCGGAGAATCACACTATCATAGAACAACAAAAAAAATCCTGTCACATTTGGCTTTCATTAAGACCCGAAAGAGCCGACTCCAGTATTTCAATTAAACAAGGCAAATGTAGCCTGAAGAGATAAATCAGTTTCATCGAGCAGAATGACGAATTACTGTAGGTGGTTTTCTAGTTTCCACAACGGGATCCTATATCGGAGTTAAACAAAAAAGTCGAGATGTTCTCCGCAGAAGTGCTCGGGACAAGCATTAGATGCCGAGAGCGGCTCGTTTCTACTAAATTTAGTTACACACCAGCGTGACTATTAATACATGGGAAACTGGAAGGCACCCAAACAGGGAACAGGAAGAAAACCACACCCAAGATAAATCTCCTCACATATGTTTAGCCTTGTTGAATCCGGGCATTAGATCTGTTTTTGTTTATGCTTTTTAATTATCAAGCCAATATATCAAACGGTCCCAATGTTCGTGACAATCGCATCCAAAGCAGGAAAAGCGTAGTGCGACTCGAAGAAAAGAGGCAGCATAAATCAAGCCAAATGAAATGTGAAGCAATTGGGTGAGCTCGTTTTGTGTCCCACCACAGTCGCATTCGGTGAACAACTAGGACGACGATCCGTTCCGTCCACGGTGTATGAGAACTACAGTTCAATCAGTGCTCTAACTGTTTATTTTCCCGACGAATTCAAAAAAAAGTCTCCACTTGGCTCTGATCGATTTCCTAATAAATACTGACCAAATTGTCAATAAATTTACGAACATCATTAATTACATAATTTAAATATTTCTACCATGTCGAACTATATTATTTTCCGCCGAAAACTCTGCGGGATTGGCGTTCGTTATCTAGCCGGACAGATCGCCCACGGTCTCGAATGGGGCAGTCGGGCGGCCAGTCGGCGTATCGATTCGCCTTCTGCGCTCGATCTATCTGATCTATTTAATCAGAAGAATAGATGCAAAGCGCGATGATGAAGGAAGGCACGGGTAATAAATGATGTCGCCACCTTTACCAAGAAAATCGATCGATTGAACGTGAGAACGGCGTTAGAGCAAAGAAAACTTGATTCCTCGTGGAAAGTATTGTAATCTTCTTCATTTGGTGATTTCGATTTGGAAGTAAATCAATCGCTAATAGATGAATTATGCATTTCAACTACACGATAACTCTGAATTCTAAGGAAAGCTATGATGCAAGGATACGATAGGAAGCTATTTGGAAAAAGTCATACCCCGGCATTCTCCGAAACTAATTTACTAGTTCTCAGCGACTCGCTAATTTACAAGCACATGTCTTCAATAAGTATCGCTTTCATTATCATACAGTCTAAAACACACAGAGGCAAACAGACAGTGCCTAATCAAATTGTGAAAACCGTGAAACGAAGCCCGTTGGCGATGTGTGTCATGCAAAAGAGCAAAAGAGGAAACTAACCCAAAATCTACTGCCGATAACTTGACCGAAATCGTAAATCATCGCATTGCTGCCGCTGCTGGCCCTAACCTTAGTCCCATTCATTCGACAGCCAGAAGAAGAAAAATATCGAACCGTAAAAGCTAAACGACGACAAGAATCGCCAGTGAGAAGGTAATAAATTTTCTATTATCTATTTCGTTTGGTGGCTCGACTTGACTCCACGGCAGCCTCGTGCTGTTTATTGTGTAGCTTTTAATAACAGCTAGCTGGTAAACGGTGTAGTGGCCCGGACGAGCAGCCAGCAGCCACCGGGATCGGTCCCAAGATCGATGGTATTGAATGGGAAAAACCAATAATGCACGCCTTGGGGGTTGTGTAGCTATCCGATGGGTTATTAATTGATATTTATGCGTTTGGTGGCGAGTAGCAGCATATTTATAAGTTTTTGGAATTCTTAAATTGATGTGCTGCTCGAAACGTAAATAGAGATATAGTACAGTAATTTTAAGTGGACGATGTTGATCTCTTGAACCAAACGTAACGACCGTGTTGTTTATTTGTTGGAATCAGGATGTTGTGTCTGTCGAAGCAAATGGAAAACTCCAAGACACTGTGTTTTGAGGGCTATAGTACCACAAGAAATTGTTTTGGGAATTGTTTTTTTTTCGAATAAAATTTAACAGTTTGCTTCAAAAAACGGTAAAATTTGCGTCCACATATTATCTTGAAAAAGTAAATTTTCCTTCTCTTTACATCTGGTTAGCGTAACTTAACCTAAGATGACGCCAGTTGATAGCCCAAAACATAACACGTCGGTCGAAAAGTACTCGGTCTGACAAATAAAATAACGCTCGTCCTTGCTTCGGCTGGACATATACTAAAATTGGAACTAAAATAACGCTCGGTCTGACAAATAAAATAACACCCAGTTCGCTTTCACATCTCATCCAAATCAGTAGATATAACAAAACCGCTTACGTTCGGGACGGAAGAAACCAAGTACAGTATTGTGTAGTGAACAATAGAGCGATCTCGAAATGAGTGAACCAAACGAACAAAAGCTACCGCCGCTACGAAAGAATACAATTATTGTTGACTTCAGGCAGTACAAAATTCGACCTTCGATACGAGAACTTGAAAGTTTGCTTAAGAAGCAAATGCATATTGACATTAAACGTGTGCATTTACTTTAATGCAATAAGACAAATAATGTTGTTTACATCCAGTTTTATAAAGAGTTGGATGCAATTCAATTCGCAAAAGACAATAACAATGTGCACTATGTGGAGCACGAAAACATTAAGTACAACATTCCAGTATATATGGAAGATAGTGCTATAGAAGTGCGTGTGCATGATCTTCCCTCAAGCGTCATCGATCTTTATATTCGCAAAACTATGTCCCAATACGGAGAGATTCTCTGTATCGAAAAAAAAGTTGAAAAACTTTTCCCCCGGTATTCTAAATGGCGTATGTTTGTTACGCATGCGCTTGAAGAGGCCTATACCTTCTTCTGTGACTTTCGGCCAGGATACAAGAATCCCGTGCAAATTACTTGTTACCTATGACAATCAGATGGCCACATGTCAATATTGCCAAAAAGCTGTTCACAACGCTGCTTTCTTCACACCAACCTCAAGCAACCCCAGTACACCTGTGACAGCCACCAACAACAATGAAGTATCCCCTTCAATGAAACCATCAGTATCCCCTATAGAACAAAGTACACCAGCTGCAGTTAACAACTTACCCTCCAACCAACCATCAACTGCAACCAATGTACAACAAGGCGCATATACAGCAACTAGCAACGAACTCAAGACTGCGAACAATAAGGAAAACGAAAAGAAGGCGGAAATAAACAACAAAACCACCGATGCGGCAATGGATGACGAGACGAGACACGAACAAAGTGCCCCTTAATCCTCGCAGGAGGGAAATAGAAGCTCCTCTCCCCCTAGAAAAAGGGTGACAACGAGATCCAATTCAAAAATAAAATTTTTTTATTTAAAAAATCGGTTCAATCGGCCACATAAAGCTTGTATGCAAATAGGCCTGAATAAAAATATCTTTTAATTAAAATGAAATAACGCTTTCACTCCAATTTCCGATTTAATTAATTGAAGATTAATACAATTATTCCAACGGCGTTCAAGTACAGAGAATGGCTTTTCACGGAAAATGAAACCTATGTCACGATGCATTTCAGTCAGGTTTCCGAGCCTTGATAAATCAGGTCTTAGGAAGCAGTGTTTTACTTGGCAAGCTCTGCAGAAACGATTAATTTGCCGGGAAACTGATGATTTGGCAAAGAATTTGCAGCGGTGAACTCTAAACAGTTTTTTACATAACCTACTAAACAAAATACTCAAATCAGTATGAACCAGGACCAGTGATTTTTCGGTCAGTGCAGCGATAAGGTCTAATGTTAAGGTTATCAGTTTATCTGACTGCTCACGAATCTTCTCAATCGAAATGTTTTAGACAGTTATCAGGAAAAAAGCGACTTTTTGGAGAATTTTTTCAAAAAAGCTTTCAGTTTTTCGGAAAGCCGTCAAAGGAATATTTTATTCTATCATGAAAGTTCCTTTTATTGTAGTTTCGATTTAAATTTTGCTTGAGGGCAATATAAAAAATTTGGATGAAATTTTGCACACATCTTTAGTATGACAAACCATGTATTAGTATTTAATAAGCAATTTTTTTCCTGCCTATTTGCGTACAAGCTTTACGAGACCGATAGAACCGATTTTTTAATCAACCGATTAAATAAAAGTAATTAAAATCATCAATGTGGAGCATGGCTTTTCATAAACTTAGATTCAAATTCAAGATCATATTAAATGCACACATAAAAAAAATCCTGTGATTTTACATCTTAGGCGGATACAAATACGATATCAACCGAAAAGCTTGTGTATCACACTCTGAAATTCGTGAAAACCGATCCATACGATTGATACCTGGTTCTTCTAAGCGAAGTGAGATTAAAAAAGTACTCTATAACATTCTAGAAGATCATCTTTCGAAGCAACAATCATATGTAGAAGTTAATATGATATTTTTTGCACCGGTTGATAGACGAGCGAAATACAACTATATATCTGGTTTAGTCCTTCCATTCGCTGTACATATTTATCGATCTCATAAGCCAGTGGCAACTTTCATCTGGCACATTCCTGATATCGAGGATGCATCTGCCTTTGCCACAACTATTGCTAGGATTGAGGCAAATATCGTATCAACTGTTCAGTCTGATAAGAAAAAGAAGGCACGTGAATTGTTTTATGGCACGACAAACTGGACGAATAAGAAAACCAATCAGTTTATTTCGTTGATAGAAGGTGTTGTATATGTTTTATATGTCTATGACAATATTTACAAACGATCTTTTACGTAGGTAACGACACAGACGAAGAGTGCTCACCCTCGAATGTTAAAGATAGTGTTAAGTTACTCATCGACGAATGCTATGAATTAGATGAGATCGTCGATATAGAAAAGGATGCACGAGATTGCCGAAAGGATCGATTCAAACATTTTTGGGAGGCTACCGCGCAGAGAATGACTACGCTGTTGCGGAAGAGAGGCGTCATGGGGAAACATCTTGGATTTCTCCATTATGTGTATCATTGCGAGATCTGATGGATAAATGTGAAAGGAAAATGGAAGAAATATTCCCCCACTGTGATCAGAACGTTATCCCATCATAAGAATATTTTCGTATCCAATTTCAACCAAGGAACAGCAAATCCGCTGTTAGTAAACGTTATTATGGTCGTTTTGACGTCAAATTTGGTTTGCAGAAACGAACCCTTCATAAAGCTCATGTGGACCAGCATTATGGAGCTAAACAGTTTCAGTATTTAAAAAAAATGGCTGGTGAGTATTCAACGTTCGCTAAACTCTGATTTCAATTCTGATAATACAAAATTAGGACTTTTCTCAGCGCATTCTTTGGTCTTTCTGATGGATGACAAAGCGTCCATTCCGGTTGGATTTGTAGGAGCTCCAGTTAGTGCAACCAGACGGCAACGATCTGTGCTTATGGCAGGGATAGATCCCAGGGGATTAAATGCTATGGATCATGACAATATTCCCCAACATCTTGTCCCATCAGTCTCATTAAAGTTAGTTCCTCCGAAGGAGATCAACGAATCATGGTACGGAGATGAACCACTGATCATCCTTAAGGATGCAATATTTCAAGCATCTAGTGCTTTTAGACATGCTTCTGAGCTGATCAAACACCTATCTGACACTGACAAACAGAAATCCATGATGTTTATTGGGACAGATGGAGGACCAGATCATAACGTGACATCGATACAGGTTATTCTCAGCTACATTTCGTTGTTTTTAGATCAAGATTTGGATTACTTGTGCGCCGTTAGAACACCGCCAAATTTCTCGGTTATCAACCCAGCACAGCTAATATTGCATTGATGGGAGTATCCGTTGCTCGAAGCCTAAAATAACGATTTGAGTCCTTAACGTATAAAGGAAATAAAGTAATAGTTGGGGATCCTGCTTCCGAAGATGAGATCAATGCGCTTAAACGCAGAATATCTATTATATGGAATGAAATTAGAATGGACAAAAAACTTTCTAAGCAACAGGTTCTTAATAACTCTTTATTTTCGAAATTTTTCGAATCACATGTAAGATCGACAACGTATGCTCTACAAATCAAAAAGTGTACTGATCACCAATGCAAGTTTCACCTGAAAAGGCGAATGGATACGGTCGATTTCGATAAAATACTGTGGATGCCATCACCAGAACCAATTGATGACAAATTCAAGGATTTTGAATCTGTCTATGGTCACCAAGAACCACACGACAGACATGTACCTAGTAAAAATACGAAAACTGCGTTTATTGAGTCAGCTTTACCAAAACCTTCATTTCCACTTGCTGCATCCCGTGCACGAATGATTGCTATCTGCACTGAATGCAATTTTCCTCGCCTTTTGTATTCTAAATATGCGTTGAGTAAGGATGATGCTGCGGCCTTAAATAGATATCTGGAGGAAAAACTATTCATTTGTGGGGCACAACTGGAAGAATTTCCAGATGTTTTTCAAAATTATAAACTGAATTGCTTTGATCCTGTTTCGCTGCATTATTATCAGGCTGGCCCCTCGCTTCCAGATTTCCATAAATTGTGTTCCGAGTGTTTGAACAAATGAACTGTTGCTACCGTTAATAAAATGCTTTTTTGTAAAAGATGCTACGCAAATGAGAAAAACAGCGCACCAAAAACTGTAGATCGTCTTCAAAAGGCCGACCTAAGAAGCAATAAAATGCTGTTACCTTGAATATTCAATTTGAAATACACTTGTTATACCATTGAAAATAATTTTTAATTTGCATTTATCCTTTTTTTTGTCCCCCCCCCCTTCCTTCACCATGAAATCATCAGTTGGACCAAACCAAAAAAAAAAGTATTTGTATCGGCCTTATTAGATGCACATAAATGGAGCGTCGCAGTTCACTAAAATTCACGTGGAAGAACATTTAATATTGTTTCTAAAACTCCATGACATGAAATTCGTTGAAATAAAAAAAATACTGATAGCAACCACCGCGACTTGAACCGAGAATCATTGGATTGCAAGTACCTCTATTAATCGACTGAGCCACAGAAGCATACATCTGCTTGGTTGGTAAAAGGTGCATTTAAATTCATACAGTAGCACCTGCTAGCAGAATGCAAGTTACAGTCGAAACCAGTAAAATTCAAGCTCATCTAACATTAAGTCAAACAAATGAAATTTTCCGTCATTTGACAAATTAGGTCTTTATGAAATACATCGTATGAGGAATTAAGTCACCTGTATTATTCAATTTTTTTTGGTGTGGGTAATAAAAAATTCCACCCTAGTGAAGATCATATGGTTCCAAACAAAATTCCTCATACTTTTCGAATACGCGTTCCAGTGCCGGAATTACACGGTGATGAGTTTTTGAAATGTCATACCGTTGTTTTCAACGGTGTCGCAAAAGCCTTAAAAAATCTTTTAAATGGGACTCACCGATAAATAAACATATAAGTGATAATAAGTAATAAATAATAATAATAATAATAATAATAATAATAATAATAATAATAATAATAATAATAATAATAATAATAATAATAGTAATAATAATAATAGTAATAATAATAATAATAATAATAATAATAATAATAATAATAATAATAATAATAATAATAATAATAATAATAATAATAATAATAATAATAATAATAATAATAATAATAATAATAATAATAGATCTGATTAAATATGGCATATTCCCAAGCGCTGAAACATGTAAATTTACACATCTGCTTTAAAAGCGGTGTATATTTGACACATATTCAAATCATTCTAGTAAAATTCAGCAGAGCTACGTTCCTATGAACTGTGTCATATGAAAATTTGTCACCTGTAAATTCAAGAATTTTTTGCTGTTTTTATAATGGATAGGCTAGATTTCGAATACATGAATTAAATAAAACAAATCGATTTTTCAAACTGTTTCCTGTTTTTGTATTAGCTTGTTTTTACTGTCTTTATATAAGGTTTTTGCTTTGCATATAATGCTAAGATTTACAATGTCTATTAATCAGTAATAATGATTCCGTTATTGCAATAAAATAGCTACAAGAACTTTTCAGTGCCAGTCCCTTCCGCTCACCTGTTTGCCTTAAATCAACGTACGCAACCGTGTGATGGGTCCTTTCACTAGCATTAATTTAAATTTAATATATGCACATATTCTTGCTCTTTCGTCGTTATATCGCTTACTAGGTGCTGGTGGTTGTAAAATATGGTTCGATTTTACTAAACTTTCACATCGCGTGATTACATGTTCAGTTTTACTTATTCGATATATGATACACGTATTCTAGAACAAAGTAAAACTCTGAAGGATTTGATCACTGGATTACTGGATTACTTATGTCAACATATTTTAATTAACACTGGACTATTAGTATCGCCAGTAGTTCGTGAGGGAAAAAGTCCCGCATTGACTTTACAAGAGCAAGCGTTTGCCGACAAGTACTTATTTAGCACAGAAACTTTTCTCCGTTCGTTGGCGATAGACTGTAAGTAAATCAATTAGATTCCAGTTTATTTACGTTTTGCACATTTATTATAAAGTTTGAACAGAGCTTATGACCATAAATTATTAGGTTATATATCACTAAAATCACTTTCAAGTGCTTCGTTTATTTCTGTTATAGATCTGTCTTTTGATTTTTTTTTGCTACGTTAACGTTTTTACAACATTTTGTTTTATTTTTCGCTTGTTCCGACGATTAACTACATTCAAAGGTGGAAGTTGACTTGCTTTGAATTTGTACCCAAGCGTTCTCCTTTCGAGTCAATTGTTATTGTTGCTAATTTTTCTAACTATCTAGAACCAATACAGATCCTTGGAAGATTCCTGCACCTGTGCTTCCAATCCTGTAAATAGAAAAAAATATATTGTGAGAATCATTTATTTGATTGTATAACAGATGATTAATTTCGAAATATTGCAGGAACAGTTTTTATGATCACTTAGAACGACTTATATCGATTTTTCATTTGAACATTAAATTTCAACCATTACTCATTTTGCATGGAACTCATCTCTACGATGAGAGAAGTGTGCGAACCGAGCAAAGAAAAGCTAAATCACACGTTCTTTACTCGCCATCCCACCACCACAGTGACGGTGATCTTTTTCAGAGCAGTGGTGTGCTGCACTCCACCTCACTCCAGAAGGGGAGTGGGTTTTGCGGGCTGCTGCGTTCTCGGAGAAGTGGTCGCGCAACTTGTGTGATAAAAAGGCGTGTCTTCGCCAGCGGACCGCCGAATGCGATTGGCCGTGAGCAATGGCTACCGATGCCATAAATTATTTTTTTAATTATAATATTATACCTCGTTTCTTCGGACGCAATCCCTGGGATACAGGTTCAGGCGAAGTTGGTTCAGGCAGGGGGAAACGAAATGCTCATTTAGTAAATTAATTGCATGCTGGCGTGTTTGCAATCTATGCTGCTCTACGGTACGGTTGTGCAAACCACAAAACGCACATGGTTTGCTACCGCGGTCATTTCGAAGGGAAGTCCCGATAGTTTTAAGGGAAAAACGAGGGGCGAATCAAAAAAAAAGTTTGGCAGGAACATTCTTGTGCCGATCCGCTCGACTAGGGGAGGGATCTGTTGTTTCGCTTCTCGTTTTGGCCGCCGTGGACCTTAATTAGATACAGCCTAAGCATTCATGTTTCGTATCAATTATGTTCCGAATGGGCGGCATTAGATCAAAGGCCCTCGCAGTTGGTCTTCTGGAAAAGCTTCTACCGCCCGAGCTAAAGTTGGTTTGGAAAAACGGTTTGGGTTACTTGGTGGAATTAATTTTCTCTAATTGCTTGTAATTATTTTGACGGATTGGTGGCAACATTTTCTGCGAAAATTATAATTCTTACTGCTTTTTTGCCGTGAACTTACTTTGATCGTCAGTAATTATCGCAACGTACGCTACTGGCAGTCCAAGTTAGGACTAGGAAAAGTGCCGACGGACTCAGTTTACAAGCTCAACATAATTTCAATGGACAAAGCAAATCAGCTATGAGCTCGAGAAGCTTTTACTTTAATCTTCCGCTGGTTGGTGATTCACAACAATGCCGAAATATAACCAGTTTTTGCTTTCATTGAGAATAGTAAATGCCTCAATATTGAGCAACCGCAATTAAATGAATCAAAAGAGTCACTTATGAAAGTTATCGGGATAGGATAAACGTTCCCTGAAGCCTGTTTTGTCTGTGTCAAGTAAAGGATCTCATAAATAAACGCATTTACATAATCAAACTTTTGCCAATCTAAAGCGAACTTTGCCGAGAACTCGTACCAAACGCAAACTAATATCAAAGCAGCCACTGGCCCGGTCCCATACCAGCGGCCCCAACAGCAACAGAAAGCGTTTGTAAAATTTATGTGACATATGAAATAAAAGTTCGTCCCTTGTGCTGTGCATGTAAGGGGCCATCTTTCCAGTTTGGCCCGGTCCGGCAGCATAAAGGCGGTTACGTGCTCTTCAACAAAGGACAACTTTCCAGTTGGCATCCTTTGTGTACGGCAGTATGTCGTATGGGTACCGGAAAAGGTTGCCTTTAATCTCATGCACAAAGGCGGATATCCCCTTTTCAGGAAACATAATTCAATCTCATACTCCCCCCATTCGGTGGTGAAATGACATTTTCTTTGCTAGGTCCAGGAAAGCAACGCCAGCTGAGTGGATATAAATTTGTATCCATGCGCTCATGTCAAAGGACGCTGGATATCCAAGCAGGCACCCGTCAGCACTTCGCTAGTGTTGTAACGAATTCGCCATGTTGATTGTTCTACGTTTCCATGAGTGTGGTGAAGTCAAGAAAATATATTTCGTCGATATTTCATTTCCTTGGGATGTGGAGAGTATATTAAATTTATGTTTCGTGTGTACCTTGTATTAGCACTATTTCTACATCGAAAGAAAAATTTGTTTTTATATCTAATCTGCTAGATTTAAACTCTGCACAATTTTCGCTGCAGTACCAAAGTATCAATGAGAAAATCTTCAATTTAGGGCAGAGCAGTCCGGTTGGAATGTGTAAAATTTCAATTAAATTTTACTCACTCTCCATAGCGAGTGTCTGACCGCTGAGTTCTCTATGCAGAGTGGTTCAGAACTTTGAACTCTGATTTATTACTATGTCCCAAATGTATTAAAGTTCTATTATTGCAATGTATTTCATTTAATTTTGCGATAGATAAAAATTTATCTTACGGCGATTGGCTTCAGATAAAAAAGAGAAAAGGGTTTGAACCTCATCGGCTGAACAAAGTCTGAACATGAAATTAGTGAAACAGTCGAAAATTTCTTATAATCAAACTCTTACTCCTTTTGAAGTTTATCGTCCATAAAATACAGGAAAATTTGTTATTATGCTTCAGAATTTATAAATGCGCAGGGCTCTTCTTTTCACATCATCCATCGGATTTTGTACCGTTGTAGTAGCCTATAGGTGCAAATCGCCTGCCAAACCGGGTAGAAATATTGATTTGCTTTGTCAACTAGGGTT
The DNA here is from genome assembly GCF_030247185.1 of Malaya genurostris. Taxonomy (NCBI): domain Eukaryota; kingdom Metazoa; phylum Arthropoda; class Insecta; order Diptera; family Culicidae; genus Malaya; species Malaya genurostris. The sequence continues at coordinate 269,991,587 of NC_080571.1, forward strand.
GCCTTTTGAGTTGAGTTGTATTATCTCCACAGTAGTTGGAATGAACAATTTCCCCGGACAGGAGAAGGTTGCTATGTCGAGTTCTGTCTTTGATATTTTTTTAGATCGCAAGCTCTTATTTTACGCTAAATTCTGTGTGTCTGTTGTTCTTACTACTTATAAATACTCATAAAAAGCTAATTTTATGGCATTTTCACTTGTAGCCTAACCCTGCCCAGTGATCATCATGCTTGTGTGAATTTGATAGCAGTACGGGTCGACACTAGGTTAGGGTCAGTTTATACCGAAAACGATCTCATGGCGATTTGCACTCAGCTAGCAAGTGCAACTGTATAAATTTACTTGTATGTACCAATTATATCTCAAGCAGATATATGCCATCTGTGATTCAATCGATGGACGGACCCACTTCGTCATCAAAAGATTCTGGGTTCAAGTCGACAGTGAATTCTCGATATGTTTTTAATTTTTGAAATCATTCTTGAATGTAAATTAATGTGCAACCGTCGATTTATGTGCAACTTATGAAATGTACAATCACAAAATTGCATCTGTGTGTATATTTCTAGAGTTGGCAAATCAAGCAAATCAGCGTTCAGGAGAATACAATTTTACCGGTTATGAAAACGTAGGGAAACTTTGCGTTTTTTCAAGAATAAATGTATTGTTTGCAGCAGAGCACTGACTTGGTCTTGAAAACTCAAATATAACAAGGATATTTACTACCTAGCGTGTACATGTGGGCTGTGGGAATATATTTGCGGAGCTTCATAAAGGACTAACACGAGATTATTCAAAAAATTACATCAGTTTGTAACTTTTCTCCCACTGAACAGAAGTTTAATATCTTTGGTGTAACTTATTTTTGAAGTTTATTATATACATCTCATGAGATGTGTTGCGGCCAAAATGAAAATGAAAAGGGCGGATGGCTAATGTAATAAACATAACTAGAGGACATGAATACGTATAGAACTGATATGCTTTCTCCACACTTCTGAATATAAAAAATCGTTTGAATTAGTTTGAATTTTATGTGTGTGAATTTCGCAACTTTTACTACTTTACTTCCTGAATTGTAACAGTGCATCCATACTAAAGGACGGCCTATTGACGGCAAACTATTTTTTTTGGATTTACATACTCGGTAAAGAAAAATTTCGTATAATCGCATTTGTCGATGGATTTTGTTTTATAAATCCCGCCACACTTGTTCCGCTTTGGTGCTAAAAATTGCAATAAAAAATATATGAAATGCTGAAAATTCTGGACACAGTTTGACAGTTCATTGTCATGGAAAAATTTCCCACAAAACCACTCTAACAAAAAAATCTGTCAAAAAAATTTGAATTTTGAAGTTAATCAGTTTTTAATACTCAAGTCCTATTTATTATTCGAAAATATTTTGTGGCTTATTAAAAAGTTCAAATTTATGTAAATAGCGTTGTTGGTTGTTTTGAATTGAAAGGTTGGCGACCTCTGCCCCACATTCTCATTTTTTTCGCTGAATAGCACCGTCGGATACTCGGAAATCATCTCGGCAAAAAATGAAATTGCGGAGTCTCGACAATCTCAAATTTGACAAACGTCAGTTGTTACATAAATTTTCAGGCGAATGTTTGCTGTCTGTTCGGTATAATCTGCCTGGACTAATTCTATTTGTTTTAATGACCACCGGAAATTTTTTCCGAAATATTTCTTCAGAAAATAAATGCGTAGTGCCCAGCAAAAAGATAACACGTAAATTGTAGTTTCCTAACAAAATTTTGCCAAACGCATTTACTGATCTCGGGATAATTGTTAGTTACCGATTAGTACAATATTGGCAAAATCTCGGCAAAAAGATCACTAAATTTACTAAACGAATCTCGGATAACATAAGCAATCAGCAAAACTGTATTTTGACGATCTGCCTCGGAATTTTGTTTTACCGACATCGAGATTTGGGTTTAAGTGTGTAGGCAGCAGAGATGCCATGTATACAGATTTATCTGAATTATACAGATTTTTATATGCTCATACAGATTTAATACAGAGTACAGATTTTTTACAGATTTCCTCAATTAAATACAGATTTATACAAATCTCACAAAAAGTAAGAAAGAAAAAATTAAACTTTTCTTTCAGAGCTGTTTTAGTATTTGATTCCATTGATGAGATAAAAGTCTTTGTATCAACGGACAAATGACAAACTAATATGGAAATCTGCTTTGAAATCCATATATATTTTAATTTGAAACCAATTTGAACTGATATTGAAATTTCATGTCAAATTATGAAGTCAACAATTTCAAACTAGATAAATATATGGAAATACAATTCAATTGTTGTGGATAAATAAATAAAAAGTGCTTAATCCACCTTAATGAAATGATACCTTTTATTTTTATCAATCAGCATGTGTTTTTTGCATGAATATTCTTCGGTGTTTCAGTTTTCATGACATTGTTCTAATATCCGTCGTTTTAAGTGGCAATTTGAGATTTTAATCACTCATTACTCTGTAATGTCGAAACTGCATATCGGATAGAATTTGAATCTAAAAGTGTAACAATCGGTTAAACATTACATGATATGTCAAAGTAATTTCCACTTTAGAGTTTAGGGTAATTTAAGGTATTCCCAGAGCCGGTATTCAGAAACCAACATAACCCAAACCGATTCGTATGGCCATATGACGAATAAATTGCAATATTTTTGAGTCCAACCTTAAAGCTTTTCGGGATTGTCATCTTCTATATCGCTTTGAATTTTAAAAATTCATTATCCTATAATTCCAGAATCGGAAGCCAGAACTGGATAAAAATGGATTTATTTTTATTTGAACTTTTGTTTCTGAAATTCGATTTGGCTTTTTTTGAGAAAACGATTGAGCTTCGAGAAACGATTCGATACTGGAGTCGGAATTCGAAATTCGGTGTAGCCGAAGTCAGACAAATTCCCCTGAGAAGCTGTATAGTTTACATTTGTTTCAAAATGTTTGAAAATCTTTGTAAACATCTTAGAGGAATCGTAGTGCGAATTAAATTTTTGGGTGCCTTCCGAAACGAAAACTGAATACAATCAAAAATGATATAAGTTTATTTGGTTATCGACTATCCAAATGTGCTAAACCGATAAACCTGATCAGTTTATGTGATTTATGGATCTGACTCAAAAACAAGATGTTTAATAAAATCTTAAAACTTTTCATTTGAATCTCAGATCGGTTCAGCCATCTACGAGAAAAATGAGTTACACAGTTTTATTTTCGTTTCACATATCATCCTGTAGTTCCGGAACCAGAGGTCGGAACCAAACATAATTCAGGAACCTTGTTTGGGAGTATACGACTTTTCATATGAATCTGGGTTTGTAGAAAACGGTTGAGTAATCTCCGAAAAAAATGAGTGGAATTATTTGTCACACACGCATTTGTTGATCTCGAAGAACTGGTTTGAATGGTATATGGCTGTTATGTTCTTCCAGTATTTATTGCTGTAAGTAGTTAAATCAATATAATTATGGAATTGCTTTCAACTCGAAAATTCTGCCATCATCTGGTTTACATATGGCATATTCGAACGATTATGTTGCCAAAAACGAACCGTGCTAAGATCGGTCCGAGGCAAAATATCATGCTACTTAGAAACAAATGTATGTAACAGTATAAAAAATCGTGTTTTATGTTTCTCCCAAGCATTTCTTTGCCAAACAGCGCTCAAAACTTCTACTGCTGGAATAGGGGAAAAAGTCGCTTACACAAAAATTTCAATATCTCCGGTAAAAATGGACGGATTTGAACAATCTATGGCTTGTTGGAGAGGTATTATCGTGCGGAATCTAAGTTTGAAAATATATTCTGTTTTCAAGGTCAATTGTGACAGATACTGTCAAAAAACTACAAATTTTGACATAATACTTCGTATAACTCAAAAAGTAAACATCCGATCTCAAAATCATTCAATAGCGTTCAGGGTGACGGGGAGACCTTTCATTTGCGACTAGTTTGATCAAAATCGGTCTAGCCATCTCTGAGATCTCGACCTCTTAGTTGACAACACACATGCACATGCACACACACACACACACACACACACACACACACACACACACACACACGGACATTTGCTCAGTTCGTCGAGCTGAATCGATTGGTATATGACATTCGGCCCTCCGAAATTTCTTCTAAAGTTTGAGCCTCGGAAATTTTTTCTAAAGTTTGAGCGAATTCTATTCCTATTTTTACCTTTTTTTATATATATAAAAAATAGGTATAGAATTCGCTCAAACTTTCGAAAAATTTTCCGAGGCCCGGAGGGCCGAATGTCATATACCAATCGATTCAGCTCGACGAACTGAGCAAATGTCTGTGTGTGTGTGTGTGTATGTGTGTGTGTCTGTATGTGTGTTGTCAACTAAGAGGTCGAGATCTCAGAGATGGCTGGACCGATTTTGATCAAATTAGTCGCAAATGAAAGGTCTCTCCGTCACCCAGAGCGCTATTGAATGGTTTTGAGATCGGATGTTTACTTTTTGAGTTATACGAAGTTTTATGTCAAAATTTTCAGTTTTTTGACAGTATCTGTCACATTTGACATTGAAAACAGAATATGTTTCCAGACTTAGATTTCGCTCGGTAATACCTATCCAACAAGTCATAGATTGTTAAAATCCGTCCATTTTTAACGGAGATATCGATATTTTTGTGTAAGCCTTATTCCAGTAGAAGGAATTTTGAGCGCTGTATGAAAAAGCAATGCTTGGGAGCAACATGAAACACGATTTTTTATACTGTTACATATAATTGTTTCTAAGTACCAAAAAGACTGTGTACAGCATCCTTTTTTATGACAATTTGCCTCGGACCAATTTTAGCACGGTTCATTTTTGGCAACATAATCTTTCGAATATGGCATATGTAAACCAGATGATACCAGCATTATCGAGTTGGAAGTAATTCCATAATTATATTGATTTAAACTATTTACAGCAATAAATTCTGGAAGAACATGACTTCTATATACCATACGACTCAGTTCGTCGAGATCAGCAAATGCGTGTGTGACAAATAATTTCACTCAATTTTCTCGGAGATGGCTAAACCGTTTTCTACAAACTCAGATTCATATGAAAAGTCGTATACTCCCAAACAAGGTTCCTGAATTACGTTTGGATCCGACTTCTGATTGCGGAACCACAGGATGATATGTGAAACGAAATTAAAATAATACAATTCATTTTTCTCGTAGATGGCTAAACCGATTTAAGATTCAAATGAAATAAGAATATCCATGCAAAAACACATGCGTATTGATAAAAAAAGGTATCATCTCACTGCTAGGTGGATTAATCACGTTTTTATATTTATAAAAAAGGTAAAAAAACGACTATGAAATGTGAAATCTTGTGAGCGCAGCAATGTCTGATTGAATCTACCATTCTACAACCACAATCTATTGGAAAAACATTTTTTGACATCATTTTGTGTAAGAATTTCATTTTATTAGTGAATACAGATTAATACAAATTTTTTATACAAAGCAATACAGATTTTCTATGAAAATATCTGGCATCTCTGGTAGGCAGCTTCGCAGAGCTCGCGCCGGTTTCAGCCTACTGCACGTGAAGGAGCACACACTTCAATTTTAATTTTGATCTCGGCAAAAAAAAGATGCCGAAAACGGGTGGCAAAACGATATTTTACGAAAATTTCGGCTAAGATAGATATTCGATATTTCCTATTTTTCGGCAATTCAAAAAGTTGTGCTGATACGCGGTTCTGTAAATTACCGTGTTAATCAGCAATTGGTCGTTTTACCTAAATCAGCAAATAAACTTTGGTAAACAGCTTTTAGACAAGCGAAATTCGGTGATTCGTCAAAATAGCCATTTTTGGTCAGTGTAAATTCGAGCGATGTGAATTAGTGTATGGGCTCTATGCGGGATTAGTTTCAAGTAAAAATTGAATGTGTTTCGTGATTTTAAGTCAAATTTGTTCAATGTTTGGCGATTGTTCGTGACAAGAAATCCCCCAGATAATCCTTACGCACACGGGATAAATATCCTCGCAACGCTACTCTACTGCATGAAATTGATTGAATTCCGGTATAATTGATGAAATTGGAAATTGATATTGATTGGATTCCGGTATAATTTCCTTAAATATTCATTGTTTTATTGAGTTATTACTTTCGTTGCAGCCGGAATCTTAGTTTTCAGCTATTTGTTTTAATTGCATAAAAATCTCACAATAACTCGCATGCATGAACACCGATAGTTTAGGTAATTTCTTTCTCAAAGCGAAGAAGATCTCGGTAATTTATAGTCTTCACCAAACCGAAAATCTCGGTGAAATGCAAATGGAAAATGGAAAATGGAAAATACAAAGAGTCTCGATTGTTTCAATGTTTCCCGGGTTTCCCACCCCAATTTTCGTCGTTTTTTCATTGTTTTGACCCTCAGGAAAATTATGTTCTATAGGAGAACGTGGAAAAGTTGTAATTGGTTAACGAATATGTATTTTTATATACTTTTGAAAAACCACGGAGAAATAGAGCAATTTCTTTGCATCATTAAGTTGTATTTCGTTATTTTACATTCGGAACAGTCTTAGAAGGTATCAAAATAATCTGACCATCACATCCTTCTAGGCTATCTAGTCATTTCCAAGCATTCCCGAACCACGCCGAATGAGACAGGATGATGACGGCGAGATTCTTATCATGATATGTTAGCGATGTTCGTCGAACCTGTATTTGGTAGTGGTTCTAGGTACTACACATTGTAAGCGTGATCTGTTCGTTGATTTGTTTGTCTCGGGAGTCTCTGGACCATCTCACCATTAATATGTTGATAATGATGATGATGATGATGATGAAAGACTTGGCACGGATAGTTAGACACACTCATGTCCGCACCGCACTGAAGCGCCTGACATTCCCAGCATGTCTTTGGTCGGAGGTTTCCCTGGTTGCCCCGCTTCCGCCACGATGTCCGGCGCTGTCGGCAAATCACGTTTTAGACAAAGATCTGCGTCTGAGACGCCGCGACGGTGAAATGTAGATTTGACAATACATATTTTGAAGATTCAACTTGTTTTCGGTCGTGTTTCTGAGTTGAGTTTTTCCCGCATGTCGTCGATTCATCGGCTGTTTTGCTTCCATCAAACTCATCACGATGGTTTGCGGTGTTGCCGCAGTCTCAAGAATCAAGAAAGTTTTTATTTACGGCTGAGAAAATCGATCAAAATTGCCTACGCGGAACCAGCCGGCACAATAAAAAAATACACAACGTTTCGCGCTCGTCTGTTCACATTTTTCGCCATCGGTTCGCTTTTGGGCCGGTCTTTCTAAACACCACATTAGTGTTAGATCGCGCGAATTCATACGAAGACAGTCACTTTGAGCAGCACGGTAGCATTCTGGCAGAAATTATCAAGGGAATGGCATTTCAGGAATTCGATTCCGAAGCGCGTACGAAGAAGAAGAAGAAGTGAATGACATTGAATTAGACTGATAATACAAGGAAAAAATGTCGCTTCTGATCATATACAGAAGCTGGACAAAATGCGCATTCCATGCCCGAAGACTGGGCCGGTTCATCATTGCATTTGGCCGTCGGCTCTGTTGTGACCGATCGATCCCGAAAGCGGGGCCCAACGTTTTGAAACTTATCAACACTGGAAGTGCATTTTGGGTTTCAGTTAAAAAAATGAACTACGTTTTCGAAAAATTATGGCTTCGATTATTATGATTATGATCTGACGCAAACCCGAATCTTTTAATGTAGATCAAGTTAGGGCGGTACTCTAGCATCCCGTTGCAAAATTTTAAGCATTACGGTTGTACGGTATACATTTTCAAAATTTGAAAAAGGATGAAAAGCTGCGTAATTTTGAATTGTTACATTTTTCATTATTCAAATCATTATTGATGCCTCAGTTTTTCATTATGTTTCATAACGTGGTCCTCGTTTACTTACTGAAAAACCTTATTCCTATGTTTGTGAGCTGGTTTTGATACATTCTTTGTGTTTGTAGGGTGGAAGCAGTTCCCATGCAGTGACTCTTTAAGTTGATACACACCAAAGTAATTTTCACTGTTATCCGTAAAATTTTTCACTGACTCTCAAATTCGATAGAATAGATCATAATTGTTATCGGTTGTAATTTTTTTGAACAACAATTTTTGAAATTGGATAACACAACTAATGTGAATTAGAAAAACCATAACAAATCGTATGAAATTTCTAAATTTAAATTAGGAATAAATATGCCATCAATTTTTTTTTGTTTCAATTATAGAGGTTTTAACATTAATGTCATTCGCCTCTTCGGGCCAGAAAAACTTTCTGACCCTATGTGCGGGGTTGGGAATCGAACCCAGGCGGGCTGCGTGAAAGGCATCGACTTACCCATCACGCTATACCCGTCCCCTATGCCATCAATTTCAATAATTTACTTATAAAACTTTTCTCGAAAATACAAATCATATAGCGATTTGAAAGAATATCCGCAAACCAAAAGCCGCCATCTTGGATTTTAAGAATTCTATGACTATAAATTTTTGACATCCACCTACCAAGCGTGGACAAAAAGTGTCTATAATTCTTTCGATAATTCACGAGAAAGGGTAAAATATTGCTCACTTATAACCAAAGAATTTTAAACATATTTAAAACGACTAGGGACATTTAAATAATACATTCTACACCAGCTCTCCAATCTATAAACCTAATCTAGTCTAATTACACCTGTTTGGGAATTTGCGAATACCGGTTGAAACTAAGTAGTACAAGCAGAAAACAATTCTGTAATATTCAATAAATTCAGTGTAATTCCAAGCATACATTCGTTTGATAAATGCTATATCATACTATGGCTAAAAATTAAATTAAATGATTCGTTCAACTAATGCGGTTGAAACTTTGTGTACCTTTTTTGGCACTGAATTTCTTCACAAGGATTGTTCAAATCAAACATTTTAGAAAACTGCTATTTTGAGTTCTTATTGGTTATCTCATACTACTGAAAAATTGATCATAAATTGAAGAACATATTTATGATCGTATGGAGTAAAAAAATGTTCTACTGCGTTAAAAGCAACAAGAGATATTTCCGATTAAGTTCTACCCATTATTGTACAGAGAAAGTTTTAAAAAGGCGCCTCATAGTGCTTTCATAAATTCAGTCCATCTTGAATCGGATAGGTTTCTGCATCCGTGAAAAATGAATGGTTTGTCATATTGAAGACGTGAGCAAAGGTATCAGGAATCAGAACTAATTGGCTCAAGTGGCACGTTCCCCTAGTTATTTGGAGATTTGTGCCTTGCCGTAGCTTCACATCAATTTCCTGATGTGAAGGGAAGGATAAAAGGAACATGGAAGGGAATTGTGAAGTGGGTGAGGTGGGAAAACAGCACAAAACATAAAGAAACAAATCGTTCTACATCCCCGAAATGATGTCAAAATGCACAGTTAATAAAACCTCCAACCCCCGAGAGAATTTAGAGATTTTACAAAAGCAACACCATTCTGCATTCCCGGAAGAATGCAGAACGATTCGCAGTATGTACGAGCACATAAAGGATGCCAAACAATCTGCTAAATCCTATTCAAGGCCAATACAGAAAGGATTTATTCACTCCAGAAAGAACGATGAACCCTTCTGACTATAGCTCCTTACCACATTGGGTGAGAAACGATAGAATATCCTTTAGTTTTAGCTCCGCATGCACATACTCAACCATGGAGAACCAAAAACCCGGATTCGTAGTTGCGTCAATGCGGGACAGTTATACAGGGTGATTTTTTAAGAGCTTGAGAACTTTTTTAAACAATAAAACGCATAAAATTTGCAAAATCTCATCGGTTCTTTATTTTAAACGTTAGATTGGTACATGACATTTACTTTTTGAAGATAATTTCATTTAAATGTTGACCGCGGCTGCGTCTTAGGTGGTCCATTCGGAAAGTCCAATTTTGGGCAACTTTTTCGAGCATTTCGGCCGGAATAGCCCGAATTTCTTCGGAAATGTTGTCTTCCAAAGCTGGAATAGTTACTGGCTTATTTCTGTAGACTTTAGACTTGACGTAGCCCCACAAAAAATAGTCTAAAGGCGTCAAATCGCATGATCTTGGTGGCCAACTTACCGGTCCATTTCTTGAGATGAATTGTTCTCCGAAGTTTTCCCTCAAAATGGCCATAGAATCGCGAGCTGTGTGGCATGTAGCGCCATCTTGTTGAAACCACATGTCAACCAAGTTCAGTTCTTCCATTTTTGGCAACAAAAAATTTGTTAGCATCGAACGATAGCGATCGCCATTCACTGTAACGTTGCGTCCAACAGCATCTTTGAAAAAATACGGTCCAATGATTCCACCAGCGTACAAACCACACCAAACAGTGCATTTTTCGGGATGCATGGGCAGTTCTTGAACGGCTTCTGGTTGCTCTTCACTCCAAATGCGGCAATTTTGCTTATTTACGTAGCCATTCAACCAGAAATGAGCCTCATCGCTGAACAAAATTTGTCGATAAAAAAGCGGACTTTCCGAATGGACCACCTAAGACGCAGCCGCGGTCAACATTTAAATGAAATTATCTTCAAAAAGTAAATGTCATGTACCAATCTAACGTTTAAAATAAAGAACCGATGAGATTTTGCAAATTTTATGCGTTTTATTGTTTAAAAAAGTTCTCAAGCTCTTAAAAAATCACCCTGTATATATGAAGTACCGTAATCGCGTTCACACAAATGACACGAATAATACTCAGCACGCTGAATAGTAGCCATGTGATAATTGAGTGTCCAGTCATGTCCAGTTAGAGCTCTGACCAGAATACTGCAATGATGCTTGTAAAAATGCAGTAGATACTTTGACATTTTCAGATTCAAATCTGGTAAAACTGTTTTTGTCTGAGCGCAAGTTTGCAAGATGCGCCAGTTTTTGGCATGTTTGGATGCAGCCCAAGAACGAATCTTGTGCTTTATACAACTAGTTGAAAGTGGTAAAACTGGTTCAGGACCAACGAAATCATTCGTTGCACCAGCTCTAACCAACTCATCAGCCCATTCATTTCCAGTAATACCAGAATGGCCGGGTACCCATAAGAAGTAAACAGCATTTGAAATGCTGAGGTCTTCAATTTGAGTTCGACATGCGATCACTAGATTCGACCGTGAATCATTCGAACTGAGTGCTTTTAAGGTTGCCTGACTGTCGGAACAAAAATAAATTCGTTTACCACAGATTCTCTGCTGAAGTGCCGATTGTGTTTCATACAGAATCGCGTAGATTTCTGCTTGGAACACAGTACAGTATCTACCAAGTGAATGAGACTGCTCTAGCCCCATTTCACGATAGTAGACACCAGCACCAGCACAACCATTCTAGAGAGAACTGTCCACTATGTGTTCATCAAGTTGTCGTTCCAAACAACCAGACAACCATACCTCACGAAGAGGATAGCTCACATTGAATGTTTTGAAAAGAAAACTGCATGTGAGAGTTAGGTCACTAGGAGCGAGTAAATACTCATCCCACGTAACCATTTGAGACCACAAGCGAGTGTGGCTGGTAGCATAATCTAATGGGTTACTGTTCCAAAGCCCTGTAACCTTAAGACGGTATGTACAAGATAATGCTTCTTGTTTTAGGAACACATGTAGTGGTTTAACGCACAGTAGCGCCTCTAGAGCAGCAGTAGGAGTTATCGTGAACGCTCCTGTCATCGCCATTAGTACCATCCTTTGGAGACGATTTAGCTTTGACTGAACTGTCGCGACTTCTCCTTTCTGCCACCATACAAGACATCCATAAGCTAAAAAAATTCGTCCCGGGTTGGCTGTTCAATGCATAGGACGCTGGTCTCACAAGCCAGTTGTCGTATGTTCGAGCCCTGACCTGGAAGGATTCTTAGTGTCAGTAGGATCGTAGTACTAGTCATGCAATGATTCTCTACGCTAAGAATCGGCTGCGAAGTCTGTTGAAACAGAAAGGCCAAATTCCACAAAAGGAATGTAATGCCAACAAAAAAAAAAAATACTAAAATTGGTCTAACGATAACGATCCAATCTGACAACACCATTGCTCAACAGTTATATGCTTATACCGGTCATCAAGATATGATAATCGTCGGCAAAACCGTAAGTCGGAAATCCAATGTTATTAAGTTCCCTTAACAAACCATCAGCGACTAGGCTCCATAAAAGTGGGGATAGTACACCACCTTGAGGACACCCACAGACACTCAGCTTTATAATCTCTGCTTGCAGAAGCGATGAACAAAGAAGTCAGCGAGCAAAGTTTCATTTAAAAGAGGCTCTGTGAGATCTGATGACCTGCTACGCATTTCTGAAACTACTCTTATATGTCACCAATCACATTACGTATTTTGCTTTAGTGGCCAACGTTCCGAAAGCATTATCCTTCATCTTCAGGATCTCTCGATTTTCGTAAGTCAAGTGAGTTTAGTTAGTAGCTATACTGATATAGAATTCTTTCGATTTTTTGTAATGAACAAATTTATTTAGGTCTATTTGCGTACAAGCATTACGTGGCCGATAGACCCGTTTTTTTTGTTAGCCAAAATATTTATTTTGTAAATGGATTTCGTTATCACATTTTCTTTCTATTTCCAGCTTACATTTCCATCCGGCGACGATTGATGGGTACTTTTCTATCGAACCACAAACATATAAGTTTAGATTTACAATAAATTACCAATAACGTATATTCAAACTCATGCTCCATGCTAGATTGTTATCTGCATAGAATATATCAGGTATAAAACTTTGCTTCCGCCGTTTTTTCCAAAATTTAAAGCTTTATTGCGAAAAAATGCTTACAGATATATTATTCAAAGTATTGTCCGTCACTAGCGACAACTTTCTCCCATCTTTCGGATCCCGGCTCGAAAAAAGGAGTCCTCTTTTGACGCTATCCATGAAGCAATCCATTTTTCCAACTCTTCGAAGGATTGAAAATGTTGATCTGCTAGGCCGTGTGCCATCGAACGGAATAGGTGGAAGTCAGAAGGGGCGACATCTGGGGAATACGGCGGGTGGGGCAAGACTTCCCATTTCAGCGATTCTAGGTACTTGTTGACCACTTTTGCGACGTGAGGCCGAGCATTGTCGTGTTGGAGTTGACTTTGTCATGTCTCTCTTGACAATGGCCGCTTTTCTTCTAGCGCGCGACTAAGGCGCATCAGTTGCGTTCGGTAGCGATATCCTGTGATGGTTTCATCCGGTTTTAAGAGCTCGTAGTAAATCACATCGAACTGATCCCACCAAATACAAATCATAACCTTGGCGTCGTGAATATTCGGTTTTGCCTTCGACGAAGTAGCTTACCCGGGCTTTCCCCATGATTTTCTGCGTTTAGGATTATCGTATCGAACCCACTATTCATAACCGGTTACGATTCGATGTAAAAACCCCTTACGATTTTGTCTTTGAAGCAGTTGCTCACATACAAATAGACGGCGCTCGATGTCCCTCGGTTTCAACTCGTACGGCACCCAGTTTCCTTCTATCTGAATCATGACCAGGGCCTTGAGACGTTTTGAAATGGCTTGCTGACTAACTCCCAACGATTCGGCAAGCTCTTGTTGGGTTTGGCACGAATCTTCATCAAGCAATGCTTCTAGTTGTTCATATTTGAAGGTTTTTTCTCTTCCACCACCATATTTGTCTTCGACATCGAAATCGCCATTTTTAAAACGTTGAAACCACTCCCGACACGTTCTTTTACTCAGAGCAGCATCACCGTAAGTTTCTGAAAGCATTCGATGCGCTTCAGTTGCATTTTTTCGAATTGTAACAGAAAAGTAAAACTTCCCGCAAATGGCGAGAACAACTGTCACTGAAACAGCGATGACAATTCATTAGGCACTGTACATACTTACTTTAAAGGCATTATCATCTATGTATTTTGACCAGCCTCAGCCGGTACAGCCACCTATCGGAAAACGGCGGAAGCAAAGTTGTACACCTGATACATATCACTGTTTCCTTCCGTTGTTTAGTAATAACTTTTACGATTACTATCTGTACTATTAAACTATCTCACAGTCATCTGTCAAAACACTGCTGAATTGAAATATTTAATAAAAAGAATACGAAATGTTTACTTTTATTTTACTGACAAGATCTAAAACTTTGAAATGTTAGTGCTTTTCACAATTCGGAAAAAGTTTTGCAAACATACAGTAAATCACTTAATAAGAGTGAAATATTTCAACAGAAATTATTGAATACTTCAGAAAGAGTCATATCAATCAAATAGGTTTACCTTAAAATAAAAATAAACAAATATGTTTTAATTGTTTTTGGAAGGGTATTCATTTCAGCATTCCAATACCTGGTAATCAAAAATTGAACTGAAATCGGGATTTGACGACGTTTGCAGAAAGAAATGTGAGTCCAAATTATCGTTTTAGTGCATCGAATTACTCAGCAGTGAGTCTATCCATTCAGCTAACTCTCATAAATCATTTATTGAAAAAGCAGCAATATTTCACAGTCTATGACGTTTTTCAATTAGCTGAATGTTTGTAATATTATTTTGGTAAATTGGATCATTTAGCCAATTATTTGAAACTTCAGCTGGTAGAAATTTTCAGACATCCGTAAATATAGTTTTGTATATATTAAAGCAAATGGAGAAAAGTTAGTATAGAAATCTTTTTTTTTGTGAATTGGCAATCATGAAATTGGCTCAAAATTAGATCAGTTAGCTACCCTCTGTGTCTCATCTTCCTGAAACAAATATTCAGAATATGACAACAAAACTCACCTGCCATCGTAGGATAACTAGAATATGCGGCCGCACTTTCCAGAGCATGCGCCGTCTGTTGATCGTGATGTAACCTGTGGAGAAACGATCAAATGCAAACACACTTTGTACTTTCTGGCAATCAAACACTCATTGGACCAAACTGCCTACCTAGACGTGTGTCCGTACTGTTGGGGTAACCTCAGTAAGCTGCCGTACTGTGCCATGTTGTGGTGGTACGCGTGTGCGTGGGCGGCATGTGCGTGCGCCGCGTGGGCATACGAACCGTAATGGGCCGCATGCCAAGGATCCGTTGAGTAGCCACCGTCGGTCGAGTAAAGGTCGGAAACCTGTAGTAATGAGTTGGAGAACTATAATTGTGCGCTGATTACCGGTTTTGCATCCTATGTGGGGATGTACGCTTACCTGATGGTGGGTAGGTGCAGGTGTTGGATGAACGTAGTTGCTATTCCAGAAGGAGGGTGGAAAATTTCTACTCGTCATGGAACTGTAACCTTCTGGAAACAAAACAAATAGAATAAATAGAATATCGGCGAATTGAAAGACGATGTGTGTAACTATATTTAGCGACATGGTTCCACTTTCCAAGATGCAATGCTGATTTTCTTGTGGTGCACTTCAGCTGCTCACAGCATTCAGTGAGTGACATTTTTCAACAATCTTGTCCAACGAAATCGGGAACCCATTATGTAGCTCTTTATGTAACCACCTTCCGAAAACGTAGCATAAGTCACGAAATGAAGACAGCAAAAAATAATGCGAGTTCGGCCGATCTGCTTGTACTGATCTTATTCAGCTTGAGTGTTGTTTCAAGTTTTCCAAGACAAACCAACACCAAGTGGAATAACAATAACATTTAATCGATTTCGGAGAGTTGAAAGTTAACAGAGCAGTCGGAAAAGACTCCCCGGCAACGGCAGGGCACAAAAAGTTGTACACCAGCGAAGACGAAAGGAAAACAAAATTCCAAAACGGAAAGAGACACAAACGGGCGGGAAAAGCGAACGTTTGCTATCTAGAGAAGGTAGGACCACATACATGCTGGAGATTTGCGGGGGACAACGGTCTGGGGGAAGGGTGCAGCAACCGATCCGGGAGTTAGCGAGAAAAGGTAAAGTTCCATACCCCAGCGGTACAGATCAAAAGGGTTGTGGCAATTTGGACGAAATCATGGCGGCCGATGCAAAAGGTGAGCCAAACAGAACATGGTAGCAGATTGTTGAAAAGGGCAGTTTCGATTAAAGCTGTACATGTCGGAAAGGTTTCTGTCGTTGGATTTGATTTCAGTGGAAGAGATTGTTCCTACAAGGTTAGCTGTTTGTGTACTGATACTGATTACGTAGCAGTAAAATGGTAAGCTCTTTGATAAGGGTTTTGTTTGAGTGTAGTATTCTTATTCAAATTTCACTGAACTATTTTTGTCCTGTTCGAGATAGTCACCATATTAATGTCGCTGTTCGATTTATATTTTATATTTACAGTTGATGTCATAGAATCTATCGAGCTTTTAGGAAGTAATAACTTTCTATACCATCCTGCGCAGATTCTTTACACACTTGCGGGAAAATACGACGGTTTCGATAACACCTTGAAAAAATGGTGTAAGTTTACGTCTTTCGAAACCATCATATTCCAGCGTCAAAAATGGCTCTTTTTTACAGTTGATTTAACACATATTCAATATTTTCTGACATAGTTTTAAGTGCAGAATTATCGGTTACTGGAATTACACCCTCATGAATTGAGTCATATGTACACACTTAGAAAAATTCACGACTCACTTACATTCAAAATTCAAATCATTTAAAAATAAGCCGTATCATTATCTTCACAGTTAATTAAGCTGAAGCTTACATCGATATGTCCTGGGTTGGCGGTTCAATGAATAGGACGTTTGTCTTACAAGCCAGCTGTCGTATGTTCGAGCTCCAACCTGGAAGGATTCTTAGTGTCAGTAGGATCCATAGTACTCTAGCTATGCAATGATTCTGTACACTAAGAATTGGCTGCAAAGTCTGTTGAAACAGAAAGGCCAAATTCCACAAAAGTAATGTAATGCCAAGACTTTGCTTTTTACAGCGATACAAGCGCAAAATTTATTTTTACATGTTAATAGATGTAATATTATGGTAAGAACTGTGTAATAACATCAAAACAATATTTGGCACTCAGAAATTCCACAGTGTTGTGCTTATTCCTGGTGGCAAAATAGAGGTGAAAAGGTATTCTAATTCAGAAGATGAACTAAAAATATTTTCCTTGTATGGAAACTATAAAAAATAGCACGAATGAAGATATCTTTGAAACAAATGTTATATATAATAATAAATAAATATTTGAGTAAAATTCAATACATATAACGTTGTGGGGGTTATATATTTCCTCAGAACTAGACAAGAAAATAAAGGAATAATAATGCAATAATTGTTTAATGACATAAACTCTGTTCAATGGAATTCATGATCAATAAAAATATACTTAATTGCTATATTAGACAATGTCTTCTCAAAAACTGAGTTGCATTACATCCTGAGATAATTACTTTCGTTGGTTTAGTTTTCGTTAAAATCACACGGAAAAACTAAATCCTCAAAAGTGTCCAACTTTATTTTTAGACTGGAGGCAGGGAAAATAATCACCTATCTTGTGACTAAATTTCATGCAAATCAAACATGTTTTTTTTTTGCAAATCGGCTTTAGATTTTCAAAATCGATTTTTTTTTCAGTGTAGGAGTTGATTAGGATTTTTTTAATATTTTTATTTGAAAAACTGGACTAATTTTGTAAAAATCACTCATACAACACTTTTACGTTAGATTTGTCATTTTTTGACTACTGCCATTTGAAAAGAAATGGTAAAAAAAGACAGTCTAGATCATTTTTGGAAAAGCAAAGTACACAAAGTGTTTTTTGTGATTCTGAGAGAGTGCTGCCCACTCTGAATACAATTTAGCGCGAAATTCTTCGTCTTGTAAAACAACATTGTTACGAATCTCATCAGTTTTCATATTTTCCGGAATATATCTTGGAAAATGATCCATTGATCACTTCTTCAACAAACAATTAATTTACCAGACTGCAAACGACACGAAATATAAAATTCAAATTTTTTGTTAAGCTCAATTTCCTCAACAAATCCTAGCTCGACTTATTTGCATGAAATTCGACAACTTTTTCAACATTCTTGGGACTCACGTTTGAGCAACTTTTGTAGAAGATGTTCATTTTGTACTTCATTCTTCACTTCGGATTTTTATCTTTATTTTCATTCCATGAACACTTATTTGTCATTTCTCATTTGTTTGTGCGTATTATCAGGTGCGTTTCTGTCATACAAAAAAAAAAAAATAAATACTATACTTGATTTTTTTTTTTTTTTTAACGTAAACTTAAGAAAATGGTTATGTGCACCTAGCATAAACTTGGGGGTAAAAGTAAGCTTTTTCCCCTTCAAATTACCACAATCTGTACGGCCAGTAAGCCGAAACTTGTTTCGTTCGAGACGTCAGGTTAGACGTTACACTTCACGTGTACAAAAAAAAGTGTCTTGCAAATAGCATTAACTTTACGTCTGCTCAGCGGATTATGTTGATCCGGGGGTTTGCGTCAGCATAATCTGCTGACGCACTGATGAGTCGAAGACGAAACGTAAACTTAAGAAAATGGTTATGTGCACCTAGCATAAACTTGGGGGTAAAAGTAAGCTTTTTCCCCTTCAAATGACCACAATCTGTACGGCCAGTAAGCCGAAACTTGTTTCGTTCGAGACGTCAGGTTAGACGTTACACTTCATGTGTACAAAAAAAGTGTCTTGCAAATAGCATTAACTTTACGTCTGCTCAGCGGATTATGTTGATCCGGGGGTTTGCGTCAGCATAATCTGCTGACGCACTGATGAGTCGAAGACGAAACGTAAACTTAAGAAAATGGTTATGTGCACCTAGCATAAACTTGGGGGTAAAAGTAAGCTTTTTCCCCTTCAAATTACCACTATACTTGATGAAAACATCTGGTATGTTTGTACGAGAGAACTGAGGAACTGTTTTTTTAATTTTTATTTTCAAATTTTTATATATTTTACTACTCAAAAATGATTTATTTACATTTCGCGTATTGGTTGCTATTATTGTCATTTTATTATTTGAAAAATTCCTTTTTAATCCTTTGTGCACTATAACCCAGTCAACTCGCCTGCAATTTTATTCGAAATACAGTATGAATGCAACAACCGATTCGGAATCCATTTGGAAATCATATTTAATTTCGAATCAAATTCCAGACGAGTTAACTGGGAACATGCAAATTAACTAAATCATCGCCGGATTATTTTCCAAGCAGATTTTGCTGCACAAACAAAATATGTTTTAATTTAAATAATTAATACATTCATTAATAAATCATCAATAATACAAAGGTTATATGCACATAGTTAGAATAACCGGTAATAGTAAAATGATTCTATCGCAATTATTAACTGCCTGTATAGAATCGGATCGCGAAACGAGAATAAGCGACCGTTTGTTGCTTCAGAGAGGATCCCCACAGCAGCATGCTAACCTTTGATTCTCAGAAATGTCATCGAGAGAAATTCGCTCTCGCACTGGTGTCGATTCTATGTTAAATGAGCCATGTTGGGGTCTTGTTGTTGCGATGATATCAGTCTCTCTTTGATGGCACTGATTCAATCGTTGAAGAGTTGAAGGTGAGCGTTCTTTGATACGATAAAAGCCATCCTTGATACGGATACATATTTTAGTCTACTTTTTGTAGTAATCATTAGTTTATACAATGAACCTTATTAAGGGGGGGGGGGGGGGGGGGGATTGTAGAGTCTAAACAATGAAAGAATCATCATTTTCACGAATTTTTTCAGAATTATTGTTCAACAAAATAAATTCTAATTTTGCATGATGAATAGCATCATTCGAACAACATTTTGTGATTTTTTCGTGGATAAATATTGAGAAATAAGTCGGTGAAGAGGTATTTTTAGAACGCTTCTTAAAAATCATGATTTGCGGTGTCCACTGTATCTCAGCGCAGACTAATCAGAAGTGAACAAATCAAAGCAGCATAGTTAGAGTAGAAATTTTTCTAAACCCCAACGTTTCTGTTTGATTTTTTTAATTTTTGGTGGTTGTTCAAAGTGAAAACTACGATTTTTCCCGAAAAAATCCGCCATTTTGTAGATGTAAAATCTCTCCAAAGTAACAAACAACGAAAAGGGAAACGTTGGGGTCTGGTTTTTCATATGTAGAAAGTGTGTGCAAAATTTGAACTAAATTGGTGCAGTAGTTTTTGAATTACGATGGACACGGACTTTCAAAACCTGCTTTCGAGAAAAACGCGTTTGAACTTTTTTGTCTATAAAATTAATGGAAACAAATTACTACTCAAGGGAGCTCGTAGGGTCTAATATTTTCAAAAAAAGCATATTTTTTCTTTTATAATTTTTTATAATGAAACATTTCAAGAATGTTTTGTCAAGTTTTTGAGTCAATCAAAGCAGAAGTTTTGGATCTATTTCTTCGCAGTATGGCCCATAACTTGGTGAGTTTTGTTTCGATAAGCGTGAAAATTCAATAGAATATTCTTGAAATGTTTTACTGTAAGAAAATATAAAGAAAATGATTTTTCAAAAGTGTTAAACCCTACCCACCCCTTAAACGGATACAATAAGGAAGACTACACAAATTAATTTTGAATTGGCATTTGTTTGTAAGCAATACACCTTAGTGAAAGTGCAATGACGTGACAGTAGATTTCAATGGTGGTAAAGAAAACGTTATTGATTGTTAATGATAATTCCCAAACACAACGATTCATTTTAAGCGAATCCATCGATTATTCCAACAATTTTCATGTCTTTATGCGCGTATGTGAGAGTGCTAGATATTTATTAGATAAACTTAATCAAAAAACTGGATTCAATTATTAAATGTAATAAACTTGGTTTGAGATGCGAATAACCCAGGTCCTTTCAGTTCGTACTCGCATCTCATCCGACACAGTCGAAAATTGCTAACGGTCGAGACGATAGAAACAAAGACAATACAATGTAGTGAACAATAGAGTGTACGAAATGGGCAAATACGATTGAACAAAGCCTGAAACTTGGCCTACAAGACCAAATTCAATTTGTATTGATTTCAAGCACTGTAAAATTAGACCAGCAGCAACCGAAAATGAAATCTAGCTTAAGGCACGAATGCATCAAAACGTTGATGATATAAATGAGATTCAATTCAACAAGGCGTATAACTGCATTTACATTATGTTCAAACGTGAAAGAGATGCAATTGCATTTGCTTCGGTTAATAACGGGGTGCACAGTGTTGATCATGATAATGTTAAATATAAAATCCCTGTGTACTTGGTGGACAATGCCATAGAAGTGCATGACCTTCCCCCGCAGGCCAGCGATCAGTTTGTTCGAGAAAGTAACATATGTCGCAGTACGGTGAAGTTCTTTCCATCGAAAGAAAAGTATGGCGGAATTTTTTTCCGGGTATCCGGAATGGCGTGCGAGTGGTACGTATGCAACTACGTAAATCAATTCCATCTTACATCATTTGTGATCAAGACGGGATACATCCGTGTAAAACGCTGATTACGTATGAAAATAAACTGGTTACATGTCAGTTTTGTGAACAACCTGCACACTACGGCAAACCTTGCACTGAAACTGCGAAAAAGACATTTTCAAACAAAAACAAGCACAACCGCTCAACAACGGAAACTAGTGAGCGCAGTACTCCTGTTTTACCATCAAACCAACCAGCAATTGCAATAAATGTACAACAAGACGCTTCTACAGCAACTCGCAACGAGCTCAAGACTGCGAACAACAAGTAATACGAAAAGAATACGGAAATCAACAACAAAACCACGAACAAAGTGCCTCTCAATCATCGCAAGATAAAAATGGAAGCTCCTTTCCCCCTAGAAAAGGGTGACAACGAGATTCAATGGTCAAGAAATAATTTTATCTAATAAAAACATGGCTCAATCGGCCACGTAAAGCTTGTACGCGAATTGGTCTGAATCAAACATTTTTTTTTTTAAAACTCTGGTCATTTGTTAAATTAAATTAAATTCGGGAGAATTCATAATTGCAAGAAATAATTGGAATTCAGATATGAATTTTGGGAGGAACGAAGATTTCCGGGACAGCTAGTATATTATAAAAAATCTAAATTGAGTTCGAAATTGAAAAAAAATTGATTTAAGAATTTGTCTACAAAACAGCGTCATAATCATTTGGATAAAATTGTGTTTCGAAATAATTATATGTCGATTTTTTTTGTTTCGATTATAGAGGTTTATCTGTAAGGTCGTTCGCTCTTTGAGTCAGACAAACTTTCTCACTTTCTGTTTCGGGGTTGGTAATCGAACTCAGGCGGGCTGTGTGAAAGTCATCGAATTACCCATCACGCTATACCCGGCTCCTGTCAGCAATTTGATCCGAAAAGACTGGAAGTTAATCTAGGTTTTTAATGGCAGTGTGCTTCAGATTGTTGTCCTGCATAAGTACGAACTACTCTTCAAGGCCCGTCTGGATAAATACAGCAAAAATTATGAAATTTAAATGTGTTGCATCTCTACACTCTTAGGAAAAAAAAATGAAATTTGCGCTTGACGTAAATAATATTATTACGGGAGAATTCATAATTGCTAGAATTAATTGGAATTCAGATATGAATTTTGGAAGGGACGAAGTTTTCCGGGACAGCTAGTATATTATAAAAATCTGTCTACAAACTAGTGTCAATTTTATTTGAAAGAAATTCTCTCTCGAGATAAGTAATTCTCATCCCTACCATACATTGCAGAAAAATCATAGAGAAGACGTCATTGGATTATTTGTTCACTCGGAGTACTTTATACTAGATGCTGTTCTGGATGGTTGCTTAATCAACCAACCAGCCAACAGCATCTTCCAACCTTGCAAGGAAAACTTTCTACAGTTCATCGTTAGTCTGTATTATAGCAAAACATACTGCTCCACCAACCACGTTTCGCTCTTCATCTGCTGCTTCGAAAATTCTGCCGACAACACTAACAGAACAGTAATTAGAAGTAAAAAGAGTTCATTTTGAAAATACTCTACTCGTGCCGGGCTCCGGAAGGCGAAGCGGAAAATATCTACATCTATACCGGTAGCCCCGATACCGAGACGTGGTTGGTGAAGCACTTTGATATGGTCTTAAGAAAGTGTACTCCTTGTCGAAAGAATTTTCCTTACGCTGGAGAGCGTTCTTCGGCAGTGTTTCGTTTCCCGTACGGTTCGTCCAGGCGTAAAATCGGTTGCTGATTAAATTTATTATGTTGTGATCAAAGACCGGTGTGGATTCCGTCGAGTTCGTGCTGCGCATGGAAGCTTAACCTCAGGCTTCGATTATTTACTTCTGGTCGAGTTTAATAGTTTGAAGATGAATGATTACTAATTATTATACGATGGAAATAGTCTTTACGATGTATGAGTCAAGATTTATAAACGAATTTTTAAATGTAAGAAGTAAACTGTGACAATTTAATGTCGAAACACCGTTCGAAATGCTTGCTCGTGTTTCCCGTCTTACCGCGCAGATGGGATCTTTCCGGTTAAAATAGCTTGTGTCTGCCCGAGCACGATCGAACGATATTTGAAGAAGCGAATTCTTAGCATTGAAATAGAACATTTTCGGCGCGCCTTGTTCAGCGAACAATTTAATTTTAATTTATTACTAAATAACAGCTCAGTGTGTTTAAAATATTTTAACGGTAGGCTAAATAACCACGAGCGTTGCCGTCTTTGACTAACACGCACTGATGTTGTTTGTTTTTGTAATCGCCGCTTTTTCTCGAGTACTGCTGTAATAACTGAACGGTTTTACAATAAATTGCAAAATTTGTCGTTTTTCGAGTTGAGAAAGAAAAATTGTTACCGAAATTGCGCCTTGGGATAGAAAGCAACGACAGAGCAATCATTCGAAGCATATCTGTAAACAACTATACGATGTAATAAAAAATCAAATGAATTTTAATCGCGTTTACTTGCCGACGTGGCAAGTTCGTTTCTGTTGAACGGCAAATCTACCTCCGGGATTTATGTACTTTAGAACAATTTATGATTTCGTTGACAATTGAGACGCGACCCAGATCCCAGATAGGTCACTGATTTGCAGATTGCCTAGCTCGACAAAGTCCACTATTCTGATTTTAGAACATTGCTTCATTACATTAACATTAACACTAAAACAGTTTAGTTCGAACCCGAAACGAAAAGATCTGATTGCTCATTTTTAACAAGGTGATGATAGTGATTACGATGACATGAAGTACTTTCACTGATTGTTTGTTACTCATACTCTTGTTGTTAGCTACAAAGTGTAAGAAGGAAAGCACTAGCACTTCTACTGTTCGTCGATGGCCAGTTTGACGAGTGTGCGATGCTGTGGTGTGTTGTTAAATTCCTCGGATAGTTTACACGGACAATTTAAACAACGCTAACTCATTCATGAAATAAACTGGCGTCAAAAACCATACTCCACGACTATTGTATGTCGCCGCCCGGGTAGGAATGAAATACGCGCATTCGTAGATTCCCAGGTTTCCGCCAGAAAAGAAAACAACCCCAGATATTTGAACTATTCCATGTATCTGAACGGTGCAAATATTTGGAATAACGCGCTATCGTTCACAGCACCGGCGGGCGGCTGTGTGTTTTCCCGTAGTCTCAACCGACAGCCCGTAACCGATTCTGTTTGATGATTGTTTTTCCGGTTCTGATTTCTCTCTTTCGTAATTGATTGTTTTCAACAGTGACATTAAATTTAGCGAGAAAATTCGCCAGATAAATAAACAGTTTCGGATACTCTGACTGCCGCAATCTGAGTCAACCGAGTCGACGCATTCCGCGGTGCCAGTCGGTATCAAATGGATCGCTCTACGGAGGCGACGCGCGGTTGTTTCAAAGCCAAACACCGAACATGCAGCTGTGTGCTGGTCCAATGTGCGATCACAACTTTTTCGTCTTCAAGTGCTTGCCAAAATGTCAGCCATTTTCAGCGCGCTTCGTACGCCTCATTCATTCTACCAGTCGTTAAGTATCGTCTCGCAATATGTGGATAAAAATACGTTTACTCACAATAATTTATCTCGTTCTATTGCATGCATGTGGTAGGTAAATGAACTGATTTACTAAGTTTATTGCATTCAAGATTTATTCAGTTGGAACTAGTACATTCTTTTCCGCCCCGAGACGCCTTCGGATCCCAAGCCTCGATCTTCTCCTTGGTAGTAGAATATGGCATGTAAGCACTTTTCGTTCCGGATAAATTTTCACTATGATCTAACATCCACGGATACTGGGGACGGGACGGATCTCGCATCGGAAGTAGATCGGTACGGTTGTGCAACCAGCCGAACCATTCGGCGGGAACTTGGGAGGCATCATAGGATTCGCCACGATACGCCGCATACTCTACCCATCGGTTACGGCCGAAGAATTGACTCGAATCTTCGAAGTACTTATTGCCATATTTGTCCTCACCCACCAGTCGACCGGTTTTAAGTGTACTCATCCGGTACAGTTTATAGAGACTGGCTCGGAATCCACCAGAGTTTCGATAGTCACGAAGAGCGGTTCGCAATTTATCCAGTCCAATGAAACGCGCCACCGCTGCCATCATTGTCGATAATTAAAATTTGTTTGTTTTTTTCGGTTTTCAAAAATTTCTTAAGATTTGCTTGGGTTGCTATGATTTATGCAAGTTTGTCGATATAAAGTGAGCTCTCTACAAAATGTCAAATGTATCAATATATAGAAAAAAAGAATACTAAGGGCATATTCAGGAGTGTTCTAGTTCTAGATGCATAATTTATGTCAGTTTTAAAATTTAAATCTAGAAATTATAACAAAATAAACCGGCAGCCCCAACAGGGTTTTATCTGTGTTTCAAATATAGAAAAAATAGAACGGCAATGTATACCAGTTTTAAATTTGACAGTAGAACCGAGTAGAACTGGTTGAATAAATAAAATTAAAACGGATTGCTGGGGATACGTTTGTTTCAGTTTCATTTACATTATAGACCACCCATATGAATCTTGCAGCTGCTGAATTTGCTCTTAGAGCAAATTCGGATGAAATTAAACAGCAACCTATGAGACGATAGGAACTTTCATTTGAGCGACGACACGACCAGGCACTCCGAAGAAAAATCAGCATTAAAACTGTTCGCTAACGATTCACCGCCAGTTACCACAAATCTAGCGACCCCTTGTAAATGATAAAAATAATCTTCTCGAGCAACACTGTTTAAGTTGCTATGGACTAGTTACCAAGGAACCCCAAAACAAATAAACATGTTTTGAAAGCGGTGGAATAGTTCTATTAGTGTTAAACTTTGTCCAAATGGAGCAGAAATGCATTTAAATGAACTCGATTTTCGGAATTTAATCGAAACTATGGATGAAACCAACGAACGAGGACAATGATCTGCTTCCAGCGATTCATCCGTACACTTCAACTGCTAGCTTTTCTGGGCAGTAGGATTCGGTGTAATATGCCGGTGTCAAAATTATTTTGTATCGGTTGATTGCGCGACAGTGGAAACAGTATTTCACCTTGTTGGCCACTATTCGAGGATTACTAGTGGAATTCCACAAAGAAATCATTTTACCGTACGTTATGCAGGTACCGCAGAGCACTAGCCTCGCTCAGCTCGTTGTCGATCATTTCCATGTCTTCCTTCTCACACAACGGTTTCAAGTCAAGACCTGAATTTTGAACTTGGCTTTATAAAAGACATAACTCATATTCCTCAATTTTTACATTCCGCTCGAGTCATGTAAATCCATTAAAATGTTCCGTAATATAATAACCGATCTGAAATTTATTTTGTTTACATTCATCTTGCCTTCGGTATGCAGTAACCAAGGTTATGGTGACTGTTATTCAAAATCAATAAATATATCAACTTGTGCTGCCAGTTTAAAAAAATTCACTAGCGTTTCCGATTTGACATTTCCAGTTACTGAGGGGTAGTTAAATTTACGATACAGTTTTGATAGACGAGTGGCAGGTCGTGTCGTTGATTTGAGCCTGTTTGTGGAAATCGATCAGAGACAATTTAGTGAGCCTCATTTTAAACTTTTTGACCACTATTTTCGGTTCTTCTGGAACCGGGAACTTGTAACCAGTATAGCCGAAGACGGTTCGTTTAGTAAGTAACTAATATAGTCCACAAATTGAATCAGTTTTAAGCCAAATCTAGAACACTTTTACCCTTTTTGCATCGATGCTCTAAATCAGGGGTCCCCAAACTATTTTGAGTCATGGACCCCTCTACTAAAATTAACTTAGGCCTCAGACCCCCATCAACAAATTCCCTGGAAAATTCAATTTCTTGAATTTCTAATATTGATGTAAAATACCAACCAATTTCTGCGGATTGTCAAATAAACACAACTTTTTCAGCGTAAATATTCAAAATAACAGCTTATATCAAACAATAGGGGGTCGATTTCTAAACCTCTCGACCCCATAGTCAGTTTTCGTTTACGTCGACCCCCGCAAGAAGGATATTGACCCCAAGGGGTCTATATCGACCACTTTGGGAACCCCTGCTCTAAATGATGGTGTGAAATGCAATAGCAACCTATGGGACTATTGTGATTTCTATAAGAGAAAGGAAACACTGAGGTCTTTTTT
Organism: Malaya genurostris; assembly: GCF_030247185.1. Classification (NCBI taxonomy): domain Eukaryota; kingdom Metazoa; phylum Arthropoda; class Insecta; order Diptera; family Culicidae; genus Malaya; species Malaya genurostris. The sequence continues at coordinate 270,019,066 of NC_080571.1, forward strand.
TATGCGGTTTTTTATGCGACTTTTTTATGCGAATTTTCAGAGTTATGCGTTTTTTTTTATGCGAAGTTTCAGAGTTATGCGGTTTTTTTATGCGAATTTTCAGAGTTATGCGGTTTCTCTTCTGCGGTTTTTTTATGCGAAGTTTCAGAGTTATGCGGTACGTAAACTCGCATAAAAAAAGACTTCAGTGTACTTTTATAGAAAAGCATCGTTATCATGACCTTGTAATAACACTAACAAGTAGGTGAATAAAAGAATTAGAAATTAACATTTTTTCACTTGAAAAATATAAATTTTAATGTAGCAACCCTGCACGATATACGAAATTGAACAAAGCACGCTGCGAACGGAGCAAAGTCGCACGTACCGTCGCGTACTCGTTTTGCATCGTCATTTTGAATGACGATTTGAATGTTTTGACACTCATCGCCCTATAATTTCGGGACCGGATGAGACTGCACAGTACATTTAAAGACAATGAGAGCTTTAATTTGAATCATGATTCGTGAAAATCGGTTTAACCGTTGCTGAGAAATCGAAGCGAGTTCCGTTTATGGAGCTTTTCTTCACTATTAGCAGTGCTTCCTGAAGCGCAAACCGGGGACTAATAGTCCCAAAGAAGTTTTATATATTCACTAGCTAACAAGATCTGCTCACTAGATGAATTTAGCAGTAAGTTTCATAAAAATGTGCACCTCGTTTCGCTATCGTTTGTGAAAAAATGCTCATGAAATTGAAAATTTTCACTAATCGCACTGTAATACCGGAACCGGAAGTCGGATTTGGATCAATTTTTCGGGGAATTTTCAAAGAATTTGATTCTTAGTTTGTAAAAATCGCTTTAGCCATCGCTGAGAAAATCGAGGGACATTATTTGTCACATACACACATACACATACATGCACACACACGTACAAAAACAGACATTTTGTGATCTTGACGAAATGAGTCGATTTATATATGGCACTCGGTGCTCCGGGCCTCGGTCGAGAAGTCGGTTTTTACAGCGATTGCATAGCTTTTCTATACGAGAAAGGCAAAACGGGACTCACTTCGACTTCTCAGCAACGGTTAAACCAATCATCATTCGAATTAAAGTTTTCATTAACTTGAAAAACACTGTGCATTTTTATCCAGATCCGACTTTCGGTTCCGAAATTAGAAGGCGACGAGTGTCAAAACATTCAAACTGTCATACAAAATGATGCAAACCCGGTACTCATCGGTACGTGCTGGTACGGAAGAAGAAAACACCAGAGAAAGTTTTTGATTTTATTCTTGTTTGAAAAAAAGGTCTTGAAAGAGTCTTCTAGTGATGTTATTGAAATTTTAAATAATGTGAGAAAGGCATCATTACATCACTGGGTGGATTAAAAAAGGTGTTTTCCGTGTATTTAGTGTCAATTTAGAGTGTTCAATCGATTTCCTACAATTTTTTCGTGACCACCATTTCTGTGCAGTTTACTGATTTTGAATTGAAGCGATTGGGAAAAAGTCTATGCAACAAATGCATTCGCCACGTTATGAGTCTAATTGGTCTCTCTTTCCGTCAAACATAATGTTTTGTCAAACTAAAGACATGTACAAAGTTTCATCCAAATCGGAATAAATTTATTTTGTCACTTTTTCGATTGCTAATTGCTGGAGTAATTTTTTGTTCATTTATCAAAAAGTTTGTTCTCTGAAAGCTTTTAGATATGGCAAACAATTCAGCTTTTAATCACATCTGCGCCATTCAAGACAATCCGGAAAGTCCTCGGTATCTAAGAGCTAAGGAGTGTGCCTTATTACATGTATTGCTAAATAAAATACCTTTTTTAATCCACCTAGTGGTGTAATGATGCCTTTCTCATATTACCTATATTTTCGAAAACATCACTAGAAGAGTGTGTCAAGATTTTTTTTTCAAACTTGAATAAAATCAAAAACTTTCTCTGGTATAAACTACCATCACCTTATCAATTTAGAAACAGTTATGTCAAGTTAATATAGATATAAATGTGGCAACCCTGCATGTCATACAAAAATGAACTAAGCAAGCTGTGTGTTAGGCGGTGGTGTTTTCTTCTTCCTTACCAGCACGTACCAATGCGTACCGATATTACATCATTTTGTATGACAGTTGGAAAGTTTTGATACTCATTGCTCTATAATTTCGGAACCGGAAGTAGGATTTGGATGAAATTGCACAGTATCTTTTAAGAAACTGAGAGATTTAATTTGAATTATGATTTGTGAAAATCGGTTTAACCATTGCTGAGAAATCGAAGTGAGTTCCGGGTTTGGAGCTTTTCTTCACTATATTCGGTGCTTCCGGAAACAGAAACCGAGGACTATTAGTCCCAAAGTAGATTTATATATCCACTAGCTAACAAGTCTGCCAACTAGATGAATTTAATAGTTTATAAAAATGTGCACCTCAATTCGTCAACTGGAAGTCGGATCTGGATCAACTTTTCGAACACTTTTAAAAGAATTTTAAGACCTTTTATTTGCTTCTTAGTTTGTAAAAATCGGTTGAGATCTATGGGAACATAAAAACTTTCATTTGAATATGAGTTTGTGAAAATCGGTTCAGCCATTTGCTCGGTTCGTCGAATGGTATATGACACTCGGCCCTCCGGGCCTCGGTTGAGAAGTCGGTTTTCACCGTGATTGCATAGCCTTCCTATATGAGAAAGGCAAAAACACAATCCAGAAGTGCGTTCTGGCCATCATGGAGTCTTACGAAGGTCAGACGCAGTTAGTTTTTATCGGATTTGATGACCTTTCATTATGTCCGACCGGTAATAAATTCCATATGTAATTGAAATGTATTTCACTTAATATTGCAGCAACATTTATATCAAGTCATGTTACCTTCTATAATATAAAAAAAAACTTTACTTAATTTATGCTTCTATGCTACTAGGTGGAAATCTGCATGAAAGTTAATTTCACACCACTTATAGGTGTTATGAAATTTTCCCACATTTTCATATAATAATAAGATTCTTATCGTGACAAAGAAATTTATCTCAGAAAACTAGAAAAAGCACATTATCACTCATAACCCTGTATCGAAACCATGTCGAATCCTGACAAACATCAATGGCAATCGATAAGATCGTGGGAGAGTGGTTTCTTTGGATATCAACTGATGAATCCTGCAAAGTTGAAAAATTTAGTTAAAACCAAAATCACAACTCATTGCTTTGTAGCCTTTGAAATAATCATGATTTTAGCATAGATTTTTCAAAAAATATTTGAGCTACTTACATTATAAGGACTTACAATTCGCCATTTTCAAAATCGATTTTTTCACACTGGAAATTCACGTAGATTGTTTGACGTTTGGTTAATTCACGTAAATAGTATGTGATGGTTATATTCATTTTAGAGGATGTTCGTATAACATTCATATTCTTCACGTAGAATTTTCAATTTGACATTTGAAACAATTTTACGTGATTTTATAAGTAACTCGAACGTGAATATTTATTTGAGTGTATGCAATGGAGATTGAAATGAGTATTTTGTGTGATATTATTAATGTAACCTAATGTTTCAGAATCATTATTATTCAGTTAGGATACAGAGCCAAACTATTAAGAATACCTGTGTAACACAGCTGACGTAAGTAATCAATTAAATAGATGCGAGTGGAACGAACAGCTCGTAACCGAATAAGTGTTCGTGCAGTGATTTTTACTTCTGGTTTATTAATTTTTAGTTGGTTTAACGTAAAGTGGCCATAACTAAGTTCAGTTTTTGCAATGGATGAGCAGAAACATATATTGGAGAAGCCAAATGAATGAGAAACTCACAGAAAAGATGATTTTGTGGAAAAAGATACGCTCAGATACAGGACTCGAACCTGCGTTCTTATGCAATCCGTGCATACGCGCTACCATTTCGCCCCCCTAAGCATGTGATAGACACGGCTCTATCACACGACTGGGTTCGTTGTCGTCGTCGTACGTCGAACATGGTCTAAATCTTGGCCGCCTCACGACTGGTATCAAATATCCAAACATGTTCATCAGACAACAAATTAGGTTTTTTATCGTGACGACACAAATGAACAAGTATTCATCCTTGACAGTTCAGCGGTACTGTTTACAAACAAGCTTAAACAAAAATCGAAGAGCACATCTAAAACAATCATCTTTACACTTTGCAACTAGTCACTTTTATTTAATAAATATCAAAAACAAACCGTATTCAATCGTGAACAAATGTTTTAAAACTTTATTTAGGCGATACGGACCGTAAATGGTCTGATCCAATTTGTCAATAAACAAACAAAAGAAATTTCTGTTTACAAACAGTACTGCTGAACTGTCAAAATGTATTCATCCGATTGAGGTTAGCAGTGACGGTAAAAAACCTAATACTAGTCTTCTCGTTCTAGACCTATACTTCCGCTCAAGCACTGGGTAGGAGAGTATATTTATAAACCCTTGCTGCCTTCTGGCTGGTTATCGTCAGCGACAGACCCCTATAAATGCTGTTTGATAGTCTGCTCTTTCATACCAGAAGCAGATTGGTACGGAAAAATCAAAACCGTAATTGTTTTTAGCAATTTATTAATTTTTAGTTGGGTTGACGTAAAGTCGCCATAACTAAGTTAAGTTTATGCAATGACTGAGAGGAAACAAATATTGGATAAGCCAAATGAATGAGAAACTAAACCAAAACCCGGTCGTGTGGTAGAGCCGTATCTATCACAAGGCTTAGGGTGACGAAATGGTAGCGCGTATGTATGGATTGCATAAGAACGCAGGTTCGAGTCCTGTCTCTAAGCGTATCTCGATTATTTATAGACTTTGGACTGACTTAATGCGCGTTGATTTTTGACGGTATATCAATCAACTGTTGGATTTTTTGTATCGTTCTGGTTACCATTGCTAACAAAGTCTGTGTCTTGCACTACTCAAATATATCTCATTAGTAAGTAATAATGAAACAGGGGAACTGAGAACCTATGATTCGGTAAAATGATTCTCTGTCGAGTAAAAAGGTCCCAAACAATCATTGATTCTAATAACACTATCAATGTTACAGAAAAATAACAACACAATTAAATTTAGACAATTCCTTAGATAAAGTTTTGCTCTGTACAACAACACACACAAAACTGCACTCGCTGTTCGCGAATTATTTAAATTTAAATTTCCCACGGGTGGTAGCATGTAGAAAGGGCATAAGCAATGCAATGAAGAAGAACCATTCGAAATGAAGCATCAACAACAACAAAAAAATCAAACGACCTTGCATCCTTTTACCCACGCTGATTATCCCAGTTTCTTTCTCACACTGACCGATCAGCTTCGACGAGAACAAATTATTTCACAACACTAAATGGAACAACGCTTCTGCGATAGCCCAGTCTCCACCATCTTACACCGGGAAGGCTGCCTGATGGGAATATAGCAAAAATTCGCTCAGTTCTGTCCGGCAGCCGAGTGACAGCAACTTTTCTTGTTCGCGCAATAATCTCGATTTGTGATTTACTACCGCCGTCGATGCTTCGTTGCGGGTGTGTTTCCTCTGCACCCATCTTCTGTTATTTTTTGTTCAGTCTCCACCGGTTCCTGACTCGGTATACTAGGCAATAATCAAGGACCGTAGTGTTGGGAGGTTTCGGTGCACAAAGGATACCGCCGGACGGCAGGAGTGGCGGAGCAGTGCATGCAAAAAGACGCACAACTGCAACGGCAAAGTGGAACCGATCGTCTCTGCCTTCTTGTGCCTTCCGAAACAAAACAAACAAAAAACGACATTATATGGTAGTAATCGAACGAGGAATCCCAATCGAAGCGGATTCCGCCGGCTGGCTGAAGTAACGAGAGCCCAAAGATTTATGCTTCCAATAAGGGGTGGCAGCAGCAGCGAAACCGGCAAGCGAATTAAGTGGAAGCGAAAAGGGCAGTTCCAAAAAAAAAGAACATGGAAATTTTAAATGGCTCTCAAGGGTTACAAACGGTTCGACCGAAGTAATCTGCGCTGAATCTTCTAGGAAACGATGCAAACCGACAGACAACGGTAGCCGCCGCCGGTTGCACTACCGACAGGGTGCTCGCGGAATCGGCAAAAAATGTTCGGCACGGAAAATTATCTCGTAAAATTTTGTTTTTATTGAGTCTTGAAATAAGAAACTTTAATCGCCTTGGAAATTGAAAACTATGGAATCGAACTAAATGTAATTGCGCAAGTAGATGAAAATTTCGAATTTTCTAGATTGCTCAGATAATTTCATGTCTTCAGAAGAAATACAATGTATTGTTTTACAGTTTGGAAATATTTTCATATCACCTTAAATATTTGCAATTTTAAAATGACATACAAATATAAAAACCTCTTTTCAAATATCAATTCTGTTGATGAACAAGCAAAATTCGCGTTTATCAACGCGAATTGATAAATCTAAAAAAAATCCGTTTATCTAGAGTGACTAACTTATCAACGAGGTTTCCGAAAGTGAATATCTCAATCTGCACATTTTTGACACTACAACAGTTTCCTCTTGTATCAACAAATGACGACCTGTCTGTTTGTGTCAAAAGTTTTCTCAACCGCTGTCGCGAGGTGTCAACATTCTCACTCCTGTTCTGTACCTATGCATGAGCATGTTGGGGAATCACATTTCCGCGCTAAAGATGATCACAACTTGTCTAGTGTCAGCCTTCTGTCACCGTTCGCTCCTCCAATTTGCCAGCGCCACATCGCGAGTGACGCGCAGTGTCACTATGAATTATGTACTTATGCTAATTAATATTTTAATTATCATTCTCATTCAGAGAGATGCAACGGTGAGTGATCCTTTCATCCCAGACCGCGAATGAATAAATTGCGCTTTCGGATTAATTAAATGCGATTATAATGACGCTAATGATGTATATATTTTACATGGAAGCAGCCCCGTTCCTCGGTTGCAGTTGGCAGTCTTAAAAATAGTGGGGCGTATAATTGAAAATTAAGGCGGACCGCGTATATTGTAGCTAATGACACCTCGGTATCCCTCGAAACGTACGTTTATTGTACAGAAAAACTGTGGCGACACACTGAATGAAAAGTCACAGTTGCAATGAACCACAAAACGCCTGTGATTATGACCGTAGATCTCCAGGATCAGCGGTATGACGACGACAATGTGGAAAGTCATCATAAATAACACGTTTCCCACCCTTTACTGCCACGTGAAAATAATAGCTCTCCTCCGACGAGATCTGTTTGCTCTTGTCGTTAGTTACCGTGTGCGTGTGGAGTGCTTCTAAAATAACGAGTGAAGGCACTTGCATTACTTCGTCGTATAGCAGATCTACGGTGCGACAAGGATTTATTTCATTTCATGAGAAGGGCAATAACAACATTGAATGTGGAACCAAAAACTGTATCAAACTCCCTAATGTATTTAAACATCGAAAGGTAATTGAAAATCGGTAATCGAGACTTTTGAATTGTATTTGAAGCCCGACCAAGTATGATTCTTTCAATCATTAGCATTAGCTTTTGACCCTAACTTTTATCAGTGCCCAAAAACGAGGGATTGCAAAATAACTGATAAATAAAAAAAAAACCGAAACTCTAACTCATATCCTCCTCCAACCGGGGATAATCGTTCTTCCAAATAAACAACTTTACTTTTTGGTTTGGCTCAATTTTTAGTCTCACCCATGTGCAGAACATGTACGGTGTTCTGTTCAATTGAATTGCTACCTAAGCTATGTTTCATATTCTACAGTGTGGTCCAATTTGCAGAATAATTCGTCCGGATAGGAGAAAGTAACGAGTTCGAAAAAGTTCTTAGAAAAAACGATCGTTGGTCTAATGAACGTCCGACGGGAAGCCAACACGGGAGCTTCGTTTGCCGATTTTGAAACAGACCGTTGAACCGAATGCCTTTTTTATGTTTAAGAAACCCGGTAGACGGAGTTCCATTGTTGAACTATTTTTAACATGAGGAGTTGAAGTCCCGTTGGACTAATTTAACGGGAGAATTTCGTAACAACACAACATACCTGTATAACACTTTTACTTCATGTAGAATAACAAAAAATTTTTTTTATATATGATGGTAACACCTTATTTTCACACTATTTTTGCAAGATAAAAAACAACAACAAACCGTTCCAGCAAACTGAACGATTGTTTCGTGCAGTATGCCGTTCAACAAACTCTCAACGATCAACAAAATATAATCGCTTGCTGAATGGGTTCCGTCGCTACTCCAGAGATGTGCATCTCCTCTGTGTTATGAAGAGCGAGTGTAATTTCTCTTCTCGCACAGACAACATTAACGAGAGTTCTTCTCTTTTGAACATAAGGAGTGTATCGAAAATAAGCTATCCACATACATTTGGGTTGTACGCATGTATTTGTGATAGTTTCTTATGCTCAGATCACAGTATGCTGTGCGTGTGGCTGTCAGCTTTCGTTTGTTTACTTGTTTGTGCGGTTGAAATTCTGCGTTTTCAAAATGTCGCGTATTGAAAAGAAAGTGAAAATTAAGGTTCTGGCCACTTGGCTAAGTGAGAAGGGTATTACTATGCGAAAATTGGCGAAGCGGTTTGGAATTCATCACACCAGTGTTAAAACCATCATTAATAAGCTTGGGGAACACTATTCTTTGGATGAGCTACCAGGAAGAGGCAGAAAACCCGGTTCTTCCAACCCGAAACTGGACCAAAAAGTGGTATCTCTAATCAAGAAGAACAAATTAATGTCAATACGTGGTTTACCCAAAAAAGCAGGAACGAGTGTCGGAATGATCCAGCGTATCAAGAGGCGAAACCACCTGAAGACCTACAAGAAGCAGAAAATATCAAAACAAAGTGTAGAACAGAAGAAGCGAGCAGCAACGAGGGCCCGGAGATTGTATTCGCGTCTTTTGCAGTTTCCGGATGCATGCGTTTTGATGGACGATGAGACTTATGTAAAGGAGGACTCAAAAACCCTTACAGGGCCACAATACTTTACTGTCGTTGTTGGGGAGGATGTGAGCGATGCGGACAGGTCGATTCAAGTGGAGAAATTCGGTTCAAATGTACTGGTATGGCAAGCAATATGTTCCTGTGGTTTGAAGTCAACCATTTGTTACACTACCGGAACTATAAATGCAGAAATCTATCGATCCGAGTGTCTCCAGAAGAGATTGCTGCCTTTATATAAGAAGCATAGTACACCTCCACTGTTTTGGCCGAATTTAGCGTCGGCTCACTATGCCAAAACCACTCTCAATTGGCTTGCGGAAAAGGGTATAAATTTCGTTGAGAGAAATATCAATCCAATTTGGTCTCTCAGCTTCAACCCATCGAACGTTACAGGAAAATCGTTAAGAGGTTCATCAAGAAGACTGGTAAGGCAGTTGGGAACATGCAGGAGTTCAAAAAAATTTGGGCTCTCGCGTCCAAAAAAATGCGATGCAACACTTGTCCGGAACTTGGTGAAGAGCGTTAGATCAAAAGTTCGAAAATTCGTGAAGGAATAACTTAAATTTCATCTAGTTTTCATAATGCTCAAGTTTAACCTCATACAATAAAGGATCAATTTTTAGTTTGAATAAAATATCATTTTTTATCATAATTTGAAAGAAAAATTTGTGGATAGCTTATTTTCGATACACTCCTTATACACCCAGTGCTGTAAAACTTCAATCAATTCAATTGAAATCGAATGTGTGCACACACTGACGATCACTCTACTGCAGTAAACTTCACATTCTAACACACAACCTTCGCTGTCGCACCGAATGGGTATCATCCCGTCCTTCATTAGTTTCACTTGCTACCGAAGCTTAGTTTAACCACCGTGAGTGTATCTCTTGAAGTAACAAAATATCTGTTACAATTGAATGATAGAGTGGCCTTCGAGTGAGATGCATGTAAACATTCGAATTGGTCCAAAATAATGTATGAGAAGTAAACAAGTCATGATAACTGACATATCAATTACAAAATAAACATATATCAATTGTTCTCTCTTTCAGTTTTCATTTTTAATATTTCGAAACACATCTCAATACATTTCAAACAGTCGAAATTATCGGTTTTAACCAGGGCTTGTATTGTGAATCCTCAAATGAACGAAGCAACAAAAAAAAACATCCGCTATGAACACTTTGCTTGACATTGTGAATGAGAGAGAGCTATATTAGAGAGAAAATAGATGCGTGAGAGTGTATGCTACTGAGAAGACCAGCTCCCTTCCCTTGTAAATTGTCTGTGCTCTCTGTATCAGTTAATACGAACAGTTTACTTCACGGCATGCTACAAGACGCGAAACAAGGTCATACAGGCATTGTTTACGGTGTTTTTTCAATGTAGGTTTACATAAATCATTTTTGAACATAATGTTTGCACTCAAAGACCAAATTTGATCACATTTCAAAAATATTTTAAACATTGTATAGCGTAAATTTGTCATTCGAGTCCATTTTTAAAACGATTAATTTGTTTTTTGCGAGAAACACTAAAAGTAATGTTGTTTAAATTAATATTTATCGGATCTAAAAGTTATGAATCTAGTTTTCTCAAAAGCAACTTCAATATGAGAACCATTCGTCAAATGCTAACCTCTTGAAGCATAGTCATCAGCTGGCGCACATAATAATGAACTAATGAACGAACGAAGTAGCTCTCCTTGCTTGGGTTGCGCTGTTAATTTTACCCGACGCATGAATGTTTGTGAATAGCACAGATGATGAAACTCTTTTGTTGATACTCGTTGCTTCAATTTGCAAGCCCAGATTTTAAGTTGCTGGTGATAATTGATAACTCAAATGAGAACCGCCACCCTCTATTTAGCATTATGGTCGGAGTGAGTTTTGTGTTATCTAGTTGATTTTTATGCCTATTCCTTCGCACTTGCTCACTACCCACAGTGAAGACAAGGAAGACAATGAAACAGGTAGACTACTTGGCACTACAAACTGAGCAAGCAAAACTTCAAGTGAATAGGGACGGTTATTCAATTGACGATGAATTTTGGGAGCTTCGGCAACAAAAGTAACATGAATGAGAAGGAATATGCTGAGAGTCAACGGCCATACATTTAATTTTCATCTAATAATATTCGATTGAAATGAAGTTTTACCGAACTGTATACACCAATGTTATATACAGTGGGCACGCATTATAGGAGCGCGTGTTTATTTTATTCCTCCTTTAGCATCGGACATTCTCTGAGTTGGATGCAGATATTGTCACCAAAGTGTACACACTGGTGCGCACTTTGGTATCATGTTCCCATAAGAGAAGCATGGGACTTGCATATTCAGCAAAAATGCAATTTATCATTAAATTTTCAAAAACTACTTACTATAACTGATATACTTAAGAAGGTTTCAAATAGCACATCGAAATATTGGTTTCTGTGTCTGTTACTATCCCGTGACATTAGTGGCGAAATAGTAAAGACTTTTAAACATAGTGAATTAAATGGAAAAATTTTCGTATTTATCTACTGCAATCGAGACTTTCATAGCAAGACAAACTCTAGTATCTATAAATTAATCAAAAAAATCACAAAAGTTTTTTGCTCGTCGGTGCACGAACCAGTGCACACTTTAGTGTATTTAGGCAAGTGCACGAATGAGCAAGGAGAATATGGTTCACTCGTACCAGTTGAAACACAAGCGCACACTCGAAATCTGTCTATTCGACACAAGGAGAGGAGGAGGTCGCTTTCCTGTTTTTGTTCGCCGGCTGCATCCTCAGTGTAGGCAAGAAACTTACACGCTGTTGTATCAGTCTAATGATATGTCATCACTGCTTCTCGGTAGTTGATTCAATTCATGATGACTTTTAAGTCATGCCGAACAAACAAATCATTGTTTTATACGAATTTTAAAAAGAATCCAAATATGAAATTGAACTAAATGCATGAAACACAGAGAGTTTCGAGTTTACTGAATCCAATTCGGTGTTGGAATCGTTTTCATAACAAATTTGAATTAGCGAAGCCATTCAAAGCGTATATAAAACCGAAGAGACAATCTACGTAGGATTTTTTGGCGACTGTTCACTTCATTGGACAACTCTCAATCATTTATATAATTCAGAATTTTTTAACCATAAATGCATTAAAATTATTTTAAAGCTATTTGAAAGAATTCAAGAATCGGTTGAATAATTTACCATAAGGATAAAAGTTATTTTCTACTTTCAGTTTCCCAAATATCAACAGAGTAAAAATCTAGTCCTCTAACAGTCTTCATATACTTGTCTACTTGTCCAGTATATTGGCGCCCTTACGAACCGGAAGATGGTTTGCGGTTTCGTCGAATGAGTAAAATAATTATATACAAGTGGCGGCTTTTTCTGTCCCGGAGAAATAATGTCATTTGGACTGTGAGAAGTGTCGTCATATTACCGAGATCGGTTACATTTTATTCAACATTTTTTCTACTCAATTCCGAAAACGACAATGAAGCAATAACAATCGTTGCCGCTGGAGACAGCCTCATTGGCAAAATGGTCGAAGTAGCAACGAGAAAAAACTTTCAACGAATGGTGAATTTCCATTTTTGAGCGATGCATAAAATGTTTCAATGTTTTTCCACTCAACCGCTCCGCAACGATGCTTGACTGGGTCTATAGCATATGCAAACGTGGACGATAATCGTGTTTACTTCTGTAATAAAATTAAAATTCTTCACACTGCGGCAAGGAGCCCTTTTGGCAAGCAGAAAATATGCACTACTCATCTAATTGGAAATATTTTAATTTGCAATCTTAAAGCTAAGTGGTCGCAATAAATAGTAAACGTGTGGATTCTAGAATATCAACGGACCCTTTGTTGTGCTACTAACGACGTGTTATATGTTAAAAGAAAGAAAAATAAACACAACACCACAAACATAAAATTCGAAGGCACCGCCACGGCACAGACAGTGCAAACTGAATACTGGATTAAATGCCGTCATTTAAAGTTAAATTAAGATGATTAATGTCACCGAATCTGGGGGGACGCTTTTAAATGTGTGTATGATTTACGGCAGTAATCACGAGTAGCATATGTTTTGGTAGTTGATACGACGGGGTCGCCTATGAGCACAGTTTTCGGATTCGCTGTGTTATTTTCGAATTCACACAAATGGTTAACGCCTAATTTCACCAGACCTGTGAAACCGAGTGTTGCGAGAATTCTCGTGAAACAAAGTAATTTTTTCTCGGCATCTGCCCTGTCTGGTTCTAACTTCGGATGAATGATTCAGCATCATTCGGGAGACGATACGATTTCGCGTGCGTTTGCTGTGTACTTTGTCGAATACTTTTGTTTTGTTTTTTTTCGGTACACCTAGCAGGAAGAAGAAAAAAACCCGCGCAAAATTATTTCTTTTACATGGATGAACTCGTTAGCAGCAAATTAATTTATTAGTCTCAGTTGGACGGGCGGTATTTCGGTGTTTATTCCTCAAAAGGAATATTTTGGAGCTATGCTTGGAAATGCATTCTAAATCCGGCTTGACACGTCGGAACGTTAATTCATGGTATTTTTGACATGGTTGGCGCTTGTCAGCGAAATTTAAGACAAAATATTTGTCAAGCCGTGATTGTGTCTGCTACCAAGTATTACCACGCTGGGGGCTTTAATAACATATCATTAATATACTACGTATGTCTTACAGGCCAGTTTCCGTATGTTCGAGCCCCGACTTGGAAAGACTTAGTGTGAGTAGGATCGTAGTACTAGCCATGCAATGATTCTGTACACTAAGAATCGGCTGCGAAGTCTGTTGAAACAGAAAGGCTAAATTCCACAAAAGTAATGTAATGCCAAGACTTTGCTTTACGTCAATAGTTGCTGGTGTATCCTTATGTACATGAGCCTTAACATGGCCTCACAAGAAATAGTCCAAAGGCGTCAAATCACACGACTAGGCGGTTAATTGACGAGCCCAAACGTGAGATAATCTGTTCACCGAAGACGGTTCTCATTTTGGTAATTGTTTCGCGTGTCGTGTGGGATGTGGCACCGTTTTGTTGAAACCACATGTCAGGCATGTCCAGTTCAGGCAAAAAAACGTCAATCATCACACGATAGTGCTTGTCATTCACTGTAACGTTCCGCCCAGCGTCGCCAGTTTAGCCCCATGATGCAACCGGTCCACTGAACACTGAACAGTAACTTTTTTCGAATGCATTGATAGCTCTTGTTTTTGACTGATAATTTTGCTTGTTGGCGTATCCATTCAATCAGAAATCTGCTTCGTTGCTGAACACAATGCAATGCGATGCACTTGGATAGCATGAATTTGGATAGTAAAATTCAATAATTTGCAAGCGTTGTTCGGTCGTAAGATTCATGATTAAATTATAGACCAAACTGAACAAGTCTGATAATGACACAAGACACGATTGTCGCGAGACAAACATGCACAGTTTTAATTATGTCTAGAGAATTTTTAACTAGACCTAAAGTTATTCGAAAGAACCGCTTCGTATGAAAAAGCGTACAAACGGATAACAAATGATAGTTTGCCGTTATTTCAAATTTAACTTATGTTTTTACTCGGCAGCCGGTTGCCTAGAGACCGAATTTCCACAATGATGTATTATTTGATCTTAAGCGATTCGTTAGCAATTTAGTAAAACATTTTTTACTTTAAAAATTTATTATTACTTATCAAGCTTCTCTTTCTGCAGTGATCTAAATGGGCGTGGCCATCATCGTCATTGATTATTTCATGTTCTAAGTCAGTTTTGGTTGCACGTTGAGCATGATCTGCTACTGCAAAAAAAAGTTTCAAAAATAGCCGCGTAACCTATTTCTGTCATAATTTTGAACGTTAATAACTCAGTCATTTGTTGATGGATTGATGTAATTCAACAACCAATCGACTTGGTAACTTTTAACCTAAACATGTATGGCAACGTCGTTTCAGTATGTCAATAGCATACTATTGAAAAAATGGTTAGAATCGACCTATGTTTTCATCTACCAATCCCAGCTGACCAAAATGATGTCATTTTATTGATTTTTCGCGCACGGTTAACGGCTTCGATCGTTCCCACAAAAGGGAATCTATAAACATATGTCATCTTACAATTTCAACTACAATTCGCAGCCAGTTGCCAACGAAACAGGTGCTTGTCGCTCGTTGGATGCTTGCTTTTTATTTCCATCTGCTGCACACCGTGTTCACTTGAGCATATTGAATCTGTTGATTTTACGGGAACTGGCAGGCCAATTCAGAACTTTTAGCGATTGATATTGGACCTAATTTGAAGCGCGTATTATGTATCATTTTAATTGGACCCCTCACTGAACTCGTGTCACCGCCAGTTTCAGTTAAATTATCATTGACATCAAAACAACACTTATCACTACGCGCATTGTAATTATGACAATTTTCGTTCTAATACACGAACTTCTAAAATCAAGTTACAATATGAACAAAACTAGGGGTTTGGTTGCGTATGCATTGGTTCCCAATATGCAAAAGTGAAAATCAATGAAAGTAACAAAATATGTTGTGCGGACAGTGTCATGTTTTCTTCCTTGTATAGCTGCCATAGTAGTTTCAGACACTTTCTGAAGATTATCGACGCTTTTTAACGAAATATCAATAAAATTACACTATTACTGAGTTTATTGGTTGGCGGTTATTCACATTTTTCGATCAAAATATATAAACTCTTCTCTAATCACTATTTATAAATTAAATAGTTTGTACGTTCTCTGTCTTGAAAATTAGTATGAAATAAAATCGTTTCATTTGCGAAGATTAATATCTTGAGGTTGTTCGTATCCAAAATTGATCTTTTAAGTAACTTTGAAATAATCATAATTGACTTTCATCTAAAGGATATTTTTCAAAAACTTCAAAATGTAAAAATTTGTGGAATGCATCAAAACTGAAAGAATCTAATTGTCAATTAGATCGTTCGCAAAAAATCTAAACACTAAAAGTAGTGTAAGTTTGTAATTTGTCACTGTTTAGTGCATCCATCATTATCTTTATGTGTGTATTTATTATGGGTACCTTAGAATTATTTCATTTTTAATGTAATCGTGTTCTAACAGATCGGCTGAAAAGTTCGTATCGTTTCTATGAGAGGGCGCCACTAGAATTAAATCCATACCATTTTCAGTTAGTACCAACCTTCAAAAGATACGTGTATAAATTTGACAGCTGTCTGATTATTAGTTTGTGAGATATTGCATTTTGAGTGAAGCTACTTTTGTTATTGTGAAAAAAATGGAAAAAAGGAATTTCGTGTGTTGATGAAACACTACTTTTTGATGAAAAAAGTGCCGCCGATACCAAAAAATGGCTTGATGAGTGTTGTCCAGACTCTGCACCGGGCGAAGCAACAATTCGTAAGTGGTTTGCAAAATTTCGTACTGGTCATATGAGCACCGAAGACGATGAACGCAGTGAACGTCCAAAAGAGGCTGTTACCGATGAAAACGTGAAAAAAATCCACAAAGTGATTTTCAATGACCGTAAAGTGAAGTTGATCGAGATAGCTGACACCCTAAAGATATCAAAGGAACGTGTTGGACATATTATTTACGAATATTTGGATATGAGAAAGCTTTGTGCAAAATGGGTGCCGCGTGAGCTCACAATCGATCAAAAACAACAATGAATTGATGATTCTGAGCAATGTTTGGAGCTGTTATATCGAAATAAAACCGATTTTTTTCGTCGATATATAACAATGGACGAAACATGGCTCCATCACTTCACTCCGGAGTCCAATCGACAGTCAGCTGAGTGGACTGCACGCGATGAACCGAACCCAAAGCGTGGAAAGACTCAACAATCGGCCGGTAAGGTTATGGCGTCTGTATTTTGGGATTCGCATGGTATAATTTTCATCGACTACCTTGAAAAGGGAAAAACCATCAACAGTGACTATTATATAGCATTATTAGAGCGTTTGAAGGACGAAATTTAAAAAAAACGGCCTCATTTGAAGAAGAAAAATGTTTTGTTTCATCAAGACAATGCACCGTGTCACAAGTCGATGAAAACCATGCTGAAATTGAACGAGTTGCTCCCTCATCCACCGTATTCTCCAGATTTGGCCCCCAGTGACTTTTTCCTGTTCTCAGACCTCAAGAGAATGCTCGCTGGTAAAAAATTTAGAAGCAATGAAGAGGTAATCGCTGAAACTGAGGCCTATTTTGAGGCAAAGGACAAATCGTACTACAAAAATGGTATCGGAAAGTTGGAAGATCGCTATAATCGCTGTATCGCCTCTGATGGCAATTATGTTGACTAATAAAAACGAATTTTGGCAAAAAAATGTGTGTTTCTATTAAACGATACGAACTTTTCAGCCGAACTGTTATCGTGTCTTGCACCCTTCAATTATTTTCTTCCACATTTCTTGTTCAAGTGCACCTAAACGTACTTCAAAGCGCACTTTATTACTATAAATCAACGCAAAGGCAATTTATCAAAAATCAAACTAGCAATGGTAAGGTTTTCATATGCGATGTGAGAACAGAGCATTTTGAGAGCCTCGAAATTTTATATAAGAAATGTGATTTATTGACTAACAACATCATTCAGTTTAACTGATTCGAACAGTTCTAATGTCACATTGTAAGCAAAAATTCGCTGCCATTTTAATTTTCATGAAGTTTGAAATGCGTCCGTGTTCGGAAAAAGTGTCGGAGTGTTCGAAAAGAAGACATTGTTCGAAATCCATGTAATTATGAAAAAGCGAGAGAAAGTTCCAATGCAGTGGAAGAGAATATCTGAAGAAATACAGTTGGGATTTTCAAAGAATAGTTTCAATCTGTTTTGTACACTGAAAGTTTTCGGTCCGCGTTTTGCTTTGAAGGTGTTTTCAAACGGCTTTTGCACTTGATGTTTTTATCCAGTTTCCTAAAATAAGCAAATCTTATGTGTTTCCAGCTTTCGGTGTTTTCTTCAAACTCCTATTAGGCACGTGTAACGTAATTTACTGAACAAGGATCAAGATTGTAATCACAAAAAACATTTCCTATCATTTCCATGTGTGCTACAGAACAACAAGAGTACATTCTTGTTATGTTCCATTTGACATCTTTATAGTTGTGTCTTTCAAAAATCTATTTATATGTCAAGGTGCTACCGCTACAAGCAGCCAACATATCGCTGCATAAATATGCATTAGTGGTTTGAAGAAGGGTAACGACGAAGAAAAGCAACCGAAATAAAAACTACAAATAATGGAAGGTCGTTTGTCCTTCGGAACAAACAGCGGGGGACGATCACCGGAGAAGAGTTCGACCGGCGGCGGGTCGGCTCATAAATTGATCGTTCGATGATTACTCACTTTTCTCCCATAAAACTGATCATTTCTGGTTACCCTTTTCCGCACCGGTCGCCTTGTTCGGGTCAACTATTTATTTGTTTTCGTGGTTTTCAATCGGTTCCTTTACTTGGGATTGTTCCCGTTCACGTGGCGACAGTGTTCCTAACTGAAGACGAAACACGGGCAGAGAATAACAACAACGACAACCGTGACGATGATGATGATAATAATGGTGATCCAAACAGATAAAGGCTAATAGAAGCGTATTATTATTGGTATTATTTATGATGTCGACACAGCCGCCACCGAAAATGATTTATTGATTTTAAAAATTCTTGATGCGACATTACGATACTCAGTCCACAAACACAACGCTTGTCAGTTTGCTCTAATTTAGCTGGTTATAGAAAATTCTGGTGACTTATTTTATAGTTGATAAGATCCTTTGACCGAAGTCAGTTTAAATCTGAGTCCGAAGCTGTAACCAGATGTTAACTGTTTTAGAATCATAATTTCATCTCCCTCCCTCAGTTGTTTCACCATTTCAGTTCAGTTTTCAAAGAATAAACCCTAGAGGGAGTAATCTCATGCCATCGGTGATTTATTTTTATGGCATTCGGGTTAAGAAGCCATAAACAGCTAATTACAGTGGTTAAGCATAAGACGTTAGCGCAACTCATGGTGAAATCGTGGAGGGGAATTAAAACGCATCTTCCGGAACGAACGATCGCAGCCGTGCCAAAACCATCATCATTGACACCTCTAGAAGTGGAATACATACCGACCATTTTATGATGCCCCACTCTTATGGGCCATCCGGTATTTGTCTTGCACTACTCACCTTTGTTATTTTTATCGCTAAAATTTAATGCCCTAGAAAAATGTTCGTCTACCACGCTGGCCGCATCGCCGGAATAATGGGTAACCACAACGCAAGTGGCGGACAAGTACTGGGCTCGGCCCCCGCCACCGGAAGTTTCGCCACTGCCACTAGCACCACCTCCGCCGGTAGCCCCACTAGCATCCGGGTGGAGATTGTTGGGCGAATCTGGACCAGATGAACAGGAGCTATCATTGTGGGTTCCCGGGATGGTACCTGAAACGCAAGGAATATGGAAGTTCAATTATTTACATTGTTCAATTGATTTTCATTTGGCTTACGAGTATAAATTGAAGGAATGAATAGCGAGACTCGGGTAGGGGTTTTATTTGCGCTCACAGCGAACTTATTCTCTTTATTTGATAGGACGCATTAAATGTCAATCACACATAGAAACACAATTATGAATTTTACAGGTGATCTAATTCTACAAACGATACAATTTATTGAAAATTAGAATATCAAACAACGGAAAATTCATTTCGTAATGATTTTAAGTCGCATTTGAATACACCCAATCCTCCGTTTAAGTAAATTGTGAAATGATATGGATAGGGACTTTTTTCGACAATACAGCTTAAAATTGTCCCAGCATACTAAATTACTATACTGAATTTTGGGAATGATACTTCACTTTTAGCCTATAGTTTTTGTTTAGATTTTCGGCGAATAAATGAACGATTCTAAAATTTTACCAAAAAATTTTGTTTACTGTGTTGTTGTTTACAAAATTTGGGAAACAATAAGCTAGACACAAGAACCCCGCATTCACACAAGAAAGTTGTACTAGTAGTGGCACATCGAACCATGCCATGTTGCCATTAATGACAGGGCATATATCAAAGGCGAAACTGTAAAGATGCTTGGACATGAGTTTTGGATAGTTAAACACCAACGTTAATTTGCTGTGATTAATGTTTCCAGGAGCGTCTCTATTTTGGTCGCATTTGGCATCTTACCTTTACGCCTGGTCTACTGTGTCTATTAGCTGTAACATATCTCCTCGAATCAAAATAAATTATAACCGAAATGTTTTTATCACATATTTTGTTCAGAAACAAATGCTTCCACTTTAAATGACCCACTCTGCACTGTATACTCGTACATGGTCAAACATGTTACTTTTGTTTATTTAAAAAGATCGAACTTCACGGCGGATCATAAGTTTCGCTTTTAAAGAAAGATTCCATTTAGTTCCATAAATTTCATAAAACGTATATGGAAAACACACTGGATTTTAAAATAGAGTGGTTAAAACTGCCGAAAAAAGTTTGGTAAGAAATGGGTATTTCTATATCAGCTATCAGAGAGTGCTATTAGTTTTGTAATGAAATTATGTTCATTGTTGACCTCAAGATTTCTAAGGTAATAAGCAAAGTTGAAGCTAATTTAAAGTTTTTCTCTGCAACATTCACAGCTTTAAAAGATCAATGAACTTTACTTTCGCTGACTATCAATGGTAGGCTCGTGGTGTCGCATGAAGCATGGATGAAAAATTTTGCTCTTACGATTTTAAAAGTGCTAGAAAAGCAAAGACATGGTATTACATTCCTGTAGTGGAATTTGACCTTCTGTTTTAACAGACGTCACAGCCAATAAAGAGCGTACAGAATCATTGCATGACTAGTGCTACGATCCTACTGACACTACGAATCCTTCCAGGTCAGGGCTCGAACATACGACAACTAGTTTGTAAGACCAGTGCCCTATGCATTGATCCGTCAAACCGGGCATAAGTGCTAGAAATTCTGGTAATAATTTATATCCGGCAGAAGGATATGAGCTGGTTTAATTCGAACTTTGTGTGGTGAATTAACAGTTTTCGATCAGTAAAATTTATTCTGTCTCTCTAATATTTTATTCAAGCTCGTGATGGAAAATGACGCAATAAATTTACTTTTATCTTTGGTTTTCGAGATAGTTAGGTATACAATTAAAAAAACGCAGTTCTTTGTTTAAAGGGAACACACACAATATCAGTTCAGTATCAAAATAAGTTATTAAATCTTATTTAGTTCCTAAATTTCTGTTTGAGCTGTTAGTAGAATGTTCTCACTAATAGTACTGTTGTTGTACCGTTGAATTCCACTATATCACGTCATTACACTCTCACAAAGTCACTATTTTCACAGTCACTATTTTTCCGAAAGTGTATCAAACGTTATAATACAGATACGTATTTCGGAATGCTATTTGTATCCTTCTTCAGTGTATCGGTTTTATAAGTTTATTGAAAGAATGCTGCAGTGAAGTTCCTTTTATACAAACGTAAGTAGGTAGAAACGTAAGTAGGTAAACCACAAAAGGGACAAAAAAAAATTTGAAAAGGTAAAAACAGGTAATAGAAAACTGGAAGAGTTAAGTGTTTTCTATGTTTGTTTTTATCTTGGATATGGGTAGTAACTGGAAAAGCCAAGAAGATCTATTCCCTTGGTCTCGGTTTAATAAAGAGATGGAGTTGTTTTTGAATATTTCTAAACTTTCTGCTGAATCTAATTTCCATGGATTGGAAATTTGTCTTAAGATTTTTATGTCATTAGTAGTGGGTTCATGATCTTCAAAAAAGGCATGTTCTGCTACTTTTGACTTGAAGTGATGTGGTAGTCCCTTTTCCAATTCTTTGGATGCTTTCACTATTTCTGAGATATGTTCCTTGAAACGAATGTCTAGTGTTCTCTTTGTTTGTCCGATGTATATTTTATCGTAATGAGGACACGAGATTTTGTATACCCCAGCCTTTTCAAATTCTCTGTAGAATCTTTTGTAGAACCTAGTAGAGTTTTCAATTGGTAGTTCATACTGCTGAACACTAAATCTAAACCAAATTTTCTTAGTTTTGATTTTAGTGGGTGTGAAATGTTTCGATTGAAGTCCACCGATATTCTTTTAAAATTTTCAGAAGGGGGGGCCAAAGTTGTAAGTGATTGTTTTTTCAACAGTCTTAATTTTTTAACGAAGATGGTTTGAATTGTATGCTCTGGATATCCATTGAACTTTCCAATTTCGAAAATAAAGTTTTTCTCTTTTATCGCAGCATCTTTTCTAAGGGGCAAGGATAGCATTCTGTGAATCATATGGTGGAATGATGCCATTTTGTGTTGATGGGAATGATTAGAAGTATTTGGTATGACACGGTCCGTATTGGTTGGCTTCCTATATATTTCGAAAGTTAAGGATTTTGCCTCCCGGGACTTATTTAGTTATTGATGAGATATTCCAACTAAGTACAATTGATCCCGTAGTTCTATCTTCAAATAAAATACACAGACAGAATTTGATATTTTGTGGTTATTTTTTTATATCGTTTATTTTTACCTGACTTTAACCTAGTTACGGTCGATTGCCAGGTATTGATGCTAATTTCTCATGCAGACATTGTTATGGTTTTTGAAGTTTTTACTCGTATATCAAAGTAAATAATGCAAATTTCTACCATTGAGATGTTTGGGTTTAAAATATAAATAAAATTCCTATTGGTTTGCCAATCACTTCTACCCGGGGTGCGATCGCAAAGAAAATCCTGATCATTTAGTATGAAAACTTGCTAAAAAGCTTTTTTTTAATAACTATTTTTTTGAAATATGAGTTAAAATTAAATTATCAAGATTTAAATTGGGTGTTCAGCCACAAGTGGTAACTTTTCAGCCCTATTATATACATGATTTCATTATAACCACGAAGACATCATTTGCTTCCGCAACTCTGTGATTTTTGTGTAGGGAAAATTGTAAACCTACTTGTATTGTGCAATGAGGAAAATGAACTTATATACTGACTTACTTAGTTACAGTTAGTTACAGAGCGCGACTCGTTTCAATTGAACATTGCATCGATTTTTGTCGGAGCTTCTAAAAAGCTTATTTTTTCTTGCAAGTACTGTCGCACTTACGTTCTTTAATCTTTTGATACATGTTTGACATCAGCCAGGAAGACTGGGAGAACAGCCAAATCGGATCTCAGGAACAATCAGAAGGACGCCAAGGGAGAGTTTATATTGCCGAAGAGACCAAATCTTTCGAAAAGTACTGTGTGTTAAAATATACCAATGTTTGATGTCGTTCAAGATGAACACTGTACCGAACCGTAATAATAAGCAGAATGTGATGGCTGAAATCAAGCCTCGCAAGTTGTATCGCAAATATTTGAAGAAGTTTTCCTGCGTGATAATAGACGAGGAAACTTAAGTGCAGGAAGACTTTAAGCAGCTTCCCGGAATGTCTTTTTATACTACCTTGCAACGGAACGGCATGAAGGAGCATTTCCGGACAAAGAAAAATGCCAAGTTTATCAAAAAATATTTGGTTTGGCAGGCAATATGCAGCTGTGGTCGAATCATGATGGAAACATTATTAACCATTTGATGAAAGTTTTAAATCATTGTACAGTAACATAAGAGCGTGGACACGATTATACCCCTGACAGACATGTGATTTCCGTACAATGATTTCTGTATAACGCTGTACGCGTACAACGATGAGGTGACAGACATGTTTTGCGCACAGAATGAATATATAGTGAAACGAAACAACTCAAAACTTAGCTTGATTAGCTAAGATTAGCTGGTTTATGACTGATATAATCAATGCCTCCCAATGGGAAAATTTGATGTCCATAATTTTGATGTTCTACCGTAACATTTACTGACAAAAAAAAACGGAGAAAATACGATAGACACTAGCACTATTTTTTTATGCAAAGAAAATGATTTCTACCCAAAAAAGTGATGAATTACCAAATTTTGTTTCTAACACATGGATCAATAAGTCCCGAGACTAAAGCAGAGATGGCGCTCGTAGTAAACCAGTAACCACGTCTTTTTAGAGTACTAACCTTTGCTTGAAACGGGTCAAAATTTTAAGTCGATCCGACCAGAAACAGCTGAGTTATCGAGGTTGGAGTAAAGTCGTTTTGTAGTTTGTTTAAAAAATGAAAAAATCCGAGTTTCGTGTTTTGATAAAACATTGTTTTTTAATGGGTAAAAACACCGTGCAAGCGAAACAATGGATTGAAAAATGTTATCCGGACTCTTGTCCATCAAAAGCAACGATTTGTCGGTGGTTCGTCGAGTTTAAACGTGGTCGTACCGACACAAATGACGCGGAACGCTCGGGTAGACCTGTGGAAGCCGTTACACCGGAAAATGTGAGTGAAGTAACAAAAATTATAATGAAAGATCGTAAAGTGAAGCTCCGTGAGATTGCTGAGATCATACAGATATCATATGGACGTGTATTTACTATCCTTCATGAAAAATTGAGCATGAAAAAGGTTTTTTCCAAGTGGGTGCCGCGATAGCTTTCGATGTAACAAAAACAGCAACGAGTCGATGATTCAGAAAGCACTTTAAATTGAACGAATTGGGCTTTGATCTGCTTCCCCACCCCCCATACTCGCCAGTTTTAGCCCCCAGTGACTACTGGCTCTTAGCTGATCTTAAAAAAATGCTCCAGGGAAAAAGATTTGGCTCAAATGAGGAGGTCATCGCTGAAACTGAAGCTTATTTTGAAGCGAAAGATAAATTTTTTTATAAACATGGTATTGAAAAATTGGAAAAACGTTGGAACCATTGTATCACTCTAAAAGGTGATTATGTTGATGAATAAAAAAAAATTTGCAAAAAAAATGTTGTTTCCATTGTTAGTCTCGGGACTTATTGATCCATGTGTTAAATCATGCCGACTTTGTCTAAATCCGCATAAATTTCAAGGTGTTCAGTCATTTTCCTTTTTTTCACTCGCATGTTCAAGATAAAATTAGGAGCGCCTAAACTTTTAACATTGAGCCTCAAAATAGTAAATAAATCTAAGATATTCTTAGTATGTAACCATCAAAAACGGCATGGCACACACACATATTCCAGAAAAATGCTATCAATACGAAATTTTCATAACAAGGATTATGTTTATCATAAACCAGATTTTAAAACCTTCTGGAATTTTAAATCATTCCGAAATAGATTTGACATAGGTTTGATACTTCATTTTGCTTCATAAATCTTATGAAAAATAGTCTACTAGACTGGAATATAATCTCATAATGGTTTTATTGGGATTTTAAGGATTTAAAGTTGCTATGCTATGTTTATGAAGTAACACTGAAAACTACTACGAGTATTTATTAAATTGAATATGTTACTTGATACGTGTTCTTCTTCAACTTACCCACACTGAAAAACATGATTCGCTGTTCTCTATTTATACCCAAAATAAGACCCTCTTTCTAAACAATTTAAAAACAAGTTTTCTTTCTATCCAACGGCATTCAACCTGATGATATAAGACAAAGTAATTAGTAGAATTAGAGTTTCCAGAATTGACATATATTGAATTCTGGAAACAGGATGATCACTCAATTGGTTTATGTTTGCTCTTGGAAATTTATCGTTTATTATCGCCACATGGGCATTCAAAACATGAATCATTATGTTTTTAAACCCTTTTCAACAATAAATTTACTTGTTATTGAATAGAATGGAATGAACAAAGATGAATATATTGTTTTCCTTATTTATATTTCAAACTTTCATCAAATTTATGAACATTTAATTGTTGACGCCATTTTAAAATATGCTACAACGTTGACAAAGTATATAAGTTTTATGCTGCTTGTTAGCATTTAATCGAGATTTTTTATCGCAAAATAAAACGATAGTTGTTTATTATTTGATACTTAAAAGAAGGAAATATTGGGCCGTATGAATAAAATGTAGTAAAGTCTGTTGTTTGTAGTATCTTCTCAAAAACAAAGTCCACAGAGTATAACGCGGTTTGGTATGAATAAAAAACAAGTTCGAATATGTAGTTAATGCTACTTCCGAATTTAGGCATTTACTGCATATCGTATCGACACAGAGCCGGAAAAGCTGGCATAAGCATGTACGAAGCAAGAAACGTACTTACATCTGTAAAAACGTCACTTTTTTAATTTCTGTACTTCACTTTATCAGCAAACGCAAGAGTAACAACCTCTAGAGCTGACTACTACGCGAAAACTTGTACTAAATACTACAGTTTGTAGCATGTTTTGACAGGAACGTGATCCACACGTAGCATTTACTACCGAAATTCAAGCATGCTACGTTTTATTCATACGGCCCATTGTTTCATGAGTTCACCATTGCTCTCCAATGGCGCTGGTAGCAGTAAACAGTGATGTGATTTTGCACAGTACAACGATCAATAGCGGCCCTTACACGATCATTAAAAGTGTCATTACTAAAAAGGAATGGCACTTTTAATGATCGTGTAAGGTCTACGAGTTCAGTAATGATGGAATTGTGGATTTTCCATCATTACCAACATTATTTCTTCTTCTTATTTTTTTTTGTGGAAGTGATGAGTATCTTTAGAACTATACGCGAAAAAATGACAAAGTGTAGATTTAAATTGTTAATATTTCATTAACCTTAACGTTTCAATGGCAAATCAAATTTATTTTCAGCTAAACGAAAATAAAAATATTTCTATTGCTGGAGTAGTTACAAATACTCATCATTAATAATGAACGTGTAATGCTAAAAAGTAATGATGTGCAGTAATGCAGTAATGACGAGCGTTTGAGCAGAAGTGTCATTACTTAGTAATGACACTTTTAATGATCGTGTAAGGGCCACTAATGACCGTAGTACGGAAATCACCGTTGTATCATGATGCTCGCGTGATACCACCGTGATTCAGGGTGACAGACATGTGATTTCATAGTGTACAGTGATTCCGATATCACATGTCTGTCATAAGCATTACTCGCTATCGGTCAAACGAAATGGTGTGATATTTTTTTTAACACAGAGGGCAGTAGTGTCCTTGATGCAATGCGATAATAAATCCGACATTAACTTTACGCGAAGGTGCTTAAAAATTGACCAAAAAAGGTTTAAATATATCGTACGGAACTGTTCGCAGACATTTGATCGCAAAAAAATTGAAATTTCGCAGTACTTTTCAAAAACCGATATTGAGTGAAAAACATGTGCAAAACTGTCTTGAATGGGCAAAGGAGCAAAATTGTGTCGTGACCTTTGATTGGCCCTCTCAGTCGCCCGATGTCAATCCAATTGAGAACGTTTGAGCTCGAATGAAGATGAGGCTTGGTAAAAACTGACCACACAATTTGAAACAGCTTGTCTTAAAATTAACAAACTTGGAGGTCGTTTTCAGAAGAATACGCGCAAAATCTCGCTCAAAGTATGCCTCGAAGGTATCAAGCCATTATTAATGCTGAAGGGGGTTGGACTTGCTATTAATGGATTTGCATGCAGTTTTTGATCTTATAAAACAATATTCAAAAGTATTTTCATGTTGAGTCTTTTCATTTTCTAACAACAGTGACCACGCACTTATGTAACAGGCTGTTCCATCTTTCTTAACATATTTTGGTGATTAATGTTAGCCTACTGTGCGAATAAGTTCGAAAAACAAATAGTATTAAAAGCGAGAGTTTTTTCGGAAGTACTTTTTTCTAGTCATTTTACTTCGAGATAATTTTATTCTCCGATTATTC
Source organism: Malaya genurostris (assembly GCF_030247185.1). Lineage (NCBI taxonomy): Eukaryota > Metazoa > Arthropoda > Insecta > Diptera > Culicidae > Malaya > Malaya genurostris. The sequence goes on from NC_080571.1 coordinate 270,046,687, forward strand.
TTTGATGTTTAGATTGAGAGAATAGATTTGGAGACTCGATTTTTTTTATTCTAAAATTCTGCTTTGCTTTGCCTTCTTCAAACTTGATTGTTAACGAAAATTATTATATTTTTACATGCAATCAAATTTAATATGTCCACTCCTGTAGTATTTGAAAATAATCGAGTCAAACCGATATCAACTAGGCTGTGTTTCAAATTTGGGTTGACCTAAGGATATAAGGACCTCATATCAGAACGAACGATTTCGGGAAATATTAACGATTCGAAATAATCAACAATCTCATTAACGAGCCTGTGCTCGACAGACTGTGAAACAGCAATGCATTTACCTCACGAAACCTTCGGAATCATTCCCGCGATGCACAATAAATTATGTTAACTGTCATATATTTATCTGCAACATTTGAATTACATAATGTGAATAGCGTGCCGCTTAGCCACGGTAGTCTCTACAGATGTTTTATCGACTGCCCGGAGATAGGGGTTAATAATTTAATCATTCATGAGCTTCCGTGTGTTGATACGCGATGACCACACGATGAAAGGGTTTTATTATGCTATTTGTTTTTTTTTCTCTTTGAGCATCAAAAGTTAGCATTCGTCGAGCAGAAGGAAACAACAAACGGTACAAGAAAAGCGGCATGAAAGTTTTATGTTGACGTTTCTTCGAGCTACGGGGCCAAGGGTTTCACCTGTTCGAATTTTGTGTTTGTGCTGGATGTGAATAGAGAGGTTCGGAGTAATAAATAAATTGTCATTCGTTCGGTATCCATCATCATCGCGAGAATACCTAATAAATGCTAACTTTCTGTATGTGACAGACTCTGTCCGTTAGAGTTTTTATTTTCGCTCCGAAACTCACCTTCCGTATCACTTCGGGCCGTACTGATGTCTTCTTCTTTGGTTAGGTGCCTCTGGAGTGCGCCCAGCGGAATCGTTGGTATCGTGGTATTGGAGGTGGAGGCAGATAGTGTCGATGTTTGGGCTGCTGCTGCCGCCACCACATTGGACGATATCGACGGCGGTAGTAGCGGACTGCAGGGCGAATGTGAACCGGCGGATGTGCTGGAAGATGCCGCCAGCGGGACACCCGAGGACGAGTAGAGATCTTGGTTGAACTGCGGAAAAAAAGTAAAAGGGCAAAGATTTTATGATTAGTAATTTGTTTTTTTTTGTATTTTTCATTTGTGTGAGTTAGAATTGCAATTTTCGGTATTGCACCTGAGCCCACCATATCAAGTATACAAGTATCCAATTCGCTATTCAAATTAAAGGAATATTCAAGAATATTGACGCTTGCTAGTTACACATTCTTCGAATATTTCTGAAAATTGTGGATTCGGCAACAAATAACATCGTCTTTTTTGATTCGTAGAAAGAGCTGCTACTAACCAAGTGCGTGTCGCATCGACGCAAATAAATGGTAATCTAAAGCAGCTAGCACTCGATCATTTATTTATTTTTCTTCACGTTTCGTCCATGACCCGTCAGTGCGTAAAGACGAAATACGAAGTCGAAGATGAAACGCAACGAAAATGAACTTGGTTATGTGCCCTTAGTTTGTTTTGATTTTCAACTCCGCATATAGGGTCAGGACCCTAAGGTGAAAACCTGTATAATCGAAACAAAATAAAGTCCCGATGTTCGACTGGATGAGTATAAAGGGTAAACCGTGGTAAGAAATCAATATTTTATTCTTGTGGAAATGGCAGTCGTGGTGTGGAAGTTACATCAATAGCTGCAAAATCCGTCCTTCTACGTGAAATAAAGACTCAAACGCTCCTCATTCGATTTTCGGCCAACAGACGCCTTCTCAACCAGCAATAACAAATGATCCGTAATCCTTGTTCAACCAAATGTTTGGAGCTGGTTTCTTGACTACATTTAGGAACGAATTCCTTAACTTATGTTCGGGATTCGAATCCAGAAATTTGATTCAACTTCAAAATTTTAGGAACAAAATTCGAGTTATGAATTCTAGATCGGGATTCTAGAACTAAGTCTTAGATCTGAAATCCGAAGCTGAATTTTGAAGCTGTCTTCTGAACCAGAATCCAATTCCAGAACTTAGTTTGAGAATTTAGTTCTTGAACTCAGTTTCAGAAATCATATTCAGAATTCAAAACCTGCAGAAGCCAAATTCCGAGCTCGGTTTCTAGAACTAGACTTTATAACTGAATACAGTTCCATAGTTTAGGTTCAGCCTTCAAGTTCGATAATCCAGGTGGAGAATTTAGGTGTTCGTATAGATTATTTCAAAAAGTACTCTACAGCTGTAAACATCGGATTGATTCCAAAAATCGGTTTGATTTGAAAAATTGCAACTGGTTTTCCTGTGGTGTAATGATGCCTTCCTCATATTACTTATATTTTCAAAAACATCACTAGAAGATTCTGTCAAAATTATTTTTCAAACATGAATAAAATCAAAAACTTTCTTTGGGTTATGTCAAGTTAATATAGATTTAAATGTGGCAACCTTGCACGCTATTGAACGAAGCACGCTGTGTGCTAGGTGGTGGTTTTTTTTAAAATAACTGTTTATTGGAATAAGAGTTAAAATTAAATTATTAAGATTTAAATTGAGTGTTACCATGAGGACATCATTTGCTTTCGCAATTCTGAGATTTTTGTGTAGGGAAAATTCTAAACCTACTTGTATTGTGTATAGGGGAAAAGGAACTTATATACTAACTTACTAACTAATACAGAGAGCGAATCGATCCAATTGAAGATTGCATCGATTTTTGTCGGATTGCTAGGTGGTGCTGTTTTCTTTTTCCGTACCAGCACGTACCGATGAATACCGGGCTTGTATAATTTTGTATGACAGTTTGATAGTTTTGATATTCATCGCCTGGATCTGGATGAAATTACTAAGTATCTTTTAAGACATTGAGAGCTTTAATTTGAATCATGAATCGGTTTAACCGTTGCTGAGAAATCGAAGTGAATTCCATTTTTGGAACTTTTCTTCACTATTACCGGTGCGTTCGGAAGCGGAAACCGAGTACTAGTAGTCCCAAAGTAGATTTATTCATCCACTAACTAACAAGATGAGCTAGATGAATTTACCAGTAAATTTTATAATAATTTTAATCTCGTTTCGTTATCACTTTTGAAAAAATCCACATGAAATTGAAAATTTTTCACTTATTGCGCTGTAATACCGGAACCAAAAGTCAGATCTGGTTTAACTTTTCGTGGACTTCTCAAAGAATTTTAAGACCTTTCATTTGCATTTTAGTTTGTAAAAATCGGTTAAGAAATTTCCGAGAAATTTGAGTGCGAATTCGTCGGTAAACAAAAACTGAACATTTCTGAAAATATTCAGAACGCGTAGGATGTTTGATAAGGAGTGTATCGAAAATAAGCTATCCACAAACTTTTCTTTCTAATCATGATAAAAAACGATATTTTATTCAAAATAAAAAATGATCCGTTATTGTACGAGGTTAAACTTGAGTACAATGAAAACCGAATGAAATTTAAGTTGTTCCTTCAAGAATTTTCGAACTTTTGGTCGAACGCTCTTCATCAAGTTCCGGACAAGTGTTGCATCGCATTTTTTGGACGCTTCAGTAAAAATTTGAACTCCTGCATGTTCCCATCTGCCTTACCAGTCTTCTTGAAGACCCTCTTCACGATTGCCCAGTAACGTTCGATGGGTCGAAGCTGAGGGCAATTTGGTGGATTGATATTTTTTCAACGAAATTTATACCATTTTCCGCAAGCTAATTGAGAGTGGTTTTGGCATAGTGAGCCGACGCTAAATCCTGCCAAAGCAGTGGAAGTGTACTATGCTTCTTATATAAAGGCAGCAATCTCTCCTGGGGACACTCAGATCGATAGATTTCTGCATTTATAGTTCCGGTAGTGTAAAAAATGGTTGACTTCAAAACCACAGGAACATATTGCTTGCCATACCAGTATCTTTCGACCGAGTTTCTCTACTTGAATCGACCTGTCCGCATCGCTCACATCCTCCCCAACAACGACAGTTGAGCATTGTGGACCTGAAAGGATTTTTGAGTCCTCATTTACATAAGTCCCATCGTCCATCAAAACGCATGCATCCGGACACTGCAAAAGACGCGAATACAATTTCCGTGCCCTTGTTGCTGCTAGCTTCTTCTGTTCTACACTTTGTTTCGAGATTTTCTGCTTCTTGTAGGTCTTCAGGTGATTTCGCCTCTTGATACGCTGGATGATTCCGACACTCGTTCCTGCTTTTTTGGGCAAATCACGTACTGACATTGATTTTTTCTTCAAGACTAGAGATACCACTTTCTGGACTAGTTTCGGGTTGAAAAAACCGGATTTTCTGCCTCTTCCTGGTAGCTCATCCAACGAATAGTGTTCTCAAAACTTATTATTGATGGTTTTACCACTGGCATGATGAATTCCAAACCGCTTTGCCGATTTTCGCATAGTAATACCCTTCTCACTTAGCCACCTTAATTTTCACTTCCTTTTCAATACGTGACATTTTGAAAACGCAGAATTTCAATCGCACTAACAAGTAAATATACGAAAGCTAACAGCCAAACATACAGCATGCTGTGATCTGAACATAAAAAACATCACAAATACATGCGTACAACACGAATATATGTGGATAGCTTATTTTCGATACACTCCTTAAGTAGATCAATAGTGGTGATGTATTCGAAATTTATTCAGCAATACCGTGGTGGTGGAGTAATATCGTCAATAAAAACAGCATATGACCTATAATGATAGTAAAAATATTGGTAACAAACCTTTCACAAAGCATGTAATGCAGCTGATTAAAAGTATTATCTTGAATATCATACGCAGAAGTAATAGGAACACAGGTTAACGCTACACCAATTCAAACGCAGCGCAAGCTGCGTGTTCGAGATATGAAAAATGCTGCACCCCTGTTACTTTTATGAATCAAATTCATATTAAATAGCGTTTTTTTTTGGATTTAATCTAAATAGTGCAGTGTAATCAACCAGCTGGAATCAAAACAGCCTTCTGTCGCTATTTCAAATGTGGAAAAAAATTTGTTGTTCGTATTCACCACCTTACCACCCAACGTGCATCGAAAATAACGCAGCCATTATTTCTCAGTTGCGAATTTATTCAGCAGAGATTTTTCTATTGATGAAAATATAATAATTAAATTTTCAGAAATCACTTCGGTGTCGAACTGAAGCGTACTAGAAATTCTGCATCGAAATATCATCGGAGACTCTTCTTGATATTTATATGGGTGAAAATACCTCATCAAGTTTCGCTGATATAAAAATCACTTGTAAATATCCAGCTTTAGAGTTTTGTGTAATCCTTGTTTCATGAATGAAAAAATTGTCAGTCACTGAGTTTTTTTAAATCTCTTGATTTGATTTATTCACGAGTGATAATGAAATGAGCTTTTTCTGATCATGATTTTCCCTATACTGTTCAAGAGACCTCATTCGACTTTGTTTTTTTTCATTGATTGTTTACTGTAATATGTAACCTGTTATTTTTCAGAAACACTATCCAATTTAGAGAATGTCTACATGTGATGTAAATCAATTGTTTCATAATAAGCTTTCAAAATTTTACACCAGACAATCAGCATATCTAAAAATAATAATAGAGTATCTTTCTTACACCTCGATTGCATAGCCGATGTCGGCCCTCCGCTGTTTCGCCGCGAACCAAATGGTTAAAACACATTAAAATAATTCAACTTATTTCTTGCGACTTCTTCAAGCATCTTATGAATCGCATTCCATGGTACATACTTGATCCGAAGCTTTTGCTTCCTCACTTCGCATCATCAAACCGGTGGCAGACGTCCGTGGTTTGGTGTGGTTGACTCAACGGACGCGCGACGGGACATTGACTGATGTTTTGCTCAGTTGCGTTGCAGGTTACGTGCGGTGTGTGATATTTATTTTCCATTTGGTAGAGGGCACTCGGCTGCTCCTTTTCGGGTCAAATCTCCCGGCGTACAAATAGTTGCTCGCATAGTTAAAATCCCCCGCGGTTGGGGGTGCTCTCCGATGGATGTGTGCTTGCTACTTGGTGAAAACCGTTGTCTCCTAACCAGACAGGTTCGAATTAGCGCTAGTAAGAACATACCTAGTTGAAGATACATCACCACGTTATGTTCGACTGCACACTCGACGGGAGTTCATCGATTCGATGTGTTCGAGATAAATTGCAATTGTACCGAGCGGCCATGTTCGGATAGGGTTTGAACACATGAGCTACCGCACAGCCAAACCGTATGTATGTAGAGCGATTCGACGCGTTCGACGGCATTCCACTCGCGTGCTTCTCGTGCTAACCACTTGAGAAGGCAGCGGTCCTGCTCTCTGGGCAACGCTCGATATCAATCAAATCGGCTCGCAGCATCCAAAGGTTAGCAATGTATTAATCACTGCGTGGTTTCGAGAGCGATTTGAAGAATCCTAATCAGCTCTACGTCAGGACGAGTGAACTCAAGTCGAGGTGTAGCGGAAGTTACCGCTCGGCTGTGGACAGAAATTGTGCAAGCGGATTCGTGGATGGTATTGAAATCAATCGAAACATATCCGATAACTTGGAATGTTTTGATTTTGACAGTTTCAAACATGTTAACAGGGCGCACAGTGTTTAAGGTTCTAAGAAAAAAGAAACCCTTGTATTGTTTATAGTGAGATGGGTAAGCGCATTCCAAGCAAGCTACCCTTGTTCTATTCTTAACCCGAGTACATTTAAGGAAATCCAGAAATCACCCGACTATACATACACTGATTAATTCGCCTACGTCTTCAGTACGGCTAACCATTCATTTTGCGCGAGACTCATTCGACTCAAGACTGATTTTTGGAGATTATAAATCAAACAGTACATTTTTCTGTAAGAATTTTATTTTAAAATAGTGAACAAAATAAAAGAAAATACTTGTTTGATTACTAATTTTCATTATCATAATAGTTTTTTTTTATCCCCACTAGAAATAAATAGTGTTTAGTTCAACAAAAACTAACCAAAATAATCAACAATTGACATTTTCACCACTTGCAATGCTAAAAATCCACCTCGTTTTTTGCACAAAACTTCATTTTCTTTTACGAGAAATGGATATTTTTCACGAAGATTTTTATATAGGGTATATTTTCTTTTTGATGGAGACATTGTTCTTTTGTTTTTAATCATCAAATGTTAGTAAAATTGTTGTGACGAGGTCTGAATAAAAAAATTGAAAATTGGATCATCCTTTAGAAATCGATGAGAGCTCCATTTTGAAAAATATGTGATCTCTGAACTGGGAACCGATATAGCTTAAGTCGTCTTGTTTTGACCAATTACAAGTACTATAAATTAGAACAGTATTTAGCATTGCACTGCTTTTATGTTCTTCACATTGCTACTTCATTTGAAATCGGTTTAGTCTGCTTTGAGAAATCGATGTAAGTTTCATTTGAGAGTTTTTGAACCCAATTTTCGACACTTCTGGAACCGGAACCCAGAGACCGGTATATAAGCGAACTTATTCGGTCATCAATCAACGAGCTATATGAAATAGGGTAATTTAATACACTTATTTCAAAATTAATTAGCATCTCTTTACATGGTAACTTAGGAAACTTTTGAAATTGAATTTCATTTTAATCTATGTTTGTGAAAATTGTCAGCCCATTCCGAGAAAATTGATTTCATATTTGCGTTACCCACACATATACGCAAAACTTACACACATGAACACCGATAAACACACACCTATCAACACAGACATTTCGCGATCTCGGTGGACTGATGAACTTATGGTACGGCTCTCCGGGCTTTGTACAGTAGTTTAAAAGTGAAATTTCGATTTAAATTTTTCTGCTAGCTTTTGTAAACTTTTCCTTGTTTGTGTCTTCTGCAAAGTTGTAGGGGGTATTGATGTGGTTTTCTGGAACTGAACGGATAGGGTAAAGTGTTATAATATGCTCCACTTAAGAAAATTTTCCGGATTCCGGTAGAAGTGATGAAAATTGCTTGATACAAACACATTTTCAAAAACGACTATATTCTCAGTTTTTTTGCTTGCCATAGACGTAATGCCCCAGTAGCCGTATAATATGTCTCACAACAAACCAGTGGTATGCCCCACAACAAGAGACATTACGCCCCACAACAATGATGTAATATGGCCTTTGAAATGTCGATATAGAAGATAAGCAGATAAAGAAGATATTATTAGCATCAGAAATTATTAGTGTAATCAACCAATAGCAATTGGGAAGCAACATTTTCGATCCTCCAAATGCTACATTTTGTTTTAACAATCATTATAAATCTATAAAACAATATTTTAAACCGAAGCATACTGTTGAATCGGTGGTGGGCATAATGTCTGTGAAGTATGTGTTTTTAGAAAATTAGTGAAGAAAGATAAAAAAAAAAATTTTACTGGAAGCAGATAGAGAGTTTTCGTCTTCGACAATGTTGTTAACAATGTAATTTTTATTATCTTTGTTAAAAAATCATTATGCTAACTATAGCCGTTAACTTTTTCGGTAGTGTTTCTGTAAGGATTCCAAAAATAAGTTTTTTCTTAACATTACAACATTTTTCGCATTAATCCTAGAGAAATGATTTGTTCTACAAGGTGTTAGATTTTTGACGTTAAATTATAGATTTTAAAAGTAGTTATGGATAGTTTTATTTAAAAAAAAAAGTCAGATTTCGCACCTGCGTTGTTGGGTTACAATGACAAGCGTAAGTATTCATCGTATACTTGTAGTTTAAACGATTCATAAGATGACATACAGTTTTTTATTCTTATACTACGTGGAATGAGAAGTCCTGGGCCTAACAAAAAAAAATCGATTTTTTACCGTGAAAACTTTTTTATTCTCCAGCATACTTTCCATCTAGATCCATTCACTTGACTCATCGGTCTTCCAACATTTTAATGCCCTTAAAAAATATATTTGTCAAGGCCCTCAAAATAGGCTTTCGTTTCTGCAATGACCTCAGCATTCGACGAAAATCTCTTTCCCTGAAAAAACCTTTTCAAGTTTGGAAATAGATATTAGTCTTAGGGCCAGGTCTGGAGAATACGGCCCGGAAAGACCGAAATCAGCATTTTGGCGAAAAAATTAGTTGATTTTATAATTCTAGTTAGTGATTTTTTGAGACAACTAAAAAAATCTTACTTTTGCTAATTTAGATTTTTTAATTCTAATTCTTTTAATAATAATAAAATATTTGTTGAAATGGCTATTTTTTTAGTTGAATTCACCAATTAAACGTGCTGTCATTTCTTAGCTGAGGCACACTTCATTTCTATTCAACTAATTTTTTAGTTAAATTAAAAAAATAAAACGTTGTTTTCAACCAACATAAATGGTTGAATTGGTTTCTGCAATTTGCAGCTATATGGCGCTCTGTCACCGAAAAAACGTTAACACCGTAATAACTACTAGCCACTAGATGGCACACTACTACCGAAAAAAAATTCAGTCGCGGTAATCTTTTCTATATTGGCAGGTATAAATACGATGTTGTATTGGAGAAAAAGACATAAGCGAAACATAAACTTCTTTTTGAAAATTTTTCTTCTAAATCGCTGTTTTTTTTCATTCGACTTCGCGAAATCTACTCTCTCACTGAAAACTTTGAGTACTCGGAAAACAAAAACTGAATACAAGTATTACACCGGACGGCGTAGCCCGGAAGGTTAGAAGATACAAAAAAAATCATTTGACATATATAATTAGAGTGCAACATTCGAAACTCACTTCACTGTTCCGCGTAAAAACATTATTACGCACAATCGCTTCAAATGCGCATAAATTCTGAATAAATACACTTTCCTCTAAGAGTTTACGTCATTTTTATTTATCGGTTTAGAAATTTATGTATGGATATATCGTAACACATGCGAAAAACATCTAAACAATTTACAAGCAGTTTCAACAAGACTGTCCTTTTCAGCTTTTTAATGGATTGTTTTGCTTTGACACTTCTCATGAGTTTTAGGCTAATAAACTTGTTAATTAAACCAATTTCATTTTTGTTCCCTTTGTGCTGTCCTTCAGTAATGATGGTGATAGATAAATAGAAACAAATTTTTTGATTTGAATAACAAAATTAGTTGTCAATGAGAATTTCGTGTTGGATTGAAATATTGCTGGTTTTTGTCTAGGATATTCGCCAACTAAACTCATTCTTTAATAATAAGAGTTTTTTTCAGCTAAGTAAATTCTCAATTTTAACTAATTTTTATTTTGGAAATTTTGTTGTTAAAATCAACTAATTCAAAAACAGTAACACGAATTAGGCGCAGAGCTAATTTCGGTCGTTCCATGGGGGGTGGTTGGATCAATCCGTACCGCAAATCATTAAATTTCACCGTTTCTGTTTTTTTCAGGATATAAAACACGTCTTGTTCCATAGCTTGATGAAAACTAAAACTCGTCTGAAACGATCAGCTGTTATTCAAATACTAGGGTAGATTGTCATGAAATTTGGTATTGGGCCATATAGAGGCTTGTTCTCAACAAAAATAAACACGGTTCGAAACTATTCACGTCTTTTCTGCGAGAGGCCCGGGACTTTTCATTCCATGTAGTAGTAAAGGTTTTTCACGAAAAAATCTGCCATTTTGTATTTGTTAAACCTCCTCAAAGTAATAAAAATCAAAAAGGGAAACGATGGGAATGGATATTTTGAATGTAGTAAGTGTGTGCAAAAATTAAAAATACTTGGTGAAGTAGTTCTTAAATGACGATGGATACGAACTTTTAATACGTGCTTTCGAGAAAAACGCGTTTAAGGTTTATTGTTTATAAAATCGAAGGATGCAATTAATCTTTGCAGGGGGCGATCGAAAAATCATATTTTTTCTTTGTATTTTGTTATTATAAAACATTACAAGAATGTTTTGTAAAATTTTCAAATCAATCGAAGCAGAACTCTAGGGCCTGTGGACCGAGCTCTTGCCTCTTCGCAGTATGAGATAAGAAAAGCTAAAGGCCCATAGCTTCCACAGTTTTTCAAAAGTGTTATCAAACGATTTCGTGCCTGTTTCGTCCTGTGCACTACCAAAAATCCGATAAAAGTGAATGTACCAGGTGTGCTTGGAGCTTTCTATGGTGAATTTTCAAACGGAGCCTTATGACGACCAAGACAGTGTTTGGATCTGCAAACAAAAGTGAATTCTCCCAGAGGACATCGAAACTGCATCTGTCACCCACGGCCTTTGTAGATCACTATTAAGAGTAAAGTTACAGGAAAGAGTTTTCGACGGAAATGGTGTTCTCTTCCAACAATCTCATCGAAAGTATGCCTCGAATGTGCCAGGCTATTCTTTAGGGTCTGTTTACTTATTAACTACACTGTAAGAAGTAACTGACATAAATACTTTCAATACCTTTGAAATAGTCGTGCTTACATTTTTGCGGAACAGATTGTATTAATACACATTATGTATTATTTCACAAGAGGTAGACTCGTAAAAAAAAAAAAAATGATTCGATTTTGATTACTAGCAGTGACAAAGCAAAGTTCCGTCTACTTCCGCTGGACCGTTAGCACTTTTGTTCAGTCGTACGTAGTAAGGAAAAACTCGCGACGCATAGAAATTAAGTGATTAGTAAGCACGGTACTGTCCTTCAATCAATCCAGCGGTCGCAGCTAGCGAAATCACAATTTCTAATGAGAAATCACTACACGGCGAGATAACATCTCCGCAGCGTGAACTATCGTTTTCAGTGCGGTCTGTTCCACATTCAAGTTCCGTCACAGCGGCCAGAATAGACATCTATTGATACGTCAAACAACGGACTCTTTTTCAGCAAATGAACTCGCACCGCACGTTTTCTGTTCATTGAGGATTAATTCCTCGTAATTTATTAACATTAAAACTGGTATGGCGAGCATACGTAATGCCACCTGCATCATCTCCAGATCCAGTAAGTCCGCAAACGGTGAAGGCTATCCGTCAGCGGTTCTGTGCCACGATACGCGTGATAGACACAATGAGACGACACGAACAAAAAAAAAAATAAACACAAATAGCAAACAGGTTCGTCGCTTTTCCAGCGAAGTCAGTGTCTTACAGGAAGTTTCTCGTTGTTCTCCCATTCGGTCCAATACCGACGTGCGTGCAATTGTCAGTCTGATGCGTTCGGTCTGTTCGGGGGACCAGTGAGTAAACACTTCTCAGAAACTTCCTTGTGACGGGTATGCATTAGCCCGTCAAGTTCAATAAGATCGAATGACCATTTGGAAAAATCAGTCACTTCGCCAACGAGCGGCTGCACGGCGGAACCAGTATCGCCGCATGGGGCTTTTCTTGCACCTTTGGATCTGCGCGGTGTTTAGCTGCCTATAAAACAAATTGTCAGCAGCTTATTAAATTAATAAAAATTATAAACCAGCGACATGATGTGATGATTACTTTGGTTTTTTACTTACTTTGCCCTGCCGACTGTTAGACGGCGAAACGGCTCCGCGCTGGAAACTACCATTTGTAGATAAGTGGCAAGTAAACAAACAATTGCGGGACGCAACAGTAAACTGCATGTCGTTTATGGCATTGACCACCGGTTGGTTTCCTTTCACGACCAATTTCATTCGAAGCTTTATTTATTTAATAAACAATGTTAATTTATAAAATTAATTTAATGAATATGGTTTGCGAGCTTTTATGGAGTGCAATTATCTGAAGAGCTATTTCAGTTTGAATGAAATTGAAAAGCAAACTTGTGCACGAAACTAGCGACCAGAATCAATATTCAAAACACACGTATTGGTCCAAAACCGCCATTGAATTTAACTGATCACAGTGTTATTATTACCGGGTATAATGGTTTGCTTTTGCATCACATTTCTTCATCAGTACAGACTGGCACACAATCACGTATGCAGAGACAAGCTCAAGTGCATGTTAGAAAATAGATCCATAAATCTTCTATCAGACCTCATTACCACCTGCTCGAGGGACAACTATGGCCCACGCGGGTAAACCGTAACCAATCGAGATCTGACACTGACATCTGATTCCCTGGTTTTCGCCGCCATCGGGGCCCTCAGCCAGGCTGGCAATGGCCACGAATCGGCCGAAGCAAACCGCGTTGTTCGAGACACAGACGGCCCTAAATGCTAAAATTCTCGCACCAGCATGACTTGTTCGTATGTCCGGTTTGGTACGGCAAGCGCTGAAAGGCGCAAAATTAATGACCGGGAATAAAATAAACTAATAATCGGCTGATGATTTATCTTAAACGCGCGCGCGGTTATTTATAAAGGAATTCCAATTGTCTTAACGCCCAATTATCCAGTGCGGTGCTGCAAAACTTTATTTGTGTTTGTACAGGGAACCGGGCAGTTGCGGCTTAAGTATCCCGCTTTACACAACCTCGACAGCTTGATCGCGCGTTGTAATCCAGTTCGATTCGGGCACCCAGCGGATGGCGAACGATGGAGTGAATCAGGAGGAAAGAAAAGCCGAGAGTCATTGCCGCGAAAGTCTGCATCTGGACGTGGACGGGTTGCTCGGCTGATGATCGTGAACGGTGTCGTTGGATTTGGGAACTGCGCGGACGGCACTACAAAGTTTGAGAAGAATCTCGATAAAGACAAAATCTTAAGGCACACGGTGACTCGAAAAAATTAAGAGCGCGAAAGCACCGGGAGGTGGGGAAGACTGATTTGCTCCTTAGCGTCGATCCCGTTTGGCGAACAGCATGCAGGGAAAACGCGTAAGAAACAGAGATGGAAAATTATACTAGTGTACCCCGCTTGTTTTCCATAAGGCAACTACGACACGGTAGTCGATAAATTTCTTTTCCCTTAGAGGGAAAGCAAGTTACTGCAGTTGTCGAGGTCTTTTGCCAATAACTGACTTACTCGATAATATGGAATCAGTTAACACGACCGGCAGCTTCTTATTTCTATATGCAAATTAAAATCACATTGGGGGGAGGAAGGCTCTAAGGTAGCTTTCATTCAGATTATCACACAACAGTTTGAGTTGCGAAACTTGGTTGCTATTATTCTGAAATATCTTTGTTTCTATCAACTCGGAAGTTTGTGTCAAGGTAATCACATAACAGATTTGCTTGGGTTCGACCTGAACAATACGAATGGTTGTTTGTCGGATTGATGATCGTATAATCGCAAATAACTGCATGGTTTGGTGTAGGATTTATCGCAGAAAAAAATTGGATATAGATTACGAGGTTCTGAAATAGTGGTCTCGAAAGCTTCGTGGTGTGTCGATCACCGATTATGTCCGCAGCAGTAAGCCCTACACTGTGCTTACAAATGACAATGTCAAAATTACATGGAATGGTGCCGGCTGACTGGAAAGTGAAGGTACGCGAGCGAACAGATCTCAGTTAGAGCAAGACTCTGTAGATTCTATCGCTGGATGCCGCTTACGTTTACTCGGGACTAAATTGACGAACGCGAGCACACTTCGGAAGCATGTTTGGGGTTGTTGATATACATTCGGATCCGAATTCAGTTTAAACTGAATAGAACTCTATAAAATCATAAGACACCATTATTGCGAAAATCGTCCTAATCATTTCGAAAAAACCAATGTAAGCTCCGTTGTGGAGTTTTTTACCGCTACTAAGAAGATTTTTGTTTGTAGTTGCATCGTCACTTCTAATGACGATTTTAATTTTCCAACATTCATCAACCTGTATTTTCAGACCCGGAAGTTGGATATCGATGACATTAAATAGAATCAAGTGGTATTGAGCTGAGTTGAGCTGAGTTAAAGAAGATCGCCCGTAGTTGCACTTCGTGATTGACCGAATGAGTGGAAACGTACAATGAACCAAGAAAATGAAGCTTGGGATAAGCAAATCATTTTCACTGTACATACCCACTCACTCCTAACTGTTTTATTGAATGATCAATCACGACGCTGGCTGCGACCAAAGGCTGTGCTACTGAGGGAAAGGAAGGAATGTTAGACCGATACTCGTTGTTTCTAGAGACCGCGGGTACCACTGTATCTCCACGAGCATCACGGGATAAGAGATGAATTAGCAGGGAGGGAAAGAGATTCGGATATGTTTTGGTACATAATATGATCTCAACAAAACCTGATTTTCGATACTCAGGAGAAATATAAGTAAGAATAATATAAAAACGGAACCAAGGGACGATCTCACCAGTATCCCTTTTCTCCTGCTCACTCTGCTGTCAGCAACGCGAGATGAAAAACGACCACTAGAAGAATGAAATAAAAACTCTCGCGAATGGGTCCGCTTCAGTCTGAATGACACGATCGACTTGTTAACTTTCACATATTCCATAGAAATCCGACCACACCGACAGTGACATGCAGACGGCGCTTTGATCGGTTAACAGGTTAACATCGTTGAGTTTTCGGGCGCTAAATTCTCAGCTTCCGCCGCTTGATCATCTTTAGTATCGCGGATCACTATTATTCAATAAACAGCACTCTCACTACTAAACACACACTTGCTACACCTGCACTATCACTCAAAGTAACTATTTCAACCAAATTTTTAACTATACGTATAAAACAACACATTGCAATTATACTTTTTTTTAGAGCGGCACCAGGACACCGCATCGCACTCCCAGTGATGCCAACTCTACCGATGACATTAAATAGAATCAAGTGGTATTAAAAAAACTTGAAGAGCTTACTGAATAATTTCGAAGCATTTTCTCCTTTTTACATCGTAGCTTATAAAAACACACTATTGAAATTGAAGATTTTAACACTCATCCCTCTGTAATTCCGGAACTGGTACTCGGTAGTCGAATTCGGACTATGGGATTACATGATATGAGAAAGTTAGAAATCTATCTTTTCCCTTTACTACATAGCATTTTTTGATTTATTCCCTCACAGTCCAATCCAAAACATATGACCAGTATTGGTGAATACCGATAATTTTGCAGAGATCGGCTCGATATTTCTCTACATTGTATACAGCATCGTCATTCTAGTAGATGATGCTACAAGAACTCACTGCCTCTCAATGCATGAACAGTGAGAGAATTTTTCTACATTTGTTCGCTCCACCTTATACTCTGAGTATTTCACGGCTCTTACAAAAATAGATACAGCTTTACAATTATCGGTGCTGTGTTGAATTTACCAAGAGAGAATCGCATACAAGGCTTATATGCACATACATAGTTAGAATAAGCGTCAACCTATAATATTTTTAAGAGAAATTACTACGAAATTAAAATTTTTTCTACATAGTTTTCTCCACCTTATTCTTTAATCTTTTCTATCTTTAAACAAAACTTCTCAGAAATCTTCTCAGCAAACAAATAATTGTTTTTTGAATTAGGAAAATATTAATGGTTTTAAATCTGTCAGAGCAACACTAGTTGTTAGATTATTTTTGCCAAATTTGCTTAGTTTTATCTTCTATTCTCATGCTAGGGACACTCCATTTCACCGAAAACTATTCTTATGACAATTTCTGAAGAGCAAGAAGCACTTGTGTCAAGTTTGGTAAGAGTACATTAAGTTATACTGGAGCTATAATGCAACATACAATAGTAAAATGATTCTATGTCGATGATAAATAGTTTTAAATTGCCTGACCTTCCTGCAGATGATGGAATGGATGGCAATAAATCTCGAGCTGAATTAAACCTCCTTCTAACAAAAGATCTCACCTCGCGATGTAATACAGTACAAAAAATTTAAAAAGTACACCCGAACAAGCTTAGGATCTTGTTAGCCAGTGCAAAACAGGCTTACGAGATCGTTCAATGTGAGCTCTTCACTTCGATTGTTTCGGTCGCAGTATGACAAGTGGCACCATCCTGTTGAAACCCCATTTCGTCCCCATCGATATCTAGAAGATTCCGCAACAAAAATTCATTGATCATGGTTCTGTATCGATTTCCATCCACAGTAACGCGTCGTCTTTCCTTATTTTTAAATAGATACGACGTGTGGATTATCTTTGCTCCAAATACGGAAATTTTGCTTGTTGAATGTATCCATTCAACCAAAAATGCGTCATGAAAGGTAAACCAGTCATGATAACTGAAATATTATTTTCGAAATAAAGTGCATTTCAAACAGTAGAAAATTATCGATTTTAACTCTCTGGTGATAATTGAAAACTCAAATGAGAACCGCCACCCTCTATTTATCACTATGGTCGGAGAGATTTTGATAATCGAGTTGATGTTTATGCCTATTCATTCGCACTTGCTCACTACCCACAGTGAAGACAATTAAACAGGTAGACTACGTGGTACAAACTGAGCAAGCAAAAATTCAAGTGACTAGATACGGTTATTCAATTGATGATGAATTCTGGGTGCTTCGGCAATAAAGGTAAAATAAATGAAAAGGGATATTCTGACAGTCAAAGGCCATATATTTCATTTTCATCTAATAATATTCGATTAGAATGAGATTTTACCGCACTGCTCTTCAAAATAATTTTCTTCAATTCGAATTGAAAGAATAACCAATATCGGTTTGTTTGACCGTCTACTTATAAAAACTATTAATTGGTGATGGTATAAAATTTTTAACACACTTCACCCTATATTGCCGGAACCTAAAGTCGGATCCGAATGAAATTCAGGAATTACGTATAGGACCACAGGAACTTTCATTTAAACCTAAGTTTGTGAAAATCGGTCAAACCATCGCTGAGAAGAGTTAAATTTGGGAAAATATGATTACTATTTCCGGTACATCCGGGGTCGGAAACCGGGAACCAGAATAGCCGAAATCGGTTTGTTTGGCCATCTACTGATAATGACTATCGATTGAAGTATTTTTGAGGCCAGTTTAGAATTTTTTTTCGTATTTTGTTTCAACGCTCTAAGTGACGGTATACCATTTTTGACATACTTTACCCTATCATTTCAGAATCGGAAGTCGGATCCAGATGAAATTTGTAAAGGATAATATGTTCATTTTAACTTGAGTTTGTTGAAATCGGTCACGCCATCTCTGAGAAAAACAAGCAAATAAATCGAAATTGAAATATTTACACTAATCACTTAATAATTCCGGAAGCGAAAGTCGGATCCAGATGAAAATCAGCAGTTTTGTAAGACTATTCATTTGAATCTACGTTTGTGGAATTCGGTCGCGCTATTTCTCTTTTTCACCACACTATGGTGAAGAACTACACTTGCTACACGACTATATTTGGGGACTCGAATTTATTGTTCGACCCTCTCAAGTAGAAGGTAAAATAGAATTCATTTCTTTCTTCTGATCATGCTTATATGAGCCTGCCTAGGCTAGCTTTTCCGTTCTAAATTTATAACTGATTCAATCTATATTACCATATTATATCTTTCGTCTATCTCAGTTAATGCTTGCCGAAATGAAACCAATCAAAAAAAAGGTAAAGCTCTGTTGGTTTTTTAATCTAATTCGCAACATGTGGCCAGGCGTTTTTATGATAAAAGTACACTTATCTTAAGGTTATTTCAATACAATATACATTCTTAATACATGAAACCATCGTGATATGATGAACGAGGCGTTATCTACGAAAACAATTGGCTTTAGTTTTAATTCGTATAGCACTCAATTTCCAACCTTTTTGGGGAAATCTCAATGCTTTTAGGCTCAAGGAATTCACTTTTCGAGTCTCGCTCATTGATACAGTTAACATTTCTTAGATTTGGCTCTGATTTTCATGCATTCTAATATCTAACTCCTTGCCTTAACAATCCCAATTTTCTAAAGTGCTTTTTTTACTCTTGAATGTCAACCGTTTAAACAACTATTAAACCGTTTGAACAAGTCATGACACTTCGATTCGCCAATATCTTTATTATAGAGTAGTAGCAGTGCTTTCCGCACATGTCACTTAGGTAATAAGACATCTTGCTAAGAATATTATCTACCGATTTCCATCCTTTCAACATGGTACTTAAAATCTGCCAAAAGTCTAATGGCTGAACTATCTTTTGTAAAACCCAAGAAACTTAGTTCCAGACTTAATGAGATCAAAATGTGGTTTGTATGAAAAATAACTCATTGTTTTGATATGAAACACATCTTTATTTTCTATATAGGGGTGCAAATTAGAAACTCAAGGAAAAATACACGTAGAAATGTGGTAAGGTTTTAAACACTTACAGCTCAGTATATTTTGTATCAATTATTAATATTATTTCATTATTTCATTAGATTTAGATTTCTAAGATTCGATTTGAATGTATCAAGCCACGTATTTTCAATCATATATGATTGAAATTTTGATTAGTAGCGAGCAGTGTCCTATTTTGTCTGCTAAAAATCTCCGGTTTTCCGGATTTCCCTGCCATAGACGAGGGTTTTGAAGGAGTAAGCGATATATCAAAGTGAAAGCATCGCTCTGATTGGTCAATCGATGCAAAAGCGAAGCTGTTGGAACCACGCGAATCTATAAACAGAAGCAATATTATAGCTAACGTTTCAGTCCTACGCGTAGCATGCTAGAGGTAGGTTGTTGCTAGACAGCAAGACAAAAAGCTTTAATTGGTATGCTCTGATCTTGTGTCATGCAAGCTCGGATGAAATTCCATGTTATGTCGTTTCGCCTGAGAAATTGACAACTATCCCCGGGTAAATTTTGAGTGCGTAAGATTAATTTCTAATTTATATAAGATGAACTCGATTGATAATGAGAAATAGTTTATCGCTTCAACCGAAATCGCAGAATGGTAGAGAACCTTAATGCTATAAAAATCACTGCTTGCATACAAAACTCGAACACAAACTTGACGAAGAGAAGCTTTAATATCAAAATCCGTATCGCAAGTATGTACAAACATATAATTGCATACATTTGGGATGTTGGTGTAATTTCGGCGGCTATAAAACAAACAATGTTCGGTGTTGGTTTCTAATCAAGATAAATCTAGGCAGACTCTCGTGTAATAGCGGATTCTAAAGAGTGACGATTGATTGAACTGTTTGATTGTAGATCATTAGAAATTTTGGTTGCCTTGTTCCACATTAATGGCTCGAACAACCACATGGGGCTGATCCTTGTTGTTTTTATTCAACGATATGTTTAAAAAGGCACACTGCCTTAGAAAAAATAACTCATGTATAGAGTTATTACTCAGAGAATCAAAAAGCATCAATAGCCCTTTAGAAAATTATTCTTTGCATGGTGGCAAAGATGCTGTAAATTAACTTATTTTATTAAATAAGAAGACCACTTATTCCAGTGAGACCTATAAAACCGACTAAAAATTTTCAACTGATTTTAAATGTGCTGTCAGTTACTAGCTGAAACTGTGCTTTATGAGACAGGCGAACACTTCTAAGAAAATTTATGATTCGGCAAGCGATTTTCAGCTGCAGTTTTTGTTCGAAATAAGTTTATAAACTCGAAGCTATATAAAGAAAAGTGTATAAAAACGCATTATTCATCATTGCCCCAACAGTCGAGAGACACTTCAACTTTAATTTTGAATGAACACGACAAATATATCATGAAGAAAATGAACTTAACAGATCGGCTGAAAAGTTCGTATCGTTTCTATGAGAGGGCGCCACTAGAATTAAATCCATACCATTTTCAGTTAGTACCAACCTTCAAAAGATACGTAAATAAATTTGACAGCTGTCTGATTATTAGTTTGTGAGATATTGCATTTTGAGTGAAGCTACTTTTGTTATTGTGAAAAAAAAGAAAAAAAAAGGAATTTCGTGTGTTGATGAAACACTACTTTTTGATGAGAAAAAGTGCCGCCGATACCAAAAAATGTCTTGATGAGTGTTATCCAGACTCTGCACCGGGCGAAGCAACAATTCGTAAGTGGTTTGCAAAATTTCGTACTGGTCATATGAGCACCGAAGACGATGAACGCAGTGGACGTCCAAAAGAGGCTGTTACCGATGAAAACGTGAAAAAAATCCACAAAATGATTTTCAATGACCGTAAAGTGAAGTTGATCGAGATAGCTGACACCCTAAAGATATCAAAGGAACGTGTTGGACATATTATTCACGAATATTTGGATATGAGAAAGCTTTGTGCAAAATGGGTGCCGCGTGAGCTCACAATCGTTCAAAAACAACAACGAATTGATGATTCTGAGCAGTGTTTGGAGCTGTTATATCGGAATAAAACCGATTTTTTCGTCGATATATAACAATGGACGAAACATGGCTCCATCACTTCACTCCGGAGTCCAATCGACAGTCAGCTGAGTGGACTGCACGCGATGATGAAGATGTAATCACTGAAACTGAGGCCTATTTTGAGGCAAAGAACAAATCGTACTACAAAAATGGTATCAAAAAGTTGGAAGATCGCTATAATCGTTGTATCGCCTCTGATGGCAATTATGTTGAATAATAAAAACGAATTTTGGCAAAAAAATGTGTGTCTCTATTAAACGATACGAACTTTTCAGCCCAACTGTTTTTTCCAGTCAAAACTAATACCTCGAATGAATCAAGTTCAGCCGTATTTCACAAAGCTTTATGACCAGCAAGGATCAACAATGATTGAAGCTTTCATTAAAAATAAAATATAGCGGATAGAATTAATTTTATTCCTCGATTCATCATAGGTACTAGCGTCAGGTGTGGATCTAATGGAATTCGTGAAATAGTCTCATAAATTATTCGCCAGTTTTGTTTTCTTCCTATTCTTGCTTTTGTTGGCTTCGAATTTATGCTGATGATTATGGCTTGACGAGCTTCTGAATTACACGAATAAGTGAGCCACGTTTGACGCGTTCAGTCGATTCTGTAAGAAGCTGACACGCTCCTTTCCAGGGAAACTGTTTCGTTGTATGTCTCAAGTTGACTTTTGCTTGCTAAGGGTGGTTCTTGCACTGGTGTCACCTACGGTTCAAGTCGGTAAACTGCTTATGAAACAATAGGGAAAACAACATGTTTCACGCCACTCTACGAACCGTAGTGTCCATCGTAAATGGCATATGATATGGATAGTCCTGCGGTTTTACCAACGTCACAAACGCACATAATCGCATTGAACGCAACCAACGACTCCAAACAGACTACGTGCATCGGCGCCCCCGTATTTGTGGTGGTGAGGTATGCGATCCGCATTGAGCTTCATGCGCTTCTGGTCTTGCATGATGGTGCAACGAAACTGCATTGCAGCAGCAGCAGAAGCAACAACAACAGCAGTGTGTGTGTGTGTGTGTTTGTGCTTGTGCGATACCTACTCTATTTACAGCCGGAGGAATTTTTATTGAAATACTATAACGAAATGAAAAATTTAATAAATGCTGTTTTACTGACATGCTGCGGAGTATATCGACCACGATGCTCCATCCTGCTGGGGTGTGCAGTAATTATTTTATCTATAAATGTCGATCGGAAGGCACTGCTCCGAGGGCTATAATTTCACGTAAATCAGCGTCACTAATGCGAACGCTATTTGTGGCATCTTCCATTCGCGTGGAAATTTTTCACTACTTTTTCGAAATCACCACCCGGACCTCTCGCCGTGGCTTTGCGGTCTGCTGGGAGAATTCTGTGCCCTCAAGAGTTGTTCATTAAATTTAATTAATTTCTCGCCGAGCACCTGATGGGAAATTGAACGAGTTCAATTAATTCTAGAGCTCATAATATTATTCAGTGGTGCTGAGTTAATGTGATTAAAAATGTCAGTTGGGTGGAGGCTCTTCCATCCGAACCCAAATCATTATCCTAGACTTCGTTGGGGGACTCACATTTCTCACCTCAGCTGCAGCAGCATTGTGCGCTGATAATTAATATTTAATGAGCCAGTTTAATATTAATATTTTCACCCGCTGATGGGATGGGAGTTAATTCTTTCTATCAGTGAGTACAAATGACTGCTCGGAGTCGCCATTTTGACTAATGGAAGCCATTTTTCCTGCCTACAATTGAAACCGCCTGTTCAGTATTTATATGCTCTCATTACGTCAATGAACGGTGGTGAGTGAGGTGTAACACCGGTGCAATGTGAAGGTTTTGCTGTCGAACAGCATAATTGTTGCTAATTATGACGGAGTGGCTTCAGAAAGTGCATTCTGCCTGGCCTACCACCGTCCCACTGCCAATACTCATCGCTAGGTCTGATGTAGCTGGGCTTCTCGCTTACAATGGTATATTGTTTGCTAATTTGTCGATTAGGATTGTGCTTTCGGATGGAAAATTACAAGGGAGCGAACGTGCTTGGCTTTTTCCTGGAATTGTGTAAACCTGAGCATAACCGTTGGAAAACTCGCGAGTCTGTTGAAGAAATTTCAATACATACCAGCTATGTTGATTGGTGGAAATTTCAGTTTATTGGCTGCATTTCGCTGTCATGTTAGCCAATACCAAGTAGTGTTTTCTTCTCTGTTGAGCTGTTTGTACGAGCCACAAATTCAAATTCATCATTATTTCGAATGATACGTGTTTGCTAATTAGTGCATTTTACTAGAAACCCAATGTACAGCAGGGTTTCTCGAACAATTTTGTAAATTTTCTTTATACTTTCATCATTAACTTTATTATCTCTTTTCATTTTCATCAGATTTTTTAAAAGGTATGTTTATTAAAGTACACTACATTAGTTCTACGATGCTACGAGCATTTTTTATAACTATTTGAGACTAGGATAATTTAGTAATTTGTTACAGTGCTTCCCAGCAACTCTGGCAGATCCAGTTCATTCAGGGTTCGCGTAATCCATTTGGCAGTTTGGGATATGGAAAAAACTGTCCGGGTAACATTCCACAGTGGTTTGAAACAACAAAAACGAACTGCAAAACCGTTAATCCGCTACACACAGTTTACCTTGTAAATTGATTATAATTAAAATGTGCAAAGGCTACTACGATAAAAGTTGATTTCAACAAATTTATTATCTCAAGAGATAGAAAAATGATATCTTCAACAAAGTTTTAGTACTTCTAACGAGGAAACAGTTTGCCGAAGTGACTATAGGTCTAACACAAAACCCCTTAAATTCCATTTTTATGCATAACATTTTTTAAACTTGTTTTCTATTCAAGTAGGATAACGAAATATGGAGTACTTTTTTAGTCATTTAGCAAGTTTGTGGACCATTCGCACCAATAAAGTTGTAATTATCTTTCACCAATATTCAGTAACAGCAGTTTCACAGTCAACAAAAATGCGTTTGATTTTCTTTGTAATTCAACAACTCGATTCTTTGGAGAGCCAAATATCGATTTGATATTGGACATCAATGCACTAGCGAATTGGAAGATTTGCTTTGTGTACTATTCGCATCGATTTGTGTACCATTCGCAGGATTCTTGGTAGGAAAACGGTTCCCTATTTCATCTGAACTCATATTTCCATCTCATCCCATCACCTCATTACTTTGAACATGAATAATATCTTATAACGTACTTGAACCAAACTGTGAAATGTTTAAAAATGAATATTTAGGCTATTGTCACACTTTCCCTTCGGAAGAAATGGTTTTAAATTCATCGGTGATCGTTTTTTTTCATTCAAAACAAACTCACTTTTCGATTTAGGACACATTTTCGTCTCAAAATTTACAGTTCGTCATGTTTCTGAATATCTACTAAACGATTCGTCTCAAAACATGGTCACTATTTCGCCCAATTACACTACTATTGAATGCTGGATGACTTTATAATTAGTAATGTTCACTTGCCAAGTTTTCTCAAAATGTTACAAAATAAAAATTTATTTTCTTTTTCAAATTATCACAAAAAAATATGTTTTTGGTATCCGTAACATTAGTTTAATTATATTATTGATTTTAATATTTCAATAAAACTGTTTCGGCTTCGAATATTACCAGAAAGGGCGTGTTAAATACTAATGAAATAACCATTGTGGCGAATCTAGTAGCACTGGTTTCATTCCGCTATATGTCAACATAACGCTGTGAAGTGTGCGTGTTTCATCGGCTGTGCACAGAGATGCCAGATATTTTCATAGAAAATATGTCTTGCTTTGCATAAAAAGTCAAATTGGTTTAAAATTTTAATATAAATGTTTGTCAGTGTTCATCATCGATTAACTGCTCAAAAGATTTCCATTTTAACATGTGATTTGTCCGTTGATTAATAAACTTTTAATGAATCACTGCAATCAAATACTAATAGATACTCAGGGAGAAAAGTCTATTTTTTTACTTCTCACTTTTTATGAAATCTGTATTAATCTGTATTAAATCTGTATTAAATTTAGGAATCTGTATAAAATCTATACTTTGATTTAAATCAGTATGCGAACGCAAAAATCTAGATAATACAGATAAATCTGTATAAATGGCATCTCTGACTCTGCCTTTTTTTTAGAAGGGCTAATGCCTAAATAGTACTAATTCCTTTTTTGTTTTTATTTAAACTTCACCAAATTAAAATTACAGTTAAATTTTAAAATTAAAACGAAAGGTAACGAAAATGACCGAAGAATTTTTAAACGTCGAAATGATTCCAAACTGGTTCTAAAAATGTCGTGTGTTGTCTCTTAGTTGGCATTAGGACGTTTTTAAGAAGAATTCTGACATTTCTCTGTGAGTGTAATAGTGCAATATTTTGTTTTCATTGCTGTCGCCATTGCTAATTTATAGGATGAGTAAAGGACCAACGATAGGATGGATAAAAATCCATTGAGATGAAATTAGGAGCAGAGTAGTGAACACATCATAAGTGTTTTTAGCTGTTTTATAAATATTAGTTTAATTTTGAAGAAATGTGAATCCATTCTCAATGTGGAGCAAGGCGAATGAAGCAGAAATATGAAATATTTATAGTGATTTTAGTGGCTAAACCGGGGTATTGAGGCAACGTCCTTACAAACGAGATGAAATAGGAAGCCCTTACCCTGTCAGTACACAAAAATAAATGAAATTTACACGACATGTAATTCAATGATATCGATGTTAAAATGTAAATTAGAATGTAATAATAAAATACATGTAAAGCTTTATTTTACTACAAAATCTGCTAGAGGAAACCCATATTGGAATGCGTTAGTTGCGCATTGAGTGTGTTGGTGCAAGGAAACTTAAATCAAAATATTTCTCACAAGCAGTTTTCAGTTAAACATTTCCACTTTGCCTAAATTACAATTCAAAACAGAAACGGCTGATTTGTTTCATTGTAAACTATGAGCTAATTTTATTTGATTAAATCTGGAAAAAGACTACGGAACTTGTTTTTACACACACATTGTTAGCATTACCCTTACGCTTTAAAAGTGTCTTTCTCCTTAAATGATTACTTTTAGTATTTTCATAAATAATTGTTTCAGTTAAATAGTATTTTAAAATATATTTGATGTCAATAAGTCCGGAAGCGAATACGATCTGAAAGCAAAATGAATTTATAACAAAAAAGCTATTTTCGTAACAAATGTTGATAAACGTCTGGTCTCGTTGGTAGATATAATAACAAAAATAGCAACTCTCAGAAAGTGAAATAGTCTAACATAGTTATAACATCTTGTTTATATTTCAATAGCAGTTATAGAAGCTCTGCAAAAATTTTCACATCGTCATACAATACGGGGTAACTATATCAATTATGCAACTTATGGAAAAAATTCCAAATGGCTGTCATAATTGCATCGGACACAATATACGTCGAAATTGTTATAAATCTCTTGTGGAGAAAAAATTGACTGAATGATGATGATGATCTCCGCAAGGCAACAAAAGATAAGCCGAATTGAGAAACTTGTCGCTTAAAATATTTTTCTGCTGAGTCCGCAAAGTTTTATCTGCCTCATCAATTTTTGGGTCGGTGTGTGCAGTTTTTTTTAGGTTCAGAAAAAAACAATGACATAAAATTCATAACATGTGAAAATTTTGTGTAAGATTCATCTGTTTGAAATGAACGATAAACTTTCAGACATGAGAATATTATCATAAAAGTTGCAAAAATACAGCATTACTCAATGATAACAAAAAATCAAACAGATAATTTGTATTCGGTTTTCATCTCGCGAAAAAAATGGGCAGACCTGACATCACTTGATATTGAGCGAAAAGTTAATTTCATCGTAGTTACTCTCATAGTTATATATTACCGCACGAGCAACTTGTTTTTGCAACTACAGCACACGGGCTTACCAAAATAATACCTATAGTGCGCATAACAAAAGTCGGTCATTTTATTTCATGTTTACATTACGTAGTAGTTTTCACGAGTTCCACAATAGTTTTTTCGCTGATTGTATTACTACCTTGATGATGGGATCGACGTAATAACGGGAGAACTTAAAGATATGTTGCACAACTCAGAAAAATTGCACTTTTTCCATCACACAACAGTTACTAGAATAGTAATATAAACTAACTTGATAAATTGCACAATCAGTTGAAAAATACAGGACAGCAACTTAACATGCTACTTGGGGTGTAATGATGCCTTTTTCATATTATTCAATAGCAATAAATACTACAATTTAAAAAAGTTTTAAGTTAGTGAAAATATATTCAATCATATGCGAGAAAGTGAAGTGATGTACTTTCGGAACCGAAAGCTGGATATCGGTATAGTGACATTCGGTTTATTCAACCCTAGACTAATAAGACCTACCATTTTTTTGAAAGATTCTCTATGGCGATTTGAATTAAAAAAAAAAATTATCGGTAGTTGGACTTGGATGAAATTCAGCAAATCGTTTATGGGACTATCAATGATTTATTTGGTTACAAACTATCATGGTCTGCAAAATAGAAAAAATCACTAGCCAATATAAAGAGGTAGCACCTGAAAAAATATTCAATTAAATTGACATTTTTACACATAGTACCCTACATCCGGAACCAGGGGTTTGATCCGAATGAAAATTGGAATATTCTAATGGCATCTTTAGATCTTTCAGTAGATTCGAAGATGGTGAAAATCGGTTGAGTTATCTCTGAAAAAAGTGAGTCAGCTTATTTTCACTTTATTGGTGTATATCACCCTGTAATTCCGGAACCAGAGGTCGGAACCAAATGAAATTCAGAAACTTTGTGTGGGACTAGAAGACCTTTCATTTGAATCTAAGATCGAGGAAACAGTTCAGCCATCTTCGAGAAAAGTGAGTAACAATATTTGTCACACACACATACATATGCACACAGACACTTGCTCAGTTCGTCGAGCTGAATCGAATGATACATGACATTCGGCCTTCCGGGCCTCGGTGCAAAAGTTGTTTTTACAGTGATTGTACGTATAGCCTATATAAAGCAAAGTCCTGGCATTACATTTCTTTAGTGGAATTCGGCCTTTCTGTTTCAACAGACTTCGCAGCCGATTCTTAGTGTACAGAATCATTGCATGGCTAGTACTATGGATCCTACTGACACTAAGAATCCTTTCAGGTCGGGGCTCGAACATACGACAACTGGCTTGTAAGACCAGCGCCCTATGCATTGAACCACCAACCCGGGCCACATATAGCCTATATGAGAAAGGCAAAAAGACGCAGTTTCACCACAACATTATTACACTGCCTGTTGTTTGAAAGCCTGCTATCATACTTCCGCAAGGAAGCAATGTAATACTAAACGGTTTTTTTATTTAAAAGATATTTTATTGAGGCCTATTTGCGTACAAGCTTTACGTGGCCGATTTAGCTGAGTTTGGATTTCGTTGTCACCCTTTTTATAGGGGGAGAGGAGCTTCCATTTTCCTCCTGCGAGGATTGAGGGGCAGTTTGTTCGTGGTTCGTCTCGTCATCCATTGCCGTGGTATTGTTGTTGATTTCGTTGCTAGTTGCTGTAGATGCGCCTTGTTGTACATTGTTTGCAGTTGCTGGTTGGTTGGATGGTAAGCTGTTAATTGCAGCTGGTGTACTTTGTTCTATAGGGGATACGTTGGATGGTTTCGTTGAAGGGGATGCTTCATTGTTGTTGGTGACTGTCACAGAGGTTGCTTGGGGTTGGTGTGAAGGACGCACCGTTGTCCTTTGGTGAAGTTGTCTCCTTATCCAGTTTATCACATGGCTAACGAACAGCTTTTCGGCTATATTGACATGTGGCCATCTGATTGTCATAGGTAACAAGTGATTTGCACGGGATTCTTGTAACCTGACCGAATGTCACATAAGAAGGTATAGGCCTCGTCAAGCGCATGCGTAACAAACGTACGCCATTTAGATAACCGGGGAACTTTTCTTTTTCAATAGAGAGAATCTCTCCGTATTGGGACATGGTTTTGCGAATATAAGGATCGATGACGCTTGAGGGAAGATCACGCACACGCACTTCTATAGCACTATCTTCCATATATACTGGAATGTTGTATTTGATATTTTCATGCTCCACATAGTGCACATTATTATTGTCTTTAGCGAATTGAATTACATCCAACTCTTTATAGAACTGGATATAAACAACATTATTGGTCTTATTGCATTGAAGTAAATGCACACGTTTAATGTCAAGATGCATTTGCTCCTTAAGCAAACCTTCAAGTTCTCGTATCGAAGGTCGAATTTTGCGCTGTCTAAAGTCAACAACAAGTGTATTCTTTCGTACCGGCGGTAGCTTTTGTTCGTTTGGTTCACTCATTTCGAGATCGTTCTATTGTTCACTACACAATACTGTACTTGGTTTCTTCTGTCCTGAACGTAAGCGGTTTTGGTTTATCGGCTGACTTGGATGAGATATGAAACCGAACTGACTACTAAACTGTTGACTTATCTTTACCTAGGACAGAACCTACTGACAACTGTTATTCCACTTTTCGAGCTAGCTTCAATCAGCTCATGATGGATTGAAAATGACATAAGCAAGCACAAGATGTTGAAATTTATATTACTACAGGGTGTTTGTAAGAAGTGTTGCTAGTATCGTGGGTATTAGTAGTACAGTTGGATTTCTTTCCAATCTGAGTTAAGGAGTGTTGGTAGATTTTTCTCCAACGGTTGTAAAATATTTGACGCGTCCTTCTTCAACAAACCTCATGGAAAGCCTGGCAAGTTATGAAAAAATCATTATTCAATCTATTGGATCGTATTGTTGGAAGGAGATTCTCTGTATCCCGCGGTTTTTTATGTAGGTCACTTGGCCTACGACACCGCCCACCTCCTTTTGGTTCTTTCACACAGCGGTATTTTGAATTTAGATTAGAATACATACGTACATACATACATACATACATACATACATACATACATACATACATACATACATACATACATACATACATACATACATACATACATACATACATACATACATACATACATACATACATACATACATACATACATACATACATACATACATACATACATACATACATACATACATACATACATACATACATACATACATACATACATACATACATACATACATACATACATACATACATACATACATACATACATACATACATACATACATACATACATACATACATACATACATACATACATACATACATACATACATACATACATACATACATACATACATACATACATACATACATACATACATACATACATACATACATACATACATACATACATACATACATACATACATACATACATACATACATACATACATACATACATACATACATACATACATACATACATACATACATACATACATACATACATACATACATACATACATACATACATACATACATACATACATACATACATACATACATACATACATACATACATACATACATACATACATACATACATACATACATACATACATACATACATAATCTTTTTAAATTACTTATTTCAATTAGATTAATTTTTTGTTTCTTTTTAACTCATGTAAATGCAAAAACTTTATTCTACAATCACTGAATGATACAATGAAAGAATAAAATCCAAAAGATATAGGATATATAGAATATAAGACGAGCAGCAGATCTTTGGATAATTTTCTTTGTTGGTATTTGTTTGATAGTTTAGTTTATAGAACATCAGAAATTAATAACAAAAAAATAATCATTTTTAAAATTTTCATCAATCTTATTATCTTTTTTTTGAAAACGAAGAAGAAGTCAGTCTGGTCCTGCATTAACCCTTCCACGACCATAAGATGTCCAGGACGAAATATGTCAGTATAACACAATATTTTAGCTATTGTGGGTGTAAAGTTAAAGAATATCATCAGAAAAATATGGTTTCCTACAATTTCAAGGGAAATATTTTTCCCAATGATCCTCAGAAATAAATAAACGAAGAGTTGGGTTTATTATATCGTAATTTAATTTATTGCTTTAATTGCTTTAATTATCAGAATAATAAAATAAATAGTTAGTTATGGTAGTGGTAGTGTAGTGGACGTGGCACATAACATATTCTATTTTCTATACGTCGTTTTGCACAAACTTTTTCAGTGCACTAAAGATTGACAGTTCTTTTTTTTATTCGTTCAGAAACACATTTGTCGCCTTTGAAATAAGTTTTTTTAACATTCAGTAAAAAAACATCTATTTTATAATAATTGTTATAGATTCTATAACTATTTTAAAGAAGGGGAAAATATTCCCCTTGAGCGTTGGAGGTTAAAGCATTAAAAATGTCTTACTCTTCACTACATGGTGGCAGGCGTCAAAAATTACTTTTCGTTACAATCCGCGTTTTTTTTTTCAATAATACTCAACATCGTCGATTCAACCATAAAAGTATTTCAAATTTCTGTATGTTTTTGGTTTTGTCAAATTTTTCAAAATTTCCATCGAAAATTCCGCGCGCATGGTACTTGGACGATGGCCTTGACAAACATAATTTTTGTGAGGTTATGTCCTGTTCTGGCAAAGCCGATGTAAATGAATTTCTATTGAATTTCTATTGAAGTGCTCAATCAAAGATAGCCATGGTTATAAACTTGTTTCTGCAAGCTAGTTTTTTTTTATCCATAGATCATCATGTCATCATCCGAGGAAACAGCCTCAACAAGTAAAGATCTAACAATCGACGAAATCTCCGAAAAGTTTGAATTATTGAAGACCAAATTTCTGGCTATTTTGGAGGATCGTTTTTTCGGAAATCTAAAACATGACTGGCGTAAATGCGATACCCAGGATCAGGAAGCGGAATCGATGCCTTCATATCATAGTTTGAGCGAAGAAAGTGGAAGTTATCTGATACTCGATGGCAAGAAAGTTTCATTTGAGTGGTTTCGCCTTGGACTGGCTGGTGGGATTTCCGATCCTGAACCTGAACCAAAACCCTCGCCGGTAGTACAGATTTCGGCAGGAAACGAACTCCCCCATGAGAATCCGTATGCCGTTGGAACTCCGGTGGAAATGGCTAGCTCCGCGCAAGCGAAAGATCGATTCCATACCCATAGAACACGAGCCAGAGAAGGGATGCGTAAACGGTTGCTGGTGAAGGATGTTCCTTTCGAAAAGGAGACTCTAGGAGCAAAACAGAAGCATCACTCGAAGTTGGCTACTCAGTTGGATGCTCATTATCGGAATGAAATTACGTACCGACCTCGGATTCGCAATTTTATGCGAGTTGATGCCATTCATAAGCTGCGTGATGATTCCAGAAGACAGTTCGAGACTTTCTACCGAAAGGAGTATCTGTTGCAGAAAACCGACGTCGAGAAAGTGGAAAAACAGCACCACAAGGACCTGCACGAGCGTTGTGCGGAATTGACGCAAGCATTACGTGAGATTCGACAGCAAGGATTTAGCGCATCTATGCGAGTGTTGGACAAGGTAAAACCGTGCTACGAAGAAACCGCTCGATGTGAAGCGCGGTATCGTGACTGTCAGCAGCAGATGGTCGCACTGTGGAACCAAGTTATACAACTGGAGAGTGTATGGACTAGGCGATTGAAGTATCAAAATTTCCTGTACTTGATCATGCCAAAACAGTGGCGCGAGGAGTATGACTGGATCCATAGGGACGAGGAAGGCAAACTTGAAGGGTATCCGGAATCAATAGCGAAACGTGACACTGCCAATATTCGGAATTTGGACGGCACTAACGATATCTGGGCTGTGAAGGAATTCTTCGAAAAAGAATATGTCGAAAAAGAAAAACCAGTTTATCCGGCGTTCGAAGATAGTGCCAGTTTAATGCAGGGGATTGCCGAATTGGATGTTAATTTAATGACTCTGATTAGTAGACTGAATTTGCTGAATTGGGTAAAGGTGGAGGCCGAAAAGGAAGTGCAGGATGTGAAGATATTCTATGAAAGAACAATCGCAAACCTGCGATACTCAATTGAAGATGTGGTACAGAAAACGAATAGATGTGAGAAACGTGCGAATCACTTGAAGCAGTTGTTCATCGATCTTTCCGGGGAGCCACTGCGGGCTTGTGTGGCAAATGAAAAAGCCAGATCAATTGAAACGCTTGTGTATGTGGTTTACAAAGAGCTTCTGCCACCGGAACAACGCGAGAACGCCTTGAGATTTTCTGCCACCGAAAGCTTCATCTACATTTTCGATGTGTTCACTCAGCTATGGGCAGATTTTGACAAACTTCCACCAAAGTTGCTGCACTCCGTCGAGCGGCAGGTTCGACTTCGGCGTAAGCGAGAGCTACGCATAGCTCAACGTGCCGCTGAGTTGGACCATCGACATAATCTGATGGCCATTCAGTTGAAACGCAGCCTGGCACCGCCGTACGTTCGTCCTCCGAGAACTGGGAAGCTGCCCAGATCTCGACTCAAGAAAAAACCCGTCCCGGAAGTGGTTGAATCTCCGGTGGTAACAAAATTAGATAAGATCTTTAAAATGGCATTCGGTGAGGATGCCATCATGACCGAAGCCGAGCGAAAGAATCTGCAGGTTGATACGACTTTCCGTAATTACTGTGCGGTGCAGTTCGATCACTTTTTGCGCACATTAGGCTACGAACCGGAGTACGATTTCGAGACCCAAGTGCAGCAGCGTGATGGTCCCGAAACGAACTTTTTCAAGCGGCTCGAGCTGATGCCAAAGGTCATGCAACGAATGGCGAAGTGGGATGCACTGCAGGAGAAACTTAAACAGCGTTTGCTACAACGAATTTCCGAGACCTTCGACGATTGATGAGTGTATGTCTTATTTGTTTTAGAGAATAAACAATGCTTCGTTCTATAACTTGTCAATACGATTTGAGGGTCTTGAATTTATCCATTTTCAATGAGTGTGTAAATCTACGATTGATTGGATTTTTTTAAAATTCAGTTTGCTTATTTCATTGCACAATGCTTACTAATGGGGCAACACTTACCCGTTCATACTGGTAGAAGGGTCGACTGGGTCCGGCTCGGCCGTACAGGTATGGGTAGTATGCTCCGTACATAACTTCCGGGCAGGACACTGCCATTGTCGCGAACCGAACGAACCGAGCAACCGAGCTGAACAGGCAGTCAGTCGGTCGCAGGTTTTGTTGGCAGTCTTACCAGTCGGACTGCCTCTGTCGAACGAACAGAGCACCGTGGACACCGTGCGGTACTAAATACTAATTAGCAACGAACTTTTTATTTTCGTTTCTCAGCACAACACTATTTCGCACTTTTCAACAGCTGTCACTGCCTAGGGGTCTTCAAATCATTTAAAGCCTATCAACGGTTTCATTTATTCACACTTTTCAGCAGCTTCTTGGCTCACCTCCGTGGGAAGGGGGAACGGAAAATGTAAGTTTGAAAAACGAGTTCTGATTTAAAATTTCAATTCGTATCTCTCGCGTTCTCCCGTCCGACAAGGGATTCTTGGTTTGCCGGTTTGCTTGGCCAGCTCGGTGGTTTTCGTTTTCCTTGGCCGGGTTTTCACTTCACGGTGTGTGCTGTTGCTCGGCAAATCACGCGTGTTCTCACAACTTCATATTATTCAGTTGATTAATGAAGCACTTTTAAACTTTTTGTTGTTGTTGCTCTTAATGCGAAAAGATTAATTTTAACACTTTTTGCTCACTGTCAAGAGGTTTCCCTGGGGTTCTTGCTTCCGACAAAGAGTCCTTATCCGGCAGATTCACGGAACCTAAAACCAATAAAGCTATTCAGTAGAACGTTTTCCATTGTTGTTTGAAGATGTTGTTTCCACTTGCAAAAAAATTATAGTCATTCTGAAACACTCATTATCGTGTCCATTATAATTAGCAAGACAGAATCAAGATGACGACCTAACACAACACTCCGTTGGCTACACGTTAGTGCCCCGCAAGTATGTATATGCTTTAGAACAATTAAACTCACATAAAATTGTATATGCTAATTAGAAACCGTAATCGTGTTTCCTCGTTTCTCGCGTCCCTCCCCGGTAACTTTTTTTTTGCATCGTCTCGGTGGTTTAAATCTCGGTGAAAGAAATTGTTTCATTTTCATTTGTGCTTCCTAAAGACAGCGGAGCAGAAGGAAAATAAAAACGACAATCGACACGCGGGAAAAACAATTTTCAGACAGCAACTCCTCGCAAGACCCGGCACTTGTTACGGGCCACAACGCGTCGGGGTTATTACATCGATTACACGTTATGTAGGCCCGGTGCTGTTTTCTGGTACAGACCAGTGCAGCTGGTGCTGCGTTTCAGAGTTTAACGGAAATCGGGCCGCGACTGGAGCGGAATACTAATTAGCAGGAGTCCCCACCACTGGGGAGCAGAGGCTTGCCGCAGACGCATCGTTAGTACGTGAAGCAATCATCACGGCAACAGCGTCGAACTGCTGGTGTTTGAATGAAAATCAAACTGTTGATGTTTGAATGAAAATCTGGGATGAACGAAAGCCCATTGAAAAATTCATTAGGGTTAAGGAAAATCTTCGACTAGTTTTCAGGTCTCGGATATTAGTACTATGTACTACTTTATTAGTACTAAGAGTAGAGTTACTTATTAACCTTATTAATATATGTAAGTTCCATTGGGCATTTGATCTACGACTGGGTCTAAAAACTTTGCCTCTGTTTCATGGAACAAGGTCATAGTAATATCGATATGATAAGTGACAGATTTAAAAGATTCGATTACATCATGTTATGCCTGTTGTTTCCAGAAACCTACACTTTTTGTAGTGTTGGAACTGAGCAGGCGCGTATACAGGGGAGGTTTTGGGGGTTAAAAACCGCCCCCTCTCCAAACTCAAGAAATTATTAGGAGAGACAGGGGCTAGACCAGACATGGATTTACTTTGAAAACGTGCTTGGAGATGACATGGTAGAGATGACTTGGGTAAAAATTAAGTAAGTTTGAATGATGTTTTTTTCAGTTTCTAAAAGGTGTTTGCCCCGGTCTCCCCTATATTATGAAAACACCTCCCGAAATTTTTTTCTGTTTACGCACCTGCACCTGAGTGTATAGGAAAAGTGATGGCAGTAGTTGGTTTGTAAGAAACATTCTTTCCAATGGAGCAAACGACCTGTCAAATCTAATATGAAACTTTAGAAATTGCGAATACTTCGAATGAAATTGTGAATTGTAGCCAATATTACAGTACACTGATTTTATTCAGCAATATGTTAAACTACGTTCACAACGTTCAAAAGCGCGTACCAGCGTAGTGTTTTATTTACAATCAATAGTTGAGTTTTTCCAAGCATAAGAAATGAAAACGATTTTATTGAAATTAGCTCATATTTAGAGAAAACAGTCAATTTTTCATGGTACAGTAGCATGAATAATGTATATGAACTTAAGCTTCGTTCACTTCTGATATGTTTTGACCATTGATTGTATCAAATGAACCAAAAAACAAAATGTATGTAACAAAATGCATCTTCAGGTACGTTAATTAGGAAACGTCAACTAAAATAGTGAGCATTCAAAACATATTTGACACTGTTCAGGTTAAAATTAGAAGGACATTCAACGCCCGTAGTTTTTTTTTAAAAAGCGATACATCGTTGTAAAATATAACGTTACAAAAATGTTTCTTTACAGTAAACGAAGTTTAAACACACTTAAAGCTCAAGTATCATTATGATCGTTTGCAGCCCGTCGAAGTAAAACATTTGAATAGAACGTACTGATCTTTTTTTGAAAAGCGGGATTTTAACAAGTATTAAAGATTTTATTTATTCTCCCATGTGGCACTTGGTGGTCCTTCGTCTCTCTTTCTATTTGCACCAGAACTCAAAATGGACGAAAATAAAGAAAAATAAATGTCGCTCTCAGTTCCGCTTGCAAATTATGAGAACGTGAACAGTAGTTTCAAAATTGTGTTCTATCTTTCATTTACTCTTTCAGTCATTTTCGGGTTTCAGTGAAAATTGTATACTGTGCAGTGTCGATATTCAAAAGAGGCCTTGAGAATCGATAACGACAGAATTGAGAATCGAAAATTGACAACGATTTTAACCAGATGATGCTCGTATCTATAGTAGTTTTGTTTTCAATAGGGGTTCTAGAGAGTAAATATTTGGATTTATCATATTTTGGACACTCTTTATAACCAAACTCCACAGATTTTCATTTTATCAATGAGATAATGGGAATTGAAATTTGACTGATTCTCCCTGCAGACTCTATTTTGGCTTAGTCTTGTCGTACGAGGAGCAAGTGACGTTGACATTGATACTCCCTTTTGTTGAAGTAAGAGACGAAAAAGATTCGCCTCACTCCGTTTGTTTTGGATGCGATCATTTACGAATGAGACAGTAAAAAATAACGAATATTAAGCTTTCGGATTGGATGCTTTCATTAAAAATGCGTAAAAATTTTAAGCTTTGTTCAGCACATCTAACGTAAAAAAAGTGTGGATTTAATCTTTCACTTTCAGTGAGTGTGTTTGATCAATCCCAAATTCGAAGACCACCTCAAGATTCGTGCTTCATTTCCAGCCCACTGTAATCTAACTCGTTTTCTCGCAACGCCAAACTACTTCGTCCCGGTACAGTTTGTGGTCACGAAGCTTTCGTCTCAAATGGTACGAAGGAGTCTTCCACGGCTCTATGATCAACATCAACAATATCGATATGACTTCCAGGAGGCATGCGAGATTCATTAATGTTGATTTCGTTTCTCCGCATAGCATCTCTTCGAGTACTAGATTGAGCAACAAATTGAAGAGTATATCGCCATGCTTTAGTCCATCTAACGTCACTCACGCATCGCATCTCATTGCTCACTGGCTGATTCACTAGTTTGATTTAATTTCAATGACTATAGTCAAAACTGGTTTGGGTTTATCATCAAATGAAATTCAGACGCATTGCTCTTTTTCTACGCTTCTACCGTGCAGTGCTTCTGGTGTTTCATTTGATTGTTTGAAAATCTATCCTATTTTTTCTGGTTAAAGTTATGTCAAGTTTAATTGAGATTTGAAAGCGTTGAAAGAATGATAATGTTGGATACTGACGTTAAAACTGGTTATTAGGTTAAAACTGACGATCTATTTGAATTCTGCTAAATCTACATTGCATAATATTTAAAAGTATTGCTGTGATCAAAAAATATCATTCGGAAGGATCAAAATAGTAAAAGGTATGTTCAGTAGCAGTGTTGTTAGAAATTGAGGACAATTGGAGTATACCCAGAACTCAATTCAATGGTCGAAAAATACAATTCCAATAAGAACATAGTCTATGCATAGTACGGCACTTTTGCCGTGTCAGAAACTCAAACCAGACACTGAAACCGAACCGAATTTCCTTAACATGAGTTCAACACTAGTTTGATAGAAAGGTTTTCATGAGATACTAAGGATGGACAACGAAACCTATACACAGAAGAACTGTGATTAGTTTTCCGAGTAAAAGTTCCCTGTGGTCGCAGCATGAGGAAATGTTTCCAATAGATGCAAATTTGTTTCTATTATTGTGTTCGATGAAAAATTTTAATTCGGCAATCTATTTGCAGCTGCGGACAAAAAGCCCAAGGTTTCATTCAAAAATTAATCTGTAAATTCGAAACTCTAGAAGAAAAAATATTGCGCAATGCATTGTACATACAACGAGTTTGAACAATTTTGACCGAATTCGGCTAGCTGCTCTCACAGTCGAGAAATGTTTATACCGGTATTGCGACAGCACGATGGACTTCTTTAATGTCGTTTTCGCTTGAGAAAACTAAAACTGAACCAGGGTAGTTTCATCAAACAAACACTTTTCATGAAACTGTGTTGATTTCGCACTGAGCAACGGGGGTTTGAGAAAACCTGATATAAAAACCAGATTCGAAACTGACTCGATTTTCAGTTCAACAACGTTAAAACTAGGTTTAAAACTGGATTCAAACAAACGGTTTGACAGCAGTTAGCACAATGAATTGACTTAAATATAATTTGAAAAACAATTCAAATTAGATTGAAAATTTAAAATTAGATATTTTATACACGCATAATGAGTTTGAAAAACTAGGTGCAGTCTCAAGCGCATTTCGGTTTGTTAACGTCTTCTTCATATAAATTCACACAAGTTATATATTCACATCAATCACGATGCCACAATATTTCTCGACTGAAAGAGAAGCTAGTCAAATTCGTCCAAATCATTTAAAACCCGTTGCGTTGTTAAGAAATTTATCTTCTAGGGCTTCGAGTTTACAAACAACTTTTTGAATAAAACCTTGAGTTTAATCCAAATTCACTGAAGTGATCGCATCAGAAGCTTTCAAACTTCGAACTTTTGTGCAAGATATTGCTTTTTTGAGATAACTATTGCTCTGTCAAAACAAGTCATTTTCTTGAGCAAGGTTTCTTCTGATAATGAAGAAAATCACTACTGAACTGTCAGATTCTTGCAAAAGAGTTTATTTACATCCCAAATTAAATTAATAATTGCTTTTTATTGGATTTATGAATTTCATCATGAACTAAGTAGTATTGAATGGATTCAATGCCATTTTCGATGTATATTGTTTTTAATGAAAAGAATATCAAAAAAAAAAAAATTATCCTGATTCAAAGAATTTGTTACTTTTTATGTCGAATTAGCAATTAGCTTCTAATTATAGATGAGTACTAGGGTGGGACAAAATATTGATTTCAGCTCCACTAAACTTTTTGTGTTCCTTTTGGGTCCCATAAGCACCATGATAAATTTTAGCTCGATCGAAGAAACTATATTTTAGCGCCCGAGGTTTAAAGTTTGTATGGGATTTAGTATGGAGAAATTCATTGCTTACAAAAAAATCGGCTAGAGATCAGCATATGAGCTCTAAAAATCAGTGCGTATGTTATTTTTATAGGAAATTTATCGAGGAAGAAAAACTTCAGACTTCAAAACAATCCGACATTTGTAGAAAAAGTTATCAAAGGAAAACCAACACATGGTCCGAACGATGGCTCATTCTTTAATATATCTAGCACCACTGCTGCTAATGATGGTGATATGATTTAGTTTTTTTTATTATGCTATAACGGTTGATCTGAGTTGTTTGATGTCTTGACGATAGTTACTCAGCTTAAAATGAAGAGTCTTTTTAAGTGACAAACCATGCTCCAAACCTTACTGTAAAGACGCAAATATCTATGTCAATTATGTTTTTGTTTGCATAAAATAGTATTGTCTGTATTTTCTAAACTACAAGAGATAGAGAGTTTGTATAATCGCCAAAGTTATTGGATTTGAATTTTTCGAAAATATTGTAGACTCCAAAAACCTATTTCTTCAAATCGAAAAGTTAGACTTTTTTGTGTCTTTACAGTGAGTCTTGGAACATGGCTTGTCACTTAAAAATAATCTTCATAATAGAGTGAGAAACTTTTGTGAAGACATCAAACAACTCAAATCAACCTTTATAGCATAATATAAGAAAGTTAAATCATATTACCACCACTAGCAGCAGTGATGCTAGATATATTGAGGAATGAGATATTGTTTGGACTTTGTGTCGGTTTTCCTTTGATAACTTTTTCTACAAATGTCGGATTGTTTTGCGGTCTTCGAAAGTGTTCCTCCTCGATAAATTTCCTACGAAAATCATACATGCACTGATTTTAAGAGCTAATAGGTTGATCTGCAGCCGATTTTTTTTTGTAAAAAGTGAATTTCTTCATACTAAATCCCATACAAATTTTGAAACCTCGGGCGCGAAAGTATAGTTTCTCAGATCAAGCTAAAATTTTGCAAGGTGCTTATGGGACCGAAAAGGAACACGAAAAGTTTGGTTTGGAGTTGAAATCAACATTTTGTCCCACCCTAATGAGTACCCTTTGAAGAGAGTTTGCAAAGTTAGAAACATCAAAGAGTTCCCTTTGATACAATCGCTGAAGCTGTTCAAGAGGGCTGTATGAAACTATGAAACGGGAGGAAATATGGTCCTTTTTCAATATTTGAATGTAAAGAAACTGGAGAAGGCAGGGAAATTCCTTTTATCACATCTATAGTTGTACGTTTGAAGACAAGAAAAATAATTTTAATATATTAAAACTATTTAAAACGGTGAACATATCGAGCATCCCCCGGGACTGGTTTTAGAAAAGTCGACTTCCCGTTCGCATGAAAACTTCCAGGTTGATATGTGAAACATTCAAGTAATGTAAATTGATCAAAAGATTCAATTATTCGATATTCAATTTTGGTAAATGATAATTAAAGTTTTCTGAATAAGTTGTCTATGCTATTTTTGGAGTCATGAACAAACCTCATTGGAGGCCTTAGAAATCTAAAAAGAATTATTACAAATCAAGATAATATCGTAATATTATCAAGATTATTAAGATTTATTCCTCGATATTTAACACCGGTCAGTGCATTTTACTTATTTTTTTTGCGAAGGATCAGCAGTTTAATGTTGGTGCAAAAATATTCCGCTGCCGAGCTGTATTCAGTGCGAATTGATACCATTGAGGTACACACTGAGAAAAAATCCTGTGATTTTACATCTTATAAGATGCACATCAATGGAGCGTCACAGTTCACGCAAATTTGCAAGCAAGAACATGTATTATTGTGATTGATTTGAAAATTTCGGTTTCTAATGGTTCGTTTTACACGAAGTGTATTTTAGATGAAGTCAATAATTTTGCGAAATCTTTTAAGTATCTAATGCCAGCTATGTCCGTTTTTGAATACCATGGCAACTTGTCCCCGCTTCGAGTG
Source organism: Malaya genurostris (assembly GCF_030247185.1). Lineage (NCBI taxonomy): Eukaryota > Metazoa > Arthropoda > Insecta > Diptera > Culicidae > Malaya > Malaya genurostris. The sequence goes on from NC_080571.1 coordinate 270,088,526, forward strand.
TTCGGGCACTGAAAGATGCTTCGACTGCTTTGTCGGCGTCAAGTATTTCACCTAGACGATCCTAAAATATCTAAATGTTGATGTGATCGCTGACAAATGTTTTCGAAAGAATTTCTCCTCAAAGATTTAGAAACCGCTCATACCAAGATCGAATACAATGACTAGCTTCTGAACGATTCGTTTCCGTTGCCGTTACACCTGTATCATTAATCTAGTCATCGAATGTGATCATACCAGCAATGCAGCACCGTTTCCTCGGTTACCGCCAAATGTTGCTGCTAACTATTCAAAACATGTCCGTGCAAAGAGCACTTGGTCACCTTTTTGACATTTTTGGTTAGCTTACATCGCTGCTAGCGTAATCCAATTATCTTAATTGAGTTATGATCCACTCCGCCGGAATGAATCTTGCTCACGGCTGGGGTATTCTGAAATGTTTGCGATCTCGCCAATCACGCAGATAGTTTTGAGCAAAATGGTGCGTCCACGAGACTGAACTAATTGAAATTCGTGGCATCTCTCTAGCATTGCTTACGATCCACCTTCGCCGGAGGACGAGGGGGCGAGGACCACGAACTGCACCGTCGACCGGAGCAGTGTCACAGGGAGCGGGTACATTCTAAATTGCAACCGTATTATGCAATCGATCACGCTCGAGTTTACCGATCGATTACAGGCGCAGTGTTACGTTCAGTGACAGCTTCAATCACACGGCTTCGAATCTAAATTTAATTGCACAGTGCTGAATCTATTCACTACAACACTGAACCAATCGATGACCGGGAGTCCATTGCAGTGCGATGGAAAGTTTTTTTTTGACTTTGTCAAGATCACTTGCAACTAATGGGTTGATGCTGCTAATTTCTGATTCTTCTAGAAATCCTACCAATTCAGGGTGTTGGAAAATTCACCATTTCGACTCTGTCTGAACCTTTGTGAACAGAACAAATGGAAACAACTCTTTAAATAACTGACCATAAATCACTGATTTTACGTTCGAATACGTTACAGTAACTGCACGTACGTAGGCTGAAATATTTCCAGAGCGTGTACTTTAGCACCTGGCTCAATGTCAAACACACAATCAATCACTCAACTTCGCGTGGTTTTATGGTTCAAATTCTCGAGTCTAGTAGGCACTGCACTTTTGCTGCATTACAATGTGGAACACGCGAGTGGGGCGATTCTATGTCACTTCCACTGTAATAGTTTTTCTTCTGGGAAAATGGGAACGATTCACGGATGTCACTTTGCATGCGCCCACCGGTGCAAGCTTCGACACACGAGGAATCAGTCAGTAAAAATTCGAAATGCACGACGACACGTCACGTCACGACGCCGCAGTCCATGCTGCAAGGTTACACCGCGAACTGCACTTTGGCTTTTTTGACAACAAAAAACAAATAACAATACAATCTCAGTCCGTCGATCGGTGCGTCGTCCACACAGTGGTTAGCCTGAGCGCGCCGCGCGTATCCAAACCGAAAAATCAACTGAAGCAGAAGAATTTCGAGCTGTCTGCTTTAGGTTGGAGATTCTCGCTAAACCAGTTCGTGCAGCTGACAAACACATCGAAGTGAACCAGCCAACCAAAGAGCGAGGAAGGGGATTTGCCTGTTGTTGCTATTGTTGCTGTATATGCCTACTATTGACTGCGAACGCTCAAACAAACCGGTTCAGAGGCACCCCATGAAGGTGGGAGTGGCTATTGCCAGGAAAGCTCCGCCCACGGATGTGTGCGGGTGTGTTTGTGGGGATTGTGTATATGTACGCTACTGTTTCGCTGGTAGAGGAAGATGAAGCAGTCCGATTGATGATATCAGATAGCTGCATTTGTCGTACTAACACTGGCCAACCGTTTTCCGAAGGAGTGTGCATGCAGTTCAAATGAAGAAACTGAATGAAAAGTGCATTTGCGATACTTCATGAATAGATGTTGTCCCAGGGTGGTTAGAAGGGAAGGTGAATAATACAGTAAATCATAAAATGCGTTAGTCATTAAACTGGACTCAGACTTGTTTAAATCCACCTGGTAGTATAATTATGCCCTTCCAATAAATTATGGGACTTTTCAAAGAGTCCTTAGCCTTGATCTCAGTATGAAAATAAAAATTTACGCGTTTTATTTGAAATAACGCGATTTTTTATTTCATGATCGCGTAAAATAGGTTTTTGCATAATAGAGGAAATCTCAATTTATTTACATATACAAAACAATCTAACATGCTTCATGTAATTGAATATTGTGAAATGTACATTAATGAATTGTTTAGAGTCAAAGAATCTAAATAAGATCATGGACATCCAAGAATTATCTGGAAAGCAAATATTGTATATAATTGCTTTTCAATGAACGCGGACGGTTTGTACTTGTAGTACTAGTCACAGGAAATTGACATACTGTGTTAAGATCTGTAGAAGAACTTGAACATTAAAAACCTCCTCAGAAAAGACCTTAAGATGTACCAACAAAACCGATGATCCATCCAAAAACTACCTGAAATTTAGACCTGTGTAATAAAGTGCATAAATGAACTTATCGTTCTCGGTCCATATTTGTGATGGCACATGCAATCAATAAGACAATTGTGATTGCTCTAGGCCATCCAAAAACTACCTAGAGTTGAAGCACTACGACTATGAACAGCATTGAAAAATTATACATAAACTGCTGAATGTTCGACTAGATCTTAGACCAGTTTTCACCGAAGTTCTCAGACGACTGGAAACCTACCTGGAACATCTATAAATAGACAAGTAAGCAATGTGTAGCTCTAAAAGTATGAACCACAATCAAACAGGGTATAAGCCGTTGTAGTTCTTACTGTGACACAGTGTAGTCCCTAAGGACAATGCTCTAAGTAGTTCTTGGATATTGGAACATCTCTTAAGCATTTCCATAGTTTCAGAACATACTCAGAGTCACAGTCCTCAGGAGCTAAAACATCGGACGTAGTTGGATTGTTCATGTTATTCACACTAAAATCAAATGAAATTTAAAAACCTTTTTGTACACGAAAAATTTGAAATAACACGATGTTTTATTTACGTTGTTTACGCGAAATTTAATTTACGCACCCCCGGCTCTGCGCGTGAATTGAGGTTCCAGTGTATATTATGAATCAGGATTCTGAGCGAAAAATAAACAGTATTTAACAGCAGGTTAACTACATTTTCCATTGAAGGTTAGTTATGTTAAAATCGGTTCAGAAATAAACTTATCGGTTCCTGGTTGATCATCAACCGTTAAAATCTGCACATCGAAGCTACATGGTAAACTATTTGTTTGTTTTCTCCCGTTATTACGTTGTGTCTGATGTGAGCATTTTGGCATGTAAAAATTCAAAATTAGTCGTGTTACATGTAAACATGAGTTGGCGGTTTTGACCTTCCATATTCATTCAGTAGCGCTCCTGGCGTAGGAAGATCTGGCTTCCAACTAGATAAAAATTTAGCACCTACTACCGATTCTATAAATACACTAAAGCTCCTTTCAATATTAGGCGGTTATGCTATCTCTTTTCATGCAAAGATAAAAAGAAACTTTAGTGTAGATGCTCAGTCACAATTTGCTGCATAGTCAGTGTCTGCATGTGAACCACGCGTCCAGCGTCTGTTTGGTTAGTGTATTTCTTTGCTGGCTGATTTCGGCAAGTAGACAAATATTTTATTTAAATGCAAATTATTTATTGGAATATAGTAGAAATTTATATTCATTATTCACATGATTTGGTTATTACCGTTAGGATGTCATTTTCTCAATTCAGTCATTTCTGTTGCAGAGAAAATTGTCATATGAAAGGAAGAATAGGAACTTATATACTAACTCACTAACTAATATAAACACGAATCGATTCAATTTAAAATTGCATCGATCTTTATCGGAATATAGTATCCGTCAGAAATTTTTGAGACTAATACTACCTTACCGCTCAAGTCACTCACTCACTTACAAAATTTTACTCCAGGTGTCAGTTACTGTTTACGAACGGATTGGTATATTTGAATTTGTTTTTATTTGAGGAAGATTTTTTGAAAAATGTACGACAAGGATGACATCCTTAGAATACTTCACGCCCAGAAGTCAGTTTCAGATATCATGGCTCTTGTAAAATGTTCAAGGGCTACTGTATTTCATGTCAAGGCTACTGTATTTCATGTTGGACTCCCAACAGTACCAAGAAAACCAGGAAGTGATCGGAAGCGATCTGTGAGAACGCTAGGGTTGTGAAAGTAACTCGTAAGAAGAGTTGTGAAATATGACTTAAAAGGAAAATCTAGAGCTCGAGTTAAAAAACATTTAATTACTGACATAATTGAAGTGGAGCGAAGCAACACTCTGGTCAGTAATCTGAAGAAGATGTCAACCGTCATTCTCCAACTGGTATATAAGTTCGAAGAAGGCATCTGATAACATCTGATAACATCAAATTGACGTTTCGGACCAAGCATCCAGCAGATGTGATGGTGTTTGGATTGGATGCTTCCGATGACCAAAAAATTGACCCCGTTTTTATCCAAGAAGGCCTGAAAGTGTATTTAGGAATTCTCAAGGATCATGTTTTGTCTTGGATTACATCTATCTACGGCAGGGTTGCAAATGCAAATGCAACTCGAATTTGATCTCTCTACCGATGTCCATAACAAAGCGTTAGAGAAAAATGCCATCAGATTATACTGCCAAGGTCTGCAAAAGCTTTAGGCGTCGTCTAGGAGCGGTCATAAATGCAAATGGCGGACATATTGAGTGAAGGGGAAGCGTAATCTTCTACGACCATTTTGTGTTAATACAGGTTATGTTTCAAGTTGATGATAAAGACTGCCTCAGAAAATATGGACGCAACCAAAAACCGCTGCCGTTTCACAATGGTTCAGAATCTGTCAATTTTTATGGCTGCGTCCTGTTGTTTACACTCTTCTCTATCCACTTGTGCAGTTGTTTATTCGTTTTCATAAGTTTGTTTCGAAATGCGTGGACTTCCAGCAAAACAACGTCGAAAAAATTGTGTACAAATGGTGGACAGAACGCGGACTGTCACTGAGAAAGATAGCAAAAGAGTAAGTGAAAAAGCCGTGCGAAATGCAATCAGGAAGTTCGGTGAGGATTAACCGAAAATGGATCGAAAAAAAGGTCTTGCTAACCTTCAGTTGGATAAACGTATGTTGAAGGCGTTCAAGCAAAAGAAGGAGGTTTCCGTTCGGGTTGTGGCCAAAAAAGTGGGCACTTCGAAGTCAAATGTTCTTCGTGCCAAAGAACGTTTGAATCTTCGAACGTATAAGAAGCAGAAACAACGAAAACGTAGTCCGAAACAAGAAGCATCGATCAGGCCTGTACAATACGATTCTTGCTGGAAATTTGAACTGCATAATCATGGACGACGAAACATACATGAAACTCGATTACAAATCCTTGCCGGGACCACAATATTATACGGTGCGAGAAGGGCAAGTGTTAAACAAGTCCGAGACATCGATTGAAATCGAAAAATTTGATAAGAAATCTATGGTCTGGCAAGCAATTTGTAGCTGCGGTAAGATTTCGAAACCCTTCATCACCACAGCTTCAATGATCAGCGAAATATACATCAAGGAATGTTTACAAAAACGACTTCTACCCATGATTCGAAGCCACAAGGATCCTGTTGTCTTCTGGCGAGATCTTGTTTCTTGCCACTACTCGAAATCAACGGTAGAATGGTATACTACCAAAAATGTCACTTTCGTCCCAAAAGACATGAATCCACCAAATTGCCCACAACTTCGACCAATTGAGGAATTTTGGGCATTAACGAAGGCACATCTTAGGAAACATGTCTCGGCAGCCGAAACCATTCAACAGTTCGAAAAAGATTGGAAAAAAGTGTCAAAACTTGTCCCCAAGAAGTCTGTACGGAATTTAATGAGGAACGTTCGCAAGAAGGTGCGCCAGCTAGTCTACAATGGCTAAGTAGCAAATGTTGAGAATAATATTCTGTTGTTGTAGTCTAATATTATCAGTATATCGAAAAAAATTTGAATATCTAACACTTGTGAATTATTTACAGTGAAATCAAAGTGCCAATGAAATTAAAAAAGTATAAGCATAAGTATAAGTTTAAGTAAAAGTTTAAAGGTAACTTTGTTGCTGACGTATCGCCATATCGCACAGATTAGTTGTTTGTAGTTTTTTTCACTTACTAATTTACTTACTAAAACTAATCTTTTACTAATTTAAATTTTAAATTTAGATTTCTAATGCTAATTCGTTTAGATGGTGGAGTACCGAATTTGTCCGCGTCATTCGTCTCTTTTTCGAATATGACGATATATCATTCATCTTTGGTCATTTTGGTCAGTAGGCGTAATTTATTTATTGATCTAGCACACATATCTTCTTATCAAATATGCTGTTTTAATTCTTTTCTTAGTGTTTGTATAATCAACTAGAAATCTATCCGGGAGAAAGACAAATTATATAGTCTGAGTAGGTCCCGGATCCTTCGAATGGGCAAATTTGAATTTTCTTGGTTGGCTTAGTTGAACTGTCCTGGTCTCTACTGTGATAACCAGATATTAGATAGTAGTTTAGGACAAGACAAGTTCAAAAGTTTTCTTGTAACTGCTAGGATGGGAGTAGTTTCAGAGCTTAATTAAATGCGAAAATAGTTAAATAGAAATTCCAATAAACTAACTATTGGTCTTATTTTATTATTATCATAGCACTTCAGTTTATGACTAATTGATCATCAATTAAAATAATTGCATACTTCTGTTTTGGTAACCGGCTGCCTAGAGATTCTGGAACAAAAACTATGAGTTTAACAACTAACATTGTTTTTTAGGAATTCACCAACGCATTTCGACTTTTTCAAATCTATTATAATTGGGTAGGAGTTCTTGTTTAATGATAATTAAATTTAGTCAATAGTTTCTCGAATAAATATCCACCCTACCGACGTCGTGTTTTTCTTTTGAAAACCTGATCATGCGCACTGGCCAATATTTTCCTTGGCTCGCATTGGTGTTGGTGGAATCACAGCACAACTATCAGAAACGAGTGGGCTTTCGCAATCATTCCTTTGAACGATAAACCTTAGCTCGATGATTGAGTCGTTGTGAACTGAACGCAAGTTTATCGTTTGAGCGAGCGTGTGTGTGTATGTGTATTTCGGTATTTGGGTGTACTCGATGGATAAAAAAGTTGCAGATCCCCCGTCATGCAGAAACGTACAGCCTTTTGTTTTTTTGTGGTCTTTCGATGTGCTGCAGTATGCTGCTCCATTATTGCAAGCACATGGTATTTGGTACAATGGCTGTACTGCAACGCGGCCGATGTGGACAGAGGTCGGTGTGTGGTGGTGGTGAAGGCGGCAGGCTTCGGATCCGTAATGGAGGATTATTTTCGGTTTATGTACTTTCGCTGATGATTGCTCGCGCATCAGCTCCGCACGTTATTTCCAAACTCTATTAAAACGATTTTCTGCAGGACTCGATTTTTTCATTTCGACATTTTGCTTCTGATCCGGCTGGCCTTTGCTTTCACGGTTTAGGATTCCGGTTATTGCTTGCACTCGTATGTATCTACTAGAATAATTTGCCCTCTAGTTGGCTGGGTTGGTATGTGCGTGCCGCCCGTGGGGAAAGGAGAAAATAAAGGGCGAACAGCGGAATTTTAGATAGTCAATAAAAACGCTTTGTTAATGGAAGTGGCTGAACAATTTTTTTTCTAGATCACAAGCTTTGCCAGTAACGAATCGATTTGGCCAATCTGACCCGATTCTTTAATAACACTTTAATTTTAAACGTTTGGCAGGATCGCGCGGATAGTAGATTGTGTTTTACTATGTTTCAATTGGCGCACTTTGGAAAAGTGAGTAGTAATGTGTGGTTGGCGGTTTGTAATACAAGAAACTGATCTCGCAGACCAGATGACGTATTTTCGAGTCTAGAAATAAATCCCTAGTGTTAGTAGGATCATGCATTTGTCCTGTTTTTTACGAATCGCCCGTAAACTCCGTTGGTTATGCTTCGCATCGAAATGTAAGGCCCTGACTTTTCTCTTTTGAAACAAAGTTAAGCTGGAAAAGTTTTTTGTTTTTACATGCTGTCAACTGTTTCAGCAGCAAAATGTGAAACAAAAATCTCCCAGTATTGATTTAAGTATGATTCAGACGGACCGTCACCTTCCGGCACAATCAACCTCTATCACCGTCACTGTGAAAATTAGTTGAATAAATTTCCAAGGATACATTTACACCCAAAGGCACCGTTGCGGATCGTCTTGACAATTCCGGTAAAGAAAGTATTAGACTAATTTTGGCGGTGACGATTGATTGCCTTGGACAAAAATTGACTAAGAGATGCGAATGATATGAAATTGAGAACAGGATTGGTATTCTAAATTGAATCAGTTATAAACTTATAATGAAAATACTAGACTAGGCAGGCTCATATAAGCATGATCAGAAGGAGTACTTGAATTATACTTTTGTATTCTACTGTACTCCAAATTACAAAAAAATCCCAGTCACGTGTCAAGCTAATTTTTTTAACTCACAGTTAAACTCTGCTTTGTGTAGGTAGTTAAATGTAATAAGCTTCAATTGTGCTTACTCCATTTAAAATAAAAGTTAAAATGCAAGTTATGTATTTGAAAAACAAATTGACTAAAGTTACTTGAATTGTTTGATTGTTTGATCGATTGCTATTTTCGAAAATTCAGCAACAAAATTGGCGCATATCATCTAGAAAAGTCAAATAGATTTTCAGGTGTCTTGACCATCAATTATTTTGCTTTGTAACTAAAATTGACAGCTTAGAAAATAAAATAATCGATTAGTTGTGTAAAATTTCAACTAATCAAACTCTGAAGAATAACTATTGTTTAAGTTAAATTGCGATCGTTAGTGGTTTCGTGTATGTCCAAGTACAGCCATGTTCAATGAAAAAGTAAATGCATTTCAATGTAATTTTACATCAATCATGGTTTTAAATCAGATTTTCGTTTCAACTGACGTCTGTTTAATAGTACTATTGGTTTACATGTCGTGTAAGTTTCATATTTTCTTTCTGTGTATGTATTAGAAAGACGGCAGTATTTTCAAATTAAAAACAATTTCATATTTATATTGATTTATGCTGCTTGCAACAATAGTTGCTGGAAGAACACAACTTCTTACACCCTTATACCATTCGAAGAAGTTCATCGAGATAAGTAAATTTGTGTGTGAAAAATAATTTCATTAATTAACTGCTTTCTACAATGTTAGACTCATATGAACAGTCCTATGCTCCCATATAAGGTTTCTGAATTTTATTTGGATCCAACTTGTGGTTCCGGAACTACAGTAATGAATGTAATGAATTTAAAATAATGTCACTTATTTTGCTAGTAGATGACTGAATCGATTTCGTCCATCTTACATTCAAATAAAAGGTCTTAAGGTCCCATAAAAACTGCTGTTTTTTATCAGATCCGACTTCCGGTTCAGGAGATGCAGATTGATTGGTGTAAAAATTTCACACAAATCTATCGGGTTCACAGATTTTGAGAGTCGACGATCAAATAAACTTATTTCAGTATTCCATTTTCGATTACGGAAAATATTCAAAAATGTTATTTGGAACGCACCACGATTTCTCTAAGAGAGCTACACTGATTTTCAAAAATTTCGAATCTAATGAAATAATTAACAATCCATTAGGCGAATTTAACTGACTTCGGCTACACCGATTTCCGAATCCTACGATTCTTTTTTTGTCGATTTTCAGTTCAACAACGTTGAAACTAGGTTCGAAACTGGCTTCGAACAAACGATTTGACGGTAGTTAGGGTGCAAACTGGGTTAGGTTTAGCATCAAGCGAAAACGACATTAGCCATTATTGCAAAACACAAATGCAGTTTTCTTGGCTATCGATAAGTGGAAATTCAAAAAAGAAAGTACATTTGGAGCCTCATTCTAAACATAAAATTAAATTTTTTCGACGATCGAAGTAAAGCAATCTTTGCACTGAAAATCGTTGACATCAACCGATCAGAAAGTGGAAACACAGTTGTCAGGTCTTAGCTAAGCATTTTTTTGTATAAATATGTTCCTTAATATGAACCGATTTTCACAAACTTAGATTCAAATTAAAGGTCGTTCTATTTCATACAAAGTTCCTGAATTCCATTTGAATCCGACTTTCGATTCCGGAATTACAAGGAATTGTGTGCAAATTAACAAAAAAAATTTATAGGGTGATGAGTGGAAAACTTTCAAGCCGTCATACAAAATCGAGTCGATATAAAAATGTCTTTATTTAATAGACCGAAAACTAGCTTCTGCAATACTAATCTTACGAAAGGACCGGAAGTAGTGAAAGATACATGCAACTTACATCGATTTCTGAAGGACGACTTTACCGACTTTCACTACCTTAGATTCTAATGACAAAACTGATATACTCATCCACCACAATTTAATTTTATCTCAACCCTACTTCCGGTATTACAGGGTGAAAATGTTTACAATACCAAACCGTCATTTTAGATGACGCAAAAATGGCTTGAAATCTGCTAAACTCGTTTTAAAACTATTTGAAGTTGATGCCCAAGTACACTCACTACATTCCAATGGAACTGTTTACTAGAATACTATCGTATTCCGTTCGATTCCGGTTCCTGAATTTCGGGGTGTTGAGTGACACAGAGATTTCCAAATTTGCAAATTATTTGAGTACATTTTTTGCTTTTCTCATATAGAAAGCCTATCCAATCACTGTGAAAACCGACTTTTGAACGGAGGCCCGTTCATATATCATTCGACTGTCATATACCATTCGACTCAGTTAGTCGAGATTACAAAATGTCTGTGTGAGTATTTGACAAATAATGTCACTCAATTTTCTTTGAGATGGCTGAACAGATTTTCACAAAATTGAGTTCAAATGAAAGGTCTCGTGGTCCCATACAAAGTTCTTGAATTTCATTTTTATCCAACTTCCGGTTCCGCAAAAAACAGAGTGATATGCACCAAAAATGTGAAAATAATGCCACTCACTTTTCACGGAGATGGAATCTATTTTCACCGATTTAGATTCAACTGAAAAGTCTTAAGATGCCGATTAATATCCCAATCTTCGTTCGGATCCAACCCCTGGTTCCGGAAATAGAGTGTTTAGTATTAAACTGTCAGTCTCAAGAATATATTTTTCAAGAGCTACCAATTCTTTTGATTTTCTAGTAAATTTCTCTACTTTGCAGATCAGAGTTATAGAGAATCATACAACGTTTGCAGGTCATATTAGTTTATAATTGAATGAATCGATGGTCACTATACCGATATCCAGTTTTCGGTTCCAGAAGTACCGACAGAAGTAATCAAATGTGATAAAATGGAGCTCACTTCACTTTCTCACATATGATTGAATAGATTTTCGCTAATTCAATAGATTCATACATGAATACATTAGTTTCCATTAAGTTAGATGGAACTTTTAACACCATTGTTTCGTTTTTCTCAACATAAATAATTTTTTTTTTGAGCGAAACTGTTTCTAACATTAACACAGTTATGAATAAAAATAGGTTTACCTATTGAATTTTTCTTTTTCATTCAAGTTCAACACCCAAAACTTTCAGTTAAATGTCGGTTCTCTGATTATCAAGAGGATGCCCTACTTAATTCACTCTAGATTTTAGAAGGTTATCCGACTAGAATTGAAGAAGTTGATGACCAATACGATTGAAACTGAATTCTGAAGAGTAAACTAGTCAATTTTGACTCAACGGTTTCCGACAACATTTGATCCCACATATTTCGCAACTTTTCTTTTTAAATTTTCGATTAACATCCGCTTCTTAATCCCCTTTGGACAGTAGTGAGAACGCTTCTCTTCCTAGAAAATGGGTCACAATTAGTATTGAAATTACCGTGTTCTTCAAACTACAAACTGTACTGCACTTCGCCTGTTTATTCAACAGACATCTAGCTTTTGATCAGTCACGGATCAACAGACCGACTGGAGAGTGACAGCTAAAAAAAAGTGACAAATGAAAATTAACAAAAACATCACCCCAGAACGCGAAGTTCTGCCAACTGATCTATTCTGTGTCGAAAAAAGAAACTGCATGTGAGCATTAATTTAATTTTCTTCTCTGATATCCGGCAATTAGATATTGTACAAGTTTTTCCACTAATTTCCACACAGAAAAAAATTATGAATTTTACAGGTGACAGAATTCTACAAACGATACAATTCACAACTGCTTAATTTTTCAAATGACGCAGTGTAATTAAAAGTCTGCTACCAAGTGCCGCTGTATGGATTTATATATATCAAATATTCAATGAACAGATATGAGCTCTCCTATTCAGTCAAGTAACCGATGTGCTTGTGATATTTAATGTTTCTCGGTTCAAGTCGTGCTGCTTCCATCGATCTTTTGTTTTTTATTTCATTCGAATTCAAGACATGCATTTTTCAAATCACACAGTTTTACATGTTCTTGAATATAAATTTGTATGATATACGACGCTCTATGTATGTGCATCTTATAAGATGTAAAATCACAAGTTTTTTTTTGAACTGTGCACTTTTCGTTACTCCCACCCATCATCTATTGTTCTACGGAAAGTAAAACATGTTGAGTTGAAGCTGGATTTACAAGCTAAAAAATGTATTATCTGGTCTGCTCAGTTTAAATAAGTATTAGTAATACCAAATACAAATTTTGATTTGTATTTGGTAATATCATACACAGTAAAAATATCTGAAAATTAAATGTCACGGTATCTCCATGCTGATTTAAACAGTGAAGATGAAATTCTGTGTTTGACTTTGTTTTTCCATCGAATGAAACATCAATCTCAGAAAACTTATTCACATATTAAAATTATGTTTGTTTCTTATCAATTTTCTATGAAGCGTAAACTTTAAAACAGGTGAAATTTCGATATCTTCGTGTTTCGCCTTCAACTCATCAGAGCTCAAAGTAGTTCAAACAGAACCGCCGTCTCCACCCAATAATTCAAATTGAACTACTAAGTCTCCAAAAAATCGTATTTTACAGTTGACTTAATCCCTCATACGATGTAATTCATAAAGACCTAATTTATCAAATGCCGGAAATTTTTATTTGTAATGACTTAATGCTAGATGAGCTTGAATTTTACTGGTTTCAACTGTAACTTGCGTTCTGCTGGCAGGTGCGACTGTATGAATTTAAATGCACCATTTACCAGCCAAGTAGATGCATGCTTCTGTGGCTCAGTCGATTAACAGACGTACTTGCAATCCAATGATTCTCGGTTTAAGTCGCGGCGGTTGCTAACAGTATTCTTTTTTTTTATTTCAATGAATTTCATGCCACGTAAATTTGAGTGAACTGCGGCGCTCCATTTATGTGCATCTAATAAGATGTAAAATCACAGAGTTTTTTTAAGAGTGTAGACGCAAAGTTCACACAATTTATATGATCCTTTAAGGATATTACACTAAGTGTCAATTTGAATTGCTTTAAGCACTGATGAGCCGAAGACGGAACAAGAAGAAATCGAAACGAAATATGTACTTTTAGTACAAACCAAAAACACCCAAATGTTATTATTCTGTTTATCAACTGTATTTTCCGTCATGACAGATTGAGATTTACATATATAGCACGTAATTTTTCACTTACCACTTTCACATGGCTTACTAGTACGGCTGTATGAACTTATTTACGCTATTTACCTGACCAGCAGATATGTGCGTATGTTTGTCAATGCTTACACAGACGCTTTTTGTGATCAAATGATTGTTGGTTCAAATCCCAGTCATTGTCAATCACGCCATGCACGTAAAATTCGGTTATTTCTGATGAATGCCTTTTGTTACAGCTAATACAATGGAATTCTACAGATTTCTTTCTAACTGTGCGACTTTACGATTTAGTTACAAAAAAATTTGCTTTTATGTATATATGCAGATTCCTAATATAAATTTTCCCGTAATAGTTATTCGATTATTAGACAATTTTATTCATTCATTTATATTATTATTCTTACTGCCACTGTATTTCTATCAGCTTATTTGAACAAAAATTACATCAAACGATCGACGTGAAAGATTTACCTAACTATAGTAAACTTTATCTGTGACAAAATTTCAAGTTATGAATGCAATCAGAACAGTTAAACTTTAAAAAATTGTTAAAAATTTCATGTTTTTTTCAATTCAAAAGATATTTTTATTCAGGCCTATTTGCGTACAAGCTTTACGTGGTCGATTGAGTCGATTTTTTAAATATTTTTTTTTTTGAATGGAACTCGTTGTCAACCTTTTTCTAGGGTAAGAGGAGTTTCCGTTTCCCTCCTGCGAGGATTAAGGGCAGTTTGTTCGTGGTTCGTCTCGTCATCCATTGCCGCATCGATGGTATTGTTGTCGATTTCCGTCTTCTTTTTGTTGCTAGTTGCTGTAGATCCACCTTGTTGTACATTGGTTGCAGTTGCTGGTTGGTTGGAGGGTAAGTTGTTAACTGCAGCTGGTGTACTTTGTTCTATAGGGGATACTGATGGTTTCGTTGAAGGGGATGCTTCATTGTTGTTGGTGGCTGTCACAGGTGTACTGGGGTTGCTTGGGGTTGGTGTGAAGGAAGCACCGTTGTCCTTTGGTGTAGTTGTCTCCTTGTCCAGTTTATCACATGGCTTACCGTAGTGAGCAGCTTTTTGGAAATATTGACATGTGGCCATCTGATTGTCATAGGTAACAAGTGATTTGCATGCGTAACGAACGTACGCCATTTAGAATACCGGGGAAAAAGTTCTTCCACTTTTCTTTTTCAATAGAGAGAATCTCTCCGTTTTGGGACATGGTTTTGCGAATATATGAATCAGTGACGCTTGAGGGAAGATCATGAACACGCACTTCTATAGCACTATCTTCCATATATACTGGAATGTTGTACTTAATGTTTTCGTGCTCCACATAGTGCACATTGTTATTGACTTTTGCGAAGTGAATTGGATCCAATTCTTTATAAAACTGAATGTAAACAACATTATTTGTCTTATTGCATTGAAGAAAATGCATACGTTTAATGTCAAGATGCATTTGCTCCTTAAGCAAACCTTCAAGTTACCGTATCGAAGGTCGAATTTTGCACTGCCTGAAGTCAACAACAATTGTATTTTTTCGTGTCGGCGATAGCTTTTGTTCGTTTAGTTCACTCATTTCGAGGTCGTTCTATTGTTCACTACACAATACTGTACTTGGTTTCTTTTGTCCCGAACGTAAGCTGTTTTGTTTTATCGACTGACTTGGATGAGATGTGAAAGCGAACTGAAAAAGTTCATGTTGTTTACTCGAAGAATAAACATTTTGAAATAAAAATTTCTTTTGAATTGCGTTGAATAATTGACACACCAAAACATTGAATTTTACAGTTGACTTAATTCCTCATACGATGTAATTCATAAAGACCTAGTTTGTCAAATGACGGAAAATTTCATTTGTAATGACTTAATGTTAAATTAGCTTGAATTTTACTGTTTTCGGCTGTAACTTGCATTCTGCTAGCAGGTGCGACTGTATGAATTTAAATGTACCTTTTACCAGCCAAGCAGATGTGTGCTTCTGTGCTTCAGTCGAATAACGAACGTACTTTACGAACCAATGATACTCGGTTCAAATCGCGGCGGTTGCTATCAGTATTCATTTTTTTTTTTATTTCGAGTTATGGAATTTTAGCCACAATATTAAACGTTCTTCCCCGTCAATTTGTGTGAACTGCGCCGCTCCATTTATGTGCATCTAATAAGATGTAAAATCACAGGTTTTTTTTCGAAGTGTGTAATGATCTATATCATTAGTGTTTGAATGACAATTTCGTATTGAAAACTTCATGCTTTGGATATACTTTTGAGTTTTTCTAACTGTTACTTGTCTATTTTCAACCCTTTGAAGGTTGCCCCGCATTAGGCCGATCCGACCGATCCGAGCTCTCCGACTTTTTTCTGCTGCCAAGCCATAACCGAAATAGAAAAAAAGTCGGTACCGGAGAGCTCGGATCCACAGTTTACACCAACACAAACACACACACAAATTGAATTTTTCTGGTGACCAAATCCCACATACGATGCAATTCATAAATACCTAACTTGTCAAACGACAGAAAATTCCGTTTGCAATGTCCTAAGGGTTATCTACACTAGGCCGATCCGAGCTCTCCGGTACCGACTTTTTTTTCTAAATTTAACTGATTTCGACTGTGATTTGCGTTAGGCTAGCAACTGCGACTGTATGGATTTATATTTACCATTTACCAGCCAAGCTGCTGTGTGTTCGTTGGATCAGTCGATTAACGGACGTACTTTGTGATCCAATGCTTCTCGGTTCAAGTCGCCGCTGTCGCTTTTCATATTTTTTTTTTTATTTCATGTCATGTAGTTTTCCTACCACACAATATTACATGTTTCTGCCCGATCCATTTATGTGCATCTTATGGAATGTAAACTTACCAGGTTACGTTACGTTACGTCAGTACAAAACGACAAATTGCGTTCGATGATGCTGCAAAACGTTAGTTCTGAGCTGCCCGATGACAGGCAAATGAGTTTAGATAGTTCGAGTTTTTCCGTTTGTGTTGAAAATGCCTTTCACGAAAGTCACTTCACTGACGCGGCCTTGTGAGTTACGGGCATTAACCAAATTAACGTCAATTGGCTTAGTGACAATTTTAAAATAGAAACATAGCAAAACATATTGGAGATATGTTATTTCTAAAATTAGTTTTTCGAATAATTTTTAATTTTTAGCAGAGCATAAAACTTTGTTCACAATTTTTTTTTGAGTGCTCAATCGGTTTCCCACTTATAACGGTTGGATGGCTTTTGATCTGTAACGTGATGATATTATAATATTTGCGAAAAATGAAGCAAGGAAGCTCGAATAAAAAATATTGTAGAAAAACAATACGATTTGTTGTTACAAAACCTTCCACAATTTTGCTTTGACCGTTGAAAAATATTTCAATGTAATGTTATAGACTATTCAATTAATTGTGAGTATGCTTTTCACAATAGAATGTATAGGTTGTTAATTATCGTAAAAATTCAAATCATAAAATTTTCTCATACATGTTTTCTTGGAAAAGAATCAAATGTACAGTTTGCATATTGTTTGAAACACCACGTGTACAATAAATTCAATTGTGAATCGTATAAACAATATATTAAATCGTTGGAAATGAAAAAAATCTTTTCAAGATACAATAAAATGTATTGTAACCCATAATTGTGAATCAGGCGCGTAGCCCGAGAAATTTTTCGGGGGGGGGGGGGGGGGGGTTTAGAACATGGTGATAAATCAACACATGTACAATCTATATCACAATGTTTCCCATGGGTTATAATTTTTTGTTTCGGGGGGGGGGGGGGTTTGAACCCCTAAAACCCCCCCCCTGTGTACGCGCCTGTTGTGAATCAATTGATTATGCTGTAAAATCAATGGTTTTTTTCTTTCGGAAAGTGGAATAAGTCTTCAGGAACAATTATATAAAGACGCTTTTACTTTGATTTTAGTTTTACAGGTAAGTTGAAAGTAATGTAATGGACGATATGAGAGTGTATGAAATACTAACATCACTCGTTCATGATATTGGTCAGCATTATCTTTCCTGAAAGTCTTTCGGGAGCCATGATGAAACATATTTTAATTTTGTTAATTCTGGCCCAAAGAATGCGTTCAGAATCCAGCGCTATATTGAAAAGGACGAGCGAGAAGATATTTATGAGATGTTGTTCCGGACGTTTTTCGGCTTTCTTTATGCCGTTGCACTACCGTTCATTTATCGGCATGTTCCTTTGATTGTCCGTGTCCATTTTCCTTCGTCATTCCGCGAACCGGCAGCTCGATTGCCAGCTACTGAATCCCGAGGACATGACCGGCGTTTTCAAGTGCAAGACGGCACACCACTCTACCCGAATCGCTGATGGGAAAGAAGGAAACAAAAACGATCGTTTTCACAGCAACCAGGACCCCATTAAACTTAAATCCTATTCTATACCGCTGGACCTTGCGACCACTTACCCCCCCCCCCTGGGAAAAGAATTTCCGCTCTGTTCGGGTGATAGATGGCTGCGTTTAAAAATCGATAACTTTTTCACAGAACAATACCTAACCGCTCAATTTGCATTTAATTGTTTTGTTCCATCCATGAAATGTCCTCGACGGTTAGCCTCACTGGGACTACAACTGGTTCGTGGATGTTGACGGTGCAGTTTTGTACTGTTTGTCATTTGGAAAAGTTCTATTCGTATGGATGAGATGTAATGGCAGATTTTTTTAATTGTTGCACTCCACCGGTACCCAGCACAATTGCGAATGAGATAATTAAAATAATTGAGCAGTAAAAATCGATTTTGAAGTATAATAAAATGAAACTGGTAATCTGTGAACGGGATTCTCTGGGGACAATTTTCATTCTTAAGCATGTTCATTGCAATTCAATAGCCGTGCTTCTATCTTTCAAAGAAGTTAAGTAATTTATAAACCTCCATCTGTATTCAAATTATGCTCAAAAGAATTCTTGACATTCCGCGAAATAAGCCCTTCCTCTGCTCGTAAGGTAAAATTTGGGAAAGTACTCAATTCAAAGGCTAGATTGAATTCTTCTCCATCAAGGCATCTACAGAACTAGACTGACGAAGAAACACAATAAAACTCTCCCAACGTCTAACACCGTTTCTGAGAAGGGGAACTTTCCTAGCGTTGAGAAAAGCCATTTTGCTTCAATAATAGAATAAGAGAATCGCCCCGTCAGAGTCGACAAGATGTCTGCGGGGGTGTGAGTTACGCTTTTCCTCTCGTTATCCTTCAGTGCACGGTTTTATCAATGATAAAGAAAATTAAAAGGATTGGCTTGAAAGCAGCGATTGAGGTATTTTTTTTCTCGTTGTACAATTGGTTTTCCCTACTATATTGGAACAAAAGTTCGAGGGGTACAAGGGCTTTCCACGCGGTTCGCTTCAATTCATTTGCAAAATATTATAATAGAGATAATGGTTGATTTTAAAAGAGGTATTTTGTGTTACATACGTTTTATAAGGGTATGAAGAAAACCGCTAAATAACCACTAAAATGAAGAGTTCCAATTCATTGACAACATTTATCTATGAGGTTGATTACTGAGCAAACAAGTTTTAAGAATGTGACTGATAACTAACAAAGAACCAACAAAAATGAGTCTTGTTGAAAAACGCAAAAAGTAGCAAACATTGTTATTATAACATACAATTTGTCTGTAAATAGTACCTGAGTTTAAATTAATCGTTACTTTAAGAAAATAATACATCTTTTAAAGAACGAAGGGAAAGCCTTGTTTCTATCCCGCTATTGGGGATAAATTTTTCCTGGAATAATGGCCCTTATTACCGTTCTCGCTTCCACGTTCACATTCACTTCACTTAAATGTCACTTCACTTGATTTTACCTCTTATCGGTATCACGCATAGTGAAGGGATCACTGTGGTAGAAAAAACTAATTTTTTTAACAAAATGTTGGTGGCGTGATGTTCATAATGACATCAAGTTCATTCAAGTAATTACTTTTGTCTCTGAGGTGACTTCCGTAATAAGGCCCTACATTCACTTCACTTGATTTTCACCGTGAAGAGATTCCCATGATAAGGGTTACAGTCATTTCACTTGGTTTTCACCGTGTAGTGACACCGGTAATAAGGGCCTAATATGATTTAAATAGTGAAGTTAATCATGAATAGCATGATGATATTATGAAAAAAGTTTCAACTAATATTTCAATTAAAAACTGAATGAAGCATTGATGATGTGTTGTCTAAGGGCAAATTCTCAGCTGCTGCCGCGAAATAAGCCTTTCCTCATTCTCAGTTCTTCTGTTAAATTTAAAACTGGCATACGCTGCCGTTTTTTTCTATATTGGAAACACGAGTAAAGCACAGATTTAAATTTTAAAACTGTCATAAATTATGCGTCTAGAACTAGAACACTACTGAGTATGCCCTAAATCAAATTAAAATAATATTTTGGAACTATACTTACTTGCGGAGCGAACCGAGAACGATATACCTGATCAGAGTTTGTATGACGATTAACTGACCCGCAAGTTGAAAGAAAAAAATATTTTTTCCACTGTTTTCGGCGTTGTTAGTTGTATGACCATTAAAAACCCAGTTGATATGTGTAACAATTTGTGATGCCGTGTGGAATTCGGCGGAAAAAAATGAAGCAAGAAATAGATCCACTGGGTTCCTGCTTCCATGTCGTAAAAAGCGATAATTGCAGGAGTTTCTTTTTTCCTTTCAGTTCAATATCTAACTGATTGAAATAATTCAATAATTCTGATTACTCTATTTTACTAAATTATCTCTTCATTCAACCCATCCATTTCCGTCTAGCTTTGGAGAAAAGTTTTACTTGGAATATTTTCTTCTTCCATGTTATTGATTGTCTTTCAGGATTATAAATTGAATGATAAAAATCAACTAATGCGCAAATCCGTTGATATTACAAAGTTAATAACAGAGATAAAATATATCGGTATATTAAACACATAGTAAAAATACACTTGCTATTAATATTTCAAACAATAAATTAATATTTTTCTCGGTAGCCGGCTGCCCAGATCAACCAACACACTAAGGTCTTTTTTCTGCGGTTTTTTATGCGACTTTTTTTATGCGAAGTTTCAGAGTTATATGGTTTTTTTATGTGAATTTTCAGAGTAACGCGGTTTTTTATGCGGTACGTAAACTCGCATAAAAAATGACTTCAGTGTATAACCAATTAATAATTTTATTAAATAATTAAAATAGTAAAGTGGAAATAATAAAGGATCAGGACGCGCGTCAGGTCTGTTGACCTTTGTTTGGTGATTTAAAATGATTTTATAACAACTGTTTAGAATATATCAATCCAATGAATCAACGTTTTTGTCTAAATCCTATTCACTCGATTATTTTGTAAATTCATTTATGAAAAATAGGGAAGTTTCAATTCTTTACGCGATAGTATTGTAAATTTTTTTTCAGTTTCCTCGAATAAGAGCTGTGAATCAAAACTTCCCAGGACTTCAATATAGGATATTGTTGAAACGTTCACTCGGGAAGTCAGTGATTTTAGTGGTGCATCCGAGCATCCTGAAACCGGAACATACTGAGTCGTGCGCGAATACTACCAATATTGAAATTTTTACTAACAAATATCCTTCTCCTGTGACACTTGTGGAGTGCGCAGTAGCATATACGGCCTCTAGTAACAACAAGTGTTGGACTAACATCCCTTCCCATTCCTTAGACGATCTACGTTCGGGCCTGGCCGGCGCCGGTACTGATCTATGAATTCTGGGATTACCAGAAGATGTACATTGAAGGATGATTTACCAGTCCCAGGTTGGATTATCTAAAAACTCCCTGTACAATTTCAGCTAATCCTGATTAGTAACGGAGTAGCAAGCTTAAGCTCAAGTTGATATGTATAACAATTTGTGTTATTTTGAGATAAAGACTGCCCCAGAAAGTATGGACGCAACCAAAAATCGCTACCATTTCGCAATGGCTCAGAATCTGTCAATTTTTATGGCTGCGTCCTGTTGTTTACACTCTTCCCTAACCACTTGTGCAGTTGTTTTTTCGTTTTCACTAGCTTGTTTCGAAATGCGTGGACTTTCAGCAGAAAAACGTGGAAAAATGGTGTACAAATGATGCACAGAACGCGGACTGTCACTGAGAAAGATAGCAAAAATGGAAAGAGTAAGTGAAAAAGCCGTGCGAAATGCTATCAGGAAGTTCGGTGAGGATAACACCTTTGAGGATAAACCGAAAACGGGTCGAAAAAAAGGTCCTGCTAACCCTCAGTTGGATAAACGTATACTGAAGGCGTTGGAGCAAAAGAAGGAGGTTTCAGTTCGGGATGTGGTCAAAAAAGTGGGCACTTCGAAGTCAAATGTTCTTCGTGTTAAAGAACGTTTGAATCTTCGAATTTATAAGAAGCAGAAACAACCAATATGTAGTCCGAAACAAGAAGCATCGATCTGGCCGAGGGTTCGAAAGCTGTACAATACGATTCTTGCTGGAAATTTTAACTTCATAATCATGGACGACGAAACCTACGTGAAACTCGATTACAAATCCTTGCCGGGAACACAATATTATACGGTGAGAGAAGGGCAAGTGTTAAACCAGTCCGAGACATCGATTGAAGTCGAAAAATTTGGTAAGAAAGCTATGGTCTGCCAAGCAATTTGCAGCTGCGGTAAGATTTCGAAACCCCCTCATCACCACTGTTTCAATGAACAGCGAAATATACATCAAGGAATGTTTACAAAAACGACTTCTACCCATGATTCGAAGCCACAATGATCCTGTTGTCTTCTGGCCAGATCTTGCTTCTTGCCGCTACTCGAAATCAACGGTAGAATGGTATACTACCAAAAATGTCACTTTCGTCCCAAAAGACATGAATCCACCAAATTGCCCACAACTTCGACCAATTGGGGAATTTTGGGCATTAACGAAGGCACATATTAGGAAACATGTCTCGGCAGCCGAAACCATTCAACAGTTCGAAAAAGATTGGAAAAAAGTGTCAAAACTTGTCGCCAAGAAGTCTGTACGGAATTTAATGAGGAACGTTCGCAAGAAGGTGCGCCAGCTAGTCTACAATGGCTAAGTAGCAAATGTTGAGAATAATATTCTGTTGTTGTAGTCTAATATTATCAGTATATCGAATAAAATTTGAATATCTAACACTTTTGAATTATTTCCAGAGAAATCAAAGTGCGTTCATACTTTCCGGGACAGTCTTTATTTAACAAATGAAAAAAGTTGAAAGTTAAACCTTATGATTATTTTATAATAACAAAATTAGTTATTATGTTTTATTATCATTTGCAAGACTAATGATAAAGTTCATTAATTGAAAAAATGAGTTCTTCCGTTGTTTCATTTCGAAATATAATGATCAGAATTTCAAAGAACTAGAAGAAAAAATCAGATCACTAAATAAATTATTCATTTATTAAAAAAATCATTCAACAATTTTGGATTGAAACGATGCTAACAGTTGGCTGTGATATAGTTTTTCTGTGTTAAATTTGCTGTCTAATTTATTACAACTATTGTTATAAATTTCTGCTTTCGGACTTCTGTAGTTATATCAAATTAAATAATAATTGTGATACGAACGTTTCAAAATCTGTTACAATTTTGTTCTCGCTTGAGTCATTATTGTTAACATTTGTGATATTTTAACAGCTAATCAGCCAAAAATATAGCTCCTAATCTGATTCAATCGATTTTTTCCTGTAGCTGTAATTCGATCCAGTAGAATTTTATTTCAATTTCATTTTTTGTAACATTTCGTTCCGACTGGGGTACCTGAGGGAGCCATGGTCGCAAAAAAGTATGTCACTTACTATATGTTCGTAAAATGTGAGAGCTGTATATTTTGATAACATGATGACTTTGACAAACGGAATGTAATACCACGGCTTTGTTTTTGCAGAGAGATCTATCTCATTTGAGCTAAATCTTTTTCCTGAAATATTATTTTTGAGATCATCAAAGAGTCGTACAAGTCGCTGGGGGCTAGATCTGAAGCATATGATGAGTGAGGAAGAAAATTGAAACCCAAGTCATTCTATTTGGTCATTTTTTTCATTGACTTATGGCACACGCAGATAAAATTATTTTGTGAATTTACATCTATTTTCAAGCACATATTTGAAGCAGAAAAATGAACAATAACAAGTTACTTTACAATCCAGTATATTTTAACGCAAAACTTAGCGTTAATTGAAAAATACAGTTCTACTCGTTGAAAAATCAATGCAATCCAATTTATTTTTACCTCGAAGATGGTTTTCAATCAAAATTTCGATTCAACCAATGTCTATTCCATGTTACTATTGATTTACATGTCGTTTAAATATTATTATTTCTTCCTGTGCAGTGCATTTCCTTGGAGAAAAATGATTTTTGACTTTTTCATATGAGGCCACTTTTCTCGATGTCGCTCTTCAAACGCATCAATACATCAAGATATTACTCACTATTGCTTATTCTTCTCTTTTCAAGATAGTCGATGTGAATTATACCTCGAGTTTCCCAAAAAAAAATTGACGTCATGACTTTTACAGCTGCTTATTGTATTTTCAAATGCTTCCGCCGGTGTTTCCTGGATGCACGCCACTCAACTGACTGCTAATTCGAATCTGGAGTAAACTGGTGGTTCCATGTTTCGTTTACTGTCACATACCGATGCAAGAATTCCTATTTTCATGCACAAGTTTTCTTTATTCCCACTACAAACAATGTTTTATCTATTCACAGAACTTGATGATTTCTAAGAAGAAGCTCAGTAAAAAATTTTGAGCGCGGTTGTGGAAAATTTAGACCAGTCCCACAGGTGGATCGTGAAACAGTTGGGTATCGACGTGTTGCAAAATCATTCATGAGACCTAGACGACCCTGCTATGAGCTGACAGTGGAACAAAAGTGATAAAATGAAACCCAAGATATCCAGCTCTCACATTTCCCGAACAAATCATGACAGCCGTAATCTATTTTCTGTTATATTATATCCATTAAAATAATATTGTACCGAAATTTTTTTAAGTGGTTATTTTGTAGATGGTATTGCAAAATTTCATACAAATTGATTGATTTTAGCGATCTTGTCAGCCTTGTCTGCACGAAGTAAAAAATCTGAACTTGTTTTTTTTAAAGATTTTAAAAACCACCTAAAGTAATCGGAACTATTCAGAAGTCTTGTCAATTGTGGCTTACAAATTTGAATTGTTTGAAGCGTGGGGTGTAATTAATTTTACTTCTTTTCAAGCATTCATGGGTAGGCACTTTGTGTTTTTAAATTTAATAGAGCATGGTTTTGTGTTACTTTTCGAAATATTTCAATGTTCGGCATTATAGCTCGATTTTTTTAATTTGTTTTTTTATGGGGTTATATAAAAATTTGAGAGAAAAAAACGGAAATTTTTTAAATGTGTTTTATATATCTTTTTTATTCAAAAAGCGAAGCACAATTTATTAGTTGTACTTTAAGAGTAGTACTATAGGATTGAAACAATAAAAACTGCCAGTTATCGTCATCTCTAGGAAGTGTCATTTTACAGAAGCTAGCGGTGAACATTCTCCAAGACGAGTAGCTTAACTGAAATAAAAAAATATTAAAGATGTATGTATTGAAATGTACTTGAACGCTTCGGATTTCCAAAAAAAAATTTCCCTGAAAATATATTGTTTACTAAAAAATCAATATTTTAAATGCTCAAAATTTAAAAGAAATTATTGAAAAGTACAAAAAAAATAAATAAAAAAATTGATACTTTTCAAAAAACTGTATTCCTCGATAATCGCGATTAAACATATCGATAGTCCCACGACAAAAGGGCCTAACTGCAAATGGGAGCCTCTCTTTGTGTACTTTCTCTTTTGATTATTACGGATCCATTATTGCAAATTCTCTAAAGTTTACAATTTAAATCGAAAGCTTGTAGTTTTACCTTGTAAGTTTTGTGAAGAGTTAAGCGTCAAATATAAAATCAGTTCGGTAAATCGTGAAAGAAAAAGTAAACAAAGAGAAACTGTCATTTGCAGTTAGGCCCTTTTGTCGTGGGACGGTCGATATGTTCACCATATTCCGATTTTTTGAGCGAATGCAAATACTTTCATCGCGACCTAAGACAAGACCTGACAACTGGCTTCTTATTCTTCCTTCCGAATCATCCTTCTCGTCATTTTCACCCTGTGGAATAAATACCAACGTATCGGCTACAGTGTAGCCATATTTACAGATTTTTTAATAACTATGCTAGGAAAAAAATATTACATATAAATTTTTAGAATTTAGGTTTTTGATTTGAAATAAACATAAAACATGTTTTGGTGAAAGCATTTCTTTATTATATATTAATGCTTAAAAACAATTAATTGAGCTTTGATGACAAAACACGAAATATCTCTTGTTGAACGCAAAATCGAATCCTTTGTTGACGTATTACCGGATCTTTTGGAAACCGGAAGAAGTCAGGTTTGGATAGAAATGCTTAATGCGATCACAGTGTGGAACACAACAGTTCATTCTTCTCGTGAAACTAAACACACTTTCGAGTTTACAGTAATTTAACAAATATTTTTTGGTTACCTTTAATTCACTAAAAAGAAAAACGGCTTGATGCCTATTTTAATTACACAGTCCTGCCACTATAAACATTTATTACCAATGAGATTGAAAAACATGTGAAACATTCTCCGAAAATTTTCATTTTCATTGGTGAGCTAAAATTATACATTTTAATAAATATGTTTTCTGATTTTCTTTATACTTGGCATCATTGCTCGCGTACCCTGCAAAAGTTTTTTCTTTTCACAATGTGCAGGTGGTAACATCAAAATCAGCCAATCAGAAACTGGTCCATTTTGGAACAAAAGCAGCCCCCCCAGATGTCAGGTCTTGTCTTAGATCGCGACCGAGAAAGAAAAGTAAATATCATCCTTCAACCGATGCAGCGCCAACATAACATGAAGTGGCGATATCTGACACTATAGTTTCCCTGTGGAAAAAATGGTTTCCTAGAGTGTATCCATACTCTGAAGTGTCATCGCTGAAATCAGGCTTGTCATTAAACTTTGCTTTATGTTTTGTTCTTGTGAGTTAGTTCAAATTGCCGGTATTTCAAATGGATTTAGTTGTACTTTAACTTTTATTAATTTTTCTGGAATAACGGCTGAATTATCGGTTTATTTCGATATAGTTCGTTACTTTGGTATTCGTAAGTGCCATGTTCCTTTACTGTAGTAAATTATTATATATTGTTTATTTAGCCTCAGCTTTAATTTTTAAGTCGTTCGCCGAGGTTTATTGTAATAAATCAACACTGTATCCTTTTAGATAATAAATGGCAGCGGCTTTGTCGCCCAAATTCACCTCACTGCTGTGCAGTGTTGAAGTTTGTGATGTTCAATACAACATCAGGGTTCTGAAGATGAAGGACTCGGTCTTCATCTATATCGGAGAAAACAATGCAGAGAATTTCGATGAACTAGCGATGGCAATGCCGACTACCGAAAATGAAATTCTAACAACGACTATTTTGGGTGGACTCGTTGGCTGCGGTTCCGAAGAATTGGCTCAGAAGACTGCCAAGAAGCTCAAGAAACAGGTTTATCTGAGTGCAAATATACCCAACGATCGGATAGTGCGGCCCACGGTCGAGAGAAAACTGTTCCAAGAGATTGCCAATAATGTGGAAAGTTTTTAGTGCTTTTATCATCGATTTCGTGTGATTATTTGTAAGCCTTTATTATCGAGTTTCCTAACAATGTATAATAAAACATATTTTTTTAACTTATTTTTCTGTCGCTCCAGAAATCATTCATCAAGTTAATCATTTCTGTCTCAGAATTGTGTCTGAGGTCGTGCAACAAGAAAGGGAAATCATTTTTATTTCAATTGATGTAAAAATTCAACTTGTATTCCTTAGTCATCATTAGGAACCACGAGTCATTAAAGTGGCAAATATATGTGATGTAATTAGTCATTAGTGTGGGAACATTTAGAAAAATTTTTCAGTATAAACCAACTGAAAATATCTTCAAAATGTTTTTTAACAGTTGACACATAAAATGTAAAAAAAACAAGTTCTAAACTAAATTACAGAACAAAACTAATTATCATACATTCTTTCAAACTTTATTGTAAATTCCATAAGATTATTCTATGAATTTTCCCTCTATATCATAAGACAAACTTATGGAATTCATTTATGATAATCATGTCTGTAAGTCACAATTCGTTCTTATGACTTTCGAAGATTTTGTCTGAGTGAATAATAATTGAGATGATAAATAATCTCATTGAAAATTAAAAATTTTCAAAATCAATCTATTATTATTCGACTTCTGGTATAATAACAGAATGATTTCGAAATTATTTGTTTTTGAATTTCGAAATTATTATTTTCGTAGTTCTTCGGAAATCTCGTACGCGGCCGTTAATGCACAGTGGTTCAAAAGTCCAATTTAACGTTCTTAATTGATAACTCATTTAAAACGTGATTTTCGAGTTACAGTATCTTCAGCAAAGTTGCACAGAATGATAGACGTCATCTTTTGGCAAATTTTATTTATGTGATTAATCCCCCTAAAAGAGAGATAAAAATATTAGTTTAGCACAGCGCCAACATAGGGGCTAAGTAACTTTGATAAAGTTGTGCAAGTTATTTCAAACTTCGTAACTTGAGTGTAATTCATGATATAATGGGTTTTCTGAAAAGGGTGTCCTAAAACCTAAAAAACACATATATTTTCAATTTATATGAGTTTTACATGTTTTACAAAGTTTTTCATCATTAAAAACTACACAACTTTCTCAAACATACTATGCTGCTATCATTTCAGTTTAATGGAATAGAGCCATTTTTCATGTTTTTTTTGCAAAATTAGAACTTGTCTATCATCAAAAGGCGCAGAAAGGTGCAGATGGTTCTACTACTACTACTACTTGCAATGGTATCCTCGCGTAAATCCTTATGGAACCCAAACAGCCTAATTGAGATTGTTTGGTCATCAAATAATCTGTAAACTACACGGAAAATAAAAACAACCTATTATTTGATTTCTTTTTGCATAATATTTATTTACTTAATTAAGTAAACCGTATCAACCTGAAATTGAGTCAATACGACTCAACTGCAGAGTAAATATAACTAACATTAGTGGCCCTTACACGAGAATTAGATTTATCATTTTTGATGATGACTATGTAATGAAATTTCAAATTTGTATGGAGAATTCATCATTACTGCCCTTACATGTTCATCATTAAAAACGACATTACTTTTTAGTAGTGACACTTTTAATGATCGTGTAAGGCCCGGTCAGGGTCCGCCATCCAACATTCCGTTAGACTATTATCTTTGGGGGGCTGTCAAAGATAAGTGTTATGTGGACAAGCCAGAGACAATTCAAGCCTTGAAGGCCAACATTCGTGCAGCCATGCTGAAATAAAGCTGCATACAATCGAAAATGTACTAAAAACTGGACCGACCGTAAAGGGTACTGTAAGGCCAGCCGAGGCAGCAATTTGATTGAAATTTAAAATTTTTTAGGAGAATTTACTCAGAGTTTCACGTCAGTCAGTCTGTGACAATAATGCGACTACTTACTTGTGTTTTACTAGTCAACGAATTGGTTAATATACGCTAAAATCTTAGATAGCTTTTCAAGAACTTTGTAATGTAAATATTATAGATGGCGCAGTGAGTTACCGACAACTCATCACTTTGCCTTGCACTCCTCACCAGACCATGGTTAGGAATTCAATCCTTTTAGGTTGTAAATTATAGAAATACGTTCTTCAATTTATTTGCACATATCACCCTGTATTCCCCCCCGATGAAAATCTTTTATTTTTAGGCTGAAGTTAATCAATAAGTCTTTACACCTGTTATACCAACTCGATGGTAGCAAGTCGCCTGTCATTTTATCATTGGATGATAAAACTCCCTCAATAATTGAAATCAGGGAGTTAAATAGTTAAGACTCCTGAAGCTAAAATATGTGTTGTTAACTGCATGCCTCCTTTCTACTGAGCTTGATGGTGGCTTGGAAAGTCTAATTATTGTTTACTTCTCCCTATCAGCAATTAACATTATAGTATTGCATTATAAACATGCATGGTCATTTTCTTTTTGTGTACTCATTTTTAAGGAGTATATCGAAAATAAGCTATCCACAAATTTTTCTTTCAAATTATGATAAAGAACGACACTTTATTCAAACTAAAAATTGAGCCTTTATCGTATAAATTTTTAGTTTGAATATTTTTCTCAACGAAATTTATACCCATTTCCGCAAGCCAATTGAGAGTGGTTATGGCATAGTACGCCGACGCTAAATCCGGCCAAAACAGTAGAGGTGTACTATGCATCTTATATAAAGGCAGCAATCTCTTCTGGAGACACTCAGATCGATAGATTTCTGCATTTATAGTTCCGGTAATGTGAAAAATGGTTGACTTCAAACCACAGGAACATATTGCTTGCCATACCAGTACCCTCCGACCAAATTTCTCCACTCGAATCGACCTATCCGCATCGCTCACATCTTCCCCAACGACGACAGTAAAGTATTGTTCACCTGGGAGGGTTTTTAAGTCCTCCTTTACATAAGTCTCATCGTCCATCAAAACGCATGCATCCGGACACTGCAAAAGACGCGAATAGAAATTCCGGGCCCTTGTTGCTGCTCGTTTCTTCTGTTTTACACTTTGTTTCGAGATTTTCTGCTTCTTGTAGGTCTTCCGGTTGATTTTGCCTCTTGATACGCTGGATCATTCCGACACTCGTTCCTGCTCTTCTGGTCAAATCACGTATTGATATTGGTTTTTGGTTCATGATTAGAGATTACCATTTTGTGGTCCAGTTTCAGGTTGGAAGAACCGGGTTTTCTGTCTCTTCCCCAAACTCATTAATGATGGTTTTAACACTGGCATGATAAATTTCAAATCGCTTCGCCAATTTTCGCATAGTAATACCCTTCTCACTTAGTCATTTGTCCAGAACCTTAATTTTCACTTCCTTTTCAATACACGACATTTTGAAAACGCAGAATTTCAACTGCACAAACAAGTAAACAAACGAAAGCTGACAGCCAAACGCACAGCATGCTGTGATCTGAGCATAAAAAACCATCGCAAATACATGCGCACAACACAAATGTATGTGGATAGCTTATTTTCGATACACTCCTTTGATCTTGTGTTTCTTCATTGCACATTGTATTATAATTTTATTCAAATGAAAATCTTATGACTTGGAATGATTTTTCTTGTACCAGCAAACTTGTGCTGTCATATGCAACATTTTCAGTTCCTTCCAAATGTTAAAAAACACGGTTTTTGTGTGCTTATCAAAATTGAGGATGAAGGGCTCAACATAACCCAAAATCGAGTGACTCACCACTCAAATACATAAAAAGCACCCGTACTCTGAACTTGAGTTACCACCTATCTACTCCTTTTTGAGTTAAGCGACGAAGCTGTCAAAGTTTGAGTGTTTGTTACTCAAAATAAGAAAAAAAAATTGTACAAAATTTGTGTGAGTTTAACTCAAAATTTGATTTCCTTGTTCTCGAAATAAAGAAATTCTGCTTCATTAATGTTTATCTCCAAAGTTATTCTTTTTTTCTTTCAAATGGGAAGCGCAAAAAAGTAATTCAAAACCGTTTCCTTTTGACCGGTTTTGGAGTGAAAATTGAACGATTTTGATATCCTTTCGTTGGGATTTTCTCTTAGCATGACTGAAACAGCAAAATTTTCTATTGAAAACATCTATGATTGATGATTAATGGTTTCAAAAATCGGATCTAGAAACGGTGATGAAAAACGACGTATTCTTGCACTCTTAAATTCGATTAGAATATTCCAATAATGAAAACGCACTGAACTGCCAGAAGTTTTTTTTGATTTTCTTATACTTTTACTGTGTAAGATGAACAAGACGGCATGACTGTTCAGGATTTTTTTTTCCTGATTTCATATTCAACTCCATTGAAAATAGATCTACGTTATTAGTTACTTATCAATGAAAGCAAAAGGTGCCAAACCCTACAATTATAGTTCTGAAAAATTGGATGCGCTTTTATGAGATTACGCAGGCTTTTATGTCGCGCACGCGAAAAAAAACCATGTCCAAACGGTTAGCATGGCGTTATAAACGCGATTTATGTCTGGATAATCGGAATGCTGAACATCGTTGTTTGGCAATCGAGTGTGTAAATGTACATGTTATACACAGTTGTTTAGCTGCCCTAAAAAAAGCTGTGGCTTCGAGCCACGATAGACGCCATATGGTTTTATGAAATTGATTCGGTCATAGAAGGAGAGGCGTGCACTAGTTCAACGCGGTTCATGAGCACGAAATGGCAACTGACAGTTTCGACAATGGCAACGCAGTTGAGCAATGAGTCAAAATTTAATCTGTTTTGTTTCATTTTTAGTCGTAAACAGCAGGAGCAACTACGCGAAACGAGATGTCTAACGAAATACTGACGACTTTGGATTGCGGTTTTTGATTGATGTTCTCTCTGTTTTGCTTTACAACAAAGTACAAAATCTCAACACCTTTTTCACCCTCTCGAGTTTATATCAGTAACACCTTTTTTTCGTTTTTTGCCAATAATATTCCTCCCGGGAGATTTTCGCGACTTCTGTTGTTACCCAACCGAAAATAACTGGAAAACATGGGTTTATACTAAAATGGTTTTGACTCGGATCGCTAAGTACCAGATTGGGTCGAAGCTCATCACCGTGTTTAGCCGAAAGGTTCAACTTAATGAGCAGCACCAACTTTGGCATTCATCGTGTGCAGTACAAAAATTATTTCGCAACGAGCCCGGAAAATGTCTTTGAATATGTTACAGATAATGAAACGTTACGCCTAATGTGAGATTTGAATAATGCGCATTTGTTTTCAACTGGTTCACCCTAGTGATCTGGCTGCTCATGTTTATGCCGATCTGCACGTAACAATACTGCAATACCGAAACCAATTGAAAGAAAAAGTAAGCATTATTACATCTTTACCCTTGCGGCAAGGTAAACAGTTCCAAAAGACCACAGACTTCTGCACCATGATACGTAATATGAGCAATGTCTGCACTCTGCAAACTCATGAACCATGACGCATAATTTCTGACGACGAGTTTGACTTTTCTTTCCATTAAAGATAGAAGAACATAAACTTGATCTTGATATCTAACCGAACAATCGACATGTTGATAAACCGTTGTCCATGCCGTAAACTGGACACAGGAAGTGAAAACTATTTATACCCGGCCGATATAAACAAATTTCACCTGAGAAGGAGGAAAGTAATGGAGACGTATGATTAAATTTCCTCTCGGATTTATGCAAATTAATTTGATGCTCTCGGGTTGATTCGACGGAAAAAAAGACACCAATCGTTCGTTGGGTAGGGCAGCAGAGCCACAGGGCGCTCGTGCTAGTGAAAAATGCGATTCAGTGAGACCTAGGGAGTAGGAAACAAACAAAAAAAGTGAACCTTAGCACGGTGTTATTGCAGAAAAACATTGTGCAACACAACATTAGCAATTTTCTATCGTCATTAGTCACTGACAGTAGTACGATACGCCCCCAGTTCCGTTCCACTCTGCGTTTCAATCAAATTCAGCGCAGCCAGGTGATTTCATGTTGGAAAGATTTTACCTTTAGGGACTTTTTCAGCTATTATTGAACAACCAAGGAACTGCAGTGAGTGTACGAAGAAAGTAGTTGCTTGGAGCATTGATTTACAATTGATGCATTTTTCTAGAGAGTGTTTCTGTACTAACACGTGAAAAAAGTGCCAAGGACCTTTGTCACATTTTACAAAATTCAATGAAAACGATTTGGTTTTCAAAAACATCAACGCCAACGGCCCTAAGAATAATCCGTACGAGGGCTACTCTATCAGTTTTGAGATAAACGATTAAGATCCGGATGGCCTCTCTAATATTACTCATATTCTCATAAATATAACTGTCGTACAGGGTTACCAGATATACGACGAATTTTCCAGTTTTCTTCTGATTTTCGAGTAAATTGGTTAAAAATGATGAATAGAGTTTTTCCATCAAGTTAAGTAATATTACAGAAAGTTTTTCCTGCTTCATCATATGATGATAGACGAATGTGATCAGTCGATTCGACAATCAGACTGATCCGGCCAATAAATTTCATTGGGTTTAATAATTGAAAACCTGCGCAAGTTGAACTCAGAACGCACTCAAATTATGTAGTACATGTACAAACTTTGAGCATTCTGCACATTCAATACATTCATGCGCCTTGTTTGCCATCAGTGGCTCTCTCCTCTCGACAAATTCTTGCAGACTCTATATATAAATTATGTAATTAGCACTGAAATCTGTGTCAGACTTTTTCTACGTACAATGAAAGAAAATCTTACACCACAATTTCATTTATGATAAGTTTTTATACATTCTTCCTTAAATAAAAATTATGAAACTTTCTTTTTCGACCGAGATGTTTTCTCCTGAATGTATTTAAGCACTTCAATGACTGCAATACAGATAGAGATAATTTATTCTGGGTTTACTACATTACTGGATTTGGAACTACATTTTTCCGTTTTAATCGCAAATGTATAAATACGCAATAATTGATATAAAAATCTACCGCCAGAATGCGGAATTCTAGATGGATCTCGATTGAATACGGAAATTCAGCGCGCACGATCTGGCATCTCTGCTGTCGTATTCTTAATAAAACCAAAGATATCATATTAACAAGATATCCTCAAGCTCTGACATTTCCCGAACGAATCATTGGCAACATCCTTTTTTGTGAACATGGTGCCCTCAGGCGAGTCCGCATGATATGTTGAATGTGATGCCGTGCGATGGCGTTGTTGAACTGAAGATTGATTTCGCTCCAAGCTGACAGGGTCTGATAAAACATAACCTACAAATCGGAACAGTTCTGCATCAAATTTAGTGAAATACTTCCTTTTTTTTGCTGCGTCGTTCATTTCGGGTTGAAATTATGAGCACACTTCCCCAAGTAGCACCTGTAACTTATTCATAAAAAGAATATAAATCCTATGCTTCATAATGGTCGCATGATAAACCCAACGAAACAAGTCAGATTTATGATGATGACAATGCATTCAAAATAATGTTACGAATTCACATCTCATAATACAAAGTTACAATAAGTTCTGATATAACTTTTTGGTAACCTAACTCTTACGACATGCTCGCATTAACTGTTTTTGGTCGCTGACTGGTCACCGCAACAAAATTTGACAATGAAAATGTCACACACTGCAAGACAAAGTTTGGTAATGATTTTATATCGGTTACCGTATTCGTTGTAATTCAACAAAGACAGTGTCGATTGAAAGTTTCCGTACATTTTCCAGGAAAATAATGTAAAATCAATAAGTAGAAAATAATCTTTCAATTAAAAATAAAATTGGTATAGTTGAACCTGTGCTAACACGAAGAGCAACTGGAATTCTTTTTACAGTTTACTTTGTTTTTGTTTTTGGGAAGTATCTTCTCTCTACCAGAGAATATTTAAACACTTTGTCACGACAGTGTATGGTTGGAAAAACTTATGCAAATGATGGCAGTCATTGTAATCAGTGAATACAATATTCATTAGATTTCACAAAATACATTTTTTTTCATTGCGTTTGGTAAACTGTTTTAATTTTGATAGATAATTTTTATAATAATAATCAAAATTAAAAATTATATCTGAATACAATTATTAATTGTATGTCGATGCTCTAAAACCTAACATATCGATGGCGCGAATATTTTCATTACCGGTTGATGCCAATGTGTTTTAGGGTGATTTAGATGGCTATTTTCACGCTTCAAATCTGATTCTCTCAGAAACGGTGACGAATTTAAAAAAAAACCCAACTGACAATCTCTTGGAAAATTAGTTTAGATTATTTTGTGAAAATTTCAGAATGATTCATTGACATTAGCGGTCGGGAAAGTCTTTTTTCTGAAGGGAGAATAGCACAGCTGAAAACGCCGTCTTTCGTTTTGTTCATTGAATATCTCGCCTTCAAAAGCATGGATCAAAAATCTATCCAAACAATGTCTAGATAATATAATTCAGATGCGATTAGTGCATAAAAACATAGGGGTTGTCGCGATAAAAATGAAGTGAATGTTTTTTTTGTGAAGGTAAGTCGATTTCGATGGCGGGGCCATTGTTTTCTGCTGGAATTCCCTAGTAAAGTAACGAAACATAAGAGAGAAATAAAATCGGCTCAAAAAGGCTGCCAAACAAGCTGTAGCTTTATTGGATTTTATGTGATGTAGTCAAACTTGTAACCGAAAATATCAAAACCTTTTTTTGCCACCTGGCCACATCGAGAATCATTTGGCACATTTGCTAGAGAGCATGGAGGGAATTGTAATACGGACAGCGAGTCACGTGGTTTTACGCGACCTACTGGCCTCAGCCCTTAAGTACAATCAACTTCACCATAAATATCGAATAGCACTTAAATTTTGAGTAGATATAATGAGTTTACACAATCTTGAATTCTATATATTTTAGTTTGATTATCAGATACGAATATTTGGTCATAATGGAAAAAAACATCAGCAAATTGCAACTTGACACAAGCCTATGTTTTTCCGTTTCCGTGACTAATATAAAATCAAACCAAATATTCGTTACTGACAACTTGTTTGGCAACCCACAGATAAGTCGCACATGCTCCGCCTCTTGCGCTTTTTAGGTTACATATGCAGTTATCATGCATGTTTCTATTCTTATTCTATGAATTTGTTTCAGATAGGTTACAATCTTCGAAGTGTACCAACGTGTGCTACTTGGGCTAGTTTGGGATTCCGCATCCGGAGGATCGGTTTTTGACCACTATTTTTGTTTCTTCCGAAACTAGGAACTGGTATAGCTGAACTCTGCTCGTTTAACCAGCAGCTTATATAGTTTACAAGTTGAAACAGTTTTGAGCCAGTTTGGTACAATTTTCCCATTTTTTTGCATCGACGCACGGTTTCAAAATTTAAGCACACTTCAACCTGTAATTCCGGAACAGGTAGTCGGATATGGATGGAAATCGATAGCACTCTATGGGCCCCTACGACCTTTACTGGAACCTAAGTTTGTTAAAATAGGTTCAACCATTTTTGACAAAATAAAGTGTGTTCCGTTTTTGGATTTTATGACCACTATTTCCGGACCCGGAAACTGAGAATCGATATAGGGGAGAGGTGGGTAATAGTGCGTGGTACATATTAGAGCGCATCTAATTGTTGAGCTCCTGTTAATGTTTACCACTGTTTACTTACAATGAATATTGAGATTTGACCCAATTAACTTTATTCGACTACATTCAAAATTCCCTATAATTTTATACCAATACGACAGACGTAAAAAACGCCCCGAATTGGCGGTTCAATGCATAGGACGCTGGTCTTACAAGCCGGTTGTCGTATGTTCGAGCCCCGATCTGGAAGGATTCTTAGCGTCAGTAGGATCCATAGGATACTAGCCATGCAATGATTATGTACGCTAAGAATCGGCTGCGAAGTCTGTTGAAACCGAAAGGTCAAATTCCACCACAGGAATGTAATGTTAAGACTTTGCTTTTGACAGACGTAAATATAAAATCTGTCATTAGCAAATAAGCTTTATATTTATTTCCAATAGAATCACGTAACAGCTTATCGACCCAAACGAAGTTATCATCGAGTATTCCGAGTATTACGGAATATTCAAGTATTCGAGTACTACGGAAAATTCATTGTGTGCATAATTGTGTACCACTGTGCACTTATTACCTTACCTTGCACACTATTCGGAACAAAACACGTTTATTTTGTTGCTTTCATGCTCGTAAGCAACACAATAATTGTAATAGTTTATTTGAGGATATTGAAAAACAAGGTTTTATGTTTCCGTAGAAGTGTTTATGATCTTGATAAAAGTAATTTTTTATTTGTAATACTTCAAAAAGCTCAGGTGCGCACTAATCGTCACCTCTTCCGTATCTGAAATTGATTTTTTTTTGTATGGCTAACTCAAAGGATTTTATTTTTTTTTACATCGCCAAGCGCTCTTTTTCTTTATCATCGAGTAGTTTCGGAACTGGAAG
This sequence comes from Malaya genurostris, assembly GCF_030247185.1. NCBI lineage: Eukaryota > Metazoa > Arthropoda > Insecta > Diptera > Culicidae > Malaya > Malaya genurostris. Next base: position 270,126,193 of record NC_080571.1, read on the forward strand.
TCATATTAAAGAAGAAGCAATTGTGTTCCATGGGATTGTGAATGAATTGAATCTAAGATTGTTAAAATAGGTTGAGATGATTTAGTGCATATTATTAGCAATCTTTTGAACTTATCATCCTGTAATTCCGGAACGAAAGTTGAATTCGAATAAAATTCAAAATCGTTTTATGGGAGAGTAAGGCCTTTTATATGAATCTAGGCTTGTAAGAATCGATGCAGCCATCTCCAAGAAAATCAAGGGCATATTTTTTGAGCATTTTCTTGTGGACCAGGGAAAAGCCCGCTGGAGATGAAACTCATTTGATCTCTGTCTCCAACAGGCATAAAACCTCTTCATCTTTTGTACCAACAGATTGTTAACATCTAGATGATACATATATCATAAAGTTAAATAATAATAAATAAGAATTAGAAACAATGGAAATCGAAATCAATGGTAATTTATTATTGCAGTAGGTAATCTCAAGAAGAGATTAGAATGTAACTTGCGACAATGAATGTCGAGATTAATCATCTTGAGAAGCTCGGGACAGTCGATGCGTGATTGTAATAAATTAGAAATGAAAACAGCTTTAGATACATTTCTCTGAACAGATAGCAAATCTAGATCTATAAGTTTACAGCAATCTTTGTAACTAGGAAGATCAGCTGGATCCATCCAAGGTAGATTGCGCAAAACAAATCTGACGAATTTGTACTGAATGGTTTCAATGCGATCGATGTCAATTTGATAGTAGGGTGCCCAGACAATAGTTGCATTTTCAAACGTCGAGCTAGTGTTTTCCAATGTTTTTAAATAATAATAAAATATGAAATCGGCAGCGAAAGATAGCTTGTGACATTTTAATAATAAATTGAGATCGTTAAGATAGAGTAATAAAATAAATGGTTCCAAATGACTGCCTTGAGGAACTCTAGATTTTTACTGACATTTCACGATCAATTAGATAAGACTGTAGCCACTTAAGTAGTGATCCGCCGAATTTAAGTCTATTGAGTTTTGCACCTGTTATTTTATAGCGTCAACTTGTAGACAGTGAATAACGAAGGATGTGTATGATAATAAGTTGGGCATAAATCCGTGTTGACTTACAGAGATGTTGTAGTTATGAGTAACGAATTCTAGAACTATAATTTCAAGTAATTTGGATACGGCGCATATTGCGGCAGATCAACGAAAATTGGAAACATCAGATTTATCTCCCTTTTTGAATACAGGGAAAATGAATGATTTTTTCCAGATGTCGGGATACGTTCCTGAATTGAGTGATACGTTAAATAGCATCGATAGTGAAATTAATAGGCTGATAGAGCATTTTTTATACTATAGAGGGAATTCCATCCGGACCAGCATTCGAGGATGATTTTAATTTAGAACACGCTTTTGCAATCATATTATCAGGGTGTGGGCCAATTGGAGAACAACGCGGAACATTGATACAGGCGATCTCTATGAGCAGATTAGAATGGTATATCACTCGGCCCTTCGGGTATCGGTTCAAAAGTCGGTTTTCATAGTAATTGTATATCTTTTCTATATTACAAAGATAAAATAGAGGCTTGTTATAAAAAATGGCTTCATTGCTTTTCAAAATATTCCCTATGAAAATTAATACACTTTTGCCTGCGATCGATCCAGTTTTTGAAGCATTTTTCCCATTTTGAAGAAGTTATCTCTATAACATGCACACTTAAATTGGATTACCGATCTCAGCTGTTCCAACCTCGATAGCAAATTTTTTCAGTAAAAATAACATTTCGTTGCAGCGGTACCTGAAGGTCTTGCTGTCAACAAATATTTGTTTGTGCTGATATATCAGTAGAATAAGAATGTTCGGTAGTTTGGCTGTTCTAAACTCGCCAAAAGATGAAAAAATACCTAATCAAGTTTGGTGTGTGCATTTTTAATGCATCAATCGCATCTTCAGGTGTCGAAAAACGTTGACCGCACCATTTATTTTTGAAGTGTGGTAATAGTAAGATGTCTTGGGGTCTTATTTGTGTAATGATACAACTAAGTTTACTGTTGACATGACCCATATTAGTTTTATTTCATTTGAACTAGAGCATTTTTTTCTCCCGCGGAAATGAATATAATTTGTGCGCGTTTTATAAGTATACGTTCTTCCCTTTCTTAGGGGAGTTCCAAAAATTCAATCGTATGTACTGATAATAATTCATATTTTTGAAAATGGCTTAACATTACATAAAATATTTTCTCTACAAAAAGACATTTGATGTAGGGATTTTGGCCGGTCGGATGAAGCACCAAATTATTGAATTCTAATTAAAATACCAGGGTTTGATTGTGGTGTGTGAATAATGCGATCCTTTCACCACAAAGGGGTAAATGTCTTGGAAATTGGCAAAATAAATCAAAAGGTTCATCGATGTTTTAGAACATTGGAAACAAATATAAATTGAAATAAAAGTAGTATCAAAAAATTACCATGCAAATTAATTTAAAAGAAATCATTTTAGTCTTAAAAACAAACAAAAATGTATGATTATAACAAACGAAAGCGTTAGTTGAAACAACTAAAGTCAAGTTCATTTGTTTCAACTGAAATGTTTGTAATTTTAAAGCGCTACTATTTTTAACTTGATCTAAAGTTAGTTCATTCAAAACAAATTTTTCAAATTGAATTTACTGTGCAATTGTTTACCAAGAAATTGACCGGAATGCACAAGTAAAATATTTATTATTTTTATCAAAATATTGATTGTAACAAACTAATCTACTGAGACAAATTGATTATCATGTTTTGTAGTATCTAGCAGCAATATTTGCTATGTTTTGCAACAAAGTTTTTCTTTTGTCACTATTTCAATAAAAAGTTCATTGCATGAACCCCAACTTTAGTTATTTTTACTTTTTTTTCTCTGCCTGTTCGTAGTTCTGATATGTTGCTTAAAGGTACGAAGTGACCAGTAACCAATACCTGTAAATTTTAATTTGTAAAAAATGGAAGTTTCAGTTCGCCTCACTATTGCGTCAAGTCAACAGCAGTACTGATAATGCCGCATGCATTACTGAATTGTAATACAGATCAATTTTGGACATGGGATCTGAAAAAGGTTGCATGATTTAGTTGTGCGATGAGATTTTTCTCCGCGCGTAGCACAGGAAATGTTCGTTGGTTTGTCCATTACGCACTATTCTTCCAGCGGTGGAATGGAAAACGCGATTACCGGTGGTTATACCCGTTAACATGCTGGGGAGAAAATAAAAGTAATGAAAATATAAGCGCAATCGTCGCTTTTACTCTCTTTTTTCCAGTTGCATAACCGTGATCGTTGTCGTCAACCGCGACGGCCTGTTAGCTGATTTGTGCTTGCGTTTAATAGCCTCCAACCGTACCGAACTGTTCTTCGACGACCTGTGGCCGTTCGCAACCAAGCCCTGCTCTGCTTTCCGGATGCATAACTGGGCCACTGAATCGACTAGGAAAACTGTTTAATTGGGCCAAGTCCCTCCCGTAATGGGTCGCCGTGGAAGCAAGTGGTCGCAACATAAATTGTGACAGCGTCGATTACAGTAACCGGTTGATCCTAACTAAGAAGGAAGCGTTGACCGGGCGAACTGGTTTAGGGTTATGAACATTTAGTTTGAGTCGCGCTGGTCTTGGCCGGGTTGTAGGAGCAGAGAGCACAAGCGTTGCGCAATTGTCTAACCATTTGCTGGATTAGGAGTCGTCATGCTGAGGTAGTTTCTATTAAAGCGTTACGGTGTAATGAAGCAATAAACATGTGAGTTAGTTGGTCAGAAGAAATGGGTTACTTTTACTTCTCTTGGAGTCAGTATATCTAAAAGCGGAGGTTTTCTTATATCGTATCAAGCAAGGAATCGCTGGAATGCTGTACCTCAGAGATAGCATGGGTACGATTGTTTAACTACGTGAACTGATGTAATAAGTAATTTGCTCAAGATAAGTTAAACCGGTGATCTGCGATTATGTAACTCTACGGTATCACCTTTAGACTAAGCTTCTCATTAACGCTACAACAGAATTAGATTCAGCTTCACTTTCGAACTGTTATTTCACAGCTACAAAGCGGTTGATGTCAACGTTTCGACTAATAAATATTTGAGAAGACATCGTTTGGCTGTTACCTTTTTTTCAGAATATAGTCGGTTCAAGTTGTCATATTTTCATTTGAAGTTAAACGCTATTTCACACTTTTGGGTGGATAAAAAATTACTTTACCACTACGAATCAATATTGCATACAATTTCACAAATCAGACGATTTCAGAATGATTGACATGAGATTAAATCGTAGTAATCAGGCCCGTACCAAGAATTTCGTTTCGGGGAGAGTCCACAAATAAAAATAAAACATTTTTTCAATGATGTTTTATGTATCTAGTTCTAGGTTAGGCGAACGATTTCAATTGGGCTAAAGTCGGAGCTAAATAAAAGATACAAATATTTGTTGGAAGTGTGAGTGCACATTCAAAAGATAAAATCAATAAAAAAATCCAAATTTGCATAGAAAGTAATTAATTTAGTTTCATGTTTTGGATGGGACTATGAGGGTTTGAAGTAAAAAGTTGTACGTGTTAAATGGAAGAGATTGATTTTTACTTTACTCTTATCATATTGTCCCATAGTCCGGAGTCAACATCCGATTCCTCAATTACAGAGTGATGAATATTAAAACCTTCAATTTCACGAGTTGTTTTTTAATAAGTGACCATAAAAAAAGTAGTAAACTCTTTGAAACTATTCAGTAAGCGCTTCCAGGTTGGAAATTTTAATGATTATTAGTCGAACACGACTAATTCAAATTTAGCGGTTCCGGAAGGGATCAAAAATATCGAAACAGAGCTCACAACATTTCTTCAGAGATGACCCGATTTTAACAAACTAACGTTTAAATGAAGTGTTTTATAATCCTAAATAATCCTAGACCTTTTAGCCGAATGGGTCACTTGCATCTGAGCTTAGCGGTATCTTAAATAAGAACTGGCTGTTTCACTGCCCGATACTACAACTGCTGATTTTGTTTTAACCATTACGTTAAATTTTTCTCCAATAGCATAGAAAAATCGATGTTATTAGTCAGTGAATCAAACACGAAAATCCGCTGAAGAAATAAATATCAATTATGCAGAGTGTGTTGGTTGATGAGAGCGATTGCAACTCCGTTTTCCAGAATACTGCGTACTAGTGCAATGTAAACATAGTAAAAATCTTGAAAACTGATTAGGCTCTTGCTTTAGCAAAAACAAACTGAATTCTTTTTCGATCAGAAGTGTATAAGAACCTTGTAGAGCACCAAAACCATCCAATACATACACTACTTCAAATGAGGACAATTCACTACAAAGATCATTCACGAATAGCATAGCAAGTCTTCTTAACCTGCATCAAAACTATTCCAATTTGTAAGTTATATTAGATGATGGTCATGCGGAGTTATTATTTTGATGTCTATTTATTTACCGGCTTTAACTATTACGTAACCATACAAACTTACTTTGACGGTTACCGTGCTCAGGTTTCGGAAAAATCTTAGTCTCGATAAAACGATTTTCTCGGTCTTCAAACAACTTATTGTCGATGTTGATTTTCGTTTTTTCGATGTAGTTCACGAAAAGTATGACAATTGCAGAGAGCTAACTTTATGACCTTTTCGCTTTGTTTAGACTCCTTGGGCCGTTAAGAAACATTCGCGTACCTCGTGTACCCGGAGTACCCGTTCATTGTCGGATAATCATTCTGTTCTCTGGCGTATAATAATGGATCCAGATTTAGTTAACAGTAATCAAGCGGCATTCAAAGTCCAACCGAGTTTGCATCAACATAGCCAAACATGCTTCCGAAGTGTGCTCGCGTTCGTCATTTTAGTCCTCAGTAGGGGAAAGGTGAGTTATAGTGAGCGGTACATATTAGTGCGCATCTTATTGTGAGCTCCTGTTATTGCTTACCACTATTTACTTGCAATAAACATTGAAATTTCGCCATATTAAACTCATTCGGCTACATCTCAACTTCCCTGTCAATTGCACATCAATACGACATACGTATATATAAAATCTGTCATTATAAAATAAGATTGATATTTTTTCTAATCGAATAAGTTTTAGTAATTATATACACGTATGGAACTTGATTAACATGTTTTGAGTTCAATTCCAGTGTCCATTGACCGGATACTACTTCCAGTACTTTTCAAAACCGGAAATTCAGTAAGCTTGTTCGATCATCTAGTACCTGCATGCGAGAAGAATTTTCTTACTTACTCGTCAATATTTAGTGTTCGAGCGGTTAGTGGAATGAAACTAAACCGTTTTTTGAAAAGAGAAAAGAAAATTCTTTCAAATATACTATGATTTTTTTAAATTATTTTGTAACAGGTTTTCAACCCAAACAAAGTACTATGGAAAATTCGAGTATTCGAATATTACGCAAAATTCATTGTGCGCATAATTGTGTACCACTGCGCACTATTATCTTACTTTTGCGTACTATTCGGAACAAAACACGACTATTTTGCGGCTTTCATGCTCGTAAGCAAATAATAATTGTAATCGTTCATTTGAGGACATTGTAAAGCAAGGTTCTGAGTTTCTGTAGACGTATTTACGATTTTGAAAAATAGTAATATTTATTTTGTAATACTTCGAAAAGCTTAGGTGCGCACTAATCGTCACCTCTTACCTATGCGTGTGCGGCACCCAGCAGCAGAATATTTTTTTCATCTGTAGAATCCTGCTAAGACTATGGTATTTCCGCTCAATACTAATCCTTTTGACATCTGTTAGCTCGCGTACCTTCACTTCCCACTCATTCAACACTATATCATTTAGTTTTGACATTGTCCTTTGTAATCGTATCGGAAGGCCAGCCGCTGCTGGCTTCATTGGTAGTTGAGTTTCGATCACCACGAAACTCACGAGCCAATGTACTTTCAAGGAGCACTAGCCCCATCATGTTTATCAGACTTTTGCATCCCAAAAATGTTATCAAAAGGACGAAAATGTTTCTAATTTACTTTTATAATATATATGAAAAATGAATGTCTAGATAGTATGCATCAAACTAATCGAAGAAAGATCTTGATTTCGGAAGAGGTCGCGGACCCTTAGTCCTCTCCCCTTCTTTAAAATAATTTTCTTTGATTCTAGAAACAAAACGAAAAATTCAAATGAGCGATTAGTGGAATGAAACTAAATCGTTTTTGAAACAAAGTAATAAAAAAATGAAGTTCCCTTTAATTTCACTATGAAGAATTTTAACTATTTCGTTATAATACTAACGTAATAGCGACAGACAAATACTAGTATTTCGACAGATACTAGTAACTGATACACTAAGGATGAGTGCAAATAGCATTCGAAATATTAGTATCTGTCTGTCACTATTATGTTAGTATCAGAGACGTATTTAGAGGGGAGGGTCGAAGGGGGCACTCGTCCCGGTCGCAACGTTTTTAGGAGGGGGGGGGGGGTGGCAAACCAATCCTTGGGACCTTTTTTTTGCTCGTCCAAGTCATATTTCCGGAGATGGAGTTTTTGCTCACTAAACCAACGAAGGGGTTGGGAAATCTTATTTTGCCGGGCGCCAAATTTTCTCGGTACGTCACTGCACAGAGGTACTCTGAGGTTCAAACCCCTAACCCCTTCAAAACTCAAAAAATATTACATGAAAACTCTTCACTTTGAATATTTAAGTAATTTATAACACGAATAACTTTCAACAAATGACTATAGAACTAAAAATTGTTCAAGTAATTATGTACAAATTACCATACGTATGGAAATTGATTAACATGTTTTGAGTTCAATTCCAGTGTCCATTGACCGGATACTACCTCCGGTGCTTTTTAAAACCGGAAATTCAGTAAGCTTGCTCGATCATCTAGTACCTGCATGCGAGAAGAATTTTCTTACTTACTAGTCAATGTTTAGTGTTCGAGCGGTTAGTGGAATGAAACTAAACTGTTTTTGAAAAGAGATAAGAAAATTCTTTCAAATTCCACTATGATATTTTTAAATTATTTTGTTATAATACTAACGTAATAGTGACAGACACATACAAGGCTGGCAACCATCATTTTTGTACTTCATCATCAGTGAGTTCAGCTCACCTGCTAATCACTGAGCGATTTGAGTAACTGGGCAACCATTCGGATAGAGAAAACATCTCCTCAGCATCGTAGTGTCAAGCAATCAGCAGATGAACGATGAGCGCACGTCAAATATTAGAACTTCACTATTTGTGAGCTGTGATTTAATGTGTTTGTACATCAACACATTGTATCGGATTTTCATGACACTGCACAGTGGGGAAAAAACGATCAAAAACGCGACTTTGCTCAATAATTTCATAAAAACATAAGCAAATATTTTCAAAATGAGTATTTCTTATGCAAATTTTTCTGTAGAATCGATTTATGATAGTTAGAAGATCCGCAAATTTCACTATCATGTCCGTTTTGCTCCAATTTCTCTTTTTTCTGACTTTACTTTGAAAACTAACTGTGAAACTCAGGAAAAAAATCAATTCAACCAATCGGAAGGTATTCCTGACATGCTCATAAGTTAGATAAATGGATTGTTTTTGATAAGATTGACCGCAAACAACTGTATTCTGTTTTACCCCCAGTCAGCTTCTTTCATGAATTTACAGAAAAAAATGTTCTACTGATCGGTGTTTGGACTAATTTTGGTTAAACAAGACAGTTCTATGTTTCGCATATAACCTCAAATAATAATTCACAGATAGTGTTCATGATCGCATGCTACGTGCTACATCGTTTTACCCCATTTTTCCCACTAATATAATTTTATGTTGAATTCAGATTTAAAATTCCGAAGCAGATCCAATATGACCTACCAATATTGGTTCATATTACGTGCAAAACAACTGTAATCCAATTAAACACAATGGGAATGACAGTACTAGCCTGTTTAACCCGTTTTACCCCAATTTTTTCATAAGTCGTATTTCTGGTTAAACTTTCTTTTGCATACCGAAAGCAGGCTGATTGCGGTATGCAAAAGAAAGTTTAACCAGAAATAAGACTTATGAAATAAATTGGGGTAAAACGGTATAGCAAGATTCGTGCGGTCCTTGAATTCATTTGTTATCCTATTTTCAGGTTTTTCTTCGTAATATCAATCGATTTTCATCAACCACAATCAGCCTGCTTTCGGTATGCGAAAGAAAGTTTAACCAGAAATACGACTTATGAATTAAATTGGGGTAAAACGGGTTAAACAGGCCAGTACTGTCATTCCCATTGTGTTTAATTGGATCACAGATGTTTTGCACGTGTTATGAATCAATATTGATAGATCATATTGGATCTGCTTTTGGATTGTAGATCATATATCACTTGAATATTATAGCTAGAAAAGGAATGGGGTAAAACGGTGCAACGAGTTTTCTGCTGTCAATAAAACTATATGCAATCGATTTGTTAGACTTTTTTACATCGAAAACACTCTATTCACTCTTCTGCAAGTTCTTCGGTTCCATGTTATATAGTTAAGCTTGAATACAATGCAGTATCAAAAGGGAACTTGGGGTAAAATGAACATGATAGCGTTTCGTGCGGTCCTTCTAAATACATGGAATCGATTTTACTGACCATTTTACACCAAAAAAAAGCTTTGTGGTCAGCTGTATCATGCCTCCAAAAAAATCGTCGCGTTTTTGGTCCATTTTTCCCCACTGTGCACTGTCTCGTTTGTACTCCCATCCACCAGAGTTGCCATGGGTGACAGATTTTGTTTTTTGTAACTTTGGTGAGGTTTTACAACTATAAAATCGCTGATTTTTTCGTAAGAAATCGCAGTTTTGACTATAAACAACCATAATCTACTTTAACTATGCAGCTTTTGTTTGTTGACTTCCGATATGTCTGCACTGAGATACAGTGGACACCGCAAATCACGGTTTCTAAGAAGCGTCCAAAAAATATTCTTTCGCCGGCTTATTTCTTAATAACTTTCTTCGAAAAAATTACAAAATGTTGCTCGAATAATGCTTTTTTTATAAAAAATATTTGTATTTTTTTAACTAAAGCTTTGAAAAAAAGTAAAAATAGTGTTTTTTTTCTCTCGTTAGACCCTACACCCCCTTAAATAAAGTTTTGAATAATTGGTTGAGCCATCTCCGAGATATGACTTAAGGTGAAGTGTAGTCCCAAAAAATGCATGCAAAATTTTAACTGTTTGAATTGGACGAATCGTCGCACAAAGCATAACAGGCACGTAGAAACCAGAAATATTATCAGTTATTGAGCGCAGTGGGATTACCATACGGTTTGTGTGCTAATAAAAGAGACTGTTATAATTTGGAATGGATTTTGGAATATCGAATATATCCTAATTCAATCTATATTTGTTGATGATTACTATTACACTAGGACTATGAACCATTAGTATTTATAATTGACTAGCATGCTAACACTGTATACGCGTATAATGTATAATTTAGTAAAAAACATACATTCTCCTTGGAAAAAAAAACAATTGAAAACAAGTAAACATTCAAGTATTCTTGATATCTTTGCCTGTACTAAATAGTAATTCAGCGAATAGGAAGCACGGTCGAATTTAATTATCGATTAAACCAGAATAGTAGAACCAAATGAATACATTTTCCACCAACGTTTATATTTATTAATTGTGACTCTGGCACCAGGTTATATGAATGTTATATGTTTCAATGTTCCACATGGACGATAATACGTTCCTTGTATTCATATCATTTAGTAGTCTCATCTAGGTTAGATTTTTAGTTTTGCTACAATTTGAAGTAATATCTATCATATGAGAGAGTTGGCACACAATACGAAATAGAGCATTTATGTCTTTAGAAAAGTTTTAGATCATGTTTAAACAAGAAAACATGTCGAAGGCATGAATACTTTAACATGCATTGGTGTCGAGATATGATACATTGTTTATTGGAGACCCCCAAAAACAATTTTTTCTATCATAACTTTTTTCAATGGATTTTTAGAATATTCAAATGTTCTACAATTATGTTTTAATTATTAAAATACAAATTTCTGTCAAAGGTTTCATATTTTTAAGTCTACAAACTAAAAAGTTTTTGAACAATTTAATTCCAAAATACTACATATTAAGACTCAATATCTCGAAAATGTGGAACCAATTGCAACAAAATTTGAAAGTATGATCAAAACACTATCAGAAAAATTAGTAGTCACAACTAAAATTGGCTTAAATTTGTATGAAAACAAACTTTAAAAAAGCATGTTCTAACATTCTCCAATATATATTTGACATACAGTATTCATTAACCCTGCGACTTAACCTCAATATAACAGTGTGATTCATGCTGAAAATCTAAAATTCCAGAGGATTCCTCGGTTTGAACATGCATTGAACCAAGAATCCTTCCTTCCCAAGTAGATCTGCATGCAGTTTACACAATGCGAAATTACGTACTATTCCCAAGTAAGTTGTTTCAGGAAAACATTTTGCAAGCATAATTGGTTCCTATCAATAACGAGGTAGCAATACATGGGCGGTCTCTAATGCTAATGCTGATAGCACTGTAAATGTTAGTTACCTTAGAAAATGACCGATTCCCAATAATACCCATTGATTTGTATTCAACTTGTTAATTCAACATTAAACCCAATGTTGCAAAAATTATAATAATAATAACACAACGCCACCGAACTCATCGTGCATTTCTCACACCACCATCATACGAAACAGCAGCGCGCAAGCAATACAGAAAACGATGGAAAGTTAATGAAATTCAATTGAAACTTTTTCAGATTTCGGTTATTTCGGCTAAAGTTTGATAACCTTGAGTGACATTTCTTTGTTAAAAATTCGTCTTCAAGCAATATTTTTCAATTCTCAAATCATCCCCGTGGAACGGAACAGTAACTGTTTATACATTTCAAGAACCAATTAGGGCTCGGCAAAACAACATTTCAAAATTCTAAGAATACTTTGTTGGGATAAATTAATTTGCAAAAACTTAGTGTTTTTAGAGTTTCGAAATTCTGTCTAGTTTTTGAATAATTGATTGAAAACGCGGCCCGCGCATTCCGATGCATTTCATTTTTGGTTCACATTTTAGGCATCATCTTGTTGTTCCGGTAACAGAGGCCGGATCTTGAGAACTTTTCATTGGAATTTAGTTTTGTTAAAATCGGTTCCACCATTTCCGGTATAATTGAGGGCATAGTTTTGTCTCATATACACACGTGATCTCGACGAACATAGTTGAATGTTATATGTCGATTGAAAAGTTGATTTTTACAATTAACAGATCGGCTGAAAAGTTCGTATCGTTTCTATGAGAGGGCACCACTAGAATTAAATCCATACCATTTTCAGTTAGTACCAACCTTCAAAAGATACGTGTATAAATTTGACAGCTTGTCAAATAGTTTGTGAGATATTGCATTTTGAGTGAAACTACTTTTGTTATTGTGAAAAAAATGGAAAAAAAGGAATTTCGTGTGTTGATGAAACACTACTTTTCGATGAAAAAAAGTGCCGCCGATACCAAAAAATGGCTTGATGAGTGTTATCCAGACTCTGCACCGGGCGGAGTAACAATTCGTAGTTGGTTTGCAAAATTTCGTACTGGTCATATGAGCACCGAAGACGATGAACGCAGTGGACGTCCAAAAGAGGCTGTTGCCGATGAAAACGTGAAAAAAATCCACAAAATGATTTTCAATGACCGTAAAGCGAAGTTGATCGAGATAGCTGACACCCTAAAGATATCAAAGGAACGTGTTGGACATATTATTCACGAATATTTGGATATGAGAAAGCTTTGTGTAAAATGGGTGCCGCGTGAGCTCACAATCGATCAAAAACAACAACGAAAAACCATGCTGAAATTGAACGAATTGGGCTTCGAATTGCTCCCTCATCTACTGTATTCTCCAGATTTGATCCCCAGTGACTTTTTCCTGTTCTCAGACCTCAATAGAATGCTCGCTGGTAAAAAATTTAGAAGCAATGAAGAGGTAATCGCTGAAACTGAGGCCTATTTTGAGGCAAAGGACAAATCGTACTACAAAAATGGTATCGAAAATTTGGAAGATCGCTATAATCGCTGTATCGCCTCTGATGGCAATTATGTTGAATAATGAAAACGAATTTTGGCAAAAAAATGTGTGTTTCTATTAAACGATACGAACTTTTCAGCCGAACTGTTATTGCATAAAGTTTTTGGATTTAAATCAAATGAAATTTCAGAGAGTCGAAGGCCTCCCGTAAAGAAAGCATCGTATCATCATGGTATCTCTCTATTGTCCAGGGGACAGTAACCTTTCAGACTACGCTCTCGTGTAAACTGAAGAATTAGTTATTTGAAATCACTGTTTCTGGAGTTTTTTGGATTATGCACCTGCGAAATATGCTATAATTGAGCAACGCAACAGAACAACTACAAATTTGAAGTTGTTGAATTCTAAGTATCTAAGTATAGAGAACAAGTTTGTTACATTTGAACCTCAGACTATACTGACGAGAGCTTCCGAACATAATTTTCCACCGGGCGAATGCAACGAGATGCAATGAGATGCGATTAGATAAGATTTATTTTCTTTCTCCTTGCAGGTGGAGAATCGCATTCGTTGGTGTTGTTCCGTTTCCTGGTCCGAATCCAACGAATGCTGTAAGCTACTGGTATTCTTTTGTGTTGTTATTTTTCTCTCTCTCTCTCGCTCGCTAGCTTCTCGAAAAACATGCTTGTTTATTAATCTTGAAGCATGCGAAAACAACAAAACAGCGAACTCGAGCACCCGCTCGAATGATGCTCGGCTGTCGGAGAAACAACTTGGACCGAACTGCAGCGTAAAGCGGCGCATGTTTTTCGGTTGGAGCCTCCCCCAGACTGGACTCCGAGCTCTGGCAGGTTGGTAGTCGGTGGCGCGTGGGGCTTATTAATCTATATAAGTAAGGTGGAAAGAACGATTGGGTCGATTATTTACATGTCTCAGGTGAAAAGTGATGGACGTCTGTCTGTGCGCAAAGTGACTGACTGACTGACTGACTCCGAACGACAGAGTTAAGTGTTATTGCGGTTTTTCATTCGGTGCGCTCGGTTTCAGATTAGCAAGATTACATGTGAATAGTGTTTAAGGGATTTTGAGATTAGTGTTTTAGTGCGCTTCATTGTTTTAGTTGGAGCAAAAGACGGAGTGTTATAAGTGAAGCTAAATAGCGCGGGAGCAACAGACGCAGCAACAGGATGAAGTTTTTATATCTGGTAATTGATTTATTTTTCTTCACCCGAAACGAGACCACCGGGGATTACCACATTTAGGCTGATGTAACGCACCAAAGCGATGGACATATAATTGGTGATGTGGAGCGAAAATGTAGTGCTCATTTTTTTTCTACATTTCAGCAATCAGTGATAATTAGGAATTAATGGTGCTCAATCGGTATACGTGTGTATCTACTTCACAATCAGACATGCGGCTGCGATTGATTACAGGTTTTTAATGTACAAAATTGAGTGAATATTGTCGGTTGATTAGTGATCCTAATGTCATCATTCAGGGTGCCGATAACGGTTCCCTTTGTACGGTTGCCGGCGTTCACATAGACTGGATAAATTGAATTTGAATGTATTCTGAAAGTGTGGAACTGAAAACTTATAGAGCTAGAGGATTCCATAGCAAAAGATACTTTCCATTGAAGAATGGTTACGTTTGAACTCGCTGTTACTTTCTATGAGCATTTTTTGCTCCTAATTGTATATTAGCATTTTGAACGCGTTGCTGTGGTAATTTAACATTTTCTTTACATAACAGTCGCAAAGTTGCGTTGCCGTTGCTGAGGGCCAATGCTGAAGTGTTTTGTAATAAATCAACGTGATACAACGGAGTAAAAAATTCTGGGTATAAATTTCGGACACGAAAGTAGTAGTAAAACCGGTTGTTTATTTTAGAACAATAAAATTATATGTAAATTATAAATAGTTGATTAAGATGTAAATTCTTCTCTCTGTGAAATACTCAAACTTTTTTTTTAGATTCCGTACGGATTCTCAGATAGGTCCAAGCTGATGATTCTCCATCTTCTCTTGAAATCATCGGTCCATAATTTCGATCAGATTCCACTTAATTAGAACCCAGTTCTTCTCTATTGGGCAAAGTTCTGGATAGTTTGTAGGGTAGGATGGTACACGGAAGGCAAAGTATCGATACCTAAGGTATCGGGATACCGAAATTTTGGGTATCGATACAAGGTATCAAAAGGCAATAAAATATCGATATCTGTAAGTATCAATTGATACTTGCGCAGAAATCATTTCAAAATAAAATGGAATTATCGACTGTGGAGTTTTATATGATGTACAGAAAGGTGTTTCCACACAGCAAAAAAAGAATTATAACAACTTCAATGTGATTATCAATCGATTTGAATAATAAATTAGACGTACTGAACATCAAATGCAATAAATTTCTCTTTTCAAAAAATATTGCAGATATATCACACGTTATTCCATAGAAACAACGTATTGAGTAGATTACATCAGCTTGACTGAATACTTAGTCGATTCTGATAGGAAATTTGGCATCTTTTCGTGTAATATTACAGCCTTTAGAACGACATAAACACATTTGTGATATTACATCAAAATTGCTGCACATCACTACTCACAACTGATATTAATATATGAACACAATTTCATATCAGAAACATATACGGTATTCAGTGAAGGTGATGTAATGTACTCAATACGTTGGTTAGATGTAATAAAGTGTAATTTATCTACAATATTTCTTGAAAACAGAGAATTATTGCATTTGATTTTCAGTACGTCTAATTTTCTTCACATCGATTGATAATCACATCAAGATTGTTACAATTCTTTTTTGGCGTGCCTAAATTTGCTTTGCCACCAGTATACGCATATTCCTTGCCACGTAGATTGCACTTCGCCTTTCTCGACTTTTGGTACACGTCACATTTCATTTATTTTCTCAGTTAGTGGCCGAAACAGAGCTGGATAGTCGTTGCTTCTGATAAATGATAAAGCAATCGCTTTCGCAGACATTCGTTCTACTACACATCTGTGTTGACAGTGCCGGTAGAAACGAAACTTTAAGCTTTGCGACTAAAACTACACAATTTGGAATTTGGACACATTTGTAACAATCAAGATGATTCATATAAGATTTTTGCCTTCCTAATACTGTGCAAAACCGACTTTTATACCGAGTCCCGGGGAACCGAATGTCGAATGTGTGTGTGTGTGTGTGGGTGTGTTTTTTTTACAAGGTGAAATACCTTATGTACTTTCCCAGCTCACGCGCTCGGTAGTTGTCAAGCTACCGCTATTGTGAACCAGCGAGTGGGACTGGCTGAACCTTACCCACTAAAACACCTTGGACATCTTGCCTCGATCCCCCCGGAACTAAGCTAAGCTCAATACTTCGGGGGAGGCTGTGCACTTCTTCGTTTGGGAGAAAATGGGCTCCTGCGTTTCTCTCTTTATCCATCTCGATCCACCTTTGGCGCCTCAACGACCCAATTCCGCTACGTCGCGCCACACTACTCGACTGATCCCCGACGATGGATCTAGCCTACACCGACGGAGAGTTTCCCCTTTTACGCCACGCGTTACACCCGAAGGAGTGCCGAGGTCGGCTCCGCGATTCCGGTTGGAGCATGGCGTCCGGTTCGCTGATGCCCCGACGCCTCGAATCGGTGTTGTGGCGTCTACTCGACTAGTCCCCGGTGATGGATCTAGCTTACACCGACAGAGAGTTCCCTGACGATGGAAGTTCTCCCGAAACCGACGTTTTCGATACCCGTCTACGGCCCGACCGTAAGGATGCCTTGATCGATCCAATGATGCCTGTTGGAGGATGGCTTCCGGTTCACTGGTGCCCCGACTATGTTAACGGTGCTACGCCACGATCTACTCGTCTAATCCCCGATGAAAGATCTAGACTACACCGACGGAGAGTTCCCCGGCGAAAGAGGCTCTCCCGACACCGAGTCCCCTGTTGCACCACACGAGACACACGAGAGAGTGCCGAGGTCGGTCCGGCGATTCTAGTTGGAGCATAGCTTCTGGTTCGCTGGCGCCCTGACGACACAAGTCGGTGTTGTAGTGGCTACTCGACTAGTCCCCGCCGAAGGATCTAGCCTACCGCGACAGAGAGGTCCCCGACGCTGGAAGTTCACTCGAAACCGACGTTCCGAAACCGGTTTACGACGCGCCTGCTCAACTAGCTTCCGGCGGTGGGTCTAGCCTACCCGACGAAGAGTTTCCCGGCGGAGAAACCTCTCCCGAAACCGAGCAGCATTCCACACGCTTCGTCCGTCTTCTTATGGTGCCGAAAACAGTCCGGCATTCTTCGTCTTTGGACCTAGGTCATTTGACGCTGCTCTTCTGTGTGTTTGTGTATGTGTGTGTGTGTGTGTGTGTGTGTGTGTGTGTGTGTGTGTGTGTGTGTGTGTGTGTGTGTGTGTGTGTGTGTGTGTGTGTGTGTGTGTGTGTGTGTGTGTGTGTGTGTGTGTGTGTGTGTGTGTGTGTGTGTGTGTGTGTGTGTGTGTGTGTGTGTGTGTGTGTGTGTGTGTGTGTGTGTGTGTGTGTGTGTGTGTATGAGTGTGTGTGTATGAGTGTGTGTGTATGAGTGTGTGTGTGTGTGTGTGTGTGTGTGTGTGTGTGTGTGTGTGTGTGTGTGTGTGTGTGTGTGTGAGTGTGTGTATGTGTGTGTGTATGAGAGTGTGTGTGTGTGTAAGATTCAAATGAAAGGTATCTAAATCCCATAAGGGGCTATTGGATAATATCCGGAGCGGACTTCCGGTAAAATGTGCTGAAAAATGAAGAAAAAGTGCACTCGATTTTCTCGGAGACCGCTCGACCGATTTTATTAAACTAAGATTTAAATTGAAGGTCTTGTAGTCCCATAGGTTGCTATTGAATTTCATCTGGATCTGACTCTTTTTTTCCAATCCAATTTTCACAAGCATATGTTGAAATGAAAGGTCTCACAACCCCATATAATCCTACCAAATTTCATCTGGGTACGACTTCCGGTTCCGTGGGAATTACAGTGGGATTAGCAAAAATTTCGATTTCATGAATATTTTTTCACAAGCGATGGCTAAACGAGGTGAACATTTTTATAAAACTTACTGGTAAATTAATCAAGTTGGCAGACCTTGTTAGTTGGTGGATATATAAATCTACTTTGGGACTACTATTGCCCGGTTTCCGCTTCCGGTGATTGTGAAGAAAAGCTCCAAAAACGGAGCTAAATTCGATTTCTCAGCAACCGTTAAACCAATTTTCACAAACCATGATTCAACTTAAACCTCTCAGTATCTGAAAAGATACTGTGCAGTTTCAACCAGATCCGTCGTCCGGTTCCGAAATTATAGGGCAAAGAGTATCAAAACTTTCAAACTGTCATACAAAATGATGCAAAATCGGTACGCGCTGGTACGGAAGAAGAAGAAGAAAACGCACCCGCCTAGCACACAGCGTGCTTTGTTCAATTTGGTATAGCGTGCAGGGTTCCCACATTTAAATTCAATTTAACTTGACATAACTGTTTACAAATTGAAAAGGTGGTGGTAGTGTATACCGAAGAAAGTTTTTGATTTTGTTTGAAGTTTGAAAAAAGAAACGAAAGAATCTTCTAGTGATGATTTTGAAAACATAAGTTATATGAGAATGGCATCATTCTACCACTAGGTGGATTAAAAAAGTTGTTTACTTATCATTCTCCAGAGCCAGGATTCATATTTAGATAAAAATTCAATAACGTTCTATGGGATTGTAAGTCCTTTCATATAAATCTGAGTTTGCTAAAATCGGTTCAGTCATCTTTAAGAAAACTGAGTTCTTAATTTTTACAATATTTTGCACTTATCATCCTGTAATTCTGGAACCGAAAGTCAGATGTGAATAAAACTCAATAGCGTACTTTGGAGAAGTAAGACCTTTTTTTTTCATAAATACGTTTATTTCATAGGCAATATACATAAGTTTTTCTTCGCCGTGGCATCTACAATACATAGTACTTTAAACCTAATACATTTCGAATATCCTATTAGTATGTTGGTATTCATTAGTTAATCTAAACACTGTTTTTATCAAGCGAGTTGCTATTATAAATTACATTAAATGAAATACATTTATTTTGTACATGATCTTATAACTATTTCAGGTTTGTTTGTATCAGTTCATCACTTTTATTTAATATAAGATAGCTGGCTATTGGTTGAACTCATGGAAGAGAAAACAATCTAACATAAAATAAAATTTAAATTGGAACTCCAATGGACTTAATGAAATAATAAAGAAGTTTCATGTAAGGAACGTCACGACAAGCAAGAATGTCGCGAACTGGGACATTGGATAGTCTACCTTGGGTACGCAAGGAATTTATTAGTTGAGATCTGACATCACGATACTCCACGCATGTCCAAACAACATGGTCAATATCGCGGTAACCTTCGCCACAAGCACAATGATTAGTCTCGGAAAGTCCAATTCGAAGGAGATGTGCATCTAACGTGTAGTGATTGGACATGAGTCTGGACATCACACGAATGAAATCTCTACTCACATCCAATCCCCTGAACCATGCCTTTGTCGATATTTTAGGAATAATTGAGTGCATCCACCGACCCAGATCATCTTTATCCCAAGAAGCTTGCCAGCTGGCAAGTGTTCTTTGGCGAGACGCGCTATAGAATTCATTGAAAGCAATTGGTCTCTCATAAATTTCACCCTCAATAGCACCACGTTTGGCTAAAATATCGGCTCTTTCATTGCCTGGAATGGAGCAATGAGCCGGGACCCAAACTATTGTGATTTGATAATTATTATTCAATATGACGTTCAGGCACTGTTTTATTTTGCCCAAGAAAAAAGGTTCATTTTTGCCAGCAGCCTTTGAGCGAATGGCTTCAATTGCACTCAGACTATCTGTGAAAAGAAAATAATGGTTTGGAGATAATGTGACGATTACACTCAAACTATAATGAACTGCTGCTAACTCTGCTATATAAACAGATGCAGGTTCTTGAAGCCTAAAGGAGACCGAAACATTATTGTTGAACATACCAAACCCTGTCGCTTCTTCAATTCGCGATCCGTCCGTGTAAAACATTTTCTCAGAGTCGATATGCCTGAACTTACTTGTAAATATTTTTGGGATTTCCAACGAGCGTAGGTGTTCCGGAATTCCACGCATGGATGTGTCGAAAAATAAAGTTGAGTCAGGGACATTTAGGAGGCTGACACGGATAGGAATATATCTTGAAGGGTTGATTTCCTGTGACATATGGTTAAAATATACAGTCATGAATCTTGTTTGAGATTGAAGCTCAACTAGCCTTTCGAAGTTATTAATAACTAGGGGATTCAGTACCTCGCATCTTATTAGTAGTCGCGACGAAAGCTCCCAAAAACGATCCTTCAATGGAAGAACTCCCGCCAGAACTTCAAGACTCATTGTATGTGTCGAATGCATGCAGCCTAAAGCAATTCGCAAACAACGATATTGAATTCGCTCTAATTTGATAATATGAGAGTTTGCAGCGGAACGAAAGCAAACGCATCCATATTCCATCACTGAAAGTATCGTTGTCTGATACAATTTTATTAGATCTTCCGGATGAGCACCCCACCAAGATCCGGTTATTGTTCGAAGAAAATTTACTCTTTGTTGGCATTTTGTTATCAGAAACCTAATGTGTCCTCCCCACGTGCATTTGGAATCAAACCACACCCCGAGGTATTTGAAAGTCAAAACCTGTTGGATCATTCTTCCCATCATATGAAGCTGAAGCTGCGCGGGATCATGCTTTCTTGAAAAGACGACCAGCTCTGTTTTCTCCGCAGAGAATTCGATACCCAGATGGACAGCCCAAACGGACAAGTTATCTAAGGTATCTTGCAATGGTTTTTGCAGATCAATAGCTTTGGGTCCAGTAACTGAAACTACGCCATCATCTGCCAATTGTCTTAGTGTACATGGGGATACTAGACAGCTGTCAATGTCATTCACGTAAAAATTATAGAGGAGCGGACTGAGGCAAGAGCCTTGCGGTAGACCCATGTAGCTAATTCTGAATGTTACCAAATCGCCATGTGAAAAATGCATGCGTTTCTCTGACAAAAGGTTGTGCAAATAATTATTTATAACCGGTGGAAGTCCATGTTGGTGAAGCTTGTCTGAAAGAACATCAATGGAAACTGAATCAAATGCTCCTTTAATGTCTAAAAATACAGATGCCATTTGTTGCTTTTGAGCGAAGGCAATTTGGATGTCAGACGAAAGTAATGCAAGGCAATCATTCGTCCCTTTATTTCTACGGAAACCAAACTGAGTATCTGACAACAAACCGTTCGTCTCGACCCAAGTGTCGAGACGTCGTAGAATAATTTTTTCGAACAATTTTCTGATGCAGGACAACATCGCGATGGGTCTATATGAGTTGTGATTGGAAGCTGGTTTCCCCGGCTTTTGAATGGCGATAACTTTCACTTGCCTCCAGTCAGGTGGAACAATATTTTGCTCAAGAAGCTTGTTGAACAATTCCAACAAACGTCTTTTTGCGAGGTCGGGCAGATTCTTCACCAAGTTGAATTTAATTCTGTCCAACCCAGGAGCGTTATTGTTACAAGACATGAGTGCTATGGAAAATTCCATCATTGAAAAGGGGCTATCAATGGAACCATTATTTGAAAAACATTCCCTAATAATGCTATGCGTAGGAACAGAATCTGGACAAACTTTCCTCGCAAAATCAAATATCCATCGGTTCGAGTATTCCTCACTCTCATTTCCTACGTTACGATTCCTCATTCGTCTGGCCGTATTCCAAAGAGTGCTCATTGAGGTTTCTCTTGACAAACCTTCGACAAAATGTCTCCAATAGCTACATTTCTTGGCCCGAAGTATGCTCTTGTACTTGGTTTCTAAAGTCAAGAATTTTTCAAAATTCTGAGGAGTTCCTCCTCCTCGTTTTAAAAACGTCTTGAAGGCATTTTGTTTCGCGTGCTTAGCATCTGAGCACTCTTTGTCCCACCAAGGGTTTGGAGGCCTTCTGTTAGACGATGGACCAAGAAATCGTTTGGTTTGGGCTTGTTCTGCGGCCTCCAGAATCGAACAAACGAGGAAGTCATATTCTTCAAGTGGGGGGAGCTCTTCCATTGAAGTTAAGGCACTTGAAATTTTACTTTGGTATTTAATCCAGTCAATATTTTTTGTCAAATCATATGGAATATTAACTGAATCAGCAATGCCTTTGTTACTGCTAATTGAGATGATGATTGGTAAATGATCGCTACCGTGTAAATCAGGAAATACTTTCCAGGTGCAATCTAGTCGAATTGAAGTCGAGCAAAGAGATAAATCTAATGCACTTGGACGTGCAGGAGGTCCTGGGATCCGTGTCATGCTACCCATATTTAGTACCGTCATGCTAAAATTGTCGCAAATATTATATATTAAGGATGATCTGCTATCATTGTAAACGGAACCCCACATCATTCCGTGCGAATTGAAATCTCCTAAAATCAAACGTGGAGCAGGAAGGGCTTCGACAATTTCATTAAGCTGTCGTTGTCCAACTTGAGCTCTTGGAGGAATATATACTGAAGCAATGCAAATGTCCTTTCCTTTAATGTTTATTTGACAAGCAACAACTTCTATACTAGAAGTCGAAGGAATATTTAATCTATAAAAGGAATAACATTTCTTAATTCCTAAAAGCACTCCACCATACGGAGAGTCTCTATCGAGACGTATAATGTTAAAGTCATTAAAATTTAAAGCTATATTTGATGTAAGCCATGTTTCGCACAAAGCAAATACATCACATTTTTGACTATGCAACAAAACTTTAAATGAATCAAGTTTTGGCATGATGCTTCGACAATTCCACTGCAGAACAGTGATTGAATCATTTGCGGCGGATGATAAATTATCCATCAAATGATACAAAACCTGAAAGAACTGGCCATTGAGCTGATAACTGTTTCAAAAAAGTTCTAGCTATTGGAAGGAATGCCATTATGATAGTCTTTAGAGGTTCAGAAATATTGAATGCTGCGAAAATCCATTCTACAATTTCCGAAAACTTAAGTAATCCTGTTGGTGAATGTGAAACGGAGCCCACTGGATAATTGTCTTTTCTTGAGCTAGTTCCTGGATTGGTTTGTGAATTTGACAAACCAGGAGGCACAGTTTTTGGTTTTAAATTTGGCTTTTTAGCTTTAACACGGGGATCTTTTTTTGAAGATGTAATTTTAGGTGTCTTTTTAGGTATTTTGTGGTTTGTTAATCTCCTCTTAACAGACCCTTGAGGAGTGACAAACGAGGTATCTTCACTATTTCCGTCGGAGTCAGATTCCTCTGGCTCCATAAGATTTGAAAACCCGTTTTCGGTTTCCAAGGGGGAGATATGTATAACCGTTTTAAGCATTTCTGCATATGTGCGCTTAGACCGTGCTTTTAAAGAAAGCTTCATTTTGTCTTTACGCAACTTAAATGCAGCGCATACTGAAAGATCATCATGAGGTCTCTCTCCACAATAAACACATTTTTCAACATCTTTATCGCAAAGATTATCCTTATGAGGCCCTTGACATTTGATACATTTGGACTTATTACTACAGTAAGTAGCTGTATGCCCGAATTTTTTACAGTTCGTGCAATTCATAACATGCGGTACGAAAAGCCGAACAGGAAGACGAATTTTATCGATATAGACATGGCTAGGCAACGCAGATCCGGCAAATGTTACACGAAACGAATCTGAGGGACGATACGACTTTTTTCCATCGACAATAGATGCTGAGTACAATTGCTTGCACTCGAGTATCTTAACTCCCTCAAGCATGGAGTTTTTAAAACGACCAACTCCATTTTTAAGTAAATCATCGGCCGTCAGACTTGCTTCAGTCACAACACCGTCAATTTCCACCTCCTTCGATGGAATGTAAACTCGATATTCAACAGAAAATAATTTACAGGTTACAATTTCGTTCGCCTGTTTCAAGTCGTTGACAACAACTCGAATTTTATCTCTATTAACTTTACATATTTCTTTAACTTCAGAGAAATGTGATGTCAAATCCTTGGTAATTTGCTTCAAATTTAAAATCTTTTCTTTTTTTCGAAGATAGACTATCCATGGCCCAGTGGTACCCTGTGGATAATGTTTAGCCCTCGGAGTATTTAAACTCTTACTAGTATCCGGAATCGGATTCGGATGATCTTCCATGAGATCATCCATTACATTAAATTTTTTTGTAAATTAATAATACCAAAATAAAAACTTATGTTTAGTAAAATTTCAGATATAAGAAATAAAAAATAAATTAAATTAAATCTACCTTGTAGCTGATGTCTCAGTTCTTTTATCGTGAAGAACGACGTGAAGCTCTTCCAACGATTTCCAATTGGCAGTCTTCTGCTGTTTCCAATTGGCAGTCTTCTGTCGTTTACTGCTATCTCAGTTGCTCTGCCGTCGTTGTGAACACCACTGCACTTGCTGTGCTGCCTGTACCTGACCCCAGGTACAGTGCTTTTGCTCTTGGCGGCGATCAAATGCGATGCTTGCAGTGTAGCACCTCGCGATATATGCTGTCTCTTTTGAACCTACGCAGCGTACAAATTCTGGTACCTGGTAGATCAGCACTGGGTTGCTTTAGCACCTTTGTGCCTTTGCACCCCTTCGTCTTCGCACCTTTATGCGATGGCACCTCTGTGACTCGTCACTTCTATGCTCTCGCACCTCTGTGTTTCTACACCTCTGTGCGTATGAACGGGATGGCCTTCGTTGCTAGCTTTCCAGTCGGGAAACGCTCCGAATATTGCGTTTGCTATGGGCAGTTTAACTACCTGAAGCTTAGAATTGTCTCGGTAGCAGCCGTTAACTCACGAGCCAGTACAATCGAAACACAACCTCTTCGCTTGAATGGTTTTTACTGAATGAAGTAAGGCCTTTTATGTGAGTCTAAATTTATTTGAATTGGTTCACACATATCCGAGAAAAAAAAGTGCGTATTTATTGCACATGTTCACCCACATCTCGACGAACTGATTTGAATGGTATACGACACTCCGACCTGCGAGACTTGGTTCAAAGTCAGTTTCAACAGCGATTGCATATCCTTTCTTTATGGGAAGGCGAAAATGATGCTTATTTCAGATTGTGATTTTCACAACCTTAAATTAAAATTTAAGGTCTTAAAATATCATTAGTGCCTTTCTGGCATGCGTTCGCCACACTTCCGAATATCGCAAACTTTCAATGCTTCACTCGCATAATTATAACGGTGCAAAAAAACTTACAGAGTTGTGTAGGGGACAAGATCGATTACATGAAAAATGCAGTGGTTTTTCGCCATCTAGTATTTCTAAATTTAAGTTAGGAATTAATATGACATTAATTTCCTAATAATCCATACGAAATCGTAAGTTAATTCTTTTTGTATTTTTGATTTGGCTCAAATTTCGCATATGCATTTTTTATGATAAAATCAAATCAATTTGCATCAGAAATTTGTCATTTTTATTCTAGCCTTACTTTTAAGAAGGGACTAAGCAAAAATCCCTTAAAAGTTTTCAATAATATATGTTTTAGAAACGGTAGTCCAATCGATTTGGTGTTTTCTGCAATGCTTTAGGTAATTTAGCACTTATAAAAAAAAATTTTGTTTGATTTTTAATTTAAAAAGAACTCTTAAAATTCAAATATCTCAAAAACGAGATTTTTATTTATTTTTGCCTTTCTCATATAGAAAGGTTATGCAATCACTGTGAAAACCGACTTATGAACCGAGGCCCGGAGGGCCGAGTGTTATATACCATTCTGACATAATATTGTAAAAAGCTGCCATTTATGTCAAAAATCGAATTTACATTTATTGATTACATTGAATATCGAGAAGAAAGGTTTGTTTTGATTAACCGTAGGTAAAACATGTTTTACCCCAAATAGTTTAAAAGATATATCAATTAACAAAAAAGTGGTTCAAGTAGCCCCACTCTCCCCTAAAATTTTCAAGGGATTTTTGCTTAGTCCCTTCTCCATAGTAAGGCAAGAGTAAAAAAGGCAAATTGATGATATAAATTGTTTCGTTTGCCCATTTAAAACGCTTATGCAAAATTTGAGCCTAATCAAAAATAAATCTTGCCAAACGTGGAAAAAGGGTATTTATAATTCTATAAAAAATCATGAAAAATGGTAAAATAATTTTCACTTATATAATAGAAATTTTTAGTGAACATTTTACAAACCAGCTGTAATACCACATAAAAAAGATTTTGTTTGAATACTATCTAGTTCTTTTATATAATGATGCCTAGTTGGAATCAGGTGAAGCATTGTCACTATGGCAAAGATTTTGATCTGTAGCAATAAACGAATAATTCTGAAATAGGTGAGAATGACTATAACCGTTATCGCTTGATGCCAAACTTAACAGTTTCCACCCTTCCTGCTGCCGAACCGTTTGTTTGAAGCTAGTTTCGAACCTAGTTTCATCGTTGTTTAACTGAAAATCGTGTCAGTTTCGAACCTGTTTTTTTATCTGGTTTGCTCAAATCACCGTTGCTAAGTGCAAAACCAACACAGCTTCGTGAAAAGTGTTTGTTTGATGAAACTACCCTGGATTAGTTTCAGTTTTCTCAAGCGAAAAAGACATATATTGACTCTCTTGAACAACATACACAAATGGATCTTCCTCGTAATAGTCAATAAAAATACTCACGGTTTATAAGCATACATAGTTAGTGTCTGTTTTAACTAGCGAATAAAACGTATCGTAAACCCCGCTGCATTCATTAACTGAAAATATTCTGTATTCCTGTGTCAGTTTTGCACGATATGCTTTGTGCGATGATTCGCTCAATTCATGCGGTTGAAACTTTGTGCGGAGTTTCATCTTAATGCTCGTTCATACATAACATTTTATAAAACAATTCTGGGCTTATTATGGTTATCTCATACTACTGAAAATAATCATCATGAATTGTTGAAAATATTTCCGATAACATGGAGAAAAAATTATGTTGCTTTGTTAGGAGCAGCAATAGATATTCACGGTTAAGTTTTACCCATACTTGGCCAGAGTGACTTTTGTAAAGGAGTTCCATAGCAAAGTAAGACGTAAATAAATAAAAGGTTCTGCGACAGGAGATCTGACCAAAAGGTCTGTGTCAAACTTGATAGAAGGAGTTAGACGAAATTGATAACTTTAGCAATATTCCGTTATTATATTCCATTCGTGGAAACTGTAAATTCAGTTTCAAAAGACTTCGCAACCGAATCTTAGCTTATATAACTAATGACGCAAAAAAACCCTTCCAGGTTGAGGCTCGGAATACGACAACTGGCTTGAGAGAGGATGTCTACATAGGATAAAAATCATTATCTGATATTTTAATTAAAAGTTTGATCGATTTACACACATTCTTGTTTGACCAATTTTTAATCGTAGCTCCCTTTACTTTTTTGTTCATCCTTTCTCATAATTCTAATTTTATTAATGGAACTGGAGACATTCCAAACGTTTTTCGAGCAGTACAAAAACAGGCAATCATGACAGTTTAGTGGATTCTTTTAGGTTATTCAGAGACAATAAGTTTGTACCGATCGTTGAGAAATTGATTTCATTAAAAAAACTCTTTTTGCTAAAGAAGACAAGACTTTCTAATCCTTCATGTTAGGATACAGTGGAACAATGATTTAGTCAAATATTTGATTTTATTATTCCAAAACGACTCGATAGATTAATTTTGTTTTTTTATTGCATAACTCTTTAGTAATAAACCTAAGCTAATTAATTTTCTTTACCCATAAAAAATATAACAAATATTCCACTCTTCTTGTTTCATCTCAAACCAGCTGGCGCTATTCTTTTTTGGTGCCATCATGCGTTCTCATGCACTACCGGTTAAAGTTAGCAAACCGAAGGCACTGACCACGAGCCGGGACGATCGGTCGGTCGGGGCCGTAACCAGCGCAACACCATCGAAAGACACTACGAAACCCCCGTACCTGATCCGGGTCGTTCCGCAGGAGCAGGATGAGTTTGAGAAGCTGTTGGATTTTTTCGCAGTTGGGGGGATCGATTCGCCCGCCGAGTCAGCAGAATCTCCCCAAAAGAATTCATACGGCTCCTATGAACCCCGACAGGATGATCTAACGGAACCGTTGTTGCCTCCACCGGTGGAACAGAACGAACCGAACTACTATGCTGAGAAACCAAAGAAGACTAAGAGTAAAAAGTATATGCCAAACCAGAAATTGGTCAACATAAAAAACGCGGAAAACATCGAAAAGATCGAGAACGAAAAATCTAGACTGAACAGTGCTCAAGGAGAGGTCGATGAAGAGTACTTCCTGGATGGGTTGGATCTGGATAAGCTTTTGGCTTCGGCATGGCTGACGCAAGCTGATGCTGATGCGGAGGCAACGAGGACAGCGAAGGATCTGAAACAGGCGGACTTGAACACCGGTGAATTTATTCCCAGTCAACAGCGACGGATGGACGAAAACACCAGGAGATTGCCGAATGAAAACGAAGGTGCTCGAGTTGATTTTCAGCTGCACGGTCATAAAGGACCAACCAGTTATGCCTTTGGATATGACACGGGTAAAGGGTAACGGTGGTTTGATTTGTGATACTAATCGCACGGTTATGGTTACCGGTAGCAAGGCAGTTTTTTTGTTACGAATTTGTGCAACTCTTGACGTTGAATAGAAAAATTCAATTTTATTTTCTTTTATTTTTTTCAACAGGAAGAATCGGCAGTTTCACGTAGAAGAGCGCGATGAACAGGGTCGCGTTCGAGGGAAGTATGGTTACTTCATGAAAAACGGAAAATTCCGAACCGTTGAGTACAGTTCATCGCCCGACCAAGGCTTTCGGATCGAGAATTAAGAGTGTGCAATCTTCTAGTTATTTATTGTTATGGTATTGTACAAATTTAAACAAAAATACACATTTTAAACAACGAGCTACCTCTACTTTAATTTTGACAAAAGGGTATAGTACTGCTTCTCAACATCATCCAACAGTCCCGAAGCTCCGAAGCGGAATAGTTCCGGTTCCAGCCATGCATTTCCCAATGTTTCCTGAATCATGATCATCCAAGCGACGGCATCTTTCACAGTTCGTACACCTCCGGCAGGCTTGAGACCGATTTTCTTCCCTGTTATTCTGTAGAACTCTTGAATGGCACGAATCATTACAAGTCCAACCACGAGGGTGGCATTGACCGCCTCCTTCCCGGTGGAAGTTTTAATAAAATCTGATCCAGCCATCATTGCTACCATAGAAGCTTTGTAGACCTGCGGAAAAAAACGTTATTTTTAGTCGGGCAGCAAATAACTGCCAAGCTACTAACTTACATTAACCATTGTTCCGCATTCACCAATTCCTAGAATAGTTTTTAGATGAGCTTTACTTCCGCAAGCCTGTCGCATTTGGACGATCTCGTTGTACAACTTTTCCCAATCGTTTTGCAGCACCAGACCTCGATCGACGACAATGTCGATTTCAGTTGCACCCTGTTCGATAGCGTACTGGATTTCCAAAAGACGAGTGTGCAACGGATATTGGCCGGATGGGAAACCGGTTGCCACTGGAACAAGGAATGGAGGATTGTAAATGTTATACATTTTGAAGTATAAGTGATTATATTGAAAGGAAAAAAAAAATTTAAGATTCGTTTACGACTCATCAGTGCATTAACAGTTTATATTGAACTGCTAACGCACTGATGTGTACTTTGTATGAACTTGAGGGTAATTTTTAATCTCACAAATTTTCCTTTGAACCTATAAGTTTGTGAAAATCGATGTGGCCATCTTGAAGGAAAGTGAGTGAGACCCTTTTGCATTTTTAATTACCAATTCCAATTCTTTCAAAACCGGATTCAGATGACCGAAATTGCCGTTGGTTTGCTTGCGAACAACAAATATGACCTACAAATTGGAACAGTTTTGAACCTAGGTAAATCTAAACTTACTATCTCATGCTTTATTTCGATTAAACCAATTAGGCAAAATCTATCAAACGAAGCGAACCTGCGTTTCTGTTACTTCTGCATATGTAAGTCAAGCTAAACAGCATGAATCAGCAGCATAAAACATGTAGTAGGATTATTACTTTTATTATTATTATTATTATTGACATCATTACACCACCGGCACGGTATTACTGCACTATTGGCTGTGGAAATTGGATATTTTTTCAAATAAATTTGAATTCAATGACATTTGTTTATTCTTTCAATCGCACTTATCATAGAATAGCTAAAACTTTTATCGACCGCAGCACCGTCTTTTACCAGTATCACACACCATTAGCAGAAATCCGTAACCATTCATTCACGATTCATTCATAGCGTGTACGAAATAGAACAAAGCACGCATCGTTAGTTTTGTGTTTTCTTGTTCTTTCGGTGATGTACATATTTTCTTTCTATATGGCGATTTGAAAACTTTGACACTCGTCGCCTTGTAGCTGCGGAGCCGGAAGTCGGATCCGGATGAGATTTCACAGTATTTTTAAATAGAATATGAGCTTTAATTCAAATCAAGATATGTGAAAATCGGTTCAAGCATCGCAGGGAAGACGAAGTGAGTTCTATTTTTGAAATTTTTCTTCACCACTTTCGGTGCTTCTGGAACAGGAAAAGGGGGCACCAGTAGTGCCGAATCAAGTTTTTATGCTCACAAACTAACAAGCTCTGCATGGGATTTGTACCGGTTTTCGACCATCGTTTGTGAAAAACTACTAATGAAATTGGTACTTTTCCACTTATCACGCTTTAGATCCGGAACCGGAAGTCGAATCCGGATGAAATGTTCTATAAAATTTTAGGAAACTATAAGACCTTTCATTTGAATTTTAGTTTGTAAAAACCGGTTGAACTGTTTCAGAGAAAAATGAGTGCACACTTTTTCACTAATTTTCACATATTACCATGTAACTCCGGAACCGGAATTCGGATCCAAATAAAATTCAATAGCAGGCTATGGGATTGTTAGTCCTTTTATTTGAATCTAAGTTTGTGAAAATCGGTTAAGCCATCTCTGAAAGAAGTGAGTGCATATTTTTTTCCATTTTTTTGGTACATATCATTCTATATCTTCGGAATCGGAAGTCGGATCGGGATGAAATCGGTTAAAAAGTCGGTTTTCACAGTGATTGCATAGCCTTTCTATATGAGAAAGACAAAAAGAATAAAATCAAGATTAAAACAGATATTTATTTTCATTTATTTAAAACCGATTAAGTTCATTAAGTATAAATGTCACGCACAAAATCCGCTCTTGAAATGTGAAAACGAAATCCATCTTCGGTCGACAATGCAAGAGAGACAGAAGCTTAAACATCGTTTTCTTTTTGTCTTACATTTCTTCGCCCATTTAGTTTTGTTTTGAGTGAAAAATGAATATTATGTAGTATCAAAATTCAACCGAAATTTCGAGGATCGATATTGACCAACATCGTTTCATAGTTTTGTTTGCCTATTGTTACTTGTATCTGATATACCAAGCTTATGACTTATTAATCATTGTTTTAAACAAGGATGGCTTTTATCGTATCAAAGAACGCTCTCACGAATCATTTTACTTTTGCCGCTTATTCTAACTATGTGCATATAAACTTTGTGTAAGTTGTGTCTATGAAAATGTGTGTGAATGCTCCACACAAGGGTTTTGAAATATTGCAACCAAGTATGAGAATCATCAAGTCCAATCATCAATTCGATTTTCTGGGATGATTGTGAATTTGCGATTCTCTCTTGGTAAATTCCACACAGCACCGATCATTACAGACAGTAAATTTTTTTAAGGGCCTTGAATTACTCAGAGCAGGGTTGCGAACGGTACCGGAGAATGACACGAAACAGCAGACAGTCAAACCGCACAAATGGTAGCTGTCGCCAAATGAACTTTGCCGTGACTGCAGCGGATAAAAATGTCATAGCTCTCATGACATTTTCTCTCGTGGATGTACCCGTATGCTCGCATCGGTAGCTGTTCTCCTCTCTTCAATCAGAGAATGGCTTACCACAAAGAACAGTTTCTCCTTTCAAATTCTACAAATTTCGAGAGACATCCACCAACAAGGCTCAACGTTGAAATTCGTTTTATGCCTGTTCTCACGGGGTGTATGGAGACATACACATGTAAGTTTTGGTCCGCTATGCAGACGGTTTTTCTGCATTCTTTTTTGTTGCTCCGCACTCTCGTTGGAAGGAAGCGGTTCGGTGAGCAAAGCTGAAAAGCAGTGTTAACTAATGCTTTGATTTCCAGCCGGGATGGTGGCACGAATTTGTAGAGGTTTGGTGCATAATGTATTATATATATATATATATATATATATATATATATATATATATATATATATATATATATATATATATATATATATATATATATATATAAGTTATGTATTAGGGAAAAATAGTATTAAGCATCCCATCTTAGTAAAAGCCCCCTTTTTCAAATAAACTTCTTTTTTCAAACATTCAAACATACTTCTTGCAGTAACATTATCTTTCTGCAGGATCTTTCGGCTTTGCAATTTCGCAAATCTATCAAGACCATGAATCAATATGTTTCTCAACATTAATTAAAC
This sequence comes from Malaya genurostris, assembly GCF_030247185.1. Lineage (NCBI taxonomy): Eukaryota > Metazoa > Arthropoda > Insecta > Diptera > Culicidae > Malaya > Malaya genurostris. The sequence goes on from NC_080571.1 coordinate 270,158,812, forward strand.
TGTGTACTCACATTTTCGAAGAAATCAACGATAAATTTAGAGATTTAACTTTTTTTTAGCTACAGGATAATAGATTACCAATAAAATCGTTTGGCATGCAACGAGCTGTTTTGTGTGGAAATTTTACTGAGCCTACTTTATTTACGTGTAAAATAAGATTTGAGTTAAATGCTAATAGAATCTGGTACTTAATATCACTGACGCTGTTGCAACAAAGCGAAACTTCTTTCAAGTATTGTTTCATTGAATAGATTACCTTCAGCCAAATGCATTAATAGCAAATTCATCCACATTCAGCATCAATAATGGCTTGATACCTTCGAAGTGTTTTTCGGAAACGATTCGTGCGTATTTTTCTCAAAACTACTTCCAAACTTTGTGAAATAATTCCATTCGAAAATGAACGCTGTAAAATCACAAAAGTTAATCGTTAACAATGACGAAAACCAGCTGTTTTAGTTGAAAACTTCTAAGCCAGATTTAATGGCATTTTAGTTTTAAACGGTGGCACTACACCGGTGTGAAGCATATATATATATATATATATATATATATATATATATATATATATATATATATATATATATATATATATATATATATATATATATATATATATATATATATATATATATATATATATATATATATATATATATATATATATTGTTCCGGTTGTCGAATCGCGTTGAACCGCTGCCCGCTGCGTTTTTTTTTTCATAACTACGTTTGTTTCATAGGGAGTACTCCCGATCATAAGGGAAGAGCAAACCAATATTATAACTATAGTTTATTCAGTTATCATTGCTTATTTAGCTATCATAATGGATTGTGAAATGTTGCAAGAATTGCTGGGAATAGTAAAGTAATGAATAAATTTACAATGATAGCTCGTTTTGTTATTATTTTCTTATTTTGACAGTGAGTAATGTAAGAATGTATTAAAGTGCCGCTGTCAGTATTTTCTGTCATTTTTAGTAAATTTTAGTGAGAAGTTCATAATATATACAAAAAATCCAATTTTGGCAGAATAATGGATTGAATATTGTAAACCCTGTTTAAATGATTTTGAGGGCTGATTAATTTATTCGAAGTATCTATATCTATAAAAGAGGATGTAAGTTTGTATGTTTGTAACGCCATAACTCCGGAACTACTTAACGGATTGCCACCAAACTTGGCACAGGTAATTCTTGCGTTTCAGAGATGGTCTTACGGGTATTTTTATAGGGGAGGGATGGTTGCAAGTGTCATTAACCGGGAGGAGGGGGGGTGTGGAGGCGGTCATATAATTTCACGAAAATTGATACGTTTTGAAGACCATAGAAACATTTTGCATACCGAAGATATCATAATATGGGGGGCGGATGTAGCAAGTGTCTTTGATATGGGGGTGTAATATGCCGGGAAATTCAAAGAACTAAGGGACAATTATATTGATCTGCCTATGAACGCGAGTGTATGCAAGTTTCAGCATAACTACGAAACAACTAAAGAAATCGTCACCAAGTTTGGCGCTATTCAGAGGTGGTCATGCGGCTTATCATGGAGGAGAGCTGTAGTAAGTTCACTAAGAATGGAGAGTTCGATATAAAATTTATGTGACGAGAAACGATGCTTCTTGACAAAAAAAAGATATATTTTATATTATATCAATCGAAATTATAAGGTCATTTCTTTAGCAAGAGCCCCAAACATGAGAAGTGTAAGTTAAAATTGATCGAATTTTACGGAAAACATAACAACACAAAACTGACCCAATTTGACGAGGATATCATGAAAATTATGATTATTGTGAGATCTGAGATGGGACACTGACCGTGAACAATCTGAACATTTACGGAGTATTGTTTAATCGGGTTGTCGTCTTTGTTATGTTTCACTACAATCAGAGTATTTCACTAAGCAGGAAAACTTCGAGAAAATTTTTCGGCCTTATTTTCCCTAAACATTTCCGAGCAACACCGGGTCATTCAGCTAGTAATAAAATATTTATTACCTTTATGCAATCTCCTTAATTTCACAAAATAGCTACACAAAATTTTTCGAATCATCCAATAATGTTTAATATATCTAGATACATGAAAGTCAATGTATGTTTGCATTTATGAATGTTCCATTATATCTAGGCTTAAATCGATCGGAATTTACAAAAAACCTTGTTTTATAGCACCTAGAGGTGCGATAAATCCTTTCTCTTGTATAAAATAGGTTATAATTGTTACTTATGCATTTAAAAAGAGAATAATTGAGTCTTGAAAGAAAACATAAAAGTTTATTTGGATATAAACTAGCATCACCTTTTCAATTTGTGAACAGTATTGAACAGATCCGATTTTGTTCGTTTCGCTCTTTAACAACTGTTTGATAGTTTGAGCCTATATCACCTTGTAATTCCGTAACCGATAGTCGGATACGCATAATGTTCACGAGTATCGTGTAAAATTATAATGCCTTCCATTTACACCTAAGTTTATGAAAATTCACCCATCCATCTCTGAGAAATCTTCACTGAGAAAGTTTGCTTTTCTCCTGTACTTACGGAACCAGAAACTGGGTGATCTGTCTGCAAGATCTAGTAACTAGATAGATTTATGATCAATTTTCAAGCGAATCGCAGCTCTCTACACGGTCACTTATGACAAGCACCTAATCAAAATGTTTGCACTTATTTTCCTGTAACTCCGTAACCGGAATTTGGATTCAACAAAAATTCTTGAGCATTGTATAGAATCACAAGACCTTTCAAACGAATCTAATCTTATGAAAATCGGTTCAGCCAACTCTGAGAGAAAGTGGACTCAATTAGAGCACACACATACACACATCTCGACGATCGGATTCGAGTGGTATATGACACTTTGTAAATCAATGCAAAAATCGGAAACGTACTATTTAGTATGAAAAACACTCTTAAATATTTTTAAATACAAACACCGGATAAAAATATTGGGTGTAAAAAACAGACTCAGATCTTATATATAATGCAAAAATTGTAAAACATCTTCATTTCTAGAACCGAACAAAAAAATTGTATGCAAAACGCAGTGTATAATTTCAGGTTAGCTGGTTCTTCCGAAACTAATGCCTATATCCGAATACTTTTGGGCCGACTGTCGTTCAGGAACGCAGCGTGGATCAGACCCCATAATAAATAAACAAATTGTTCTTCGTTCACAGCGAAATTCGGTCAAAACTAAACTCGTTCTTTCGATTCAAATGTTTGTTCGGTTCTCGTAAGATAATGTTTCCTAAACGATTTTAGTAATGTTAAGTCAGTGTTTGGTTTGTACATTCATATATACATACTAAAACCGCTTTTCTAAATTTAATTGTATTCATCCGATATTGACATATTAAAAGTTGTCAATTAATTTAGTGACATGATAAATTTGTACATGCTTTTGGTTGTAAATTTAAGTAAGCTGAGACGTAAATTTACATGATTTTCTCTTAGTGTGTACCTTACAAAGATTTTCAAAAAGACCTTTTCCGAAATGGAATAGATGAAATGGATTCCGGTTAATTTATATTTTATTTAGTCTTTACAAAATGTGTTTTTGGGGGACGGGTCTTACTCCATGCTAGTTCCATGAACATTTGAGATATTTTCTCCCTTTGTATTGTCGAATCACGGTCTGTAACATCCACTTGTCATTAAATTATATGTGTTTTTCTGCTGAAAAGGCTAACCTGATTCCTTTTCAATAGCCGTTATAATTAAGAAACCGCACAAAATAACTTCATTTATCTGTCGATTCCAGAGCTCTGAAAAATTTTTCGAAACTACTGCAGTGTACCGAAAATGGGCAACATAGAATAGCATTATAATTTCGTTGAGGTGCGATGAACAAGACCTCATTGTGTGGTTATATACTAAATGCACTTGAAAAATTTTAAATAGTAATTATGTTTTTACTACATATTTGAGAATCTCATGAATCTACTTGGAATGCATGCATAAAAGCTTATTAATCTTATTTATTATTTGCATATTTTTACATCACATTTATTGATGAAAGAAAATGAGAGCCTTTGACGTCGATAAACGTTTTTTAATACCCAAGATCAACTCAAAGAAATTATAAGTGATAGTAACCAAATGTTGAATTTCCATAGAAAAACCAAAACCATCCCGTTCAAATTCTACGAAGGATTAGAAAGTTGTTTGTCGAAGTAAATTTAATATCTGTATCATCTCATTCACATTTAACATATTCAAAGTATTTATTTTATGCTCGAGAAATGATTGATTTTGATTTTAGATTATTAATAGTAAACGCTGACCAGATTTTACAATTAGATTATTCATTATCACGAAAAGCGAAACGTCGAACAAAAAGAAATAAAAACATCTAGAAGGAAGGAAAGAGCAAAAAATTAAACAGGACGAAGCAGCTATGAAAGCGTTCTCATATCTGGGCGACGAAGTCATTTAGTAGGGCTTATAATATAATGGCTGTATTTCCACTCACTAACAATCGGATGCCACGGCCTTGCGTTGAAGCTACCGCCTTCACTTCAAAAGCGCAGGTTCGAAACTGTTTCATCTTTAACAAACATGTTCATAACTAATTTTAGCCTTCAAGTATGCAATTAAGCTCTCCCCCTCATTTATTTTTATGGCAAATTTTATACGCCTAAATGTTGGCGTATTAAATTTGTTACATTAAGCTTGTGATTCTAATTTTAGATCAGCACGACTAAATGGTTGTAATCAAAATTGGGTTCAAACAGACATCAACAATGAAATTGGGTATAAACTAATATTCTTGTGTTATTGTTTTGGTATTTTGAATAGCTCAACTTGTTATGAATCTGGTATAAATGGTGTAAGTTTTTGGTATTCAGTTTTGATATTTTAGCTCTTAATTCAACCTAACCAATACCAAATAAAACTATTTAGCTATTCCGAAAAGAATGACATAATATGGACTTCGTTTGATATTCTCTTCTGATCGGGCTAGCCATGCAATGATTCTGTACACCAAGAATCAGCTGTGAAGTCTGTTGAAACAGGAAGGAAAAATTCCACAAAAGGAATGTAATGCCAAGACTTTGCTTTGCATAAGTTTTTCTTTGCCGTAGCAATACATTTCGAATATCATATATGTATGTCGGAATTCATAAGTTAATCTAAATACTGTTTTTACCAAGCGATTTGCTATTATAAATTACATTAAATAAAAAACATTCATTTTGTACATGATCTTATAATTATTCCAGAATTCCAGGTTGCCCGCTGCGGTGTCAAGCAATATAGACAGCGTCGCTCCCACTCTAATGCAGTCCAGAGCAGTCACAACCGATATGACTGTCCAGTTATAGAAATGTCATGACATTTCGAGCTCGCGACATTTAAAAAAATCTTGAACGAAAATAAATGCAGCAGCTACCTATCCAGAATGTACGTACACTACCGCAGAGCGAACGGTGTGGCTTTGACTGCTGTGAGAGAGTGCGACAAAATGAACTGTTCTCAATGTTGCTGTCGTGTGTCGTGACTCTCACGACTGCACCTAGCTATCGTGTCATTGCGTGTTGGCTACTGTTAAACGTAGCAGCTGAGCGGATCGTTGGTAGTGGCTGTCTTGTGTTTAGCGACAGTTAAAAAAAATGTCAAATTTTCGCACCCCTGACTCAGAGTATGAAGTGGAGCGATGAAATGTAGAAAAATTCTCTCACGGTTCATGCATTGAGAGACACGAGTTCTTGTAGCATCTTCTACCGGATTGAAAATGTTTTATACAATATAGATAAATATCGAGCAGCTTCTGTCAAATTATCGACAATCACCAACACTGGTTTTAAGCACTCTTTATGTATATGTTTGACAGAATTCCGTTATATTATGAGGAAATTTTCTATCGTATGAAAACAGACATTGTTGAAAGACACACAAGTAGTTTCTTCCGCTACTGATAGATGAGTTTTTGTATAATAAACTTCATTCTACGAGACGTATTCGAAAAGTAAGGGCTTCTCAATGATATTCCAAAATCAAAAAGTAGTAACACGTTTAAAGTTATGCATAACTTTTTCGTGTTCCACTCGTGCAACTATTTCCAGTTAGCTTTGATTCAGTAGTCATTTCCCTATCGGGGCGTATAGCAAACAGTGATAATCGTAGCTCCCATAAGCAGAGAAGTTTTCAGTTATTATACCGATTTTATTATGAACCTGTTACTGAGTGAAGGGAGGGTTAGACAATAGTATCCGCGCCGTAGTCAACAATCAAGGGGAAATTCAAAATTTTTTAATGTGAATTTTCCTGTAACAATTGTTCTGATCTTGAGCCCAATGACGGCTTCCTTTTCTTACATTTAAAAAGAAATGACTCGGTGGAGAACGCTTTAAGAATGACGTTGAAATTAGGTTCAACTCGCAGGCAGCTTCTGCGCCGGGAGATTAAAGAAAACTGGCTCGAAGTGATAATGCTTCGAAGCAATTGCCAATGAAACATATTTTTAATGATCATAATTTTTCTTATGACGGCTCTTACTGTTCCACTAAGCCTCGAAAATAACGTTCTAAACTTTTCAGCAATGACTGTTGTCCCAGGATTGGTTGAGCTGAATGAATGTTCCACACATTTTGAAAAAAATCGTGTAAATTCATGTCTTTTTAGTATTCGAGAGTTTTGTGGCAATCGAAACTTCACTGCCGACGAAGATCGCCTCTGATGCGCTTGCAAAGAGCAATGTCAGAACTACATAAACTGGTGCTGAATGGCCGGAAAGTGTAGGTGCACGAAATAGCAGATTCTACAAGGAGTAGTACTGAGCGCACCTACCAAAATTTTGAGCTATATTTTGCAGATTTGCTGTCGCTAAGTACCGCGCATTCTTACTCAGGACTAAAAACATAAACGCGAGTGCATTTCTGAAGCATGTTTGGCTAAGCTGATGCAGATTCGGTTGAATTTTTGGTGTCGGTTGGTAACATTTGACGAAATCTGGATCGGTTTTCACACGCTGGTTGAATTGTAATGTAATTTTGGTAGACGATTTCAGGGATTGAGAGGGTATTATACATGTGTGATCGAAACGACATCCCGTTTGATTTTGGTACTGTGAAAGCTTATGCAGTTTTGGGACTCATCAAATGCAACACTCTAGACTACAACGGTGTGTATTTTTTCTAGAATGTTTACTTCGCACTAGTATGCTGTATTGTGGAATATAAAGTTACAATTTAGGCCTCGTATCAGAATGCTCACATCGTTCGGATCGGAAAAGTACGAACGTGTTTCATCCTGTTTGCTCTTCGAAGACTACCTTGACTGAATCGTCTTTAATTACTACGTTACAAAAATCACCCTTTCATGGTTGGATGAACCAATTTAAATAAATAAAAAGGTAAATGTTCCATCTTCGATTCGTCAGTGCATAACAGTTTATGTTGAATTGTTATACCACTTAGCAGTTTAACGTGAACCGCTCAGAAAACATAAAGTTTCTGCTACTTGAAAAACACTTAAAGTATAGGTTAGCACAACATATATAATAACGATTATGTTCCCGTGGGCGCCCCGTTTGGAATAAATTAATTTTGCATAATAGCTATTTGGCATGATGTCAGAAATTTCGATTGTGTTTCGATCAAGTGATGTTTTGCAAGGAAAAATCGAACGAAATATGTGAATTTTATATTAGAAACAAATATTTCGTTGATATCAGCAGGCCATCAAAAACGATGCGGCGTAGCCGCATTAGACTTTTCACAATCTCAGTCAATTAGAACAAAGTGTATTAGGCAGAATGTGGATTTGTTATGCCAAACGACCATCGCAGTACCAAAGATGTGTAAATTTTATGCCAAATGACTGTTATGTGACAACTACTTTCATTGACCAGAATATTCCATGTCATGTTTTTTTTCGGCACGCAAGTCAAGATATTGCATTTCCGTGCAAATTAAGAAATGGTTTTGTAAGTAGTAGAAAAAGTATGTCTACTTAACGGTTTGTGTTGAGCTGCTAAGTAGCATAATAGTTTAACATACACTGTTGTGCATTGACGAGTCGAAGAGATTACATAAAGTATATAAAAAGATTTACGCGTCCTGTGTACAAAAATGGGTTGACCACTAAATGACTACTCATTATCCTGTTTTCCCGGTACCGGAGGCCGAATTCGGATGGAACTGAATAGCTACACGGGCAAAATTCGGAATTTCGAAATGAGCAAATGATTTGGGGAAAATAGTATATTTTCATGTTATGATAATACACCATGATTAAAAGTTCTCGGATCATGATCCATTTGGATTGATTTCGGTGAAATTTAAGCGAAACGCACTTGACGTTGTTGGGTATAACTTCAGGCGTGTTTCTGCTACTATGGTTATCTTTCAAATATGAATTAAATGGAATGATTTGAAAAGGTGTGGCGTATTTTTTACATGATCCTTACTAATGTCTCAAATGATGTACATTTGAATAGCAAAACAGTGAAAAGCACAACGAATTTATTTTAATCTGAAGCATCAACAATTAAAATATGTTTTCGAAAAATCACGATACCCAAAATAACGTGTTACTTGTGTTCATTGTTACAGTTTTGATTTTGTGTTTCGGAATTTAAAACCTTAAATGAACTGAATAAAAAACACGTGAGAATCAAACCTTTTAAAAAGAAGCTCTATGTAGATATCTTGCAAATATCGGGGATTGACTTTTCCTTTTATTTTTTGGAAACATCATTTGCAAAATAGTCTTATTTAAAATATTTAGGTAAATTAATACAGCTTGTGTTGTTATCTCTATGAAACAAATTAATCGAAGTGGTTAAACAAAAATAAATTCTAATTTTCGATAGATGGAGTTCAAAATTCACAATCCATTGCATCCATCACTTGAGGCAGAAGGTTCAAAGTGATATCCGGATAGAAAATTGGAGTTACGAACTTTAAAAGAAATACATTCCTCAAGTAACGCATTTTCGGACCATGATTAATATTCATTGTAGATGTCTTATTGCTCATGGTCTCATGAGAAGTTAAAATGATTGGTTTCATGATTGTATAATCATGACAGAAGTAACGGATTTCTTTCCGTGTATGAAACCATGAGAACCCATTTTTGTCGTGCTAGTCATCTCTGATAAATCATATGAGTTTCGTTTTTATGTTTTTGACCGTTACTAAGATTTTTCTGTAGTTGCATCGTCAATTCTAATGATAATTTGAAATATTCAGCTCTCATCGCCTAGTATTTCTGGACCAGGAAAGTGGATTTCTATGAAATTAAATAGGATCAGATGTCTTATACTCACATTTGATTTGATTATAAGTTTGTTAAAATCGGATCTGCCATCTCTGAAAAATCGAGTTCATTTTTCTCTTCCCTTATAACAAATATTGTTGATTCAATCCCCTATAGTGCTATCCATAATATCAAACTAGGGATTTACTACCACTTTTACGAATTAATGGGCTCGGGGCAGTTTTTGTATGCATTTTTAGAAAAAAAATCAAACGTTTGGTCCCTTCAATATTGCAACTGAGCGTTGAACCTTGGGAGAGGAGTAAAATGCTTATATTAAACAGCTTCTTCTTAGGAGAGAAAGTATCTTCGAATTGATAAGCAGTTTTGATTTTTCGACAATATTTTCGCCAATCCGATGAAGTTTCCACTACATGATCAAAAGTATAGTAACTTTTGCGGAAATCACAGAGTGATGTTTGGTTTCGATGGGAGAAAACTCTTTATCATAGTCTAACAGGGCAGAATTTGGTGTGCTAGAATTTCCATTTCCAATATCTTCTACTTACCGGCAGCGATTTGGATTTTATCTAGTTTTCCAAGTGCTTTCAGTGACTCGTGGGCATCGGCTACCCGGCTTGGATACACACAAACAGCAGCCGTATGTATCGACTCGTAGAGATTCGGGTTTACCGTCCGTTCCGACAAGGGATAAGCTGCTCGAAAACATAATCGCTCCACATTGGTCTTGGTATCATCGCCACTTAGAGTTGTCAGATCTGTCAAGCTAAGTGCTTTCAAGGTCCAGTTCAGCAGTTGAGCCGGCGTTTGCTGTTTGATAAGCGACGATGTTAAAAGGTCAACCGAGCGCTCTACACTGCGCAGATTAATGTACACCTTTTCGAGAGGAATTGTATCTGAAAGATGGTAATAGGATTATTATTGTTACTTTTGTTCTATTATGCTTCGATATGTTACCGAGTGGAATTTCTTGATTAACAATCATGTTTCAACTGGAGGTAGACCGATAGAACGATTGAACTTGGATGAATGTTTGGGAGCGACTGCCTACCTGCTACCACTCTCACTACTACTGATAATATTTTTTCAGAGAGCGTGTTTTGATGACTGATTATAGTAAGTGTCTCTCTGTTAATATTCCTTTTTTATTATTTCTTCTTTGCTCTTTTTATGTTTCTACCAAAAGGTTTTCAGATTTTTAGTTTGAATTACTCATTATTTTTTATAATTTCAATGGAATGTTGTATGATTGCTGCTAAATAATGGCAACATAAAGTAAATAACGAGAGGCGCTATCAAAAGGGCAGCCCGGTATCAGCATACAAACAGATTCTCTAAAACTAAACAAAAGAGTATGAAATTGAATAAAATCAGAAACAGAAGTTTTATATCAGTAACCAGTATTTATTTGATTATACATGTAGTTCCTACTCGTCTTCATTATTTCATCTTCATCGATAGATACTTCTACCAATGAAAAATAGCCTCCTGCCAGTCAGCTGGTGAAACGTTATAGACGTGTCAAAACGATGAAAATGAGAATAACAATCCACTGGTAACCCTATAGCGTCATATGGATTTGACAGTAAACTGTTTGTTCTGTATGGCCATCATTCAACACAGAAACCAAAACAAACGGAAAATGGTTAATTTTCATTTGATAAGATTGCAGCAATGATAAGAGTAATATTTTGTTGTAACAAACGATTTGTTTTTACCCAGTGTTGGAAAATAAATGAAATCTTACAGAAGATCTCAATAAATCGAAAGCAAATGTAAACAGAGAGAGAATGAGAGAGAAACAAGCTCATTAGTTGGTGTTTCGAATGTCGACGAGGGTCGACTAATGTTATTTCCAACAGCAAATTAGACTTGGCGTATCGCTTTGGAGAAATGTTTCCGGAAATATTTCACCGTTTAAATAAATTTAGGAGAAGCACGTTTATTTGCCAAGAGAAGTAAATCTTCGCTGTCGCATTTTTTTTATGTTTCGATCGAAAAAGTATCGGTTGTTCACAAAGTTGTCGAATGAGTTCACTATTTTTTTTCTTCATTCTTCCATTACTTAAAATAAAATAGTTTTGAACACGGTTAAATGAAAGTACCCGTAAATGAGTATTATACAACCCTTTTCGGACAAAACTGGGAAAACTCATTTAATGGGTAAAAGACTTTTATTCAAAAGTGGGTACTGTCTAAATATTTCAAAATATGGGTGATTTTATATTCAGATTTCAATAAAAGAAACTGAGCTGAGCTGAAGAAGATCGCCCGTAGTTGCACTTCGTGGTTGACCGAATGAGTGGAAATGTACAATGAACCAAGAAAATGAAGCTTGGGAGAAGCAAATCATTTTCACTGTAGATACCCACTCATTCCTAACTTTTTATTAAATGATCAATAACGACGCTGGCTACGATCAAAGGCTGTGCTACTGAGGGAAAGGAAGGAATGTTAGTCCAATACTCGTTGCTTCTAGAGATCGCGAGATAGGAGATTTGTTAGTAGGGAGGGAAAGAGATCCGGTTTTGGTAAACAATATGATCTCAACAAAACCTGATTTTCGATACTCAGTAGAAATATAATAAGATAGAAAAATATAAAATATCTCCAAGGAACGATCTCACTAGTATCCCTTTTTGCCTTTCTCATATAGAAAGGTTATGCAATCACTGTGAAAACCGACTATATACCATTCATATACCATTCGACTCAGTTCGTCGAGTACGCAAAATGTCTGTGTGTGTATGTGTGTGTGTGTGTATGTGTGTGTGTATGTGTGTGTGTGTATGTGTGTGTGTGTATGTGTGTGTGTGTATGTGCGTATGTGTGTATGTAACGTTTTTTTGCACTAACTTTTCTCGGAGATGGCTGAACCGATTTTCACAAACTTAGATTCAAATGAAAGGTCTTGTGGTCCCATACAAAATTCCTGAACATTATTTGGATCCGACTTCCGGTTCCGGAATTATGGGGTAAAATGTGCAAAAAATTATGAAAATAAGTGCACTAACTTTTCTCAGAGATGGCTGAATCGATTTTCACAAACTTAGATCCAAATGAAAGGTCTTGAGGTCCCATACAAAATTCCTGAATATTATTTGGATCCGATTTCCGGTTCGAGAGTTATGGGGTAAAATGTGCAAAAAAAAGAAAATATGTGTTTTACCTTTTCTCATAGATGGCGCGACCGATTTTCACAAACTTAGGTTCAAATGAAAGGTCCTGTGGTCCCATACGTTATTCCTGAATTTCATGCGGATCCGACTTCCGGATCCGGAAATATAGGGTAAAGTGTGTTAAAAATTGTACACCATCACTGAAAATGGGGAAAAACCTTGAAAAATTTTCTAAATCGACCTCAAATCTTTTCCAATTTGATGGTTTTTATCAGTAGACGGCCAAACAAACCGATTTCGGTTATTCTTTTAAGAATCGAAGAAATTTATTTTTTTGCCTTTCTCATATAGAAAGGTTATGCAATCACTGTGAAAACCGACGTTTGAACCGAGGCCCGGAGGGCCGAGTGTCATATACCATTCGACTCAGTTCGTCGAGTACGCAAAATGTCTGTGTGTGTATGTGTGTGTGTGTGTATGTGCGTATGTGTGTATGTAATGTTTATTGCACTAACTTTATGGGGTAAAATGTGCAAAAAAATGAAAATATGTGTTCTAACTTTTCTCATAGATGGCGCGACCGATTTTCACAAACTTAGGTTCAAATGAAAGGTCCTATGGTCCCATACGTAATTCCTTAATTTCATCAGGATCCGACTTCCGATTTTGAAAAATTTTGTTCGAGCCTGTATATCTGTTATCTGTGCTTAAAATAAAATAGTTTTGAACGGTTAAATTAAGGTACCCGTAAATGAGTATTATACAACCCTTTTCGGACAAAACTGGGGAAACAACAGATAACAGATATACAGGCTCGAACAAAATTTTTCAAAATCCTGTGTAAATTTCAAATTTGCTATACGTTGGAAACACTATTGCCACCTATTCGACTGTTCGTCGCGATCTTTCAAAACATTCCACTACGTTTCGGAACGATAACAAAATCCTCCTGCCTGTTGTACAACAATTTCAACACTTATCACACGATTTCCCTAAGTGTTAAAGACAATTTTATTTCCATATCGCATAAATCACACGAGAATTCGATCGGAATAAAACAAAAATAAACTTGTCATTTTAACCAACAGCAAAACAAAAATTAGCGAGTGGTGAATGTTGCACCCAAAGTTGTGTCTCAAGTGAAAGCGACACCCAAATAGTGGTGGCACCTCGTGTCGATCGTGGTGACATCTGCAAGTGTTCGCCATGCTGATTGAGCAAATTTTACACACAGTTCATATGTGAGCCTGTATATCTGTTATCTGTGGGGAACTCATTTGATGGGTAAAAGACTTTTATTCGAAAGTGGGTACTGTCGATATATTTCAAAATATGGGTGATTTTATATTCAGATTTCAATAAAAGAAACTGAGCTGAGCTGAAGTAGATCGCCCGTAGTTGCACTTCGTGATTGACCGAATGAGTGGAAATGTACAATGAACCAAGAAAATTAAGCTTTGAAGAAGCAAATCATTTTCACTGTACTTACCCACTCACTCCTAACTTTTTATTAAATGATCAATAACGACGCTGGCTACGACCAAAGGCTGTGCTACTGAGGGAAAGGAAGGAATGTTAGTCCGATACTCGTTGCTTCTAGAGAGGGAGGGAAAAAGATCCGGATATGTTTTGTTAAACAATATGATCTCAACAAAACCTGATTTTCAATACTCAGGAGAAATATGATAAATTAGAAAAATATAGAATATCTCCATTCTATAGAAATCCGACCACATCGACAATGACATGCAGACGGCGCTTCTATCGGTTAACAGGTTAACATCGTTAAACTTTGGGGCGGTAAATTCTCAATTTCCGTCACTTGAGCATCTTTAGTTTCGCGGATCAATATTATTCAATAAATAGCACTCTCACTACTAAGCACATAACTATTTCAACCAAATTGTTATTTCAACCAAATTGTTAACTATACGTATCAAACAACACATTGAAATTATACTTTTTTGAGAGCAGCACCAGGACACCGCATCGCATTCCCAGTGATGCCAACTCTCAGATTTCAATAAAAGAAACTGGGTGAAAAAGTACAAAGTGCTGGAAACTCGAAAAAATGGAAAAGCAATAATTTAGAATATTTACAACCAGTAGGTGGTTTTAAACCGTTTATTAGTGTTAAATTTACGAGAGCTGCACTTTGTACTGGATTTTTTTTCTGCATTTTCACTTGAACAAAGAACATGAATTCTAAACGGTCGAACGGTTACTGTATGATTTAATTTTGTAGGCAAAGACGTCCAGCAAATCTGCAATTTTTAATAAATTGACCGGAATTAGCAAATTAAACACTGCGAACAATTTAAAGGACGTATCGATAGCGTTGACTTCTTTCTATAGGGAGCAATGGTGCTAGGAAATGGATATACAAAAAATCTTCGCTTTGACAAAAATATGTGATGCTGGAGCGATATAATCTTGGATAGATTGAGTGTTAGAAACCCATCTAATTAATGGAATTCTATACCAATGTTCAACTCCATATTTTTACTAAGTTAATTTCATTATTATATGAAGAAATCCTCGTTTGTAATCTGGAATAATGATCAATGTTTCAAATAAGGTTTGATTAATTCTTTATTTTCAATTATATCAGCTTGCCATCCGAAACTTCTTTAAAAGCATGCTGGTTGTGCATCTGATATTTTCATATTTTTAAAAGAGCCAAACCTTTCAGTAAAATATTTAATGCAAAACGAGATGGAACAAAAACGACCCAATTATTTGAAAAAAAAGTCGAATTGATTCCAAACTGGCTCTAAAAATATCGTGCGTTGTCCCACATTTGGCATTAGGCCCTTTTAAGAAGATTTGTGACATTTTGAATCTGAGAGTGTGATAGTGCAATATTTTGTTTTGATTGAACAATAGCAATTGCTAATTATTAGGTATATTCATAATTCGGTATTCACTAACAGCGTGGCTAAGTACAGCGAAGCATGCTTAGTTTCGTACAGTCCATTGGACTTTCTCTTCATGTGTTTTCATATGCAGAGTAGTTTAATTGGTAAAACAATTTCCCCGATTAGGAGTTAGCTACGGGTTCGAGTCCCGTCTCTGCGGTAACATTTTACATATGTCAATTTTCCAATCTGTTTTCCCCGTTAGATACTGATCATATTAAAACTAGCTCAAGACGGCTCTACGTCTTAACAAAGACAAAAAAACAAATCATCCACTAAGATGAAATTAGGGTCAGAGTAGTGAACATAGCTGTTTATTGAATATTATTTTAATTTCCAAGAAATATGAATCAGTGCTCAATGTGGAGCAAGACGAATTAACCAGAAATATGAAATAATTATAGTGATTTTACTGGCAAAATCAGGTTTTTGAGGTAACGTCCTTACAAATGAGATGAAATAGAGAGCCGTTGTCCTATTACTATAATTGGGTTGAAGGAAACACCAATCTGTTGGTGACTTCATGTACGATAGTTATTGAACGGTATAAACATTGTTATACAAACTTAAAACCAATTTTCGAGCTCGGCAAAGTAAAATGTCGAGACAGATCGGCAACACACAGTTTTGCTTATTGTTCAGTAATCAATATTATGTTTTCTGAGATTCGTTTAGTAGGTTTACTGATTTTTCGGCGAAGCATCTTTTCGCTGAAATTTGGCAAAATCTTTTGCTGAACTCATGTCCCGAAATCAGCAAATGCGTTTGTCGAAGTTTCGAAATTCGGCAAGACAACTGTCATTTAGGTTTTATATTTTGGCTTGGCTCTGCGAAATATTTAGGAAATACGAATTATTGTTGATTATTTTTAGAAAACACTTTGTAGATCCTGCTTTTTTACCGGAAAGTCATTATAGAATGTGTCGAAGAACGGCAACGAATTATTATCAACCAACATATTCGACAACAGTCTGAATTGCATATTTTATGATTATACGTCCCCGAAACATTTCGGTAATAACTGACGTTTGTCGAATCTGAGATTGCCAAGACTCCGTATTTTTTTTGCCGAGATGTTTACCGAGTACTTGGCGGTGTAAATCTTGGCAATTATTTTGCCGACATTCAGCGAAAAAAAAGTGTAGATACTTTTTGAACGTACTCGACGATGATGCTTTAGTAATTGAAGGATCTTACTCCCTAAAATCCAAAAGGGCTATTCTTGATTTTCTTCTAAATTTGAGTATTTTCAGGATGGGTTCAAAAAAAAGAAAATTCAAACCTAATGTCATATCATAATCCTAACATTAGCATTAGAATCCTAAGTACTGTTTTACAATTTATTGCCGATTTTTCAAATTTAAATTAATTGATGAGTTTTGAAACTGTATTTTTAATGTCCTCGTGATTGGTCGTGTCTTGTATACAACTCTGCAACTTTTGTCGCAAAGTCGTGGTTATAAATTCCTTCCGTTTCAACAGACACGTTACTGTTGCTCAAATAAGAATCAGCTTGATCTGCTACACGATAAATGACTGAGCAGTATGTTTTGACTGACACCACATGCGTCAATGGAAATAAATATATTTACAACATTTCATATAAATAACTTTTTAACTAGAACCTTAACAATCAGTGTAACTTGTGCATTCTTTAAGTACAAGAGAATGATCTTCACCTGCGTCTGCGTCTATCGATGTTTTTCCCACAGGTTCCAATACTCGGTGGATTGCATTTCTGCCAGACGAGACACGGTTCGCTCGAAGGCGAACAGTTCCTCTTCGCCGGTGAAGATGTTTGAACTGGCGTCCTTGGAGTCCTTGGTGATTTTCAAATCGTCCATCAGCATTCGATGCTCGTCCGAGGTGTGAATATCTTCTGGTACGTCGTTCGAAAATAGCTGCTTGTACGGAACGTCCGAGGAGACCACTAACTGCAAAAGAGTAGGAACTTTATCCATAGTTTATTTGTAGGCCTAAATCATCTGGTCATTGGGAAAAAAATTTAGTTAAATCAAATGTATTTCCCGAAGAACCTCGTTTGCCTTTTCATAACAATTCTCACGAGTCTTTGATCGATCAGAGAAATCGAACTTAAAGCAACAAAGAAAGTGTTAAGTGATTCTAAACAAAAAAGCGTTCCCCTGCAATGTGCTAATCAGCAATTAATTTCATTTCTCAACTCACCCTAACGCGACTATCGTAAAGCGTGTCGATAAGCGTGATAAATCGTCTTGTTTGCGATTTCAGTTTCAAATTCAGCTGAGGAATATCCCTTATCAGTACGGTGTGGAAAAATTGCGATATTTGCAGATAATCGGATGCTCCGAGAGGCTGTCATTATAGAATTATTTATTTTTTTTACGTTTGGATTATGACATTTGATAAATGTTTTTCCAATTACCCTATCACAGAGTTCTTCAAATGTGCTATCCAAAACTTGTCCACAAGTTTTGGCGAACGATATGTTACGTCCGAAGTGAGTAAAAGTTTTGGGTCGAATCATGTCGTTTTCCTGGGAGCATAAAACCTTGAATATTTTATTCATAGCATCATTGGCGTCACCTTGTGTTTTACTACAAAAAAAAATAGTCCTAAGTTAACTGACCTGTATTTATAAAACATTCGAAGTAATCATACACAAAGTAATGGGATCCTTCGCCTTTCAGTGTCGCTGTCCGGTAATCGACCCCGCTATCCAAGGTGGCAATATCACAATGGTTTTTGAGCACCCCAATGAACGGCACAAAGTTACTTCGTTGTAGACCATTTTTATACAAGTCATCGGGGGCTCGATTGCTTGTTGCCACCACGATAACGCCGCTGTCAAAAAGGTAGGTGAATAATCGTTTCAGGATCATCGCATCCGCAATGTCTGTGACCTGTACACGCGAAGAAGCGGTTAAATAATACAAATCAATCGTTGGGTAATCGTACCTATATTCATCTCATTAATCATGGCATCACACTTTTCTAGCTTCGGAAAAATCCGAATCCAATGCAACGTTTATCATTCTATCATTTGGCACAATGCACTGAACGTATCGAATTTAAGAATAGAGATAAAAATAGACACGGTTACCCTAGTTGATAAACATTTATCGTTGTTTATAAAACCTACGCAGAACCAAAGCACACACTGCGACAGCCATGACCGTCGGCTTACCTGGAATTCATCAAAACAAATTAGCCAGGAATCTTCACTGATAAGCTCGGCAACCGGTTTGATAGGATCGAAGGGCTGCGGTTTGGCACTCGTAACGTCACGGACCTGTTTGGATTTAATCTCGTGAATCTTCGAGTGGACGTCTGTCATAAACGAATTGAAGTGCACCCGTCGCTTGCGATTTATCTGTTGAAGGAAATGACACCATTCAAGTTCACTCACTCGATCAGCTGATCGTTCTGTTTGTCACTGCACTCAAGGGCCCAACAGAATGCTCGGTCGCGAATCGCTACTAATTCACTGAAATAGAACGGTCTGCCGCGCAAATTCTTTTCATCGAGTTGTGACGTACCTTCAATGACGAAGCATTCTGTTTTCAACTTAATCACCCATCGCCACCTGTCACTTACCTCACAGCAATCGTAGAACATATCCATAAGCATGGTTTTTCCACCACCTACACTACCGTATATGTATAAACCTTTAGGAGCTTGCACCTTTTTAGCACTTTTCAAACCAAACCATTTTCCCAATCCACTGCTTGGTTCCGGAGGACTGTAGCTTTGAATGTTGTCGTAGACATGCTGCAAGGCCTCAGTAATCCGTTCCTGGTGTGGGTCTCGTTGAATTTCCGAGCGAGCAATTTTGTCCTCCAAATGCTCGATTGGAGTACGGCCAGACGCTGTTGTGGCGGCCGCTAGTTGCTGCTGACTGCAATAGAACCGTCCGTGAAGGATCTTGACTAATCCACAGGAACACAGTTTCACTCCACTCGCGGCGTTTCTCGCAAGGAACAGCATATTTTTCGAGCGAGGAACAATCTGCGAGATTTAATACTGACTAGGTCAAGTTTGAGCATATTATGTAAGGAAAGGGTAGGAAGCAAACTGGTACTCGCAACTAATGACGGAAGAGATACAAACCAAATGGCAGTCAGCAGGCACGAGGATGAAACGTCAATGAAAACGCGTGAGTCAAGCTAACGGTGACAAGGGGAATGTCAATGCTACGGGAGAACAAATAGCGAGTCACACTCGGGCGTATAGTTGTTTTGTGTTCATCAATTATTCTCTTCTGAGTATCCCTCGTTCACTCCCTCGTTCACTTCTTTCCAATGCAGTAAAAAAATACACGTGAATCTAGCGGTGCACAGTAGTATTAGTGAAATGTTTCGGTTTATTTAGAATTTCATGCATGAGCTTTAATACTGTTCCATGTGTGCTTTTGACGTATGCAAAACACTTTCGTAGGGTTATTGTAAATTTAGTAGAAAAGTACGTGGATGAAAATTTTAAAATTCAAATTAAATGTTTTCCGTGTTTGTTGTTATTATGATCTTTTTCCGCAAATCTTTACCTTTGGCAATTCTCAAAATAATCAGTGGACCTAAAAAATCAGGTTCTAGAAAAAAAACGACCTGTTAGTTTTCCAATTAAGCAAATAAACGTATCTGAACATTTTTGGTTTTGGTTAACTCATATAAAAGCCGGTTGCACTGTCATTACAAATGTTTGCACTTTTTCAGCTAAATACTGTCAATCACCGCGCTTAGTACACATTGAAGTCTATTTTCATGCGGGTGACACGTATTATATAAAAAAATCTGTTTTAATCCACCGAGTGGAATGATGATGCCTTTCTCATATAACTCATATTCTCAAAAATATTACACTCAGGTAAAATGAGTAGTGAAAATCATAAGACATATCTTATGATGCATAAAAAATCATCAAAATCAGTATTTAACAAAAATAATATGAAAAGTATACCTCTTTTATAACGTTTATGACTATGCAATATGTATCTCATCTATCACTGTTATAGTTTTTATACGAACAACTTATGAATTCTTATGAATTATTATTGATTTTTATTGGAATCCCAATTTTCGTGACTTCATAAGGCGGTCAAATGATTCGCATACGATATTCGTGTGGCTAAAAACCATACAATATCGTTATGAAATTCCGCATATATTTTGCCTGAGTATTCTATAGTATTCTTTGGAAAAACTGCTCATTAAATAGAAACAGAAAAAAATAGTTCCGGTGTAAACTACATAGCTTTATCTAAATGAAGATTTGAAATTTTAAACAGACTTCACCCTGTAGTTCCGAATAAAATTTTATTTGGGCCTTTTGTTAGTGAGTGCCAGCTAAGCCATCTCGGAGAAAAGTGAGTAAGTTTCGTTTTGGAGATGTTGATCTCTATTTCCGGTATATCCAGAATCGCATTCCGGGGACCGGTTCGGTTCGTATGATGAGCAACTAACATAGCCCATATATTGCACAGTGGGGAGAAAAACGATCAAAAACGCGACTTAGCTCAATAATTTTATAAAAACATGAGAAAATATTTTCAAAATTAGTATTTCTTATGCAATTTTTTTTGTGGAATCGATTCATGATAGTTAGAAGATCCGCAAAATTCACTATCATGCCCGTTTTGCTCCAATTCCTCTTTTTTCTGACTTTACTTTGAAAACTAACTGTGAAACTCAGGAAAAAATTCAATTCCACCAATCGGAAGGTATTCCTGACATGCTTATAAGTTAAATAAATGGATACAGTACTGTCATTCCCATTGTGTTAATTGGATCACAGATGTTTTTCACGTATTATGAACCAATATTGATAGATCGCATTGGATCTGCTTTTGGATTGTAGATCATATTTCAACTGAATATTATAACTATAAATGAAATGGGGTAAAACGGTGCAACGAGTTTTCTGCTGTCAATAAAACTATATGCAATCGAATTGTTAGACTTTTTTACATCGGAAACACTCTATTCGCTCTTCTGCAAGTTCTTCGGTTACACGTATTATAGTTAAGCTTAAATACAATGCAGTATAAAAAGGGAACTTGGGGTAAAATGAACATGATAGCGTTTCGTGCGGTCCTTCTAAATACATGGAATCGATTTTACTGATCATTTAACACCAAAAAAGTGCTTTGTGGTCAGCTGTATCATACCTCCGAAAAAATTGTCGCGTTTTTGGTCCATTTGTCCCCACTGTGCATTGGAACAGTTTTGAACCCAACTTTTAAAAGTTTGTCCATATTTTACTTCGTCGCTTTCCTTATTTGGCATCATCGTCGGCTTGACATTTCAAACACTCATCACAATGTAATTCCGGAACCAGAAGTCGGACCCAGACAAAATTCAGGAATTTCGTAAAAGATCGTAAGACATTTCATTTGCATATAAGCTCGAGAAAATCGGTGAATCCATCTCGGAGAAAAGTGAGTGAGTCCAGTTTTAGAGGGTTTCAACCACAATTTGACCGCTTCCGGAACCGGGGACCGGTATATCCGATGTTAGTAGGGGTGCTTATCAACTTGTCAGACCAGAGAACTAGAGGATTGTCACCACCTTGTCAGACCAGAAAACTAGAGAAATTAGCTCAATTTTACACATTCTTTTATAAAAGCATCCCGGTTTTAACTTCAGGTTGTTCACCGGAGAGATCTATAAACTAGCTTTACCCTAGTTGCTAATGATGTAATTTTTTCAAATTTTCCTTTACTTGTTGCATTCTTTGCTTGAGCTTTTAACGACCACCCCTGATTGCCACTTCGTTACTGATCGGGATTAGCTGAAATTGTACAGAGAATTTCTAGATGATCCGACCTGGGACTGATAAACCATCCTTCAATGTACATCTTCTGGTAACCCCAGAATCATTGATCAGTACCGGCGCTGGCCAGGCCCGAATGTAAGTCGTCTAAGGGATGGAAAGGAATGTTAGTTCAACACTTGATATTACTAACGGCTTTACATACTATTGCGCACTCCACAAGAGTCACGGGAGAAGGATATTTGTTAGTTTAAATTTCACTAATGGTAGTATTCACGTGCGACTTAGTATCAAAACTTATCTATTTTTCTCTAAATGGAATTACCTGCTACAAAATTAACGAGTGAATTGAATTTAAACAAAATAGTTTATCCATTGTAGTGACAAAATATTTCTATTTTATCATTTACCGCTAAAAATGATTAATTTGGGCAGCCGGCTACCGAGATAAAAATATTAATTTATCAAACAAATAAGTATATATGTTATCTCTGTTGTTAATATTGTAATATTAACGGATCTTTGCAATGGTTGATTTTTATCATTCAATTTATAATCGTAAAAGACAAGCAATAACATGTAAGAAGAAAAAAATACCAAATAAAACTTTTCTAAGAAGCTAACCAGAAATTGATAAGTTGAATGAAGTTTAATGAAGAGATAATTTAGTAAAATAAAGTAATCAGATGTAAAACGTTGTAAAAAAATTTATAACTGAAGGGAAAAAGACACTCCTGCAATTGTCGCCTTTTACGGGAGCAGAAAACCAGATGATCGATCTCCTAGTAAACCCCGGGCCCTTTCCTGTACTTGTTTCATTCTTCAATAAATTTAGTCTTGACATTATCTTCCATCTTTTTGTTGTGTACTGTTTTTGACTTTCTCATATGTCATTTAGATATTTGGTACCTCATGTGTACCGTTTTGTGCTAAAGTGCACATGACTAGTATTCTCATACGGAAAGGTTATATGAAAACTGACTTCTAAATCGAGGCCCGGAGGGCTGAGTGTTATATACCACTCAACTCAGTTCGTCTAGTACGCAAAATGTCTTTGTGTGTATGTAACATTATTTTGCACTAACTTTTGTCGGAGATGCTAGAGCCGATTTTCACAAGCTTAGTTCCAAATGAAAGGTCTTATGGTCTCATACAAAATTCCTGAATTTTGTTTGAATCTGACTTCTGGCTCCGGAATTGTGGGGTTAAATGTGCAAAAAATATGAAAATAAGTGCACCAACTTTCCTAGGAAATGACTGAACCGATTTTCACATTCCTGAATTTTGTTTGGATATGACTTCCGGTTAACTTTTCTCAAAGGTGGCGTGACTGATTTTTACAAGTTTAGATTTAAATAAGAGATTTTATATAAAACTTCTGGATTTTATCCGGATCCGACTGTCGGTTCCGGAATTATAGGGTAAAGTGCAATAATTAAATTTTATACCAACACTTAAAGGGGCGAAACAAAAAACGTAAAAAAATTCTAATGTGACTTCAAAACTACTCTAATCGATAGTCATTATCAGTAAGTAGGCAAACCGATTCCGGTTATTGTTTCAAGAATCAAAGGAAATTATTACGAAGACTACCACATATGATTATATGATCACAGAGAACAGACATCCAAGCTAGTACAAACTTTTTCAAAAAAGCTGTGTAATGCATACAAGTAAAAATCCGTTAAAACTGTTCTCCGTTGCGCACGACTTTGCACGCATGAAGTATGATTGTATGAAAGCTCGAACGCAAGAATCCATAAAGGATTACTAGGCTTCTCGAAGCGCCTCTACAGGAGAATTGCTACATGGTGATTGATTTTTAAAACAACCGTTAAATTTCTTACACACTCTCTACTTGGATGTCTGTTCTCTGTGGTATGATTGATATGGGAAAGGCATAATACTTCACTAGGTTGATGGTTTTTACCATCATCTTAGTTTTTTTCTCAATATTGTAAAGCTATTCTAAAATCGCTCATGGATATTTAGCACCGGTACTTTGTAAGCAGTTGATTAGTTTTGTTTATTAAATATACATGATTGAAATAAATGTATTAAGGGCAGTCTAATCCCGCATAAACAAATCAGAATAACTTTCTAATCAAAGCGAAACGGGTGAGTTTTCGCTTGAAATCCCTGGTGGGATTCATAATTAAAAAACAGATTTCGAATAAAATTTCACCGTCATCCAATTGTCTCGGAAATTTTACATATCGTGTTTGTCTGCTTCTTAATATTCTACCTTTTGTAAATGATATTTCTTTATAATTAGTCCGTTATTCTATTAATCTTTATTGGTCGGGTGCAAGGAATTATTTTTTAAGCAGTTTTTGCTTAAATATTTTATAAGTTGACTCTATTTACCGAATTTTAATAAGATGACCGTACCTATTTCGTATCATCCATTTCTATAACTGAAGAGTGAAGAAGTGCAGGAAATTCAATCCCATCAATTGGCCGAAAATGTTATTTTTCCTAATTAATCGACTTTCAATCAACGAATTGTAATAAAATCGGATACAATATGTTTGCTTCGGTTCTAAGAAGGAATATCGAAGAGAAAATGAGAGGAAAATTATGAAATACTGCTGTTATAACGGCGCGAAAACTCGAAGCGAATGCATTTATTTTAATCATACCATTAAAATCAATCTATTTAACAGAGACAGCAGCTCTCACTCTACACGGAGAACCCGCAGATCACAAAATTACGATATTGTAATTGTTGTTTCACGCTCTGGTTGTTTCAATTAAAATTTTGTTGATTTAACTAACATATCTGTTGATTTTTCCATTCAATAAATGCATATTCTCACAGTATAAATGTCCGAAGTAAAAGTATTTGCAGTATATTTTGCTGGTGAATTTTAATCTTTTGTTGCATTTCTACATCATCTGGGAGTTTAATGATAAAACTATAAGCAGCTATTTAGGCTAAATTTCGTTGTTTAAGCTGTGAACGATTAGCTGCCCCTCGAAGAGACTAGCAGTAAAAACTATTTATTGCAATAGGCGTCTTTAGCTCAAACAACTGAATAATTGGTTATAACAACTAAGACATTTTTTTGTTTTCATGCATACAGGTAACTTTGCTGGGATTGTATTGTTGCTCAGTTGCACGAGTGACACCTCATTGAATCGTTTCGTTTTCCCCTTAGGGTGTATGTCATTGCTCAACTGTAACGTTTCATTACTCGTTTGTGGTGCATGTATTTGCTGGGTGTCATTGCTAAACTGCCAGCACGATAAATAAAAATGGCCAGTATAGTTAAAATTACAATTGATTAGTTGTACCAAATTTTAACTAATCAAATTCAGAAAAACAACTAATATTTTAGTTGTTTTGCGATCACTGGCTTTTCCGTGTAACTAATGGTTTTCGTATATGAAATGACTACTGGAACCGAGATGGATGAGGGTACCGTTATCTTAGATATAATTATCGTAGAATAATTAAAAGTAACAAATCCATATTTCAAATATCTAATCTGTAGTTTTACAATCTATTTTTGCCAGTTCAGTGCTGTCCACAAATTCGATAAGTGTAAATAAAAAAAAATCCGCATGGCTGTCATCAAATGTACAAAATAATGATTGGCAGACACATTACATTCCTTTTCACTTTATGATGCCAAATGGATATTCAACAGAGTGAAGTAAAATCACAGTCTTCGATTTTTCCAGAATCCTTTCGTGCGCTCTCGGTGGTTTCCCGAGACAAACGGAAAAAAACATTGGTTCCATATTCCAATCGAGTTAGAATATTCTTATGATTAAAGTTATTATAATAAATACATAAAATGCACTCAAGCACGGTGCTTGAAACGGTTCAATAGCCTGTTGTCATCAGCCTCTACTGTTGATAGTACTGTCCGTTGTAGTCCAGCTCGGCGCGCTGGGCCGCCGTTTCCGCATACTTTGGGTTGTTCTTGTTCTCCTGCTCCCGGCGCTTGATACCGGCGTAAATTTCCTCCAGCCCTTTGCGGATACCTTCCGGTACTGGCGGTTCGGTCGGCAGATGATCTCCGGTTACTCGGAAGCCCCGCTCGTCAGCCGTGTACTGAACGTGAATGATTTGACCATCGGGGGCTTCGTACGAGTAGGCACCCTGCTGCACCAGGACCCCATTGGGATGTGCATCGGAGAAATCTTTCAGGTAACCGGATTCCTCGTGTACGATATTGTTGCCGGTTTGATATCTGCTCGAAGGAAGGATGTAACAGTTAAAGACTGCTACGGTACAATTTTTTTTAACATAATTTCTTACTCGGTTTTGTAGCTTCCATCTTCTCCTTGTTCTTTATTGTACTTCAGGATCGGAATCCAAGTGGTGGTTTCATGCTGTGCAATCCGTTTCTCGATGTGTTGCTGGCGTTGATCGTAGTCATTATTGTGCTGTGGGTAAGCGTAGGCGGAGGCTATCAGTATCGAGAAAATCTGAAAATTGAATAGAAATATTCAGGTTAAAGATGTCAGGGATCACTTTAAAACACTAGATTATATTAAGTTTAAAGATATTAAGGGTCACTCCATGAAATGCTAGAAAAAAATTCAATTTTCCTATTTATTTTTTTTTACAGAAACAGAAAAAGCCAGCGGATTTCTTTTTGTGGCATTTGTAGATGTAAGTTTACGGACAACATTGAAAGTCGTTCACCAGATGGTGTCATCAATTCTCAGTATTAAAAGATACACAAGCGGCAATGAGATACAATGATTCTCAAACGTCTTTACCGGTTGAGCGATAGGAAAGAAAATGGGTTTTCTTCATAAAGTGATTCAAATGAACAATTTTACTGGAAAGAGTTTAGTTCAGTTTAGCCTCTGAGGTATATTTTTCGAAAATTTACACTTCCGCAATGCTAGACATTTACTTTTTTCTAATCTGTCTTGCCTCCGGTAAAGCTAAGCTGATGAAACATTATTCTGGCTTTGATTGACTTTGTGAATAAAAGAAAATGAGACTACGTAGGAGAATTGTGCCGAAGAACTGTCGCAGCAGAACACACAGCAAAACCACACCAAAGGACTGCTAATCCTTGTTGGAGTGAAGTGAGCAGCGGAATAGTATAAAGGAACTTCATTAGAAAACACTTGTTCACAGCGATTTACGTTTCCAGTGTGCAGAAGTGGAAGTCGGCAGAGTTTCATGGGAGCGCTGTGTTTAAAAACACCACTGCTCAGTTAAATTGTCCGGATTTGATTCGGAATTCCTTGTGAATTTCAAATCCACTATTGATTCTGCCTGTAATAGATTGTTTCATCTTTTTTAGAATCCAATTGGAAATCACAATGACTTCCTAGTCAAAATTGTACACGCCAGAGCTATCTCAGTCTCACAGATTATCATAAAGAATTATTTGATATTTCTCCATTTCTTATAAAAAGCATCGGATTCGGAGCATCGAGGTGTCGTTTCGAATCAACGATATAATTTTTGAACTTGTCTTTATATAAAGCCGGGGAGGGATGCCAAGTATTAAAATTAAGAATCTGTAGATTTCGGAAATTAAGACTGACAAAACCTGGTGCCTCATAAAGAGATTAAGAGACTTAAGTAAGACTGTAATTGCACCCTGTTGCTTTATCTTTATTAACGTATTAGATGTAAATTGGACACTATCCAACTATCTTCGAACTTTAATGTAAGAGGTGGTGATGGATGCTAACATCCATCAAGCGATAATCTTAATCATATTAGACTTTTTTAGAGTTCGCTATGGACTGAAAAATGACGACTTTTTTGATAAATTAACTTGTGTATTTTTATTTATTTCGTGATTGAGTAGGAGCTTTAACTAATGTTTCAAATAATGATTAAACCTGTGTGGAAAATGTATACACAGAGAAAAAAACTTTTCGTTATATCTTGAAAACATCAATTTTCTCCAGAAGTGCTTATCCTAATATTTTTATTTTCTGATATGTTGTAACATACAACTGATGTAGTTTATTGCACTATGATGGAAGCTGGGAGAGTAACAATCGAAAAAGTGTTTTTTTTTGTTTAACAAAACTATTAATTTTTGGAAAATGCTCTGTATTTGGAATTTTTTTAAGTTTTTCGATTTTATGAAAGAACACAAACACAAGTATCAGGTATACAACTTTACTTCCGACGTTTTCCGATAGGTGACTGTACCGGCTGAGGCTGGTTAAAATACATAGATGATAATGCCTTTAAAGTGAGTGTGTACAGTGCCTAACGAATTGTCATCGCCGTTTCAGTGACAGTTGTTCTTGTTTTCGTATTATTCACGCTCGAAAATGTCTGGTTATGTGCCCAATTCTCGCCATTTGCGAGAAGTTTTACCTTTCTGTTACAATTCGCAAAAAAATGCAGCTGAAGCGCATCGAATGCTCTCAGTAACTTACGGTGATGTTACTTCGAGTAAAAGAACGTGTCAGGAGTGGTTTCAACGTTTTAAAAATGGTAATTTCGATGTCGAAGACAAACATGGTGGTAAAAGAGAAGAAACCTTCCAAGATGAACAACTAGAAGCATTGCTTGATGAAGATCTCTTAAAACCGGGTGAAACCATCACAGGAGATCGCTACCGAACGCAACTGATGCGCCTTAGTCGCGTGCTAAAAGAAAAGCGGCCACAATATCAAGAGCGATATGACAAAGTCATCCTCCAACACGAAAATGCTCGGCCTCACATCGCAAAAGTGGTCAAAAAGTACCTGGAAACGCTGAAATAGGAAGTCTTGCCCCACCCGCCGTATTCCCCAGATGTCGACCCTTCTGACTTCCACCTATTCCGTTCGATGGCACACGGACTGGCAGATCAACATTTTCAATCCTTCGAGAGATGGAAAAATGGATTGCTTCATGGATAGCGTCAAAAGAGAACTCCTTTTTTCGAGCCGGGATCCGAAAATCGTCGGAAAGATGGAAGAAAGTTGCGTTTGGACAGAGCATTGCATGAAAAACGGACGCAATATGAAGATCTTCATGGCATAGTATATTTGCTTCATGACAATGCAAGACTCCATGCTTCGAAAGTTGTAAAAGCCTATTTTTAGAATAGCTGAAATGAAAAGTTCTGCCCAAGCCGCCATTATTTTACCTGACATTGTTCCATACGGTTGCCATTTGCTCCAATCCATGGCGCATAACTTGTCAGGTCAGCTTCAAAAACTACTACACCACCAAAAATTGGATCGATTCTTTTGTCGAATCTGAGGAAAAGGAATTTTTCAAACGCGGTATCCGAGTTTCAGTGGTGGTATATAACGATGGACTATACTTTGAAAAACGGTACTGCAATGATACTTTCACTAAAAATCTTGAAACTTTAATAGTTTATTCCAACGCCTGATATATTATAAATAGATTTATATAACGACATTTATATAGGTGTTTTATGTTAAGTATGTTAAAAATATTCTGATTTCATTTATCATAAAGACGTTTATTTAAATTTTACTGACACCGACTTCAGCTACAAAACCCTGGCCCTTGTTTCTGTGATTTTTATCGTCGACCCCGCAAACTATTAAAAATAATAGTGTAGAGAAAAAATGCTATAAAATCAAATACTATTGAACAGTGGCAGCCCTTTCCTACTTATATAGAACTCTAATCGCAAAACATCGTCATTGCGCCATATATTTTGTATGGAAGGATGAGAAGAAAGTTTACAATACCTTATCTTTGAGAGGATATGGAGAGATTATTTCTTATTCAAAAAATTTTATACTTTAAACTGTAATCCTTCACTTATCTGAGAATTAAAAAAAATAATACAGTGCAGGAAAAAACTAAATTTATTTTTTGGATTTCTGCCACCTTGGTATTACTGTGCACCGTTTTGCTTCGCCGCTCTGAGCGATGTTATACAATGTTTAGTACTCTTCACCGGTCACGTCATCTCTGAAGAAAGTGGCTAAATAGTTTGAAATGTCGAAACCGGAAGTAAACTCCGAAGGAAATTCAGGGGTTTTGTATGAAACCATAAGTCCGTTAATTTGAACTTTAGTTTTTAAAAAATCGGTCACGTCATCTCTGAAGAAAGTGGCTAAATAGTTTGAAATGTCGAAACCGGAAATTAAATTAAAATAAAATTCAGGAACTTTGTATTGGCCGACAATATCTTTCGTTTGAATCTAAGCTGAGCAATATTGAGTGCGCATTTATTTTTTTGCACATATCATCCTGTACGTCCGGAACCTGATTCCGGATTCGAATGAAACTTAGGAACTTTGTATGAGACTACAAGACCTTTCATTTGAATCTTAGTTTGTTGAAATCGGTTCAATCTCTTAGAAATCGAGTGCACAAAATCGCTCTATATATGGACTTGCGTCGAACTGAGCCGAATGGTATATGACACTCGGTCCTCCGGGCCTCGGTTCAAAATTTGGTTTGCATAGTGATTGCATAGCCTTAAATATGAAAAGTAATAAAAAGACTTGGTAAATATTGTTCGGGCTCTGTTTCAAGCAAATGTACCATTATTGACGGGTATGCTGAATTTAAACAAACTAAGATTTAATACCAGTGATGCTGTTGTTCCAGAAATCCTCTCGAGAACCAACAGGCCCTGGCTCCTTCCGAAATCGGGTATTTTCTTCAATTGTTTTGATGCATACTATTTACACAACCATATTATAAAAGTTCATAAAAAAAATTTTCAAACAAAAGTACGATAAACATGATTAGGCTAGGGTTCCTTAAAATTACAATGTGAAATATTGGTTTTGAGAGCTTCGTTGTGATCGAAACTCGGCACCCAATGGAGCCTTCAGTGGCAGACTTCCGATGCTGTTACAAAGGACAATGTCAAAACTGAATGAAATGGTGCTAGATGACTGGAAAGTGATGTTGTGCGAGTTAACAAACGCTAAATGGGTTGGTATTGAGTACTAATACCATAGTTTAAACAAGATTCTACAGATAAAAAAGATATTCTGCTGCTGGGTGCCATACATGCATACTGAGGAATGAAATGACGAACGCAAGCACACTTCGGAAGCGTGTTTGGTTATACTGATGCAGGCTCGGTAGAACTCTTCGTGTCGGTTGGTTACTGTTAATGAAATCTGGATCCGACAATGTACTGAAGTCGGCTCCTAAGCGATCCAAAGAGATGGATAAATGGATATGTTCGACAAATAATCATCAAAATTTGCGAACTAGAAGCGCTTACTAAATAGTTTCAAAGTGTTTGCTCGTTTTTTCATCGTCACTTATTGAAATACACTCGTGAAATTGAAATATTCAACATTCACCACTCTGTTATTCCAGAATCGGAGGTTGAATCCAAACTGTGGGACTATATAATAAGGGAAAGGCAAAAATCGATCTCTTCCCTTTAACACGTAAAACTTTTTGTTTCAAACCCTCATAGTTCCATCCAAAATATGTGACTCTTTACTTAAATTGATAATTTCTTTCTTTACGAATTCGAAAATTCTTTTTAATTGATTTTTACTTTTAAATCTGCACTCACGCTTTTAAAAACTTTTTGCATCTTCTATTAAACTTCGGCTTTAGTCTAAATCAGTTAGATGTTTAGATGTTTTCTTTGGGCCCCTCCCGAAATGAAATCCTGGGAACGGGCCTGCAGATGATAGCTGACATCGTAAAGGTATCAAAAGGAAATGTATTTACAATTTGGCATGAGAACCTCAACATGGACAAATTGTTTGCTAAATGGGTGTAGCATTTTCTCATAAGCTGATCGAGTTTCATGAATTGAAAAATTCGAATTCGAATTACTACCGCATCCACCATATCCGCTAGATTTAGCCCCCATCGACTATTCCCTTTTTTTTCAATCAAAAAGAAGCTTACTGGAAAAGATTTGCATCGAATGTTGAAACCATTGCTAAATTTGTTTTCTTTGTCAGATCGGAGCCTTTTTGTTCGATTTGTTATCAATGAACTATTACATTTCTAGATCAACAATTAACAAGACAAGTAACTGTAACTGTAGCATATACCAATCCCGAACTTGAGCTTCTGTTTCAGCAGACTTCGAATTTGATTCTTAACATGCATGATTATTACTATCATCTTATAGAAACTAAGAATCCTTCCAGATCACAACACGATTATCTGATCACTGTTTTGTGAGACTATCTTATATTCCGGATCACAGCGCCAGTTATGGAAATTAATGTTGGTGTTAAAGATTAGAATTCATATGACTAAAGAATTCTACTTCCTTCATACGAATGAATCTCAGCACACGAGTTTCAAATGTTGCATCATCACCAATGGAATACAACCTCGGAACTGTTAATGTTAAACTTAACTCTTCTTATTGGAAGAACCGAATCTAATTTGCATTTAATTATCTCCGACCAATAAGAGGCAAATTTATAGC
Source organism: Malaya genurostris (assembly GCF_030247185.1). NCBI lineage: Eukaryota > Metazoa > Arthropoda > Insecta > Diptera > Culicidae > Malaya > Malaya genurostris. Next base: position 270,191,162 of record NC_080571.1, read on the forward strand.
ACTCCTCTCACATTCACTTTCAACAGATGATTCGCTCACACAAGCCTCGCACACAACTGTGTTCCTTTCGATTTCCACGGTAGAAAGCGAAAGTAAAGCACACCGTTTACTGTACCGTCATTTGTTATGCCCTATTTATCGCACACAAATAAGTCTTCAGATTCCAGTCATTCTATGCAGATTGACTTGCAGTTCGCACACATCATTCCAATTTTTTGTGGTCGTGGGGTGTTGAATGAAGCTGCACAGACGGCAACCGGAGACGGGGGTGAGGCTAGTATTGGCTTGGGGCTTGAATTACCATCCCAGTGTTGCACTTCTCCAACCACCTTGGCAGACATTTGATATTTTCTAAACAGCGCCCATCTAGAAGTCATCCACGCGCGCCCGCCATTCGCCGTCTTCAGTCCGGTTGATGTTAGGTAATCATGGTTGGAGCTCGTGTTGCCTCATCGTCAATGAATCACGAAGTTTCTTTGGAGGGCCAAACCCTTTGATGCAAAAAGAAAGATATTTGCCAAAGGAACTCGAACAACGGCTGTGCAGAAGCGAAGAACCCCCGGTGCGCCACCACAAGCTGCTTGACATCTTTTGTGTATCGAGCCTATAAATATTGGTCAGGGAACCGAATGGCACCCGTGAAAGATGCTGATTTTATTCGTGCTCGGTTTTCAGGTCACGCTTAAAAGTTCATTCACTGTTGGGCTAGTCACAGATCACCGATTTTTTCCCCCTAGGTTTACATAACAGCACTTACCAGAAACTTCATGGTCGAGATTTTGTAATTTTCGAGATCACGCACTTTTCGCCCGTATTAGCTAACCGTTAAATGTCACTTCCAGTGAAAAAAAAACTGTCCCGAATACGAAATCGGCTATGTACAAAGAAAGAAAGTAAGATCCAAACTGCGGCCAGAGATCCCCGATGATGGGTCTTTATATAGCAGGCATCTAAAACTGATGCAGTTTTTGAATTTTTCACCTCTCTCTAGGTCGGTTGGACCGAGTTAGTGCCCAAGTCTGCACGACACACGGTGGAGGTACCGTAGAGCTTCCTTTCCCTCACTCCAAACCGCAGCAGTACGGTACGGTACGGTACCACGCGGAGCCAAGGAGGAGTCATTTCCCGGCACCGCTCGAGCCGGTTGGATGCTTTTTCGCGCTGGATGGTTATTCTGCGGAGATGGTGTTTGGGCTTCGCCCTCGGTGAGTGGGTTGGGTGGGCGCGAATCAGCTGTGCTGTGTGCTGTTATGTTGCGGTGGCGGTACGTTGTTTATGTTTCGAAGTTTTAGAAAAAAAAACTTTCTGTTTGGTTTTTAATACATAATTTCTTCGGACGTAATATTTGTCTCATGCTCCAGTTTTTTCGTTGCGTCTCACGGTGATAGAGGATGGTTTTTGAATCATCATAGTTTGTCAATAGAAGATGACTTACTAGTGGAAAGTATAAATATAAATATTTAAACTTTTGACTTCGGTGAGTCACGACTTATCAGTTGACTAGCCAGATCAGTCGACTTTATATCTCCAGCATACCCCTGTGATTAGTAGATGCGATGAAGTCATTATCAATCTAGATTGGATGTCCAGGACATGTTCGGATACAAACCCCCAAAAATAGTATTTGCAGTATATTTCCGAGGTATCTACTTAGCATCAGCAATTCAAATACCACTGCTAAACCGACAACATCTAGGCTTTGTTAGGAATTCAATAAGTGCTAATTGTGTACATAATCAGTTTTGCTTTGTTTACGTTTCATTTTCCATCAACTAATCAGTGCATAGCAGTTCAACAGCATAGTAACTCAACTTGAACCGCTAACAGACGCAAAGTTTAACTCTAATTAAGTAACCAAATTTTATAACTGCGCCATAGTGAAAACTTTGTTGTTGTTTTGAACTAAAGCAAGAGGCTTACTGGGCTGGCCAGGATTTGCTAATTTCACTCCATAGATCTTCAATAAATCTTTCGATTATTCATAGTGCCAAATTTTATGAATAAGACCCAAAAATTCTCGAATTTGAACGTTGTCAATTTTTTTATACAGAAGCTGCTACTCGACAAATGCTAATCGCAGTCGCATAAATAAATTTTCCAACAACTTTGAAGTAGTTTTGATGTCTTCGTAAGTCAATTTTTTATGCTAAAATTGCATCCGTTGATTTAAAAAAAAAGCTGTTTGAGTAGCGTGGGTTTAGCTTTAACCGTGAGGAAAAGTTGTGCTTCAATCAACTTAGTTCGACTTTTGGCAGTGTAGCACCATCTTAGGCGACTGAAAAAAACTGATATAACGAATTCGACCGTGGTTGTAGTTCGCTTGCCGATAAATATAACATCAAGTGACGAAACATGGATTTACTCATATGAGCTTGAAACTAAACAGCAATCGACGGTATGGGTGTTCCAAGAAGAACCAAATCCAACAAAAGTTGTTCGCGCTCGAAGCACTTCAAAGATGATGGTGGTTTGCTGCTTCAGAGGATCGTAAGACCGTCAATTTTGATTGGTGTACCATCATTTGTTTGTCAGAAGTTTTTCGTGAAATAAGGAAAACTAACGCAAGACGCAAAGTCATTTTTTATCACGATAATGCAAGCTCTCACACATCGGCTCAAACAACCGAATATTTGAGCACCCAAAACGTCGAATTGATGGACCATCCGCCGTACATTCCTGACTTGGCACCCAACGACTTCTATTTGTTCCGTTAAGAATAAACTGCCTGGAGAGCGATTCAATACTCTCGAAAAAGCTGTTGAAACGTTCAAAAATCATGTTTGGGGGTACCTCAAGAAAAGTGAAAAAAATGTTTTGAAAATTCATATTACATTCGTGCCAGCGCCGTGATTCTGATTTCTTCAAAATTGAAAACTCGAGGCCATGAGAACTTGGTGCCTGTTGTGTTTTCCAAACCGAGCTTTAATGTTGGTTCTCGTTTTCTTTACCGCGTGTGCGAAATCGAACACCGCACACAGCGTGCTTCGTTCGTAGAGACGGTGTTTTGTTTTTTTTCTTTCGTACCAGCATATGTGTTAACCGGTTCGCTTTATAAGACAATTAGGAATTTTGTACAGGATTCAGGAGTTTCGTACGGAATCATAAGACGTTTCATTTGAACTTAAGTTTCCAACAATGGTTCAAGACATCACTGGAAAAAGTGAATTCGTTCCATTTTTGAGTTTTAGAGCACTATTTTCGGTGCTTCCGAAACCGGAAGCTGGTGACTGGTATAGCCGGAATGGATACGTTTGGTCGTTAACTGACTATCGATTGGAGCTAAGCTACTTTAAAAGCAAAACTAAGCGTAAATTTGATTATGTTGTAGAATTCTTTGAAAAATTAAGGCATTTTAATTTACTTTTACATCGATAATGGTTCTCAATCAAATTTTTTATTCAATTAATGTCTATTTCATAGTATCATTGAATTACATGTCGTGTAAATTTCATTATTCTTTTCTGTGCATGCAAACATGTCCCGGGTTGGCGGTTCAATGCATAGGACGCTGGTCTTACAAGCCAGTTGTCGTATGTTCGAGCCCCGACCTGGAAGGATTCTTAGTGCCAGTAGGATCCATAGTACTATCCATGCAGTGATTCTGTACACTAGCTAGGAATCGGCTGCGAAGTCTGTTGAAACAACAAGGCCAAATTCCACAAAAGGAATGTGGTGATCAAATTTTTTTTTATTGTGTTGGTACGTATGTCCTTAATGTATGGTGAAATTTTCAGCTGTATTCATTGTTTACATTCTGTCTTGTAGCGGCTGGTGTAGATGTGTTTTTTTGATCTCGGCGGTTTTTGTTAGTTTAAACAATGGAAGAATTGAAGAGTCAAAGAATTTGTATTAAATTTTGCGTGAAAAATGAAATAAAGTGTAACCAAGTGTGCGAAATGTTACAGAGAGCCTACGGTGAGTCTTCTATGAAAAAAACAAGTGTTTACGAGTGGTATAAGCGTTTCCAAGATGGCCGCGAAGACGTTGAAGACGACGAAGGCTCCGGTCGACCCAGCACGTCAATAATCGATGAAAATGTGGGAAAAGTGAAAAAAATGATTATGGATGATCGCCGAATCACTATTAGAGAAGTTGCTGATGAAGTTGGCATATCAGTTGGCTCATGCCACATATTTTTTCAAATGTTTTGGGCATGAAACGAGTGGCAGCAAAATTCGTTCCAAAACTGCTGAATTTGTTGATGATTTTTTGGCTAAAAACAAGACTTCAATCATGCCCCAATCTCCTTATTCACCAGATATCGCTCCGTGTGATTTTTTCCTGTTTCCAAAGTTAAAGAGACCCATGAAAGGAAAGCGTTTTCCATCGATTGAGGAGATAAAGGCAGAATCGCTGAGAGTGCTACAGAGCATTACAAAAAGTGACTATCAGGGGTGTTTCGAAGACTGGAAAAAACGCTGCATAAATGTATTATATCTAGGGGGGGATTACTTTGAAGGGGACCATATAGATGTAGACGAATAAACAAATATTTTTTTAGAAAAATGAGAATTCCGGGTACTTTTTGAACAGACCTCGTATATGAGGTGTGCATGTAGCAAAAAAGAGGGATGTAACGGCATAACTTCGAAACTACTGAACGGATTGTTATCACACTTGGCACAGATGCTTTTTGCTCTTCAGAGATAGTTGTAAGGGTATTTTTATAGGGGAGGGATCGTAGCAAGAGTCCTTAACAGGGGTCATGAAAAAATATATTTAACGAAAATCGATACTTTTTGAAAACCATAGAAACTTTTTGCGCAACTTAGATATGATTATAAAGGTATTCGTGTGGGGTAGATGTAGTACGTGCCTCAAAAAAGGGGGATGTAATGTTTGTAACGGCATAACTCCGGAACTACTGAACGGATTGCTATCAAATTTGGCACAGATACTTATTGCCCTTCATAGATGATCATCAGAACCTTTTTTCGGGGAAAAAGATAGTGTAGCAAAAGTCCTAAACATGGGGAGAGGGGGTCAATGACGAAATTTATATAATTTGAAGAGAATGGACATTTGGACTAGAAGGAGGGTTTTTTGAAAATAAACTTTCGTCTTCCATTTTTTGGAAAACAAGAGAGTGGCAAGAATTTCAAGGCCGTAGTAGATAGTATTGCTGTTGTTAATTTGAATACAACGCAACTTTATTTGAATAATATCAAAAGATCTGGTTACCTTTTCCCGGGGAATTAAAAGAACTAAGGGAAAATAATTCTTTATCTGCCTATGAACGCGAGTGTATTTAAGTCTCAACATAGCTACGAAACAACTAAACGATTCGCCACCAAGTATGGCACATGTACTAAAGATGGGAATCGATATTTTTTGAAAAGCACAGATACTTTCTACACTACTCAGGGTAATCATGGAGGAGATCTGTAATAAGGTATTTTTTTAAGAGAAAGGTGAGATCTGAGATGGGACACTAATCATTCCCAATCTGAACATGAACGGATTATTGTTCAATCAGGTTGTCGTTTAAGTTGTGTTTCATTACAATCAGAGTATCGATGGTGTGGACAATTTTTTTCGGCCTTGCCTTCACGAAACATTTCCGAGCAACGCCGGGTAAATCAGCTAATTTCTTAGAAAAGTGAGTAATTAATTGTAGGAAATTAATCGTGTTAAAAAATGTAGATGAATTTGGCCAGATGTCTTAAAAATTCATGAAATGTCCAAAATGTCTTGATTGGTCTCTACATTCGTGCAAAATAAAAGGTTTGTTATACTGAAAACGTGTTCAAAGGTTTATCAAGATCGTAGTATGTGGTCTGATGACTTGCTATCTATTTTTGAAATTGTTCTGATTAGATAAAAATGACAGATATTATGATCTGACCAATTTCTGTTGAATTCTAACCGGATTTGATCTCCGATTCCGGAGTTTTGATGTCAGAGTGAGAGGAATTTCGAATCGTCACATAAGTGACAACACCGAAAAGGATTTAAATGACAATGTTGAACCTCAACTGGCTGAATAGCTTTTTGTATTGACAGATCTTCTAAATTGAGGGCCAAACAAACTCTTTCCGACTTTACCGGTTCCCGAAGCACCGGAACTAGTGATTAAAAAGAATCGGAAAAGATCTTAGATAGATGACTGTAGCTATTTTTACCAGCTATTATTAAAAAATAGGTCTCATGGGTTGCCACCGAACATAATCCGGATCCGACTTTAAGTTACGGAATTATTGCGTCATGTGAGTTGAACATTTTAACACTCTATTAAAACTGGTCTCAGAACTAACCAAATTTGTTGAACAAGCCGTATGAAGGCAGAACGAAATCACATCCATTATGATGGTCCTCGTTAATTTCGATCTCAAAAGCACCGAAATTAGTAGTCTGAAAACTTCGCTAGTGACTGAATTAGTGACAAACAAAAATTCCTTCCTTCAAAAAAATTTTTTTTTGTTATCAAATAATGAGTTCAACAGCGAAACAACAACTCGCAGCCTACTCTTGTAAATGTAGAGAAGCAGTGCGAAGCCAGTGTTACGGACCGCCGATGCTACAATATTCTGAGTATTAAAAAGGATAGGTTTCACTGGAATTTTCGATTATGAATTATCGTGTTAAAATTTTGATTACCTCTGTTTATTCTTTTATTAGAATTGCAGTTTCGAAGTGCGGCATGACTATATTTGATTTTAAAAATCAACCGAAATAGTTTATTCGAAAAATAAATATTCCGAGACTACAAATATTTTATTATGTCGACACAGAAACAAAATCCGGCTGAATTTTCATCGCTGAATTCTGATTTCAAGAAAACTCTTGTTAACAGACAACGTTTTTTATTTCGTTGAAAGCTCTTCTTTTCGATTGGAAGATCATTATGAATGGTAAATGCAGTTTGGTTGCCTAGAATTTAGAAGGGAAGGTAAAGCCGATAGAGACATCCTTGTGATTACCATCTCTACCACCGTCATCATGCATGTTCAGCGTACCATTGCAATTGGTAACGGCATCCAAACGGTTTGTAGGAACCTGAATCTCCGTATGTGGCGCGTTGCAGCGAAAGATGCGTTCAACATTTGATTAGCGTCGAACATTGAACGGGTCAATGATTTTGACCTTCGTTTCGGAGAATTGGTAAAGTGGCTAAGTAAAAACCAACCTATGTAATCATGCGGTCCATGGGTCCATGCAGTAGAAGAGTGTTTTAAACTGTTATTTTGGTGTACTGAATTCATTCTGACGACCGCGAACTCAATAAATCGGCTTTGGTAATATGTTGGGCATGACAGACAATCATAGGCTCTTTTCATTGCTGTTGACATTTAATATTTCCCAGGTCGTTTTTCTTTACCAGCAACATAGCGTGCCATGCAGGCCGGTCATGTTTTCGATTCAACCCGCCGATGATGATGAGAAAACAGGTTTGTCGTCCACTGTCTGTAGCGCCGTGGACCGAGTTTGAATTGCCGTTCAGGCTGCTGAAAAGGCTGCGGCCTGGGAATGCCTTGGCTGGCTGGCTGGTCTTGTTTGACTCCGATGACTGATTACCTGTGGCTGGGAAAGTGGAACAAAAGGTTTGCACCAATTGTGGCGAGCTGCATAAGTCAGCCCCAAGCCGACAACCAGCCGTTTGTCAATGATGAATGGGAAATGGTGAACATAAAATTGCAACCCACTGAATAGAAGTTGGTTTTCAAATGTGAGAGACTAGAGGAAAAGATAAACTTGAGATTTGTGGTCTACGTTCGAAAAAAAGTGCATTTTTGAAATTTGTTTTTCAGTTTGTATTTTAATGGGAACTTTTTCGAAGTTGTGAACGGTATACAAATGGTTTGTGGATGCTAATGTTTTGCTATCAAATCTTAGCCAGAGCAAAACAAGCAACATTAAAGTATCTTATGAACGATCCTCTCGAACAATCTGCATTTCGGCAGTGTAAACAATTATCAACATTTCATCAATAATGAATGAGATAGAGAGTGCATCGAGAGCTCAATTTTGCACTTTTTTCTATAGCCGGAATGTTGCTGCTGAATGGTAAAAGCAATGAACTTGAACATTTTACAAGTCTTGGCGTGTTTTTCTCTAATGAGTGTGAGTCATGTACATGCACATAAAAAGCCACTTGCATAATTGAATAAACTGTTAGCGCATCAGGTTGATTTTTTTTACAAATATAGATAAACTCATTCGGTGGCTTCCAGTGTCATTACGAGATGAAACAACGGTAATTCAAGAGAAATGATTGATATTTTTTCACATTTCACTTTGAGTTAATGGCTTCTCAGGAGGTATCAAAAGCTTGCAAGGAAAACAGGAGATCTATTTTCGCACTGGAATGAAGTACCACGGCTTGCATTTAAAATTGTTTTTCGCTATGTTTTTTGCGTTGGTTCAAACAACCACAGGGGATAGAGACAAGACATGACAAGAGATTATAAAACTTCTTTCGTTTAAATTATTTTGGGCTCATAGAGAGCCATTCAGTTTGGAGTTTGTGTTACAGTACCTGCACAAACTTACAATATACTCGATACCCTGAACTTCTCGAGCGCTAAAAGCTAAGGGTATGTATCTAACTTACGGTTACTGAACATGAGTCGAGACATCATGTAATAAAACTCTATTTCCATAAGCTTAGGATCAATTGATATCTTAAGAATCTTTGAATGTAGCCAATGTCTAAGAAATGGATCATCTTCAGAAAGGTTTTTTTTTTCATTTGGAATATAACACATTGAGAACAATAAAAAAAAATGTGTCTATCAAAGTTGTCATAAAAAAGGCATGGGAAAGCCCTATTGCCCCGTTTACACTTCTGCTGGTTGCCAGCATGCTGGTGCCAGTGTACTGCCCTCTTAGGAAAAAACATTCAACTGTGGTCCAATGATCCAACGTATTAGACCAACGAAGGACCACCGTCGAACGTTTTTTTTCCTAAGAGGGCAGTACACTGGCACCAGCATGCTGGCAACCAGCAATAGTGTAAACGCTACATATGGGATTGTTCGAACTGTTGAAGTAGGACCAAATACAAATAAAAATACCCCTAGGTTCTATACAAACGAGTCACTATTATTTGGTTCACCAAAACGAACAAGTTAGCCTAGCCCAATATTCTATTCAGCTTAGACAAGAGAGTGTATTCGAAAATATTTCTAACTGGCAACATAATTCAATGAATTTCGATTTCAAAAACTTGTATATTTCTAATAAGTGAAATAAAATCGTTTAACAATCGTTGTTTATTTTTTCTGATTTCATGCATCAATATTTACTGTCACTACACCCAAACCTCCGTTTACGAACACTTTTTATACGTAACCTCTTTTTACGTACCTCTTTTTACGAACCAAATCCCAAATAACGTAAACTTTTTTTACGAACCAAATCCCAAATAACGTAAACTTTTTTTACGAACCTACTTCGTAAAAAGAGGTTTTGTCATTCATCGAAAGTGATTTCCGACTCCATGGAAACTACTACAATATTGGTATTTTTGGAACGGGTTTAAAGAGTAGATTCCGGAAAATGATGTTTGAGGTATTTTGGAAATCCAAGATGTCGACTTCCGGTTTATCGATATTCCTTGAAAACCCTTGCAATATGGGTATTTTCGGAACGGAATTAATGAGAAGATGTCGGAAAATTATGTTTGAAGTGGTTCTCAAATCCAAGATGGCGACTTCCGGTGTGTTGATATTCCTTGAAAACCCTTGCAATATGGGTATTTTCTGAGCGGAATTGATGAGTAGATGTCGGAAAATTATGTTTGAAGTGGTTCTCAAATCCAAGATGGCGACTTCCGGTGTGTTGATATTCCTTGAAAACCCATACAATATGGATATTTTCGGAACGGAATTGATGAGTAGATGTCAGAAAACGATGTTTGAGGTAGTTTTGAAATTCAAGATGGCGACTTCCGGTTTGTTAATATTCCTCGAAAACCCTTACGATATGGGTATTCTCGGAACGGGGTTAATGAGTAGATGTCCGAAAATGTTGTTTGAGGTGGTTCTGAAATCCAATATGGCGACTTCCGGTTTGTTGATATTCCTTGAAAACCCATACAATATAGGTATTTTCGGAACGGAATTGATGAGTAGATGTCAGAAAATAATGTTTGAGGTAGTTTTGAAATTCAAGATGGCGACTTCCGGTTTGTTGATATGCCTTGAAAACCCATACAATATGGGTATTTTCGGAACGGTATAGTGTTTTAAAGGAATAAAGAGTTAAAGGAAATGGCAAAAACTTCCAGAAGATAATAATCAACCGGAAGTCACTGTTTTGTATTTCAAGACCACCTCAAATATAATTTTCCGACGTCTACTTTTAAATCTCTTTCCAAAAGTACCCATATTGTAAGGGGTTTCAAGGAATATCAAAAAATAGGAAGTTACCATCTTGGATTCAAGAACCACCTCAAACATCGTATTCTGACAACTAATCATCAATCCCGTTCCGAAAATACCCATATTGTAAGGGTTTTCAAGGAATATCAAGAAACCGGAAGTTGCCATCTTGGAACTAAGAACCACCTCAAACATTGTTTTCTGACATCTACTCATCAATCCCGTTCCGAAAATATCCATATTGTAAGGGTTTTCAAGGAATATCAACAAACCGGAAGTAGCCATCTTGGATTTCAGAACCACTTCAAACATCATTTTCCGACATCTACTCATTAACCCCGTTTCAAAAATACCCATATTGTAAGGGTTTTCAAGGAATATCAACAAACCGGAAGTAGCCATCTTGTATTTCAAAACTACTTCAAACATCGTTTTCTGACATCTACTCATCAATTCCGTTTCGAAAATATCCATAATGCAAGGGTTTTCAAGGAATATCAACAAACCGTCGCCATCTTGAATTTCAAAACTACCTCAAAAATCGTTTTCTGATATCTACTCATTAACCCCGCTCCGAAAATACCCATATTGCAAGTGTTTTCAAGGAATATCAACAAACCGGAAGTCGCCATCTTGAATTTCAAAACTACCTCAAACATCGTTTTCTGATACCTACTCATAAACCCCGTTCCGAAAATACCCATATTGCAAGGGTTTTCAAGGAATATCAATAAACCGGAAGTCGCCATCTTGAATTTCAAAACCACCTCAAACAACGTTTTCTGACATCTACTCATCAATTCCGTTCCGAAAATACCCATATTGCAAGGGTTCTCAAGAAATATCAACAAACCGGAAGTCGCCATCTTGAATTTCAAAACTACCTCAAACATCGTTTTCAGACATCTACTCATCAATTCCGTTCCGAAAATACCCATATTGCAAGGGTTTTCAAGGAATATCAACAAACCGGAAGTCGCCATCTTGAATTTCAAAACTACCTCAAACATCGTTTTCTGACATCTACTCATCAATTCCGTTCCGAAAATATCCATATTGTAAGGGTTTTCAAGGAATATCAACAAACCGGAAGTCGCCATCTTGGATTTCAGAACCACTTCAAACATCGTTTTCCAACATCTACTCATCATTTCCGTTCCGAAGATACCCATATTGTTAGGGGTTTTAGGCAATCTCAATAAACCGGAAGCCGCCATCTTGGATTTTGAAACGAACCCAAGCATCATTTTCTTGCACTTACTCTTCACATCCGTTCCGAAAATAAACATATGATGCACGGTTTCCACAATAATCACACAAAACTTTTTTTACGAACCAAATCCCAAATAACGTAAACTTTTTTTACGAACCAAATCCCAAATAACGTAAACTTTTTTTACGAACTACCTCTTTTTACGAACCCCCGTTTAGTTCGTAAATGGAGGTTTCGGTGTATTATATTTCAACTCTTACAATCATTTACGCAGCGTATGTAAGCTAAATGATCTCTAGTTACCTGTCGCAAGATAAAAACAGATATCCCACATGATAAAGAAAAAAAGTGATGTAGTGTGGTCCAAATAGCAGAAATATTTGTCCTTGAAAATAGAATATTCATAGTAACTGTTTTTTTTATCTTGCGACAGGTAACTAGGGATCATTTAGCTTACATACGCTGCGTAAATGATTGTAAGAGTTGAAATACAATAGTGACAGTAAAAATTGATGCATGAAATCAGAAAAAGATAAACAACTGGTTTTTAAACGATTTTATTTCACTTAGTAGAAATATACAAGTTTTTGAAATCGAAACTCATTTTTATATACATCTTCACATTTTCGGATCGCACAGATTCCTCACCTTTTTGGCATAACTCCAATGAGAAGTACTTCTATGTCCGGTTTTGATACCTTGGGACCTTATTCTGAATAACGACGTATTGATTTTTCGATCGTATTTAAATTGTAGTCTTAGCAAAGATAAACTCAAGATTACGAAGTATCATAAAAGCCTATGAAGCATTTTGGGTCACGGTTCGTGAACCGATGAACTATTTCAGAATATCTGTTGATTGACTCCTCAGTCTGTAAGGTTCAATGAGAATGCTGGTATCCATGTTAACCTATTTATTATTTACAAATAAAACTAGAAATGGAAAAAGCAAAACATCTGTCGCAGTTGTGTTGTTAACGGCTGTAAAAGCCGACTAAGGATTCAGTATCATTTTTTAAGTTTCCTGACAATTTAAAACTGTGAGTAATCACACAATATCAATTATTATTTATGTATGCAACTTTCCATAACAATTACTTTCTGCTGCAAATCACTCAAAAAAAATCAAGACATTTCCCGATATCCAGTTTCAAGAATCCCAATGATCCTTCCAAAGGGTTAGTACAGAATGCACTAAAATATACTAATTAGGAGCGTTCTCTAACATAATCAAGCGTTGTCACAAAACAAGGTTTTCATTTCACCACAGACTTAAATCAAATTCCGTACCAACGGTTTATACCAGTGATTACGATAATTCTAGATAGTGACGAAAATGAAGTTCGCCTTAGTCTTGGATTGAATGTTGCGTAAGTAGACCTAATTATGAAATCATACGTCGTATAACGCAAGTTGGTTTTGATATGGACCAAAAAAAAAAGTTGTAGCCATTTTGATCGATGGAATGTCTATTAAGTCATTAATCGAGTATAACTCCAAAACGGATAATTTTTTTGTATTCCCAGATGATGGAGATGATCGTAAACATATAGAGGAAGAGCAATGTTTAAGTCTTGCAAATGAAGTCATAACAATAATGGTTAGAAGCATCTATTCAAATTTCAAACAAGTACATCTTCACTCTTGATTTCTTTAGTCATAATAGTTTCTACAGTTTCTAGACATTCTACAGGTATTCGGAAATTTTCTAGCCAATTCAAGTCTGGGAAATGAAAAGCAAGCCGAAATAATTGTACATGCAGTTAAACTTTTGAGAAACGCTGGATTCTATCCAGTGGTGACAATTATGGATCAGCATGCGACGAACTGTAAAATGGTATAACAATTGAGCACTAAGAAAGAAAACCCATTTTTCATGGTAGACTCGAAACCATGCACGGAACGACCGAAATCAGCATTTTCGCGAAAAATTTAGTTGATTTGCTGATTTTAGTTAGTTATTTTTTGAGACAACTAAAAAAATCTTACTTTTGCTGATTTAGATTTTTTATTCTCATTCCCTTAATAATAATAAAATATTTGTTGAAATGACTATTTTTTTTAGTTGAATTCACAAATTAAACGTACTGTCATTTCTTAGCTAAGGCACACTTCATATCCAGTCAACTAATTTTTTAGTTGAATTAAAGAAATATAATGTTGTTTTCAACCAATATGAATGGTTGAATTGGCTTCTGCAATCTGCAGCTATATGGCGCCCTGTCACCGAAACGGTAACACCTTAATGACTACTAGCCACTAGATGGCACACTACTGCCGAAAAAAATTCAGACGCGGTTGTCTTTTCTATATTGGCAGGTATAAATACGATGTTGTGTTGGAGAAAAAGACATAAACGAAACGTAAACATCTTTTTGAATTTTTTTTTCTTCTAAATCACTGTTTCTTCATTCTCACTGAAAACTTTGAGCACTCGGAAAACAAAAACCGAATACAAATAGTACACCGGACGGCGCAGCTCGGAAGGTTTGAAGATACAAAAAAAACTTCATCACAATTAGAGTGAAACATTCGAAATTCACATCACTGCTCCGCGTAAAAACATTATTACGCACAATCGCTTCAAGTGCGCACAAATTCTGAATAAATACACTTTCCACTAACAGTTTACGTCATTTTTACATATCGGTTTAGAAAATTATATAGGGATATATCGTAACACATGCGAAAAACATCTAAACAATTTGCGAGCAGTTTCAACAAGACTGTCCCTTTTAGCTTTTTAATGGATTGTTTTGCTTTGACACTGCTGTCCTTCAGTAATGACGGTGATAGATAAATAGAATCAAAGTTTCTGATTTTAATAACGAAATTAGTTGTCAATGAGAATTTCGTGTTGGATTGAAATATTGCTGGTTTGTGTCCAGAATATTCGCCAACTAAACACATTCTCTAAAAATAAGAGTTTTTTTCAGCACAGTAAATTCTACATTTTAACTAATTTTATAGTTATTTTGGAAATTTTGTTGTTAGAATCAACTAATTCAAAAACAGTAATACGAATTAGGCGCAGAGCTAATTTCGGTCGTTCCGTGCAGTAATACTAATGTATGATAGTCCACACTTGATCAAATCTTTACGAAATAATTTATTTTCTAAAAATTTACTGTACGATGGAAAAATAGTTTCTTTCCTATACATAAAACAATTATTTGAAACGGATATAAAAAATGTGCCGCGCATGGTCCCAAATTTTACTAACAAGGCGATTGTACTGCATGCGTTCGATAAAATGAACGTGAAAACTGCAACAAGAGCATTGAGTAGAACTACAGCCAAAGCAATGGATGCTTATATCCATTTGAATATTCTTCCAAAAGAAGCGCTCGCCACTACTGATTTTATCAATCAAGTCGATGGGTTATTCGATCTTTTTAACTCGAAGTTCGAGGAAGACTCTATGAAAGCAAGAATTTTTCCTTACAAACCCATACTTATTAAACATACGATTTTATTATCCTCGGCGAAATACCTAACACTAATAAACAAAAATGCAAAAATATGCAAAAAATACCATACAATCGTTTTATTATTAGTGGAATGAGTAAAATGTATACATCAACTGAATTTAGGATAATATTTACATGATAAACAAACTAAGCATTGCTTAGTAACATTCAAGTCGAATGAATAGTTCAAGGTATTGACTTTTGACAGTGAACCGGATTCATCGTGGGGTCGTATTTAGCTGATACATACAAAATCACCGACTACTCCATCTTGGGTTTATCTTTGGTCTTAGGCTGTGAACCATTTCGTGGTTAATTTTAACTTTTGGTTGAAATCTGACAGTCGAGAGCATGGTTATTTTTGACAGATTGATGGTTATTTTCCGACAATGAAAAAAATCTTGCAAAAATAATTTTAATATCAATTCTTTGGTCAAAATTATTTTCAGTGCAAAATAAACCCAAATATCTTTCCATCCGTCAAACTTTGAAATGGGCCGCAGTTTTAGTTAAATTTAACTACTCGACACAAAATAACCACTCAAGTGTCAGATTTTAACCAAAGGTTAAACAGCCTTAATAACGCTAGCAAAATCAAAGGTAGCTAGGATTCGGTTGAACCACATTCGATCGAAAAATCAATACGTCGTTATTCAGAATAAAGGTGTATACCTGATCAGTTTTTCAATCAAATATTCTAATATTGCACGAATGAAACTCAAACTCAAATGTTTTTTGTTCCGAAGCATTCCCATTTTTTACCATTTCTGCCAACTTTTTCAAATGTCGGTTGTGTTGGCTAAAGTTTTATAGTTTTGAATTGAGTTTTCAGATTCTTTGTGAAATTCTGCTACAAACACTACTTTTCAGTTCTAAAACCATCCCCGTGGAACAGTAACTACATTTCACCTTAACGGTTCAATTCTACATTAAATATTAAAGGTGCAACTAACATTTTGGATTTATGCCTGAACGATCCGTTAGTACAAATTTGCTCGATTTTATCTCGACCTGCTTTTCGCGGATGGAGAAAAGGGTACAAATTGATGCAGTATACACCGATTTAAAAGCGGCATTTTTTCGTATAGACCACCGAATTCTGTTATGTAAACCGATGCGACTTGTGCATCACACAAGTTCGTTGAATGGTTGAGTACCTATTTGTGTGGTAGAGTTCTACGTGTACAATTGGTAGCCTTAGTTTCATCCCCGTTTACGAATAAATCAGGAGTTCCGCAAGACTTGACATTGATGCTTGGTTATGGATGCAAGCTGATCTACGCCGACGATTTGAAGCTGTACTTAGTAATTGCGTCCGTCTTCAAGAGCTGCTAGATGAATTTGTCGCATGGTGTCGACGAAACCATCTTGTGATCAGCATTGCCAAATGTCAAGTAATTACATTTCACCGAATACTTCGTCCATTAATCTTCGACTACAAAATTGATGGACAAACACTTACCAGAGTTGACCGTGTTATCGACTTTGGTGGTGTATTGGATGCAAAACTCACATTCAATCAGCATCGTTCTGCTTTAGTACCTAAGGTAACGAAACAACTCGGATTCGTAGCTAAAATCAGCAGAGATTTCAAGGATCCACATTGTTTGAAGGTGTTATACTGTTCCTTAGTGCGACCATTGCTGGAAAATACAAGTTTGGTATGGAATCCATACCATCCATACTTGCGGATTGAGCGTGTTCAGAAAAGATTTATTCGGCTTGCGCTAAGAGATCTTCCCTGGCGAAATCCCTTGGATCTGCCACCGTACCCTGATCGATGTCGCCTGTTAAGTCTTGAAACCCTGGAACGACGAAGGAAGATTCAACAAGCTGCGTTTGTGGCGAAGATTATCAACGGCGAAATCGACTCTCCAAAGATCCTATCTCTCGTCTCGGGTTTCATATCGAACTCTACGATCAACAGGTTTGCTACAACGAAGATTCCATCGGACATCGTTTGGAGCCAACGAACCTATTGCAGCGAGTGTTCGAACTTTCTCCCTAGTTGAAAATTTATTCGATTTTGGTGAATCATCGCATAAGTTTGTTCAGAAAGTGTCGCAATCCTCGATTTTATAACTTGACCTTATATTCATTAGGACTTTTATTGTCAGATGGAACAAGAAAACAAATAAACAAACAAATAACACAAAGAAATCTGTAAAACTTACAATACGGACTGTTTGGTATATATTTTACTGGAAAAAAATCAAACAAAACAAAAAAAAAACACTAACCAAAACAAAAATAGTTCTTGGGCAATTGGTGGTAGATTTACGAATCGAGTCACTGAATTTTTCCAATATTGAACAATCGTATACGAATAAGAGGAGCGCAACGAACAAGATTGATCGATCGAATTGAGGATAACTTGCAGATTCTTTGCTGCATCCGAGGCAGGCTGTGAACAGCCTTGAATCGGGTTGAACGGAGAAGCCTTTTACATAAAGCTGAGACCCGTTTGGCCCACGACTGCATGAATAATAGTGAAGCGAAATTCAAAGTGAACATATATGCATTTTTGTTTGCTTATTAAATAAATTTCGGACCAACTGAAATTGTTTCTTCTGAATAATCTCTAAAATTCTATATATCCATAGAAACTTTCAAATGTAAGAAATATTTGACACTTAGCGAGATTGAATTGAAGGTCTTCGTGTTTCATCATATCCATAATTACATTTTTACCAACCTTTCTAAACATTCGAGTACCTCCGAGAGATCTTCGAAGCAGTACTTTATTGGAGCCACATTTTCATCGAACTACTTTTGGATATTTCTAACCAATAACTGCAATGATTCGAACGACGACCGTCGAAGATTTTCACAAGTTTTAAGAACCATCATCTCGGTTCATTCCACGAATCAAAAGCTAAAATTTGTAGTACGAAAAAACTATTTAGGATCATCTGAGTATATACTGAGACTGTGGAAATCCGTAAGGGATATTCCAAGATCCAAGAACTGCTTGTCCTTAGGGACTAAACTGTGCCATAGCAAAAACTACAACGACTAATGTCCATTTTTTCTTTGTTGTTAATATTTTTAGAGCTACACTTTGCTTACTTGTTCATTTTTGCTGCCCCAGGTATGTTCTCAGTAGTCCAAGAACTTCAGTGAAAACAGGTTTTGAGATCTGCACGAGCAATCCACAGCTTATGAATAACTTTTCAATGTTCATAGTCATGGAGCACATATTGCTTACTTGTCTATTGTGACATGTTTCGGGAATATTTTCAGTCGACCAAGAAATTCAGTGAATCACAAGTATGGAGTGTGAAGCACTTTGTTATGCTAGTAGATCTTAAGGCCTGAACTTCAGATAGTTTTTAGATGATCTAGATTTAGTTAATAGTTTACATGTGGTATCACTAGCATGGACGGTGTACAAGGATATTGTTAGTTCACTTGGTTACGCTGGTAGATCTTAATGCCTATACTCCAGGAAATAATTTATGTGATTGGTTACGTCGGTAGATCTTAAGGCCTATATTCCAAGTAGTTTTTGGATGGACAAGAACTTCCACAGACATTATCACAGTATGTCAATTTGCTGAATATAGTACTGCGAGTACATACCGTACTCAAAATTCATGCAAAAGTCTCAGCGTTTACATCCTGATTCCTTTTTTCTTGAGAACTCTTGGATACCCATGATCTTGAGTACATTCTATGTATATTTCATAATATTCAATTCACTGAAGCATGTTGGATTGTTTTGTTTACGTGTAAATAAAATTTTCCATCATTATGCAAAAAGTTTTTTTACGCGATCATCGCATAAATTAAATAAAAAATCGTGTTATTTAAAATAAAACGCGTAAAAGAAGTAGCGTTAATTAAAATTTCAACGCGTAAATTGAGGTTCGAGTGTATAAGTGCAAAGAAGATTTGGAGCATAGAAATTTTTAATCTGTACATATGTACAAAGTGTTTTACCGTCATCAAGCTATTATGCTTTCAAGCTGGAAAATTTTGAAGAATCGATAACAATACTTTTAATGTCGCCGTTTATATGTTTTGACGGTTTGAAATTATCATGTAATTTCGGAAATATCAGCCGATAGAATCGTAAACCAGTATAGCCGGAGTGGGTTTGGCAAAATCTGCGTAGTGGTAGAATTCAGCGATTTGCTACATTCTTGAAACTAAAAATTTAATCTTAAAACAATAACTACCCATGAAACCAAATAACCTGTTATTTAAACTTAACTTTGTGGAAATTGATTGTACAATCTGTTCACACCGACAATCACAATCACATCTATATTATATTTGCTTTACAGCCCTTAAAGGAGCGTTGTTAAAAAGCTATAAGCAAACATTCTTCTTATTTTTTAAACTACTTACACCTCAGTTTAAATTTTTCACACTGGAAATTCACGTAGATTGTTTGACATTCGGTCAATTCCCGTAAATTGTATGCGAAAAGAATAAAATATTGTGCATAAACACCTAGAGTGGTCCAGCTTCAAGCTGGCTAAAGTGCTGAAGATGCAAAAATAATTTCGATCCGAGATGTGATCAGCGGGTACAACGCGAACTTTCAAACGAAAGCGAAAAATTTTTACCAGGAAAGGACACAAATCGTACAAAATCAGAAAAGATCCAAATCGGCACATGAAGCAGAATTCATTGACCGAGAAGCATTCGAGGCTCTTGAACGTCCGTGTTTTGATCAAACACTGACGATACCTACGTCAAATTCATGTTTGCGGACAAGTTGGCAAGCGATTTGCAGTTGTGTAACGTTCGTTACGTTCTCGGCGATGACATCCCAAATTTACATCAAAGAATGCCTGAAAAAGCATGTATTTCCGTTCATCCACAAGTATAAGAGTAAAGTCATCTTTTAGCACGATTTGGTTTGCTGCCACTACTCCAAAGTGGTTCTGGAGTGGTATGCTGCCAACAAGATCCATGTTGTCCCCGCAAGCTAATGAATCCTCCAAATTGCCCGGAGTTTCGTTGATTTGGAGTTCATTTCCACTGTTCGGGCGCTGGTGGGCTCCATCAAGAGAACGATTTCGGTTGAGCAGGAGAAATGTAAGCATTTAATACTGTAACTCTTTTGTTGAAATGCCCAGTTTGGTAATTTTTGTAATCATATCATTGCAAATTAAGAGATTTGTTATTTTTTTAGAAAAAAAGGTAGCATAAAGAAACAACCAATAACTACAACGCGACAACTGAGCTGTTTCAAACGACACACTTCACCTGAATTTGACTGATGCTCAACCGTGGTGCAGTATATGTAACAAGAGGAGAAAGGGTACGATCCGAAGGAGGTCTTATTCCGATGCGCT
Source organism: Malaya genurostris (assembly GCF_030247185.1). Classification (NCBI taxonomy): domain Eukaryota; kingdom Metazoa; phylum Arthropoda; class Insecta; order Diptera; family Culicidae; genus Malaya; species Malaya genurostris. Next base: position 270,211,476 of record NC_080571.1, read on the forward strand.
GAGATGCTTTTTCCCAAGGTTATAATTTCTCGTGCAAGCGGTTGCGTGAAATATTTTGTGCCTTTTTTGTTGGCCACTGAGTCGACTGGTTAGTAGGTAGGTAAATGGTGTGTAACGGTCAGTGATCGAGGGCTGAATGGGTGCTGTCGTAATGATGAGATTGAGCAACGTTTTCACCGTAGCATGGATATATGGAGCAGAGGCACCGTCAAATGCACCAAATATTGCATGAGGAAGTTGCCAGAAGCACTGAGGAAATCGTGAGCATGACGCGGCGAGTGTAAATTGGCGAGTATAGGATACCAGGAAATTTTTGCATATTGTTCGGATTGTCCACTGGAGTGATTTGGATAGTTATTAGATTGGTAGCGGAAGGTTTACTTTAAAATTATTTTTATTTTGGTTTTGCTAGTGGGGATTCCAGTTGTGATTTTTTTATTAATCAATCACATTAATTTTCTATTAGGAGGCTGACCAAACTGTGATCATTTTTTATCAGCTGATCTTCAAACTTCAAATTCAAGCATAGAGCAGTTGAATTTACTCAAATCGATTTTCTCAAACGAGCTTCAAAACATTTAAGGTATCAAAACGTGGGCTGAAAACTGTTGAAAAGTGTTGTTATGAATTAACATTCCGGAGCGTCGGTAATGGCAAAAAAGTAATGAATTACGTTTAATGCATCAGGCATAAATGAAACATGATTAGTGAAAACACGTATGACTCGTCATTAACTGAGTTAATGAGTTCGTCCGTTAGGGAAGTAAAATTTACTGGTTAAACTGAGTTGGTAATCAAATAAAGTACTTTCATCACGAGAGAAACAAATTTTACTTTTGATTGATTTTCTTCCAGAAGTTAAATTATTTTATTTTTGCGCATTATTTATACTACAGTATAGCAACGAATTTGCACCCTATTTTCAGTTAGTGATTTTACTCAATAAACGAGAAGTGCGACATGGGGTGAGACGTCCGAAACGGGCTAATAATTCAACTACGAGTAGTCAGTACTCTTTATTTTTCTCAAGGCTCACTGCAAATTTTAAATTGTTTTTTTTAATTCTTCTTGTTACCGGTAATTCGTTTTCATAATTTTACATGTTGAAAAATTCTTAATATGATACGCATTTCCCAAATCGACATATTTTTTATATGATCCTAAACTGTAGTATAAAGATGATATCCGTTTGAATAATTTTGCGTTAAATAATGTTCCTTCCCATAATCAAGATTGCTCATAATCGATTACTCCGTATGCTGTGACCATAAATATTTACTTGGTGAAGAATGCGGACACATAAAAAAGGTCACCTGAGCGTGATCAAAAAGGTTGCGTCATCACACGAAGATAAATACTAATGAATAGCTTGAGATGGGTAATGAATTATTCTCGTTTTACATATATGGAGTTTTTCGATCCGCAAAACCCCGACATAATCAATGAGTCTAAAACATTAATGTCACAACAGTAATTGGCAAACGAACGTTTTTTTGTTTATTTTTCTATTCCAGTTTGGCATTGACATTGGGTAAGTCATAGGCAGAATAAACCTGTTTCAATCTACCTGGTGGAGTGATGATGGCTTTCTCAAATTATTCATGATCTCCTATATATTTCAGCGGGATTATTAAAAACACTACAAGTTAAAATAGTTCAGAACTCAATTTTAAAGACATCTTTTGCATAAAACTACTACATTCGAATCCGGGGGGTGAAATAAGCAAATATTTTGATTCACAGTAAATCAAAACAGTCAGTATTATATTATCATAACACATATTTATTGTTGATATTATAATAAATTTTGAAACGAATGATTTTTGATAAGATACATTTTGGTTTTACTTAGAATTCACTCTGTTCGGTTTTTTGATTCACAATCGGAAATGTTGATTCATATTTTCATGCGCAAAATGGGCTTATTTTCACCTCTGATTTAAATACTAAATTTGTCAGCTCAATTTTAAAGATTTTAGCCACTATTTCCGGAACCGAAAACTGGATACCAAGCCAAGTTGGTATTATATATAATACTTTTCAAGGAATTTGACCTTCTGTTTCAATAGACTTTGCAACCGATTCATAGTGTGCAGAATCATTGCATGTCTGATGCTACGACCCTGGAAGCCCCGACCTAGAAGGATTCTTACTAACACTAAGAATACTTTCAGGTCGGGGCTCAAACTTACGATAACAGGACTATAAGACCAGTGCCCTATGCATTGAGCCACCAACCCGGACCAAAAAACTGGATACCGGCAACTGAAACAGTTTTAAGTCCAATTTAAAAGAATCTCCAACATTTTTAGCACCTCCGATTTTTTTTAAATAACTATTTATTGAAATATGAGTTAAAATTAAATTATTAAGAATTAAATTGGGTATTCAGCCACAAGTGGTGACTTTTCAGCAGTATTATATGTATAATTTGGTTATTACCATGAGGACATCATTTTCTTCCGCTATTCTGAGATTTTTGTGTAGGGAAAATTCTAAACCTACTTGTATTGTGTAATGGGGAAAAGGAACTTATATACTAACTTACTAACTAATACAGAGAGCGAATCGATTCAATTGAAGATTGCATCGATTTTTGTCGGAATTTGCTTATAATATTATGTGACATTACATCTAATGGTTCTATATTTGTGAGTCTGTGTAACTCATTTGTACTAAACCAGGGTGACGCTTCAAAATCATTTTCAGAATTTTATTCTGAATCCTTTGAAGCGTTTTCTTCCTGGTGGAACAACAACTTGACCAAATTGGTACTGCATAAAGCATGGCTGGTCTGAAAATTTGTTTATAAATTAACAATTTGTTTTTTAGGCAGAGCTTAGAATTTCTGTTTATAAGAGGATATAAAATTTATTACACTTTGCCTGGATTCCTTCAATGTGATCCTTGAAAGTGAGTTTTTGTCATACGTTAAACCTAGGTATTTAGCTTGATCAGACCATGTCAATTCCAAGCCATTTAATTTGAGAATGTGTCAAACAATGTTTGAGAAAAGAAGCTCTTGGCTTATGAGGAAAGATAATTAATTGCGTTTTTTCTGCATTTGGTTGAATTTTCCATTTTGACAGATAATCATTGAAAATATTTAAACTTCTTTGTAGGCGACTGCAGAAAACTCTTAGATTTCTACCTGTGGCTAACAGACTTGTGTCGTCACAGAATAACGATTTCTGACAACCAACGGGTAGATTTGGAAGATCAGAAGTGAAAATATTATACAAGATTGGAGCTACGCTCGAACGCTGCGGAACACCGGCTCGTATGGGTAGATTTTTTTTGTTTCGATTATAGAGGTTTTAACCTTAAGATCATTCGCCTCTTCGGGCCAGAAAAACTTTCTGACCCTATGTGGGATACGAACCCAGGTGGGCTGCGTGAAAGGCATCGACTTACCCATTACGCTACACTCGTCTGGGTAGATTTACAATTCTGATAGCTAACCTGAAGAGTACGATCAATTAAATAATTTTGAATCATTTTGTTCGAATAAATAGAAAACTGGAAATCAGACATTTTTGCTATTAAACCTTTGTGCCAAACACTGTCGAATGCTTTTTCTATGTCTAGAAGAGCAACTCCAGTGGAAAACCCAGAAGATTTATTTGCTTTTATCATGTTCGTAACACTAGCACCTTCGATTTAAATGGCGGGTCCAATGTAACTAAAAACAGTTTGTATGGCCATAAACCAACATGACCTATAAATTAGAACAGATTCGAGCACAACGTAGAAGTTATTTCACTATTTTCTATGCGACGGTTTGAGATATTGAAAACTTATCACTTCGTAATCCTAGAGCCGGAAGCCGATTTTGGATATTTGGATAAGACAAGCGGACTAAAAATATATTTAAAAAAACTATACAGGTGGGTAATGTTAGAGACATAACTGGATGACGTGAATACATAAAAACTGACGTACTTCTTCACACTTCGAATATATGTTTTTAAGTTTGAGTGGATTATATATATATGTAATTATTATAAGAAAGGCAAACAAAGGTAACAGAAATACATTTATGTCGGATCGAACCTAAAATTTGGAATAATTGCATTTTTAAAGATACTGCAAGTAAAATGATGGCAGTGACCGTCGTATAACATGTAAAAAATCAAATGAAACCAAAAAAAAAAATTCGATTTAGAAGACAAAATATTCGTAGTACACAGCTTATGCCAAAGATTTTGATCTGTAACAAAGAATGAACAATTTCGCTATAGGCCAAAAACATAATTATAAGAGCATTTTGGATATAAATTTGGATATAAATTGACCGTCTTAAAAAAAACATGCATAATCACGTCTTCCTCATATCAATCAATAGAGAATGCTCATGGTTTATACCCATATATAGTTAGTGTCTGGCTTACTAGCGAACAAAACTTCGTAAGCCTCAATCATTGAAATTATCCGGTATTTCTTTGTGTCAGTTTTGAACGATACGTTTTGTGCGATTCATCGATCGTTCAATTCTTGTGTTTGGTATTTTGCACGCCTTATTTTGGCACTGAATTACACCTTAACGCTCGTTCGTACCAAACATTTTAGAATATTTCAACTTTGAGTTATTTTAGGATATCCCATGCTACTGACAATTTTATCATAAACTTCTGAACATTTCGAAAGTATGGAGAATAAATTAGAATTTCTGCCTTAAATATAACAAGAGATATCCCATTCTTGTACAGGAAAAATTTTGAGAATGTGTCCCATAGTAAAGTAAGTTAATAACCAAGAAATCTTTGTAAAATTTACTGGAAGGCGTCAAACAAAGGATCCGGCAATTAACATTCGCAAAATTGAATAGTTTTGCTTTTATCATTGAGTTTGTAGAACTTGAAAAAGAGACGTGATTTATTTTTGAAATAAAAAGTTTGACCGATTATCATACATTCTTGGTTGTCCAATTTCTAACATACTGATTTATTCATTCTTCGAACTAACCGTTTTTAGAATGGTTGAACAATCTTATTCCAAATTTGTCAAATTTGTTATAGACATCATACAAATCATATGTTTACAAATATACATCAAATACAAGGCGATTCAATATAGGGTTATAAGGTTAATAGTCAACTCATTAGTATTGTCACCAAGTAATTTTGCGGATCACACGACTTAAAATCAACAGATTGAAATCAATTTGGATAAAAAATCTTCGCTTCCACTTTAATGGTGAAGCCAGAGACAAAGCGACACGCTTAGCGGAGGAAAACTTGATAGATCACAAGGAGTCATGCGACAGAGCTCCGTTGTATGTCAGAGCGAGTCGCTTGCATCGCATCGAGTTATCTTTGACAATCATGACATTTTTTGGTGGAATTAAATAAATGGAGATATGTCGCGTGACTCCGTGCGTTCTGTCAAGTTTCGCATCGATTCGCTTCGCGTCGCGTGTCGCTTTCTCTCTGGCTTCACCCTAAGAGTGCACTATCATAGCAATATTGGTTCGACAAATGTAGAAATACTGCAGGGCGATGCGAAAACTCGGAGCGATTGCACAAATTTTCATCTCACTCTTCGAACCTCTCACTCTAACTCATGCTTCTAGTACATGTGAAGATTTGTGGAGATGAGATGAATGAAGGTACCGTCATATCAGAGATGCGATTTATACAGATTTATCTGTATTATACATATTTTTACATGCGCATACAGATTTAATACAGAATACAGATTTCATTCAGATTTCCTGAATTGAATACTTATTTATAAAGATTTCACTAAATGTTAGAAAGAAACAATGAAACTATTCCGTTTGAGTTATCATTTAGGATTTGATTACAGTAACGGGATGACAGTTTCTTAATGAATGAACAAGTCACAAATTAAGTTGGAAATCGTTTGTGAAAATATGTGAATATGTGAACACTGGTATACATTTAAAATATAATTTGAATCTAATTTGAGTTGATATTCATAAAAGTCATCGCATCACAAATCTTTATTGTCAGACATGGAGTTATATGACCTGACTTGACATCTGCGCTGAAATCCCATGTCTACTTATGCAGTCAACTAGACTGAATCAGATAAGTGTATAGAACTGAAATTCAATTTTTTTAATCTGATTGGTGATAAATTATGTAACCAATAAACATCTTTGTCAATGCTTCGTTTTTCTAAAATTAGTTCTAATACAGACGATGTATTTGCAGCCAAACCGTAGAAGTTATCGCCCCATGTTTTATGGGTAAAATCACCGGAATCGTGTGGGATAAAATGCTCAGGAATTCATTTACAAAAATTGTGTACAGGTTAACAATTAAATGAATAATAGCGAGCAATCTTTCATCTGGTAAATATTTCGTCCACGGAAAGGCTAAAAATTTCTTTAAATAAAAAGAAGAAGCTTAATGAGAGTGCCTTTTGCCCCGATGTTTTGATGGATGTTCACTCGTTATTTAAGATCATCCTGCCTCTAAGGAGTGTATCGAAAAGTAGTTAGCAACATTGATTATTGAATAAAAAATCATATTTTGACATCAGTTTTAGATATATTGTAGAAAAATTACATTTTTATGCGTTTCACTGATTATATTGAAGGAAATCCTAGTTTCTGAGAAACGCTCGCACTTTGGACTTGACATTCTTCATTAAATTTTGCACAGTTACTTTTGTGACTTTGCTGGTGGCAGCTGTCCAGTTTTTTTAACTCCTGCATGTTTTGGGACACTGAACCTTTTCCACGAATTGTACATTATTTTTTGACAACCACTGTAGAACGGAGTTGGCGTAGTGGGTTGAAGCCAAATCCGGCCAGAAGAGAGAAGAAGCCTTATGCTTTCTGTACAGTGGCAGCATTCTCTTTTTCAAACATTCTTCCTCGTACACTTTTTCGTTAATTGTGCCCTTCGTGAAGAAAATCGACGACCACAAACCACAGGTACAAATTGCTTGCCAGACCAACACCTTCTGCCCAAACTTTTCGATCGCCACCGTGGTGTCAGCGTCGTCCAGGTCCTGGTACACCGATTTCGTATGATATTGCGGTCCGGGCGGCGCTCGAGAGTCTTCCTTAGCGTAGGTTTCGTCGTCGAACAGGATGCATCCGTCTACAGTTTTCGCGCTCTTGTTTTGGCCTGAACTCGCTGTACCAGGGACTTTTTCGGCACCTTCTGTTTCTTGTACGTTTTCAGGGAGTTCCGAACTTTGATCCGTTGAATCATCCCGATGCTGGTGTTGAACTGCTTGGCCAAATCGCGCGTCGACGCCGATGGGTTTTTCCTGATGCATTCAACCACTTTTAAGTCCCGGCCGGGCTGGCTGGGACTCGTTTCCTATCGGATCGGGGCAAATCCTTCATGGAAAGGGTCTTACCGAACTTCTCAATAATATTTTTGACACTGTAAACATGTAAACAAACATGTCACCGCAAAACACGCTGCAAAAATTAGGCCATTTCAGAGTAATAACTTTTTGAATGTTGCTAACTAATTATCGATACACTTCTTATGTTCAGATAACCATAACTTCACGTAATTTAAAATGTATATTTTTCATGTTTCCCACGATCGGGTGTCTTGCCCCGCATACATTTCAATGGACAGTTTTTAAGGGTTTAGAAAAATAAGATGTTGAATGTATTTTTCAATCCATTCAGCGAATATTTGTTTGTAATTATGATAAATAATGGTGATGGAAGGTAGTCATGCATGTAACTCTTTAGTTAAGATATAGAACCCCTTTACCTTTACCCCTAAAAATAGATTTTCTATGAAAATATCTGGCATCTCTGCGTCACACTATTGGAATTAAAATTCAGCAGAAAAGTTTGCTAATTTAGTCAGCTTCGCATTTTAGAAGGAATTTTTGTGTACGTGACGTTTACCGTGACATTAACGTTTACTGAAATATTCGGTAATCTTGACAGTTGTTTGGCGACATTCGAATCGAAAACATATTCGACAAACAACATTTTATCTAAATTACTTGCTGAATTATATGGCCTGGATCTGTATTGTTCCATGAAGGTAAAATTGGAAAAAGTATAGAATCATGAATAATATTGACAGTGAAAACATTTGCAAAACATTCCGATATTTGAAAATATCTAGCACCAATATATCTAGCATCACTGCTGCTAGTGGTTGTAATACGACTTGACTTTCTTTTATTGTTCTATAACGGTTTACCAGAGTTATTAGATGTATTCACGATAGTAACGTAGCATAGTGTGAAGATTCTTTTTAAATGACAAACCATGTTCCAAAACTCACTGTAAAGACACATTGTCGATTTCTCAATTATTTCTTCATCTTGAGTTGAAGCGCAATTAACTTCATCAGTAGCAACATATCAAAATATTAAAAAAAACATCTTTCGGAATATGCCTGTATTTTTCGATAATTTCTTCAGTAAAGATTAAAAGATAATAGTTTTAGCAAATAGTTAGAAAGAAGGAAGTGTATCGTAATAATTAAAAGAGAAAGTAAACAAAGGGGATCTGTAATTTACCCTTAGGACTTGATCTAATGTTCGTCGAGAGTTAAAGGTACAGACATTTTTCTGAAGGAATAATTAAAAACCGGAAAGTATTCAATAATCGAATAATCAAACGGATGTGACCAGTCGAGTTCGTCGCTATGTACTTCAATCTAACAGATCACATTTAAAGTTCTAACTCTGAGAAACAATTTTCAACCTTTTTTCGGGAGTTTTATTTCAAAATAAAATATAAAATGAAGAGTGGACAGCACAATTCGACACTAATATGTGTACTAATCTTTGAAATCTAATCACTTCGAATGAATATGTTCTATCCGGAAACGTCAAGACGCAGGGAATATTGGCAATATGAAACTAACCTCAGTGATTGGAGATGTAAAATCATATCCATATATTTACAGTAATAAATATCATCATTGGCGGAAACACAATCGTGGTTTTTCAATCAACATGCGAGTGGAGTAAGTTGTTTCTGTCACGGATCTAACTAAACTAGACGGATGGCGCCACTGGAAGATGATCACCCTGCGGTTGGAAGCCGTTCTCATCGGCGATGTATCTATGGTAGGAAGAAAAAACCAAAAACCAAATGACGACAATCCAATACTGGTTAGATCAACTTGACGACGTACCTCACGGTGTACACCTGTCCGTCGGGAGCGGTGAACTGGAATGATCCAGTCTGGACGGCAACCTGCACAGTTTCCTCGCCAATCGAACGTCCGGAGTCGTCCGTCTTGGGAACCCTTATTTGCTTGATGGTACCTTGGTCCTCGACTTTGATTCCATTGTTGGTCTCGAAACTAGAGCATAGAACATAGCTATATCATTTTCTGTTAATCCTTGTCTAGTAGGATCACTTACGCGTACGCGAAGCTTCCATCCGGTTGAATATCCGACGTCTGGCTGACGATTTGTGAGTCTGCTTCGGCTGAGCGACCTTGTGGTGCTGCCGAGGCAACGGCAATAACCAGAACTAGAACTCCGAAGATCATCTTGATGGGTACTGAGAACAGCGCTAGACTAGGTTTATGGCACGAATGTTTCTTAGATGACACGGACGGTAAACTGTGACTTCGAAATGGGTTTGGTAAGCTTTATATATGACTGACACGCGTGTGCCGTAATTTATGCAGCTAAGTTTGTGACTGCGGCAGAATCCACAAAAAATCCTCCACGGTTCAGTCGCGAAAGAAGATCCAGCCGGTTGACAGTTCGATGCGATAATAGTGAATATCTACTATTTGTTTAATTTTCGACATTTAGTTCACACATATTTAGCAAGCCATTTTTCTGTTTGTCTCCCAGCCAGTTCGTATAGCTCAATTCAGAAGGGTAAATTTTGTTCGACTCTGAACAGTAAGCCGGTTTACCATGGGTTAGACTACTTGGAACAAATTTTTGGAATTGGTAAGGCTAGGTAGTATTAATATTTGAATAGCTATGAAAATCACGATCCACTGCTCTTAAGTTAAACTGTTTGGATATACTCTCAACTCGGACATAAATTATAGCATTTCTAAAGAAAGCATGAAAACGGTTCTCAACATAAAATTCCTAAACATTGATTAATAATATTTCCTCCAAAATGGTATATTAATTTCTCCACTCGAAAATCAATTCATTTCAATTTCGTCTGGTGTCCACTGATTATGGATTTTTGACCAGTAAAGTTTAGTTTACGACCCGCAGTGTCACACCGAGATTGTCAACAGCAAACGATGACGGGCGTTCACTACTGCGGTTCGTCTTCTCATTGGATCGTGTAAGGTGTGTTGTCGATGTCGAAGGGGATCGGAATGGGTGATTAATGGCCGATAAAGGGGACAGTAAAGCGTCATTCTTTTTCATAAATCAAAAATTTTCAATAGGGTGGTTTAATTAAATTTCACCTCATTTTTGGAAGAAGATTGAAATTCCTGGCTTAGAAGGTGTTTTTGCCAATATATTACGAATTACTTGTTAGTTGAAGGTAGCAGATTCTAATATTACATCTGATAAAGATGATGCATTAAAAGATGCAAACATAGCCTTAAATTTTAATGACTTTAACATGGCCCGATAGAGACTCTCTGTATGGCGGAGTGCTTTTAGGAATTGAGAATCCTTTTAAAGATTAAACATTCCTTCGACTTCTAGTATAGAAGTTATTGCTTGTCAAATAAACATTAAAGGAAAGGACATTTGCATTGCTTCGGTATATATTCCTCCAAGAGCTCAAGTTGGACAACGTCAGCTTAATGAAATTGTTGAAGGCCTTCCTGCTCCACGATTGATTCTGGGAGATTTCAATTCGCACGGAATGATGTGGGGTTCCGTTTACAATGATAGCAGATCATCTTTAATATATAATATTTGTGACAATTGGAGCATGACGGTATTAAATATGGGTAGCATGACATGGATTCCAAGGCCTCCTGCACGTTCAAGTGCATAAGATTTATCTCTTTGCTCGACTTCAATTCGACTAGATTGCTCCTGGAAAATATTTCCTGATTTACACGGTAGCGATCATTTACCAATCATCATCTCAATTAGCAGTAACAAAGGCATTGCTAATTCAGTTAATATTCCATATGATTTGACAAAAAATATTGACTGGATTAAATACCAAAGTAATATTTCAAGTGTCTTAACTTCAATGGAAGAGCTTCCCCCACTTGAAGAATATGACTTCCTCGTTTGTTCGATTTTGGAGGCCGCAGAACAAGCCCAAGCCAAACGATTTCTTGGTCCATCGTCTAACAGTAGGCCTCCAAACCCTTGGTGGGATAAAGAATGCTCAGATGCTAAGCACGCGGAACAAAATGCTTTCAAGACGTTTTTAAAACGAGGAGGAGGAACTCCTCAGAATTTTGAAAAATTCTTGACTTTAGAAACCAAGTACAAGAGCATACTTCGGGCCAAGAAATGTAGCTATTAGAGACATTTTGTCGAAGGTTAGTCAAGAGAAACCTCAATGAGCACTCTTTGGAATACGGCCAGACGAATGAGGAATCGTAACGTAGGAAATGAGAGTGAGGAATACTAGAACCGATGGATATTTGATTTTGCGAGGAAAGTTTGTCCAGATTCTATTCCTACGCATAGCATTATTAGGGAGTCTTCTCCAAATAATGGTACCGCTGATAGCCCCTTTTCAATGATGGAATTTTTCATAGCACTCATGCCTTGTAACAATAACGCTCCTGGGTTGAACAAAATAAAATTCAACTTGGTGAAGAATCTGCCCGACCTTGCAAAAAGACGTTTGTTGGAGCTGTTCAACCAGTTTCTTGAGCAAAATATTGTCCCACCTGACTGGAGGCAAGTGAAAGTTATCGCCATTCAAAAGCCGGAGAAACCAGCTTCCAATCACAATTTATATAGACCCATTGCGATGTTGTCCTGCATCAGAAAATTGTTCGAAAAAATTATTCTACGACGTTTCGACACTTGGGTCGAGACGAACGGTTTGTTGTCAGATACACAGCTTGGCTTCCGTAGAAATAAAGGGACGAATGATTGCCTTGCATTACTTTCGTCTGACATCCAAATTGCCTTCGCTTAAAAGCAACAAATGGCATCTGTATTTTTAGACATTAAAGGAGCATTTGATTCAGTTTCCATTGAGGTTCTTTCAGACAAGCTCCATTAACATGGACTCCCAGCGGTTGTAAATAATTATTTGCACAACCTTTTGTCAGAGAAACGCATGCATTTTTCACATGGCGATTTGGCAACATTCATAATTAGCTACATGGGTCTCCCGCAAGGCTCATGTCTCAGTCCGCTCCTCTATAACTTTTACGTGAATGACATTGACAGCTGTCTAGTAACCCCATGTACACTAAGACAATTGGCAGATGATGGCGTAGTTTCAGTTACTGGACTCAAAGCTATTGATCTGCAAAAACCATTGCAAGATACCTTAGATAACTTGTCCGTTTGGGCTTTTCATGTGGGTATCGAATTCTCTGTGGAGAAAACAGAGCTGGTCGTCTTTTCAAGAAAGCATGATCCCGCGCAACTTCAGCTTCATATGATGGAAAGAATGATCCAACAGGTTTTGATTTTCAAATACCTCGGGGAGTGGTTTGATTCCAAATGCACATGGACAGGACACATTAGGTTTCTGATAACAAAATGCCAACAAAGAATAAATTTTCTTCGAACAATAACTGGATCTTGGTGGGGTGCTCATCCGGAAAATCTAATAAAATTGTATCAGACAACGATACTTTCAGTGATGGAATATGGATGCGTTTGCTTTCGTTCCGCTGCAAAATCTCATATTGTCAAATTAGAGCGAATTCAATATCGTTGTTTGCGAATTGCTTTAGGCTGCATGCATTCGACACATACAAAGAGTCTTGAAGTTCTGGCGGGAGTTCTTCCATTGAAAGATCGTTTTTGGGAGCTTTCATCGCGACTGCTAATAAGATGTGAGGTACTGAATCCCCTGGTTATTAATAACTTCGAAAGGCTAGTTGAGCTTCAATCTCAAACAAGATTCACGACAGTATATTTTAACCATATGTCCCAGGAAATCAACCCTTCAAGATATATTCCTATCTGTGTCAGCCTCCTAAATATTCCTGACTCAACTTTATTTTTCGACACATCCATGCAGCGCGAAGTGCGTGGAATCCCGGAACACCTACGCTCGTTGGAAATCCCAAAAATATTTACAAGTGAGTTCAGGCATATTTTACACGGACGGATCACGAATTGAAGAGGCTACTGGGTTTGGTATATTCAACAATAATGTTTCGGTCTCAGTTAGGCTTCAAGAACCTGCATCTGTTTATATAACAGAGTTAGGAGCAGTTCATTATAAATTGAGTGTAATCGTCACATTATCTCCAAACCATTATTTTCTTTTCACAGATAGCCTGAGTGCAATTGAAGCCATTCGCTTAAACGCTGCTGGCAAAAATGAACCTTTTTTCTTGGGCAAAATAAAACAGTGCCTGAACATCATATTGATAAAGATGATCTGGGTCGGTGGATGCACTCAATTATTCCTAAAATATCGACAAAGGCATGGTTCAGGGGACTGGATGTGAGTAGGGATTTCATTCGTGTGATATCCAGACTCATGTCCAATCACTACACGTTAGATGCACATCTCCTTCGAATTGGACTTTCCGAGACTAATCATTGTGCTTGTGGTGAAGGTTACCGCGATATTGTTCATGTTGTTTGGACATGTGTGGAGTATCGTGATGGCAGATCTCAACTAATAAATTCCTTGCGTACTCATGGTAGACTATCCAATGTCCCAGTTCGCGACATTCTTGCTATATATTCGAAATATATTAGGTTTAAAGTACTATGTATTGTGGATGCCACGGCGAAGAAAAACTTATGTATATTGCCCATGAAATAAAAGTATTTATAAAAAAAAGATGATGCATTTACCACGATTCATAAGCAGGTATTGAATAAAATCCGATTGATTGACTAATTGTAAACTGCAAACCAATGTCCTGTACGTACTGTACAATGTGCTACACATTGTACAAGGAAAATGATTAAAGAAATTGATTGTGGAGTATATTCTAAAAGTACTCTATTTTTAGTTTGTATGCAATATGAGAAAGTTCACTCAAATAGTTTGCTATGTAGGGCGGATTTTTTCATTTGCAATGTGAGGTGAAAAAATTCGTATAGAATTAAAGAGAATATTTCCATTTTTCTAACAGTACCGGATATGTAACAAACATTTGTATAATAACGCAGATAGATATGCTTTTAGAATAGTGTAGGAACAATAATTATGTATGTTAATTAGATTTGAGCTTGAGCTTGAGCGGTCACCCCCGATTGCTACTCCGTTACTGATCGGGATCAGCTGATATTGCCCAAAGAAATTCTGGAATACCAACCCTGGAAATGGCAAATCAACCTTCAATGTGCAACTTCTAATAACTCCATAGTTTATTGATCAATACCGGCGCCGGCCTCCGGTTGTAGGACCAAGTGTCACGGAAAAAGAATATTTGTTAGTAGAAAATTGTATTCATTAAAAAATAAATTTTGTCAAAGGAGCCAGGTCAACATGATAATTTTAATTAGTTAATACGACAGTTAACAATTAATGTTTATACGCAAATAGTGTGTGAGAAATATTTCGCCCTATGAAAATAGGACGGCTTAGGGATGATTTCCTTTTGAAAAAGCTTAGTTCGCGATCATTATATAGAGTCGACTTTTTTGTCCTTGTGTGTTTTGAAAATAATGACGCCACAAAGGTCGAATTTTATCCAGACAGCTTACATCCCAGACGGTAAAGCACATGTTCTTATACTCCACTGTTTCCACATTGAAACCGATCGTATGAGTAGTTGTCACGACTTCATCAAGCTTTAGCTTATATGGGATAGTCTTTTTACTAGCTGCATCCAAACCAACTGCTAACAATATGAATATATAAAACTCGATAGAAAACATTTACTTTCACACTAATGATGAGTTTAAAACAAATTGAAATTTATAGAATTTATGTGACGTCACATAAAAACCGACAAGCTAATTCATCAATGATGATATTACTGTATCCTATTTGAGTGTAGAAAAAAAACACTCAAATAGGTCCTCGTCCCGGGTTGGTGGTTCAATGCATAGGGCACTAATCTAACAAACCAGTAGACGTATGTTCGAGCCCCGATCTGGAAGGATTCGTAGTGTCAATAGGATCGTAGCACCAGCCATGCAATTGTTCTGTACACTCTGAATCGGCTGCGAAGTCTGTTGAAACAGAAGATCAAATTCCACTACAGGAACGTGATGCCAAGGCTTTGCTTGGCAATGTATCCCCTTGATTTGAGTGTAGAATTGTTTTGTTATACCTGCAATTATTATTACACTGACCCATTAAATTTCTCATCTGTTGATGTAAGACCCATTCTGATAAACTTCAAACTTCTACCTGTCAAGTTGTATAAGGATGATATGGAAAATGCTAATTTCTGAATTGCAAGGAATGCTGCAAACGGTTTCTATGAAATTATTACCTACAAAAAAATTCGCACCCTCTCATTCTGCTACTAATGCAGAAGGCGATAGCACCCAGTCGATGCCGTTCTATTGACCAAATGTCATCATAGATACACGGGAGGGTATGAGATGAGAACTTGTGAGCACTTAGTTATCTCACCTTTTGACGACCTACGCTACACAGATAAAAATATTTTGTGAATTTACATCTATTTTCATGCACATATTTGGAACAGGTAATTGAACATAAAATTACTTTACAATTCTGTACGTTTCAACATAATTTGATCGCAAAATAAGCGTTAATTGAAACATACAGTTATATTAATTGAAAATTCAATGCAATACAATTTAGTTTTGCACCGATGAAGGTTTTCAATCAAAATTTCGATTCACCTCATGTCTATTCCATGTTACTATTGATTTACATCTCGTGTGAATTTCATTATTTCTTTCTGTGTAATCATATATGATCAAGAACTAAAAAGTTTGTTTTTCTAATGATTCATCATCGGAATAAAAAAAAGTACTGTTTGTTCGTATCACTTCCATGATGGAGTATTCTGGATACATTTCTATCATTCGGTGATGTTTGCAAGGATAATAAGGAGTAACTAGGGGAGACCTGAGCGAAAATGGCCACTCGCAATAGTTCGAACACTAAATGTCACATTTTATCGACTAAGCCCTCTATACGTGGGCCCGATCATTAGCTACAATTGGCTTATGTACATTTGACATACCGTCCGCTCAGTTGAGCCTCAGTAGTCGGTGTGTGTTTCCCGGCTACCAAGATACGAGTAGTGTGAGATCTTTTTTAGTAGATCCAATACAAAACAAGGAGAATTCTAAAAGGCCTTTCGAAGGTGTGATACGGTTGCATAAAAAACTTGCAGCATCATTGAGCGTGACATGGAAAGTTCCTTCGCTGTGCCAAATAGCGTTGCGATTCATCTAAGGGGTCAGAAATTTGGACGCCTTACGAAACTGAGAAAAATGTAACCGCGGTATTGCATGTTCAAAATTTTGATGGGTTGGCATAAAAAGAAGTATTTATTGAATCATATGAAACAACGATGATTGAATTTTTTGTTGTGAATTCCTATCACAACAAACCACTCGTCAAGTTCGACGAATCGGCGAAAATGTTATGTTATGTTTACCTATGAATGTGTTGATGAAAAAAAAGGCGGGTGGGTAATGTCAGAGACATAACTGGATGTCGTGAATACGAAAACAACTGACATGTTCTTTAACACTTACGAATATCAATTAGTTGATCAATTGTATGAAATTGTATGAAGAATTGCACCTAAACTAAAGAACAGATTAGTTACATTTACCATTCTGAAAAACAAATATTATGAAATAACCAGTATAGTTATTTATAATAAAATAATGGTGGCTCTGAAAAGAACCTTTAATGAAAGCGTTTGTGATGGAGAGTGATGAGTTGAATTCGAATTCCGATGGATGCCACTGACTTCCGTCATCTAATTCCAGGCTGAACTGTTGTACGTGGGTGCGATACTGATATGGTTGGTGTAGGTGTAGCGTTTACAACCGATTGTAATCTTCCAATAAAGAAAACATTAGTTCGCTGGGTTGATCAATGATACAATAGGCCTAATTTATTGAAAGAAACTATCAATATGCTATAGGGATTCGTTTTTAGCATTCAGAAGGTCAAATATGCGTAATTCTCTACGACATTAAACTCTGGAACATTTTTCGCAAAAACAAAGAAGGCTTCACTTGATCTCGATTACTGTGAACTTCACACAGCGAAAAGTGCGCAAATCTAACCAAGCTGTTCTAGATGTGTAATGCTCTCCACCGTTGTTTTTTTTATCAATGCAAATGACTGGCAGCTGTGACGTAATCGCTCTTGTCGGAAGCGAAACTAGCTTTGCAAACGACGCAAAATACATCTGCTCGCAGTGGCGATAGAATCCAAACTGATCCATTTTTGTTAAGAGCTTTCTTTTTACGTGATTTCGTTTGTAGCTTTTTCACTAATGGGCGATCCTAACGGCTATAAAAATAGCCGCATACAGAATTTTAATGTCGATTATTTCATATCGGATTTGCATAATTTATTGAAAAAAATTATCAATATGCTGTAGGGATTCGTTTCTAGCATTCAGAAGGACCAAATTGAGGAACTCACTACGATATTCAACACTTTTCGGAACATTTTTCTCGAACGATTTGTTGTACAGCAGCAGATATTTTTTTCTCTTCCTCAGAACGCGTTTTGTTTGGCTGGTGTTGACATGGGTCAAATGAAACAGGTTTTACAATAGTGTACTATTGAAATACTTCAGTGCTTTTGCTATACACGTTTAAGTTGAAAAATTTCGATTCTATTGGTAGTATGAATATATGAATCCTTTCACAGATCACTGAGCTATGAGCTTTAAAAATACGAGCAAGGCAAACGCGCCTTATGGACCATCCCCTTTGATACTCGTTTATACCAAACATTTCAGAAAAGTTTAATTTTGAGTTATTTGAGATTATGTCACACAACTGATAATTTTATCATAAAATTGTGATCATATTTCCGATGGCGTGTAGCAAAAATTATGTTGATTCGTTAGATACAACAAGAGATATTCACGATCAAAAACTTATCACTCTCTCAGAGGGTAAATTTTGAAAAGGCATCCCATAGTAAAGTAAGTCGTATTCACGCCAAAACTTAAATTTGTCGATAGCTACCCTATCCCTCCAGCTGACAAGCATCGTTATACTAGATCGCTAGGTATTATATTCGAAATGAATTAATACAATTCGGAAAAGGTATAATTCAAGTCAATAATATGCGTGACAAAGTCTCTGCTGTGACTAGTTTATAATGTATTTATGAGAACGATTCGCTTCATAGGATTTATTTCCCAGCCATGATCAAGGCTTCTAATCCACCTCACTGACTGACCGTGATGGAACGTATCTCATTTGTCTTCTTGATAACGATTTCTACCAGCAAACCGAGTTCGAGACTTCGGAGAGCCACCCGAGCCACCATGTATGCAGATGTCAACGTTTAAACACCAACTGGATGACCTTCACTTTTAACCGCTAATTCTTCGGGAACGCACACTCTGAAGAAGTTGATGAAGGAAAACCCAACAAAAGCTACCACGACTCCATTCCGCTACGTGCATCTCGATTGGGTGCATCCAAGCATGAAGTGTGAATAACGCGTGGAGCTTTGAATAGGAAAATTAGCATATCATACGTGATTCCGATGGAGGCCGTGTAATTGCGGAAATTTAACGTAATATTGAAAATCTCATAGTTAGTCAATGTTAGGATAAGATTATTCCAACTGAAGATATTTTCCAATACAAGTATCATAAAAGCTGTTGTTATAAATTTGATCTGTGACTTTTATTTATGCCATAGTAGCGAATATTGATGAGCTAATAGCATCGTTGTATAATTTTGTAATTTCGTTGTTTAATATCACTAAATACTATTGCTATATTTACATTTTTTTATCTGTTCTGAGTGACAATCCACACATGATATGAATTTTTGACTTTATTATTCTACTTATTTTCATAACACAAAAATAATAGGATGATTTCTGGCCAACACTAGTGTTGTTAAACATAGACTAGTTCGTCTGATGAAGAATTGAAAATGTATATCCTGAGTCTAGAAATAGGTTTGATTTAGGAATTTGCGCTAGTCAGTTGTCCGCTTACTGCTTCGCTTCCAGAATCGTAATGACGCATCTATATTAAATATGATCTACCATACAATGATATAATACGGAAATAATGAGAGCAAAAATAAATGTTATTAGAATTTTTTTGTGGATTTACATACTCAGTAGATGAAATTTTCCCATAATCCTTCGGGAATATTTTAAGGTTTCTAAAAAGAACCGATTTGTTGAATTTATCCGATGTTTACAAAGGTCATTACCAGCATTTATGTATCTACATCAGAACCGAAATTCTTTCTCAGGATTCAGGAACTGAAACTGAATTCAAGAACTAAATTCGAAAAATGGTTTCAGTTGCAAAATTCGAAATCCAGATCAAGAACTTAGTTCATACTGCTACTAATGTTCTAGAATTATGAAACTGATCTCCAAAATCCATAAACTCTAGAACTAAACTCTGAACAAGAATTCCAAACCCAAATAAAAAAAATTGAATGCAGTTGCAAAATCTAGTTCCAGAATCCATGTTCCGAACTTATTTCCATCCTGTAGGCTCTGATTGATGGAAATGAATTTTGAAACTGAATTTCGGGATTCTTAAAGTGAGTTCTGGTTTATAAATCAGTTCCAAAATCCAGGTTTGGAATTCAGACCTAACATTTAGTTCCAGAATCCAGATCTTAAATTAATATCCTGAATTTTGTTCCAGAATTTTGAGGTTTAGGTCCTAAATCAGAGTTCTGCATTCGAATTCCGAACATAAATTAAGGTACTAAATTCAGTTCCACAATTTTGTCAAGAATGCAGTTCCAGAAGTAAGATTCAGTTCTAGAGTCATAGTTTTAATATTTGAACCTATAATCTAATTGAATTCTGAAACAAAACTTTTCACCTGAAATTAAGTTCAAAACTCAGTTGAACCAGAATCCAGATTCTGAAATTCAGACTTAGGATTTTGTACCAGATTCAAATCCAAAGTTCACTGAAATTATGAGTTACTCACATTGTTGAGCATTTAATCAGAAATTGCTGATCATATTTCTGATGACATTGAAAAAGACTTGTATTGTTGCGATTAGTAAAACTTGAGACACCCATTCTCCATACGGCGAATTTTGAAAAGGCGTTCCATATTAAAGTAAGACGTGTTCATGTCAAAAGTGGAAAAAATGAGTAACTATTTATTTCGCCAGAAAAATATAACATTAAATTAAATTTAATTCCAGCCCTGATGGTATTCCGTCATTAGTGTTGAAGACATGCTGCAGAAGTCTCTTAGTACCTTTGACAAAGCTGTTCTACATATCTCTCCAACTTGGATTTTTCCCGAATCTTGGAAAAACTCGTACGTTTTTCCCGTTTATAAGTAAGGCGATAAATTCCACATTTCAAACTATCGAGGAATTGCCGTATTATGTTCAGTTTGAAAATTATTTGAAATAATAGTACTGGACTTCGTAACTCACAACTGTTACACTATCCGATACTCAACACGGTTTCATGCCTAAACGGTCTACGTCCGTTACTTCATCATTCATCGTGAGCTCCAGCGTTCCTCAGGGAAGCCATGTTGGACCGTTTATGTTTCTACTATATCCAAATGAATTTTTCAAGCTGTTTAATCTCATCAAAGATCTGAAAGACACAGATTTCTTGCAGGTACAGTTGGATGTATTTTCTAACTGGTGCAATGTTAACAGAATGGTACTGAATTCCTCTAAATGCTCCGTTATCTCCTTCTCTCGTGAACGAATCACGATCACGTATGATTATACTATTTTACAGGCGGTACGAAACCGCGAGACATCAATCGAGGAACCAGGAGTGATATTGGATACAAAACTTAACTTCTAAGATCACATAGAATAAACCTGCTCCAAAGCACTCAAGACGCTAGGTTTCATCTTTCGCAAATCAGAAAATTTCAATAACATAGACGGCTTGAAATCGTTATATTGCGCTCTACGCTCGAGTATGCTGTTGTTGTCTGGGTAATAATAATAATAATAATAATAATAGTAATAATAATAATAATAATAATAATAATAATAATAATAATAATAATAATAATAATAATAATAATAATAATAATAATAATAATAATAATAATAATAATAATAATAATAATAATAATAATAATAATAATAATAATAATAATAATAATAATAATAATAATAATAATAATAATACTAAATAAACAAATAAATACACCATCTCAAGGCTGTCGACTCTTCCCATATTCTCCGCATACAAAATTTTGTCTTACTAATATGCTCCTAAACAATAACGTAACTAACTTTCGTCGATAGAAATGAATTATACTATCGATAAACTCATCAGATCGGGTTGCCGGAACAATACTGTCGAATCCCGCAAATTGATAATCACAGCACGAAGGTAGCAACCCCGGGTAAGTGTTCTATTTATGATTGCGCAAAATCGGTCGAAAACATGGGCGTTGTTGAGCCACGGGCAAACGTTCATGTTTAGCGGGCGGAAAAGCAAACAAAACATAACGAAAGTCGCGACTAATTGGGTGGGTGAGTTTCCAGAGCAGCCGGGGAGATACCGCTCGCTGTGCGCTGACTGATCTCGTGAACCGGCTCAATGCTGATGACGAAACTTCGGTGGCACGGCTCCGGTAATCATAGAACTCACGACGAACAAGTTGCAGTTTTCGTCTGGAGTTTTAAAGAACTAACCATTTTTTTCTGGGCAGTGGCTTTAGAACACCCTTTTCTGTGGTCTCTGTCTGGTAGGGCCACTGTTGTATATAAGTACGAAATGAGACCAATTTCGGGTGCAGTTTGCAGTTAACTTCTAGCGGTACGGTACTGAATGCTCTTTTGTGGAAGTTGTTGAGCTGAACTGTCAGTGGTTCTTGGAAAAGAACATTAAAATGTTCAAAGCTTTGGTGCTGATTAGTGTGATAATAGTTGTAAGTGGGCAAACTAAATCATCTGCAAAGTTGAAAGAAATTCCCATAATTTCACATGAAAATGTTTTGGAAGTAGATGGAAAGTTCAGATATAGGTAACCAATGTGGCATTAATTAACCGGTTAGTTCAAGCGTGATTCGTTTTCCAGTTACGAAGGTGGTGACGGAACTCGTGCAGCCCAGGATGGCCAGCAGATTTTCGTGAACAACCAAGCAGGAACGGCATCCCAGGGACAGTACACGTATCAGGTGTGACTGCTAGCGCTGTAGTATTTCTGTCGATAGACCCTGAAAGTTTTCTATCTATACTTTTACAGGGTGACGATGGAAAAACTTACAGTGTTTCCTACACAGCCGATGAAAATGGATACCGCCCTTCAGCGGAACATCTGCCGACACCGCCTCCCGTGCCGGCTCCGATAGCTCGAGCGTTGGCATATCTCGCAACGCTGCCGCCTAAAAAGGAAAACCAGAGAAAGTTCTGAACACGCCGGAAACTGTCTGGATAATATTGTGATAAGTTGCACTAGAATAAAATGAATCGACACAGTTTTTAAACGTAATACAGTGCTGTCATTTGTTCCAGTTGTAAAGATCTTAAACGTACTAAAATTCACAAGTAGAGAGATTAACTTACCGTTGAGCATGAAAAATTTGAACGAAATATGAGCGATTAAATGTTTTGTAAGAATATGCCGGTGACATTGGTTGAATTTGACAAACTAAAACTGAATATATTGATTATATAAGTATCTATATTGTTGGATTCAGTAAATCTATATAAAAACAAAATCAGTTTTAACTCTCGTACAATTGATTCGATTATTTTAATACACTACATTCTTAATTCATCTTTTTCAATAAGAAAAAAAAAACATTTTTCATTTGTGATCTAGAGTAGCAAATATATACGATTTGACTTAACTTTTGAAAGTTTTTAGAAATCAGTAAATCATGACCGAATAAATACGGGGACGGGTATAGCGTGATGGGATAGTTGATGCCTTTCACGCAGCCCGCCTGGGTTCGATTCCCAACCCCGCACATAGGGTCAGAAAGATTTTCTGGTCCGAAGAGGCGAATGACCTAAGTGGAACAAATGGCAATAGTCATCCGAGATCCTTGAGATAATCAATCCTCTAAATGAGTTCTTAAGTCTCTCTAAAACTCCTGTTACACGCATATTCTCGTCGATGGAAAAAAATTCTGCGGATGTGAGACTTGTTCTGCGACTTTCAGATTGTCCAGTGTTCATGCTACAGGTGTGCCAGTTAATAATTTTTCAAGGAATGTCTCTACAAACAGAGATTAGTCAGTTTTTGCTGTAGTATCACGTTCCAAATAAAAAAACAGCTTTCCGGAGATGGAGTTCAGCTTTTTTTTTGTTTTGCTCACTAAACCAACGATGGTGGTGGCAAAGCTCTTATTTTGCCCCGGGCGTCAAATTTCCTCGGTACGCCACTGTGTTTTGTCAATTACAAATAGCGATGAATGGAGCGCTGTTCGTGCGCCTCTTGCACCCTGGGACGCATAGCCATACGCTACAACTCCAGGCACTCAAGCAATAGTTTCGGACAAATCTTCCATTCCGGTGTTATAACTAACTGTATAGAGATGAGAAAATATCAACACAATGAAACACATTGTGTGAGAAACCGTCGTGGGCAGAATGTGACAACTTCTTGTAACTTTACTTTTGCGGTTCGGATAGTAAATGGCAAACGACCTTTGCCTTTACTTTCTGACATATCAGAGACTCGGATGACTCGTATCGCTAAGATGCCTAAGTTCGACTCCTCTGGTAGAAGGTAAAAGTTTAGATACGAGAAGCCATCTGCTTACTTAAATGACCCTTGTCACGTCTCACTTTTCCGCACTTTATTCTTCACATCCTTGCTCTTCCTTGAGTACTATGGCTCTATAATTTCATATTCTTTCTCTTCTTATAATCTCTAGTTAGTTTGATATCGTTAAAAACCGAAAAAATTACAAATTAGTGTCATATACATGTAGTGCTTTGAACATGTCGAAATTCATACCAAGTACAGATAATTTGCAAGAAGGTTGTGATTCATCGTTTTGTTCTGAAAAAAAGGCTTCTGAATAATATCGGATCCTTGTTAAACCTATGACGCTTGAGGGAAGATCATGCACACGCACTTCTGTAGCTCTATCTTCCATATATACTGGAATGTTGTACTTAATGTTTTCGTGCTTCACATAGTGCATATTGTTATTGTCTTTTGTGAATTGAATTGCATCAAACTCTTTATTAAACTGGATGTAAACAACATTATTTGACTTATTGCGTTGAAGTAAATGCACACGTTTAATGTCAAGATGCATTTGCTCCTTAAGCAAACCTTCAAGTTCACGTATCGAAGGTCGAATTTTGCACTGCCTGAAGTCAACAACAATTGTATTCTTTCGTAGCGGCGGTAGCTTTTGTTCGTTTGATTCACTCATTTCGAGGTCGTTCTGTTGTTCACTACACAATACTGTACTTGGTTTCTTCCGTCCCGAACGTAAGCGGTTTTAACTTAGATGAGATGTGAAAGCTAACTGATGGGAGACTATTTGATAATGATTCGTTTTCTTTTCATCGCATCGCTCCACACATCACTCTACATTGAACAACAATTTTTAGAGTACATCACTTTGCTTCAACCCATCTAACTTCAATACATCTAACGTCATAAATGCTTCGGTTACCACTCAAATTTGCTTAATGTTTGATTTAGATTAATCGAGCTCGCTTGCTTCCCATCCGTTGAGCGATAAAGCTTAAGGACATATATTTCAGCATGGCAAGGGTCATATGCAAAGCATAGAGTAACTAAACTTTTGTCTTCTCCCAGAAGAGGCGAATGTACGCTGCTTATTATTTTGAAATAAATTTGTGGGTCGTTGAGATTTGCATATGCCCGGGTTGGCGGTTCAATGCATAGGACGCTGGTCTTACAAGCCAGTTGTCGTATGTTCGATCCCCGACCTGGAAGGATTCTTAGTGTCAGTAAGATCCATAGTACTAGCCATGCAATGATTCTGTACACTAAGAATCGGCTGTGAAGTCTGTTGAAACAGAAAGGAATATAATGCCAAGACTTTGCTTTTTGAGATTTGCATATTGAATTCAAGCACCACCTATGGACATTCCCAAAACGGCAATAATCAGAATTGCATTTGATATTGATTATCGAGAGATAGAATACGGAGAAGCTAATCATTCTTAAATTATAGACTTACTTTGTCAATTAAGCCACCATGGCGTTTATTTTGTCTTCAAATATTCCAATGTACAGTAGAGTAGAGTAGAGTAGAGTAGAGTAGAATATAGTAGAGTAGAATATAGTAGAGTAGGGTAAAGTAGAGTAGATTAGAGTAAAATAAAGCAGAGTAGAGTAGAGTAAAGCGATATTGTACGTTTTGTATTCAAATTTCAGAAAGGTTTTCTTCCGTTCGACTTCGTTTACTTTTATAATTTGCAATTACAAAGTTTTCAATTACGAATCTTTATTTAGAGAAAATGTAATGGGGATAAGTACTACACTTGGCATTTTTTAATATTAATCCGTCACTGCTGGATGTCAGATCTGGAAGAAGTTGAATAGCCAATGATGAAATAGTATCATTCCAAAAGTTTTCCAAAACGCAGCTGCCATATATAAACTCTTACATTGTTGGGTAAATAAGAAAATTTTCTGAAGTGATTTTTGGACAAAAAAATCATCGATCACGAAACCCACTGCAGAAAAGTTCAGTGCTTTTTTTTTGCAAACGCGATTCTCACTGAAACTGATTCCATATGGCAAAAAAATCAGTTATGAAAAATTCCCTAGCGAACATTCTGCTGGATGATATTTGAGAAAAAAAAATTCGCACATTGAATATATCGGAAATGCTTCTTGAACAGAAAATTTTTGGGCAATTAATTCTCATAGTCGTTGAATCTCAACCCAATGCAGAATAAAGCTTGCTTCATTTAGAATTGGAACAAACTTTTGCTCATATTGTGGCGCTCCTGGTGGACGGATTTGGAAGTTCTTAGCGCCCACGTGTCGGCAATTTTGTCAGCTTCACGTATGATTTTTGACATTCCGCAAATCGACTGTACTTTGTAAACAATCAACATTACACAAGTTATTTGGAAAATTCATTGTGGTCTGCATCTAGGCTAGCTAAACAGCTGAAATTGCCCAGATATACGGTATGGCGCGTTATCAAACGGTATAAGGAAATATGGTCGACGATTCGGAAGCCTTAAGCCAATCGTCGGAGTGGAACTGTCGACCGGAAACTGCGTGGTAAGATTTTGAAGACGATTAAGAGGAATCCTAATCTGTCGGACCGTGAATTGGCCAGAAAATTTGGTGCTGCCCATAGTACCGTGAAGAGAACTCGACTCCGGGAAGGAATCAAGTCGTATCGAGCCAGCAAACAGCCAAATCGAATCATAAAACAGAATAGTGTGGTCAAAATTCGTGCTCGGAAACTATATGACCAGGTGCTGACCAAGTTCGACGGGTGTCTTCTGATGGACGATGAAATCTATGTCAAGGCTGACTTCGGGCAAATCTCGGGTCAAAAATTTTACTTGGCAACGGCTCGGGGAGATGTTCCAGCCAAATTTAAATTTGGTTTTGCCGACAAATTTGCAAGAAAATTTATGATTTGGCAAGGCATTTGCAGCTGTGGCAAAAAATTGAAAGTTTTCGTTATAAATAAGACAATGACATCGGAACTATACCAAAAAGAGTCTCTCCAAAAACGAATTTTGCCTTTCATTCGATTCCACGACCATCCCGTAATGTTTTGGCCAGATTTGGAAATCTGTCATTACAGCAAAGTCGTTCAAGAATGTTGTACAGAGAAAGGGGTCCAGTTTGTTCCGAAAAACCTTAACCCACCCAACTGCCCCCAATTCCGCCCTATTGAGAAATACTGGGCAATCAAGAAGAGGAGACTAAAGGCAAAGGGAAAGGTTGTCAAAGACATCAATCAGATGACGACCTGGTGGAATAAGATAGCTAAAACGATGGACGAAGAAGGTGTGCGCCGCCTAATGAGCCGTGTTATGGGAAAAATCGAGAATTCCTTCGAAACCGTGACGGATAATTTTATCCGTATTTTTTCTTAAAAGTATGAAGAAAACGTTACATTTGTGTAAAAAAGATCTTGAATTCAATAATAAATAACTGAAATACAGGCAATTGTCTTTGCTCCAATTCTATCTGAAGCAAGCTTTACATGATGAATTAATTCGCCGATGAAGAAAAAATGAGCCTTTCTGAAAATGAATTACTCAGCAATATCGTGGTGGTGGAGAAACTTCATTAAAAAAGCAGCAAGTGCTGTGATTAACAATGATAATTATAATAATTATAATGATAGTAAAAATAATCACAGAGCATGTTATGCGACCGATTAAAAATATTGACCAATTAATTTGAATATCGTATGCAAAAGTAACAGGAGCACAAGTTATTGCTTCGCCCATTCAAACGCGCCAAGCGCATGCGCAGCGTTTGAGTGTTACAGTTATGATTACAATGCTGCGCTCCTGTTACTTCTATGAATCGAATTCATGCTAAATAGTGTTTTCTGGGTTAAATCTGAATAGTGCAGTGCAATCAGTCCGCTGGAATTAAAACATTCTTCTGTCACTGTTTGGAATATGGAAATAATATTGTTGTTCAGATTGACTACCCAAGTGCATCAATAATATTGCTGTCATTATTTCTCAGTTGCAATTCAGTTGAGAATTCCGTAGAATTCACTTCGGTGTCGAACTGACTCCTAAAGAAAATTCAGCATTGAAATATCATCGGAGACTCTTCTCCCTTTCGATTATCTCTTTAGCGATATTTCTGTGGGTGAAAATTCGTCATTAAGTTTCGCTGACACAAAAAATGATTTGTGAACTTCAAGGTTCTGAGTTTTGTGGATACTTGTTTCATGAATGAGAATCTCGGAAGTGATTTTTTTAGTCACTGAGTTTTTTTTCAGAAAATCTCTTCAACTGATTTTTTCACGAGTGACACTAAAATGAACTTTTTCTGATCATGATTTGCCTAACACTGTTTTTCCACGAATATTCTCCGATTTCGAGGAAATGGATTGAATGGTTGAAGACATTCAAACTATGGTTGAAATAATTTGTACAACTATTCGATATGGCCAAGATTTGTGATAAGGAAAGAACAACAGTAGCTTTCATTTGCGTTTTTTATTAACGCCTTTGAACTATGTGGTTATGTGCACTATTGTATATGTATATTTACTAGAACATTTGGCAACAAAGCTTGAACACGAAATTCCATTTTTCCGAATATCTTCATAACAAAACGGTTTACTGGTATTGTTTACAACAGCAATACTTATCCTATCAACAAACTACAAAACAATTGAGTATTAGTCATTGCGGGTCGTCGAGGTCCTTCATATCATGTCCGATGCGGTGTCTGGCAGTAATCAGCACTAGAGTCTTGGGTTTCCAAACGGACTAACGTCTCCGGTTGGCCGGTGGTAGACTGGCCAGGTAGTCAAGGGCCTTCTGGATTTGCGGGGGAATCGGCGGCGGTGTTGGCAGATGATCACCCTGGGGCTGGAAACCATTCTCGTCATCGGCGGCGTAGTTCAGTGTGATAACCTGACCGTCGGGTGCGGTGTAAGTGACCGAACCGGCCGCCACGATGACATCGCTGGTGTCTGGACTGCTGGCACGTTTCAACGTTCCCTGCTCCTGACCACGAATTCCGTTGGCCGTTTCGTAGCTGAAATGGACGGATGAGAAATGAAGCATTTTAGTGGGTCACTTGAAGCCGTGAACAAGTTTCTATCCGACAATTAACAACACTAATCGTCTTAACTGGTATCTAATTATACCACTTTGTTCCGCCGACCGCGATACGATAATCACCGGCTTAAGCAACCGACACTTTGAATGAAAACAATAGATCATTTGGTAGTTTGCCGTGGTAATTAAACCTCACAGATTGGAAGCCGCCTCTCGTAAGTTGTCGCGGATTTTTTTTTCGTGTGCCCAATAGTGAAGATGATTAAGATAGCATATAGTAAGTTGCACCTTCCTTTATCTGGAGACATACAGACAATCGTCATTAACTCGCACTTTCAGCTACCGATGGTGCTAAAGATTTTCTTTGGTTTACTGCGTATGCGTACCTGTACTGATAAGACCCGTCCGGCTCGATGTTGGTGTCTTGAGAAACGATTTCTGACTCCGCCTCGGTTCGTTGAGGTGCCGCGATGCAGGCCGCGATGCACGCTGCCAGTATTAGTAGCTCCTGCAAGTAGTGGAAGATAGTGGTTTGAACTTTGCATACGGTTTAGCTTTGCTGCAAATTGGCCAATTTTGTGTAGATTCAAGTACACGCCTCGGTTAAAATAACGCAGCAAACAGAATTGACGGTTGACGCGACTCTTTAATTAACACGTTTGTTATTTGATTAATATTTCTCGCATTCAGGTGAATTGATTTATGATGGTTCGGTGTGGACACAGTGGCAAACAGATGAACTTGAATTTGAATTGCCAGTATGAGAGTTTAGATTTGCGAACTGAAATTATATGTGTATTGTTTAGCTGCATGATTCATTTCAGACATTTTAGACTCTTGGAAAACATACTCAAGACAACAAAAAATTGTCTATGTAACACTTCAAATTCAATAAGGTCGATTCCACAAATTAGTGGACAAAGCAAAGCGCATCGTCTTGACATCTTATGAGGCGGAATATACTAATGAATTGACTTGTCAGAAGTAGTTGAATTGGTTCAATATTGGTATGCCGAATGCCGAAATTCGATGAAAACGAGACCTCTCGTCACGAAAGGTTGAAACAGTGCACACAGAAAAAAATAATGAAATTTACACGACATGTAAATCAATAGTGATATGGAAAAGACTTCGGTTGAATCGAAAGTTTGATTGCAAACGGTCATCGATGTAATACTAAATTGGATTGCATTGAAATTTCCATGAAAAGAACTGTATCTTTCAATTAACGCTCAGTTTTACGTTTAAATTATATTGAAACATACAGAAGTAACTTTAGGATTAATTTTCTGCTCCAAATATGTGCATGAAAATAGATGTAAATTCACAAAATATTTTTATCTCTGAAAGCACGATTTTTGAAACGGCTCAAAGAAGAGATATTTCCGATGCACAATACTTCAAAATAATATCTAGTGAGAAACGGGTGTACTTTTTTCCATTAGCTACTGTCATAAATCAAATAAACATAGATTTCCCAGTGTAATAGTAATATAGTTGAGCAACCCGTGACACTAAAAGCACCGTCTGGCGGAGAATGGGTGCGTAAATGCTCCTAAAATGCATGCAAAAAGTTGCCTGCGCATTTAACACAACCACAGTAGCTAATGGAAAAAAGTACACCCGTTTGTCACTAGAGGTGCTGTTAGTGTCACCGTACATTGAGAAATCTATGTTTATTTGATTTATGTATATATATATATATATATATATATATATATATATATATATATATATATATATATATATATATATATATATATATGCATATATATATATATATATATATATATATATATATATATATATATATATATATATATATATATATATATATATATATATATATATATATATATATATATATATATATATATATATATGTATATATATATATATATAGAGAGAGACATCGTTAGATAAAATTTTAATTTCGGAGAAGTGCTGTTTCCAAATCTGGGAATTTCATAATTTTTATTATTGGATTTAGAGGGATTTAGAGATTAATTGGTAAATTATTGTTGGTCGAAATGTATTTTATTTATATATTTCCTCATGTTTTATCACCTAAATCAAATCTGTATGTGAATTGCTAATTTCAAGCTTCATCCGAGATTTTCAAGTATATAGGACAGTTTTTAATACTACGTTTGAAAACAACATGTGAATAATCATTTTCCCTCAGATTCGTAAGGTTTCATCATCTTCATTCGTTCAAACTCAGGTATCATAAATTGAAAAAAATCAACAAAGAATATTCTGAATACATGGGATATGTGAAAAGAATCACCATTCTACTAGCTCATGATAAAAACGTCATTTCTAGCGAGGTAACGCAAACTAAAGACTCTCCCAGAAAGTATGGACGCAACCAAAAACCGCTGCAATTTAGCAAAAGTTCAGAATCTGTCAATTTTTATGGCTGCGTCTTATTGTTTACATTCTTCTCTAACCACTTGTGCAGTTGTTTATTCGTTTTCATTAGTTTGTTTCGAAATGCGTGGACTTTCAGCAGAACAACGTCGAAAAATTGTGTACAAATGTTGCACAGAACGCGGACTGTCACTGAGCAAGATAGCAGGAAGTTCGGTGAGGATAACATCTTTGAGGATAAACCGAAAACGGGTCGAAAAAAGATCCTGCTAACCCCCAGTTGGATAAACGTATAGTGAAGGCGTTCGAGCAAAAGAAAGAGGTTTCAGTTCGGGATGTGGAGAAAAAAGTGGGCACTTCGAAGTCAAATGTTCTTCGTGCTAAAGAACGTTTGAATCTTCGAACCAAGAGGCAGAAAAAACCAAAACGTAGTGCGAAACAAGAAGCATCGATCAGGCCGAGGGTTCGAAAGCTGTACAATACGATTCTTGCTGGAAATTTGAACTGCATAATCATGGACGACGAAACCTACGTGAAACTCGATTACAAATCCTTGCCGGGACCACAATATTATACGGTGCGAGAAGGGCAAGTGTTAAACCAATCCGAGACATCGATTGAAGTCGAAAAATTTGGTGCGAAAGCTATGGTCTGGCAAGCAATTTTTGGCTGCGGTAAGATTTCGAAACTCTTCATCACCACTGCTTCAATGAACAGCGAAATATACATCAAGGAATGTTTACAAAAACGACTTCTACCCAGGATCCTTTTGTCTTCTGGCAAGATTTTGCTTCTTGCCACTACTCGAAATCAACGGTAGAATGGTGTACTACCAAAAATGTCACTTTCGTCCCAAAAGACATGAATCCACCAAATTGCTCACAACTTCGACCAATTGAGGAATTTTGGGCATTAACGAAGACACGTCTTAGGAAACATGTCTCGGCAGCCGAAACCATTCAACAGTTCGAAAAAAGATTGGAAAAAAGTGTCAAAACTGGTCGCCAAGGAGTCCGTACGGAATTTAATGAGGAACGTTCGCAAGAAGGCGCGCCAGCTAGTCTACAATGGCTAAGTAGCAAATGTTGAGAATAATATTCTGTTGTTGTAGTCTAATATTACCATATATCGAATAAAATTTGAATATCTAACACTTGTGAATTATCTACAGCGAAATCAAAGTGCGTCCATACTCTCTGGGACAGTCTTTAGGAAGAACAAGAAGAAGAGTATAAATATTATAATATAAATATTTGGAGTAATTGAAGATAAAACGGCCTTATAAGTAGTGGTATATATATTATGGTTTTGTTTTATGGTTAGGAGAGGTGAAAAAAAACTCAATTCCAGGTGTGGAATTCAGTTCACTCCCTGTAGGGCTACCGTAGCCCCTGGTTAAATTAATTTTGGAGGTACAGAAAAACTACAGTAAAAAATTGAATTTCACATGTGAGCTAATTCCTCATACGATGCAATTCATAAAGACTTAATCTTCTAAACGACGGAAAATTTCATTTGTAATGATTTAATGTTGGATTAGCATGAATTTTACTGTAAGATGAAATGGAGGCTACCACGTTTGGCATAAAGCCGTTTGGCATAATATCGTTTGGCATAACGACATTTGGCATAATGGTTATTTGGCATAATGGTTAATTGGCATAATGGTTAATTGGCATAATGGTTATTTGGCATAATGGTCATTTGGCATAACAGATGCTGGTTAATAGAAATTGTTCTAATTTACTGCAATTTTAAAGGTCTAATGCGGCTACGCCTCATCGTTTTTAATGATCTGTTGTCCGATCTCGCACTCGCGGCCTTCGGACGTCTCGACCTGAATCATCTATGACGAACAGAATATTGTGCTAGCACTAAGTGAGTTGCTTGTATAAAATGATAGTGTG
Organism: Malaya genurostris; assembly: GCF_030247185.1. Lineage (NCBI taxonomy): Eukaryota > Metazoa > Arthropoda > Insecta > Diptera > Culicidae > Malaya > Malaya genurostris. The sequence goes on from NC_080571.1 coordinate 270,244,619, forward strand.
CTATTTAAAATATAAAAAATATGTAATTATGCTATTTCACCTAATATTATTGAAATATTTGGACCGAATATAAAATTCACATATTTCGTTCGAGTTTTCCTTGCACAACATAACTCGATCGAAACGCAAACGAAAATTTACAAATCCAATTACTATTATGACAAATGGCATTATGCCAAATGACCATTATACCAAAAGACCATTATGCCAAATAACCGTTATGCCAAATAACCATTATGCCAAATAGCATTATGCCAAACGGGTCGCCCCCGATGAAATGTGTATCAGTCGCTTCGAGTTTTCGCGTCGCTAAAACAGCAGTATTGAACATCTAGGTTATTAGGCAAGGAAAAAATATGAAAGAATTTTAATAAAATTTCTTTGGTATGCGCCCGTTTTAACAGCAAAAGGTTTTGTTGTGTACCTATCATTTTTCACCACAATTATTAAAAGATGGTTTGTCGAGAGATACGGAAAAAACAATATAATAACTTCAAATGCGAAAACGAATTAAGATTCACTCTTTTACGAAATGGAAATCTAAGGAGACTTCTTAAGCTCCATAATAAATCTCCGAAAACATTTCCTGCTTTCAGAGAAGTAAATCTTCTACTACTTCTTAGTAAAAGCTCTAAAATTTACTCAGCTCTATGAAAGTATACACAATTTTAATTTGATAGTTGTGAGCCTCATTGAAAGCGATGTATCAAAGAAATATATGAACCAATCGATTATATTTAATTAGGTCAACTATTAAGAAACTTGAAATGAGGGTAGTTTTCACTATTCTGGTAAAAATTCTTGAGCCCGATATAAATCCAGTAAAAGATCAATTTATCATCAATTTTCTTTTATTATTTAGCCATCTGGAAACACTAAAGTCTTTGTAAGAATTATATCTCGAATCAATGAGAATTTAATGTTTTTACCTTTTTTTATATATATAAAAAATAGGTATAGAATTCGCTCAAACTTTCGAAAAATTATCCGAGGCCCGGAGGGCCGAATGTCATATACCAATCGATTCAGCTCGACGAACTGAGCAAATGTCTGTCTGTGTGTGTGTCTGTATGTGTGTTGTCAACTAAGAGGTCGAGATCTCAGAGATGGCTGGACCGATTTCGATCAAGCTAGTCGCAAATGAAAGGTCTCCCCGTCACCCAAAACGCTATTGAATGGTTTTGAGATAGGATGTTTACTTTTTGAGTTATACAGAGTTTTATGTCAAAATTTTCAGTTTTTCGACAGTATCTGTCACAATTGACCTTGAAAACAGAATATATTTTCAGACTTAGATTCCGCACGGTAATACCTATTCAACAAGCCATAGATTGCTAAAATCCGTCCATTTTTAACGGAGATATCAATATTTTTGTGTAAACGACTTTTCCCCTTATTCCAGCAGTAGAAGTTTTGAGCGCTGTATGACAAAGAAATGCTTGGGAGCAACGGAAAACACGATTTTTATACTGTGACATACAATTGTTTCTAAGTGCCCAAAAGACTGTGTACAGCATCCTTTTTCATGACAATTTGCCTTGGACCGATTTTAGCACGGTTCGTTTTTGGCAACATAATCGTTCGAATATGGCATTTATAAACCAGATGATATCAGCATTCTCGAGTTGAAAGTAATTCCATAATTATATTGATTTAAACTACTTACAGCAATAAAAGCTGGAAGAACATAACTTCCATATACCATACGACTCAGTTCGTCGAGATCAGCAAATGCATGTGTGACAAATAATTTCACTCAATTTTTTCGGAGATGGCTAAACCGTTTTCTACAAACTCAGATTCATATGAAAACTAGTATACTTCCAAATTTGGATCCGACTTCTGATTTCGGAACCACAGGATGACATGTGAAACGAAATTAAAATAATGCAATTCATTTTTCTCGTAGATGGCTGAACCGATCTAAGATTCAAATGAAATCTAAGAATCATCTATGATTCAAATGAGAGGTCTTAAAATCCTATAAAAATTAGTCAGATCCGATTTCTGGTTTAGGAGATACAGGGCGATTAGTATAAAAATGTCCATTTCACATGAATTATTCAGGTTTATCGGGTTTGCAAATTTGGATAGTCGATTACCAAATAAATTTATTTCAGTTTAAGCGGTATTCTTTTTTGGATTCGGAATGTACCCCCAAATTTAAATTCGCGCTACGATTTCTCAAAGATGTCTACACACTCCTCAGGTGAATTTATCTGATTTCGGCCACACCGATCTTAGAACTCCGGATCCAGTTTCGAATCGTTTCTCAAAGTTTAATCATTTTTTCAAAAAGGCCAAATCGAACTTCAAAAACAAAAATTCAAATTAAAGGACTTAAGGTCCCATACAAAATTGGTGAATTTTATCCGATTCTGGAATTACAGATGATGAGTTTTTAAAATTCATACCGATATAGAAGATGTAAATTGTTTGGCGTATTAATTTATTTTGGGTTATGCTAGTTCCTGAATACCAGCTCTGGAAGTACCATAAATAATGACGAAAAACTCTAAAGTGGAACTTACTTCGACATCTCATGGAATGTTCAATCGAATGTCACACGTTAAGATTGAAATTCGATACGATTTGCAGATTCGAAATTACAGGGTGATTAAAATCTCAATTTGCCGTTTGAAACGACGATAATAATAATAATGTCATGAGAACTAAAACACCTAAGAATATCCATGCAAAAAAACACATGCAGATTGATAAAAAAAAAGGTATCATCTCACTGCTAGGTGGATTAATCACGTTTTATCGAATCAATTTGAATTTCGTCTTGACCAATAAACTTCTGAACAAGTTGTTATTGTAACTAACATAATAAATGCGAATACAACCTCTGGTTTATTCACTGGATTTGCTCTTCTGGACTTTGGAAATCACTCTCTGATCATCCAAATCTACCCGGTTATCATAAATCTTAATCGTGTGAGGAAGTCTTTTGGCCACGGGTTGAGAGCTGTGCGTGATATGCAAGTGCTTACGAAAAAGCTTAAAATTTTCTTTGATTACCTGACAAATCGGAAACCTTCTTCGAATACACTAAACTAAATTAATAGTATAGAGTTTCTTTTCTTAATCCAAGTAATACTAATGTAATCAAATTAAATGATTCATCATATAGAATCATATAGAAGAAATCTAGACAAGTTATTATCTCACCAGGAATAAATAGCTTCAAATTGTACAAAGTAGTGAAACCGATCTTGTAGCGTCTTCCTTGGTTCAGTACAAATGGATTGCACAAACTCACAAATAACAAGAACAACAATAACAAGATATCGGACTCGTTTTACAGAACGGTGAAGCTAAGCGATATGAAAGTTTGTTGATGGAATATAATTGCGTTATCATGAAATGAAACTTACTACTAGGTTGAACCCGCGGACAATATCGTGGCAGTAGTGCTATATTTCATTTGATTGATAGAACGATTCCAGGATACAAGTTCCTCGGTTTGTCAAGCAAACTGTAGCTGCGCACCTTAAAATAGATGCGGCATTTTTTCTTATATCACCATATCAATAATTAAACGGATCTGAGTGAGTTCTTTCAGAAATAAATGCAGTCTATTCTGAAGCATTGACTTTTCTGGATCGATTTAAAAAGTGTGATCCGATCAATTCTTTCACAGCGAAGGTTGGTTCAGGAAGTCTAGTTGATTGTGATGGGAAATGAAATGTAGTAATTCACATAAGAAACGGCAAACGATAATAAGGAACTCTTGCAACATGTTTTTTTAAACAACAAAAATTTGCTTGGAGCAAACATATACTTCCATTTCAAACATCCGCGCTTTTCTTACAACTGTCACAAGCCTCAAAAAAGCATTCCGGTTCTCCAAATGAAACCAATATTTGCTGTGGTTCCATATTACAGAGCGGTTACTTACAATTTTCATTGTTTTGATGGCACAACTTTAAATGGATCACTGCAAAAAATCTTCTTCCACCACTGTATGGCACGACCGTAGCTAGCTTTCCCTGCTTCCCAGCCGAACCCCGGGATCACGACTGCACTCTTTCCAACACGAGATGGTAATGAAATCTAATGAAAATGTAGAACTTCACCGACTGTATTTATAGACAAGTGCAAGTTCTCAGCCACCGGCCCCCCAACCGAACATCTCCGCCCCGGGGTTTGTTTTTATTACCGTATACCCACCGGAATATACTATATCATGATAAACAGAAGCCACGCGACCCGTCATCTCTCTCTCTATCGGAACCCTACAGCGCTGCATCTGCATCTGTTCATCCATCACGTAATATAATATACAAATGTAACCATTTCGAGACAAATTTCCATACATCAAACGAACGGTGCTATTCCGCGAATGATTGAGCGATCGCGCGCTACTTCTCTGCTAACCTGTCGTTCGTCAGTCTCTAAAGGAAAGGAAAAATTAACTGTCACCTATTTTACATTCTGTCTAGCGTTGTTCAGTTCAGTTCTGTAAATGGCACGAAATTTGACAAATCGAAATTTTTATCTGGATGTGTTCATCTCTTTGACGCATTGAAATCTCTATAACAGGATTGAAAGCTCCACACCGTCGCGCTCCAGTCGTAGGATACAAACATTTATTTTTGTTGTGCACAGTAAATTTTAACTAGTGGGCAAAATTAGCTAAAAATAAACAAAATCGTCATCAGATTGGTCATTTCATTGTGGGACAGCCTCATTTTCGTTAGATTTAAAATTAACTTTTTGAAGGAAGGTGTGTTGATGTTTATGCTCATTTGCGTTCGTTTGACCCATCGGTGGCAGATTTAGCGATTTTGTTCGGGCAATAAAATCCAGTACTATATGGCCTGAAACGACAACTGCGTGAGCAGTTCACGTGGCTCGCATTGAAGTATTTTGTCTGAGGTCAATCAGCAGTAGAATCGCCGTGCACAACACAAAATTATAAGTCAATTGATTAGACAATTTATTAACACATTCAAAGCTTTCGTTTAGCGTTCTGATTATCGGCGGAGGATTACTAACAGTCGATAAACATTTCTCTACTAGCCTGTTTAGGCGAGGCCAATATAAGCGAAACTTGATTTTCCATGCCGATGAATCAGATTTCAGGCGTCTGCTTTACATCATCTGCTATCGATTTCGCTTTCATCGGGGCCTGTTCGGGAGATGCAATAGGCGTTTGTAAACAACAGCTAAGAAGAAACATAAGAAGAAGAAAAAGAAGAAAAAACTACAACTGCACAACTTTTCTAAATGCCAACTAGTGTCGCGAGGAATGTTACCTACTTGACGAGCAATCCTCAACTTTGTCATTGGTTAGACAAATTACTCTGCCCGTCAATTACGTGGGTATAGTTGTACGGGTTTGATCGTTTTTTTCCTGCCTTAGTTGGTTTACTACTAATTTAATTTTATTGATGGTAGAAAATTTCAAGGATTATTTTATTGCTTATTGAGTGGATATTCCCATGCTGGAATGATTCCCCTTTCAAATTAATTCCATAATGTTGAATCACGGTTGTTTGTAGATAAAATGTTTATTAACAATGAGGTTTTTCTAATATTTTTAGTTTCAGCGGTTATGTTTTGCCTTATTCATATAGAAAGGTCATGCAATCACTGTGAAAACCGACTTTTGGTTCAAAAGTTCGGAGGGCCGAGTGTCATGTGACAAATAATGTCACTCAATTTTTTCAGAGATGACTGAACCGATTTTCACAAACTTAGATTCAAAGGTCTTATGGCCTTATACCATTTTCTTGAATTTTATCGATTTACGCTCCCGGAAAGTCGAGGAAATATGTGCAAATTTATGAAAAAATGCGCAATCAGTTTTCTCGGAAATTTCTTGACCGATTTTCACGAACTAAGAAGCAGATAAAAGATCTTAAAAATCTTTCAAAAGTCTTCGAAAGGTTGATCCAGATTCGACTTCTGGTTTCGGTAATAAAGTGCGATTAATGAAAACTATCAATTTCATGAGTATTTTTTCATTAGCGATGGCAGAATAAGGTTTATATTTCTATAAAACTCACTGCTAAATTCACCTAGTTGGTAGATCTTGTTAGTTAGTCAAAATATAAAACTACTTTGGGACTAGTAGTCCCCGGTTTCCGCTTCCGAAAGCACCGATGATAGTGATGAAAAGTTTCTAAACCTGTTTTAATCCACCTAGTGGTGTAATGATGCCTTTCTCATATCAATCATACTATCATATATAATACTGTGGTGTACTTTAAAATTATTTTTCTTCGATTCTTAAAAGAATAACCGAAATAGATTTGTTTGACCGTCTACTGATAAAAACTATCAAATTGGAAAAGATTTGAGGTCGATTTAGAAATTTTTTTAAGGTTTTTACCCATTTTCAGTGATGGTATACAATTTTTAACACACTTTACCCTATATTTCCGGATCCGGAAGTCGGATCCGCATGAAATTCAGGAATAACACATGGGACCACATGACCTTTCATTTGAACCTAAGTTTGTGAAAATCGGTCGCGCCATCTATGAGAAAAGTTAGAACAAATATTTTCTGTTTTTTGCACATTTTACCCCATAACTCCCGAACCGGAAGTCGGATCCAAATGATATTCAGGAATTTTGTATGGGACCTCAAGACCTTTCATTTGAATCTAAGTTTGTGAAAATCGATTTAGCCATCTCTGAGAAAAGTTAGTGCACTTATTTTCACAATTTTTTGCACATTTTACCCCATAATTCCGGCACCGGAAGTCGGATCCAAATGATATTCAGGAATTTTGTATGGGACCACAAGACCTTTCATTTGAATATAAGTATGTGAAAATCGGTTAAGCCATCTCCGAGAAAAGTTTGCACATACATACGTTACATACACACATACGCACATACACACACATACACACACAGACATTTTGCGTACTCGACGAACTGAGTCGAATGGTATATGACACTCGGCCCTCCGGGCCTCGGTTCAAAAGTCGGTTTTCACAGTGATTGCATAACCTTTCTATATGAGAAAGGCAAAAACGGAACTCATTCACGATTAAGCCGATTTTCACGAATCATGATTTAAATTTAAGCTCTCATTGTCTTTAAATATACTGTGCAATTTCATCCAGATCCGACATCCGGTTCCGAAATTATAGGGCGATGAGTGTCAAAACATTCAAATTCAAAATGACGATGCAAAACTACTACGCGACGGTATGTGTTGCTCTGCTCCACTCGCAGCGTGCTTTGCTCAATTTCGTGTAGCATGCAGGGTGGCCACATTAAAATTTATATTTTTCAGGTGAAAAAAGGTACATTACAAATTCTTTTATTCAATTTGTACCTACATGTTAGTGTTATTACAAGATCATGATAACGATGCTTTTCTATAAAAGAACACTCATTGACTTTCTCATATAGAAAGTTTATGCAAACACTTGAAAAATTAACTAGTGAAAATTGGCCCAGACGGCTAAGTGTATTATTCGACACAGTTCATCGAGCTGAGCAATGTATGTGTCTGTGTATGTATGTGTCAAATAATGTCACTACGAAAATAAAAAATCTCGTAGTCCCATAGGTTGCTATAGAATTTCACACCGTCATTTAGATCGACGAAGGGTGAAATTCTTCTAGATTTGGCTTAAAACTGATTCAATTTGACTGCGCATTATGGGAGCGATTGAAGGCCGAAATCACTGCGCAGCGGGCTTCCAAGAAACGAGTATCAATTTCTCAAGACAATGTGCCGGCAAACAGAGGCATCGCAACCATTACTAAAATCCATGTTCAAGAGCTTCAACTACTGACATTTGAGTGCAGTATGTGCTCGTAGTACTATATTCAGCCAATTGACATACTGTGGTAATGTCCGAGGAAGTTCTTATCCATCCAAAACCTGGAGGAATATAGGTCTTGAGGTCTACCAACGAAACCGATAACATTGGTGAGTTTCTTTGTTGTGGTCCATACTCGTGACATCACATTCAATTAATTGAATCATTGTGATGAGCTATGAGGAAGTGGTTGTTCGTCCAAAAACTACTTGGAGTATAAGTCTTAAGACCTACACGAAGACTATATTGATCAAAATAAATAAAATATTACAGCGGCTGGCTTCCAAATAAACCTTAGATTGTCGGTTGAGCCATGCGCTTTGTCGGTTACATCACTTATACGATTATTTCGCATAAAACTCAACTCTTTACATTTTAACCTTTTTAACTATTATAGACTTAGTTTCAGTAGTCTTAGTAAACTGCTTACAGCTGCTTATATCACAATATTGAAAAACAAAACAAAAATAAGGTTACTGTAGAATCCGTTATTTCAGCGGTTCAATGGTTTTGTATGTAGGATGTAACACATGGATCAATAAGTCCCGAGACTAACAATGGAAACAACATTTTTTTTGCAATTTTTTTTTATTCATCAACGTAATCACCTTTTAGAATGATACAATGGTTCCAACGTTTTTCCAATTTTTCAATACCATGTTTATTAAAACAAATTATCTTTCGCTTTAAAATAAGCTTCAGTTTCAGAGATGACCTCCTCATTTGAACCAAATCTTTTTCCCTGGAGCATTTTTTTAAGATCAGCAAAGAGCCAGTAGTTACTGGGGGCTAAATCTGGCGAGTATGGGGGGTGGAGAAGCAGATCAAAGCCCAATTCGTTCAATTTCGCCATTGTTTTCATCGACTTGTGGCAGGGTGCATTGCAGCAATCGCGGCACCCACTTGGAAAAAACCTTTTTCATGCTCAATTTTTCATTAAGGATAGTAAATACACTTTCATATGATATCTGTGTCATCTCAGCAATCTCACGGAGCTTCACTTTACGATCTTTCATTATAATTTTTGTCACTTCACTCACATTTTCCGGTGTAACGGCTTCCACGGGTCTACCCGAGCGTTCCGCGTCATTTGTGTCGGTACGACCACGTTTAAACTCGGCGAAACACCGACAAATCGTTGCTTTTAATGGACAAGAGTACGGATAACATTTTTCAATCCATTGTTTCGCTTGCACGGTGTTTTTACCTTAATGGGTAACAACAATGTTTTATCAAAACATGAAACTCGGTTTTTTCCATTTTTTAAACAAGCTACAAAACGACTTTACTCCAACCTCGATAACTCAGCTGTTTCTGGTCGGATCGACTTAAAATTTTGACCCGTTTCAAGCAAAGGTTAGTACTCTAGAAAGACGTGGTTACTGGTTTACTACGAGCGTTATCTCTGCTTTAGTCTTGGGACTCATTGATCCATGTGTTAAATTGTAACGCGAGTCAACATTACTTTACAAAAACAGAAATTTACACACCTGTACTGAAAAAGAACAAAAGTGCTCCTGTTCAAACCACAACACAAAATCACCTCAAGCTTCGTCGATACATGGGTTATCTAATACCACAAAATTATTTTCTATATGTCACCTCTGCGCATAAAACTCTTATCACAAATGACACTCGCTCAACCTAGCCCTTCGACCAACCAGCCCCGACAATACTTTTGGTTTAAATAAGCACAAGTTTGTTTAAATTGATACATCCATCGCAGAGAAAATTATGCCAATGGAAAAAGTGTGGTTTGTCGGTTACGTCTGTAATAAGAGTATAACTCCGGAGCCGAAAATGTTTGCCGTGACTCTTTCAAACATGATAAACTAGCTTCAATTTGGCGAATCTCGTTGAACAATGTTTGAGAAAATTAAAAGAATTGTGAAGAGTTTGGTTAATAAATTACGTTACTTTTACGATCAAATCTCTGTTGTTGGAAGTGTTCGCCATGAGCCTTCCAAACCTCAATGGCATCGAGCCGGAATCGCAATTTGTTCTTTAAACTTGAATAATGACCCAATAGTAGTTTTCATACAAGCTAAAGACTGTCTAAATCGGTTGAAGCATCTTTGAAAGATATTAGCGGATTGCGAAAATGTGCGGTTTGTCGGTTACGTCACATGTGCCATTAACTTTCTTCAATTTGTTTACCCATTGGAACCAGAGCAATTCCAGAAATGCTTAGCAGATCATCAGACTCGACCTTCTCCGATTTGGATTAATCGTTCCTATTTCAGAAACCACAATCGTCACAAGACTGTATTCGAATGCCGATGCACGCAGTACTCATACAATTTTCAAAAACTTAAAATCTTAAATATAATTAAGAATTATTCATGTACATATAATAATTGTAGATATAGCAAGCAAATAAACAGTTCATGGAAATAAAAAAAATGGTGTTATAATTAAATATTCAAGTATCTCAAGAACAGCTACTTTTAAAAGAAAGGATATCATGAACAAATTTATTACCTTTAACCTGTAGAATAATATTCCACTGTTTAAATGATTATCTTTCAATTAGAACTTGAAATTTCGAATATATCTGTAAATTGTTTTAGCTGTAACTTCTTCATTTTTCAAAAGGCATGGATGGGATAGCCATCAATCTGTAGGTTTTAATAACGGCTTTAAAATAAAAATTATCAAAAAAAAAATTAACACCCTGAATTTTTTTTATTTAACTTTTTCGGATTATTTTGTAATTATTGAGAAAAAAAATCAAAAACTCTTTCAGTGTATATTTTTATTAGAGTGCCCAATCGATTTCCTGAAACTTCTTCTACAACGCCATTTTTGTACAATTAACGGTTCCCGAGTTACAACGATTTGAAAAAGGCAATTTTTAGTAAAATGCAAAAATACATACACTCTTTTTAAAAATCAGTCGTGAGTCGAATTGACCTTTCCATCGGTTCAAAACTTATAGTTTGCCATACTGAAGTCATGTGCAAAGTTTCATCCAAATCGGAGAAGGTCGATTCTGATTTTGTCACTTTTTCGTCTACTTATTCCTGGAATTGCTCACCAGATGAAAAGATAAATTGAATAGTCATAAGAACTATGACGATGTTGTTACTATACAGTGTATTTCAATTGAATATAATTCAGTTATTATTCTGAATTAAAATATATAAAAAAACTTGGTTTATCTTGCTTCACCTTATTGTATAATCATGCCTATCGCATATTTTCATATATGTTACTGTAAGCTCCATCAACATACTGTGCACATTGTTATTGTAATTATATTAAGTTTTACCCCGACTTTGACTTGTGGTCGTTCAGTTTTTGACTGCTTTGAAAGAGTGCTAAGATTAATTCGCATGAAAAAAACGGCATGTTTTTGGGAGTTTTTTGTGAAGACATAGCCAAAATCTTTTTATTACCATTAATAACACATCCAAGCATAACATTCGAAGAATGTTGTGTTAAATCTTCATGAAGAAATATTAAAAAATGTTTCTATGTATTCCTTTCGGAAAGTAGAACTAGTAATTTGGTGCTGGATCATCTGAAATTTAAAAAATCTAAGTTTATTAGTTAGATACACTAAAACTTCTAGTTACGCGAATATAATTTACGTGAGTTTTTTTAAGTGTTTCAGTTGAAATAACGCGATTTTCTATTTAATTTACGCGATGAACGCGTGAATTTTGATTTTTTTTATTTATACGCATACAAAACAATCCAACATGCTTAAGTGATTTGCATTTTATGAAATGTACATGACGAAATTGATTGGTTTCATAGAATCTAGTTAAGATTGGGGGCGTCCGAGAATTCTCTGGAAAAAAGAAATCAGTATATGAACGTGTGACTGGTGACTTTTGCATGACATTTGAGTGCTATGTGCTCGTAGTACTATTTTCGGCAAATTGACATACTGTGGTAATGTCTGTGGAAGCTCTTGTCCATCCAAAACCTCTTTGGAATGTAGGCCTTGAGGGCTACCAACGAAACCAGGTGAACTATCGAGATTCTTGTACACGGTTCATATTCATGATACCACATGCAAATCATTTGCTTATTCAGATGGTTTTTCGTATGAACGTATTTAGATTTTTTGAGTTATCTAAACTAAAATCGAATGAAATAAGCCTTTTTTACGAAAAAAAAATTGAAATAACGCGATGTTTTATTTAATTTACGCGAAATTTTATCTACGCACCCCCGACTTTGCAGGTAAATAGAGAGTCCAGTGTAAAAATTTTCCGCTGGTAACGCTGGAAGGGTTCTTCGAAATTTCGTTTTTTCCACTTCTTTGGAACTTCTTCTTGGAATGGGAAAATGTGATTCTAAATAAAGAATTTAGTATTATCAAATTTGATAATACTTTTTTTTACATGTTTTAGTGTCTTTGCCCGATGTATTTGAATAATATTATTGGCGAAATCGTGAAATAAAGTATCCAATTCTAAGATGTGAAGTTGAGAGCTGTTGACGAATCTGTGAGTTTCTTAGTTTTATAATTATTTCTGATGATTGTTTTATAAATTATAGTCGATATTTATTCATTCGTCTGTTTGCACTTTTTTATGCAAATCGAATATGAAAGTGTACCAACGACGGTTCCGAAATACCAGCCGGTTAAAAGGTCCTGAATAACGTAAAAAGTGTACCAATAATTTTTAATTGCACATCAGATTCTCAAATATACGGGATCGTTTTAAATTGTACATTAAATGACAACACTGAAATAGTCACTTTTTTACCCATTTGTAAGATTTTACCATCCACAATCATCAACTTGAAACATTTTTCGCAAAATTTTTAACATACATAGAATATGTCAAAAACATCATCTTGTGGTAAACATGATGATTAAATTTCTCAATTTTCATTTGGCGACAGCGAGAAAATTTCTTTACAATTCTTTTAACGATCACTATTTTACTACGCATGTAATGATGAAGAATTATGAATTAATCAGAGCAAAGTAAAATCTTGATTTGAAACATGTTCCGTACTTCAAAATAACTATAAAGCCTTTTAACTTAATATGAACGTTTACATTCCGGTATATGACATAAACATCGTGATAAATCTAAATACTGCAAGTATCTGCTTTCTGTACGCTGAAAAAATTCCATTCGAATCTAATCAAATCCTACTATAATTTTCCGTAATTTCGCACAGCTATCTTAGCATTAAAATCGACAGAGCTTGAGCATCAGTGCCTTACAGACTATCAGTATAACAGTTAGCACACTGTCACCTTGAGCCAAAACGAAAAAGCTTGGAGCTTTCACAAAACGATCAGATTAAACATGGGAAGCTTGATGGCTAATTTAGGCGTTTTCGTTTATCGATTGGTGCGATGTTTCACTAGACGTGGTAATCTATGATTATGGAGTATTACTTGAGATGCGAGAATCCGGCTAATGAAACTAAAATAATCGGACCATCTGTTTATAAATATATAATTTATGGACAAAACATCGAGCTGTTTATATAGACACAGTGAAGCTTGCTTCGTTTATAATTGGAACAAACTGTTGCTCATATTGTGGCGCTCCTAGTGGACGGATTTGGAAATTATTGGCGCCCACGTGTCGGGAATTTTGTCAGCTTCACGTATGATTTTTGACATTCCGCAAATCGACTGTACTTTGTAAACAATCGATATGGAAACCGAAAGAAGGGAAAAAAATGTGCACAGTTATTTGGAAAATTCATTGTGGTCCGCTAGCTAAACAGCTGAAATTGTCCAGAAATACCGTATGGCGCGTTATCAAACGGTATAAGGAAACATTGACGACGATTAAAAAGCCTCAAGTCAATCGTCGGAGTGAAACTGTCGACCGGAAACTGCGTGGTAACATTTTGAAGACGATTAAGAGGAATCCTAATCTGTCGGACCGTGATTTGGCCAGAAAATTCGGTGCTGTCCACAGTACCGTGAGGAGAACTCGACTCCGGGAAGGAATCAAGTCGTATCGAGCTAGCAAATAGCCAAATCGAACCATAAAACTGAATAGTGTGGTCAAAATTCGTGCTCGGAAACTTTATGACCAGGTGCTGACCAAGTTCGACGGGTGTCTTCTGATGGACGATGAAACCTATGTCAAGGCTGACTATGGGCAAATCCCAGGTCAAAAATTTTACTTGGCAACGGCTCGGGGGGATGTTCCAGCCAAATTTAAATTTGTTTTTGCCGACAAATTTACAAGAAAATTTATGACTTGGCAGGACATTTGCAGCTGTGGCAAAATAAAAATGAAAGTTTTCGTTATAAATAAGACAATGACATCGGAACTATACCAAAAAGAGTGTCTCCAAAAACGAATTTTGCCGTTCATTCGATTCCACGACCATTCCGTAATGTTTTGGCCAGATTTGGAAAGCTGTCATTACAGCAAAGTCGTTCAAGAATGGTATGCAGACAAAGGGGTCCAGTTTGTTCCGAAAAACCTTAACTGCCGCCAGTTCCGCCCTATTGAGAAAAACTGGGCAATCATGAAGAGGAGACTCAAGGCAAAGGGAAAGGTGGTCAAAGACATCAATCAGATGACGACCTGGTTGAATAAGATAACTAAAACGATGGACGAAGAAGGTGTGCGCCACCTAATGAGCCGTGTTACAGGAAAAAATCGAGAATTCCTTCGAAACCGTGACGAATGATTTTATCCGTATTTTTTCTTAAAAGTATGAAAAAAACACTACATTTGCATAAAAAAGAGATTTTGAATTCAATAATAAATAACTGAAATACAGGCAATTGTCTTTGTTCCAAATCTATTTTAAGCAAACTTAAGTTGGGTAGAACCGGGAAGACCAGCTTTTTGTTTTGAATTCTTATTCTATTCTGCATAGTCAAATTAGTTTTTGCAGAATTGTTTTAATAGATGTCAAGTGCACATAACAATCTAATAACATACATGGGTCAGAAATTGTAAAATCGCCCAGGAAAAAGGGACTTTCATTTACTTTTGATCAATCTATATATATATATATATATATATATATATATATATATATATATATATATATATATATATATATATATATAAATGGATGTAAGTTTGTATGTTTGTAATGCGATGACTTCGAAACTACTGAACGGGTTGCCACCAAACTTGGCACAGGTACTTCTTGGATTTCAGAGATGGTTTAGGAAGTATATTTATATGAGAGGGAGCGTAGCAAGTGTCATAAACAAGGACAAGAACCGATACTTTTAGAAGACCGTAGAACCATGTTGCATACCCTACATATGACTATATGGGGGGTGGATGTAGCAAGTTCCTTTAAATAGGGGGGTATAATGTTTGAAACGGCATAATTCCGAAACTACCAAACTTGGCACAGAAATGATCATAAGCGTATTTCTATGGGGGGAGGGAGCGTAGTAAGTGTCCTTAACAGGGAGGGTCATGGAAAAAATTGTCTAATTTGATGAGAATCGATACTTTTTTTAGACCATAGAAACAGTTTGCATATATTAGATATGATTATATGGGTGGTGGATGTAGCAAGTGCTTTGAAAAAGGGGGGGGGGGAGGTGTAATGTTTGTAATGTAATAACTCCGGAACTAATTAACGGATTGCTATCAAACTTGGTACAGATACTTATTGCTCTTAAGAGATGGTCATAAGGGTATTTTTGTGGGGGAGGGAGCGTAGCATGTGACCTTAACAGTGGGGGGGATGAAAATGTATGTGTATCATTTGACTTTTTAAAAACCATAGAAACATTTTGCATTCCGTAGGTATGATTATATGGGGGTCGGATGTATCTTTAGAAAGGGGGGTGTAATGTTTTTAACGGCATAATTCCAAAACTGCTGAACATGTTGCAATCAAACGTGGCATAGGTACTTCATGCTCTTCAGAGATGATCACTAGGACGTTCTCAGGGGAGAGAGTGTGTAGCAAGTGTTCTTAATTTGAGGAGATCATGTCGAAATTTATCTTATTTAAAGAGAATTGATGCTTTTAAAAACCATACATACATTTTGAAAAACTCAAATATGGTTTTAAGGATATTTGGGGGGGGTGGATATAATGTGCCTCTAAAAAAGGAAGTTTAATGTGAATTTTCCATAAAACGATACTACACACCTAACTAAGTTGGATATTTTTAGGTGGGGAGAGTGAAGAGGGGGGGGGGGAGGCAAAGTACCATAACAACTCAGTAAATTATCGCCAAACTTGGCACAGGTACTTTTTACTATTCAGAGGTGGTCACGATAAGCTTAGATATTCATGACAACGGTTTATTGTAACATTTTCTTATTCGTCGTCAAACAAGATAGGGGGCGGATTCAGACTAGGAGAAGAGGACCTTGAAAATCAATTTTCATCTTGAATTTTTTATAAAATAAGAGAGGGGCGAGAATATCAAGATTGTGCTAGATAGTATTGCTATCGTTGATTTGAATTAAGTAGTACTGCTATTGTTAATTTTAATGAATAATTCGATACTTTTTGAAGAGCACAAATACTTCTTACACTACTAAGAGGTGGTCATAAGGGTTATCATGGAGGAGAGCAGTAGTAAGTTCACTAATGAAAGGGGAGTTCAATATAAAATTTATTCTACGAGAAACGATGCATCTTGACAAATACAGATACTACTTTTATGTCAATGTAGATTAAAAGGTTATTTTAAGCAATTACCCCAAACATGGGAAGTAAAATTGATTGAATAGCGCCATAAAACTGCTCAGAGTATTACACTAAGTAGGACAACTTGGGGAATTTTGTTCGGCCTTTTCTTCCCGAAAAATTTCCGAGCAACGCCGGGTCATTCTGCTAGTTGGTGATAATCTAGTTCTATTCGATCATTAAAAAGATGTTACAAATGATATTTTCACTAAAATAAATATAATAATTAGAATGAAACTTTCATAGATCACAGATAATACAAAAACTGTGTTATTGTATAAAAATCGCGAAAAAATGTTTCTTCATAATTTTATACAATTTTTGGAAACTTTTGTGTATTTTTTAAATTCTATCGGCGGTTCTTTTAGAGAAATATGACCATTCTATCTCAACAGGCTTTGTAAACGATTCTAAGCCTACAGAACCATGACCTACCTGTGTGTTATCAATCTACAAAACTACCTCGACATTTGCAATGACTTGAAAAAAGCAATCAACTCGGCGCACGAATAATTTATTCTTAAAGTTGAACCCGAAATCAAAGAGCATCCAAAAATTTTTTTTAGTTATGTTAAAACAAAACTGAAGAATAACAACTTTCCTTCCCAAATGAACCTAGACGGAACCACCGGAAATAATAATTCCAATGACATCAATGTCAATCAATTATCAAAGCAAGAAATATTCACTGCAATTGAAAACTTCAACGCAGCAAAGGAACATGGACCTGATGGAACAGCACCAATATATTTGAAACAATTAGCAACTGAGCTCACAACACCATTGCAACATCTCTTCAACTTATCTCCTAAGAACAGGAATAGTTCCAGAAGCATGGAAATCCTCCTTCTTTGTACCGGTATTTAAATCGAGGGATTGACATTATCTCGTGCATTCCAAGTTTCTTTGATCAATGGAAAAATATCTCAACAAGTAAAAAATTACATAACCTCAAAACAACATGGACTTTTCAGAGATCGTTCTACTTCAACAAATCTCTTGGAATTCATTACATTCACTTTGGAAGTTATAAACAATGGAAACTATGTAGAAACTCTTTATACGGACTTCAGCAAAGCTTTCGACAGAATTACCATAAAACAATTTTTTTAAACACAATCTCAAACAGTCCTTCCAACTCCAATACTTAAATTCTAGATTTAGCATTAGGGTGATTTAGTATCTAATCCACAAGTTCAGTTTAGTGCTTCCTCAGTAAGCCTACTTCCATTCTCTATCGATTACGCAACCAAGAATAATATTCACCATTAGGTTTGTTTCTAACATCCGCTCGACTCTCTCGATTCCCCGGCTGTCCACCATCTTCTTCGGAACTAACTAGATCTTTATGATGTTACTAATACTTTTTGCATCCCCCCCTCTTCATCTTTTCACCATCTTTTGTGACAATTAACTAGATCTTTTGCCGCTTTCTACTTCTTTCGAAACGCCACCCCCCCCCCCCCTTCCACCCCTTCGTAATTCCATTTACTACAATATTCACTTCTCTCTTTTTCTCTCCTTTTTTCCTGCATTGCCACTCTCCGAGGGCCACCCTCTTTGATGTCCAGCATGCCGGACACCCGCCGAGTGTTTGTGACTTGGGGGTTTTCCCGCGGACCCTCACGGACAGCAGGATGCGGCCCTCAACGTCACCGGCCAGTCAATCTTGACCCTCGCCGGGAATAATTTTACTTTAAGCCCTTAGTATTAAGCAGTATATCTGTTGGATCTTTGTAATCTGTTGATATAAAAAGATGAGGAGGTTTTATGCCTGCTGGAGAGAGAGATTGTAAATTTCAGCTCCAGCGGGCTTTTCCCTGCTCCCAAATAAATAAATAAATAAATAATAAATAATTGACATACCATTATTACTATTCAAAATTAAAAAAATATGGCATTGAACAAAAACTTCTGGAATGGCTTCAATAATATCTCACAAAACGAAAAAAAATTGTGCGCTATCAAAATACATATTACAAGTTCAGTAAATTTCACTTCAGGTGTTCCCCGAGGCTCACATTTAGGCCCTCTTCTTTTTATCTTGTACGTAAAAGTACTTGTATATGCAGACGACATGAAGCTATTTATGGAAATGAAGAATGCTGTAGATGCTGAAGTAATCCAACATGAAATTGACGTATTCAACAAAAGCTTACTCCAACTAAACGTTAAGAAATGTAGTTCAATATCCTTTAGTAGAAAAATCGTGTCTCATTCTGTTAACATATATTTAGGAAACCAACCTGTAGGAAAATGTAAAATTATTATAGCGTTAAAACTTACTTTCATGGAGCATTGTAATACAATTGTCAATAAAGCAAATAGTATGTTAGGCTTCATTAAACGTTTCAGTCATAATTTTCAGGACCCTTACACAGTAAAATTATTATATACAACTTATGTCATGCCAATTTTGGAATACTGCAGCATAGTATTGAACCCATGTACCTCCGTACACGAAGAACGCATCGAATCTGTCCAAAATCAATTTCTACCGTATGCGCTTCGTAGACTAAACTGGACTACATTTCCTCTTTCATTATATAAAGCGCGGTGTATGCTTATAAACTTACAAACACTCGAAGAACGCCGCAAAGCTACAATGCTTTATTTTATCAACGACATTATTTTTCAACGAGTACAATCTGAATCATTTCTTTCACATATGATCAGTATCTAACGGAGAAAACAGATTGGAGAATTGACATATGAACACAATGATGTAATGAAAACCGCGGAAATGTTACCGCAGAGACGGGACTCGAACCCGTAGCTAGCTGCTAACCGGGGAAATTGTTTTACCAATTAAACTACCCTGCATATGAAACTAGTTTAAGACGACTCTGCGTCATAACAAAAATTAAAAACAAATCGTTGATTGCTTTTACAACCAGAATTTTATGCTCCTAGCCGCCATCTCAAAAGTCGTCAAATATTCTCGGAAAATAAATATAAAACAAATTATGTGAAAAATAATCCTGTTAATCAAATGATGCGCTTTTGTAACGAAAACAGTCATCAAAATAGATCTAACTAACTTTTTTTTTGTCTGTAGTCTAAATTTGTTTGACCAATAGATACATAAATAAATGAATAGAATTTTGTGCTGCGAGAAACAGATTGCAAATTGCAAATGCATCTTCCAGATGTCGAGTGAATCGAATTGCAACCATCTTCTTGAGTTTTTCTATTCTTCATGTGGAAAGATCCATATTTATGAAATTCATTCCGTTTGGTTGCAATTCAACTTGTGTAAATAAACTAAGACTTTTTTTTAACTAAATAGCTCAAAAACATTCCGTGGTTTTACAATATGCACACAAATGAATCGCCGTACTTCAAGCCAATTTACATGACATGGAAGGATGACGAAATCTCTGAAAAGATGTACTTGGAGAATCCGAGCAAAACAAAATTTTATCATTCAACTTAGTACAACAAGGACCAGGGCCGCCGAGGGAAAATTTGCGCCCGGGGGAACTGCAATATTTTGGGTCGCTAAACATGAGAATTAGAAAACATTATGAGCAGACCCGTACCCAGAATTTCATTTCGGGAGGGGCCAAAACATTAAAAAATAATGTTACTGAAGTTTGCTTATGTACCTAATTCTCGGTGTGCCTTTTACGGCTGTTTTTAACATACACTTTAAACTATTCCACTGGATCTGGTAATTACATTTCATTACGTTTATTGTCTTGTTATTTCTGTAACATATGTCTGAGATATTCTAAATAGGGTAAAGGTTCCCTATTTCATCTCATTTGTAAGGACGTCGCCTCAAAACCCCAAATTAGCCACTAAAATCACTATAATTTTTTCATATAACTGCTTCATTCGCCTTGCTCCACGTTGAGAATTGATTCACATATCATGAAAATTTAACTAATATTCATAAAACAGCTAAAAACACTTATGATGTGTTCACTACTCTGCTCCTAATTTCATCTGAATGAATTTTTATCCATCCTATCGTTGGTCCTTTATTCATCCTATAAATTAGCAATGGTGACAGCAATCAAAACAAAATATTCCACTATTACACACTCAGGTTCAAAATGTCAGAATTCTTCTTAAAAACGGCTTAATGCTAACTATGAGACAACACACGATATTTTTAAAAAAACATTTGAACGTTTAAAATTTTTTTCGGTCGTTTTCGTTACCTTTCGCTTTAAATTTAAAATTTTACTGTAAAGTTAATTTGGTGAACTTTAAATTAAAACAAAAAAGGAATTGTTTCTATTTAGGCATTAGCCCTTCTAAAAACAAAATGCAGAGCCAGAGATGCCATTTATATAGATTTATCTGTATTGTATGGATTTTTGCGTTCACATACTGATTTAAATCATAGTACAGATTTTATACAGATTTCCTAAGTATTTGATTGCTTTGATTTTTTGATTGAAGTTTGTTAATCAACGGACAAATTACATGTTAAAGTGGAAATCTTTTATGCAGATAATTGATTATGAACACTGACAAATTTCCTCGTTGAATATTCTAGTGAGTGGGGCAATGACTTACGGAGATATAAAGAACTATCTTTTAACATCATTTTATTAGTGAAAACAGATAGAGCGGATATAGACTTTTTATGCAAAGCAATACATATTTTCTACGAAAATATTTGGCATCTCTGTGCACAGCCGATGGAACACAAACACACACTTCACAGCGTTATGTTGACGTATAGCGGAATGAAATCAGTGCTACTAGATTTGTCACAATGGTTATTCCATTAGTATTTAACATGCTCTTTCTGATAATATTCGAAGCCGAAACAGTTTTATTGAAATATAAATATGAATAATATAATTAAACTAATGTCACGGACAGAGATGGCATTTCACCAGAGAGATACACGCTAGAGTCAGATTTTTGCCACACCGAGGATGAAAAAAACGAAGCACCGCACAAAGAGGAAAGCGCAGTGTCGAATAGACAGCATTTGAGTGTGTGCTTGTGGTTAAAGCAGCTGGCGCGAGTGAAACACATTCTCTTCGCATGAATCGCTCACACGCGCTCTCGTCTAAATACACCCAAGTGACCACTGGCGCGTGATGGCGAGCGAACACTTCTGTGAACTTCAATTAATAGAGAGTAGATCTGGCCTTGCTATGAAAAATTTGCAAGGAAAACCGAAAATTTTACGATAAATTGTTTTATTTTGCTGATTTTGCGTATCCACGCTTCATCTACGAAAACCATACAGCAGAGTGCTCACCGGCGTGTACACCTCTGTGAAAGTATCTGCATCCACCTCAGAGAATTTATTAGCTAATGCTCTAGCACTTTGGTGCGATTCAGTGGAAGAGGTAAAAGGAAATAAACAAACGCACTCATGATGCGTGCACACTTACACAACAGTGGTGTATAAATGTGAAAGAGAAGAGCTCTCGTTGAAGTTGTCAGTGCGAGGGGAGAAATTTTGCTTGCTCTTCGTCACACAGAGGAGATAGACATCTCTGGTCACGGATACCAAAAACATACTTTTTGATGATAATTTGAAGAAGAAAAACAATTTTTGGTTTGTAACATTATACTTGGCAACTTTACGAAACCAAATGAGATGAAAACAAAGCGCAATCAAGTGAACTAAGTGAAAAACTTTCATCTCATATTTTTGAAGACTTTTATTGCTTGTCGGGTATTTTTGAAATTTTAAATCGTTAATTAAACAAGTGACAAGTGAACATTACTAATTATGAAATCATGCAGCATTCAATGGTTGTGTAACTGTGCGAAATAGTGATCATGTTTTTAGACGAATCAATTAGTAGATATTCAGAAACATGACGAACTGTAAATCTTGAGACGAAAATGAAAGTGAGTTTGTTTTAAATGAAAAAAAAAAACGTGATTAATCCACCTAGCAGTGAGATGATACCTTTTTTATCAATACGCATGTGTTTTTGCATGGATATTCTTAGGTGTTTCAGTTCTCATGACATTATTTTAATTATCGTCGTTTTAAACGGCAAATTGAGATTTTAATCACTCATTACCCTGTAATGCCGAAACTGCAAAACATATCGAATTTCAATCTTAGCGTGTGACAATCGATTGAACATTCCATGAAATGTCGAAGTAAGTTCCACTTTAGAGTTTTTCGTCATTATTTATTGTACTTCCAGAGCCGGTATTCAGGAATTAGCATAGCCCAAAATGATTCGAATGGCCATAAATTATTACGCCAAACAATTTACATGAAATTTATAAACTCATCCATCATCTGTAATTCCAGAATCGGATAAAATTCACCGATTTTGTATGGGACCTTAAGTCCTGTAATATTTGTTTTTGAAGTTCGATTTGGTCTTTTTTGAGAAAATGATTGAGCTTTGAGAATCAATTCGATACTGGAATCGGAATTCTAAAATCGGTGTAGCCGAAATCAGTTAAATTCACCTGAGGAATGTGTAGACATCTTTGAGAAATTCTAGTGCGAATTAAAATTTGGGGGTACATTCCGAATCCAAAAACGAATACCGTTCAAACTAATATAAATTTATTTGGTAATCGACTATCCAAATCTGCACCTGATTAATTTATGTGAAATGGACATTTTTATACTAATCACCCTGCATTTTCTAAATCAGATGTCGGATCTGACTAAAAAGTAAGAGGTTTTATAGGATTTTAAGACCTCTCATTTGAATCGTAGATGATTCTTGGATTTCATTAGAATCTTAGATCGGTCCAGCCATCTACGAGAAAAAATAATTGCAATATTTTAATTTCGTTTCACATATCATCCTGTGGTTCCGCAATCATAAGTCGGATCCAAACGTAATTCAGGAACCTTGTTTGGGAGTATACGACTTTTCATATGAATCTGAGTTTGTAGAAAACGGTTTAACCATCTCCGATAAAATTGAGTGATATTATTTGTCACACACGCATTTGCTGATCTCGACGAACTGAGTCGTATGGTATATGGAAGTCATGTTCTTCCAACATTTATTGCTGTAAATAGTTTAAATCAATATAATTATGGAATTACTTCCAACTCGATAATGCTGGTATCATCTGGCTTACATATGCCATATTCGAAAGATTATGTTGCCAAAAATGAACCGTGCTAAAATTGGTCCGAGGCAAATTGTCATAAAAAAGGATGCTGTACACAGTCTTTTTGGTACTGAGAAACAATTATATGTAACAGTATAAAAAATCGTGTTTCATGTTGCTCCCAAGCATTGCTTTTTCATACAGCGCTCAAAATTCCTTCTACTGGAATAAGGCTTACACAAAAATATCGATATCTCCGTTAAAAATGGACGGATTTTAACAATCTATGGCTTGTTGGATAGCTATTACCGAGCGAAATCTAAGTCTGGAAACATATTCTGTTTTCAAGGTCAAATGTGACAGATACTGTCAAAAAACTTGACATTTTGACATAAAACTTCGTATTTTGACATAAAACTTCGTATAACTCAAAAAGTAAACATCCGATCTCAAAACCATTAAATAGCGTTCTGGGTGACGGGGAGACCTTTCATTTGCGACTAGTTTGATCAAAATCGGTCCAGCCATCTCTGAGATCTCGACCTCTTAGTTGACAACACACATACAGACACACACACATACACACACACACACACACACACACACACACACACACACACACACAGACATTTGCTCAGTTCGTCGAGCTGAATCGATTGGTATATGACATTCGGCCCTCCGGGCCTCGGAAAATTTTTCGAAAGTTTGAGCGAATTCTATACCTATTTTTTATATATATATAAAAAAAGGTAAAAAAGGTCACCGAAGAATTTAAAAACATTTATTCCAATGGGAAAGTGTGACAATAGCTTTTATAATCATTTTTTAATATTTCCCGGTTTGGTTCAGGTAGGTTGTGAAATATTATTTATGTTCAAAGTAATGAGGTGAAGGGATGAGATGGAATTAGGAGCTCAGATGAAATAGGGAGCCGTTACCCTAATTATATGTTTTTGATTTCGGGAGGGGCCAGGGCCCCTTGGGCCCCCCCTCTGAGTACGTGACTGATTGTGAGCATGGAAATATCGTCGAATCAAGAGATTTTTTAATACATTATGAATTCTCAAACCAAATACGTTTCAATTTTTGCTATGTTGTTTTGTTATGAAGAATGAAAAAAACAGTTTTGAAAATTCGAACTTCCGAGCCCCCTGAAATAGTTCGGATGCGGGGAAATTCCTCCCTTTCTCCCTACCTTCTCGGTTACCTGATAAGACTGTGTAAGGTTTCGGACAAGACTTCGTTAGCTGCCGTTATGGTAGAGACACATTTCGATGGTCCCATTGTTCTTAATTAGGGAAGACAGAAAACTAATAAACAATTGAGTTAAATGTGTGATTGGGCAAATGTTGAACGAAAGCGGGAAACGACTAAAAAAGTGACTGCAAATGCTACAAAATTGAAGAGATGGATGGAATACATTGGTCACTTCAGT
Organism: Malaya genurostris; assembly: GCF_030247185.1. Taxonomy (NCBI): domain Eukaryota; kingdom Metazoa; phylum Arthropoda; class Insecta; order Diptera; family Culicidae; genus Malaya; species Malaya genurostris. The sequence goes on from NC_080571.1 coordinate 270,269,485, forward strand.
CACTTCTGATCAAAATTGACCCGGACTGGTCCATTTAAACGGCACGCTTAAATTTTTCTTTCGTAGGTTTGTGCAACCTTCTTTGACATTCCTGTTAAGTTTGAGCTGGATATGTCAACTAGTGTGTGTTTGGAAGCTGTTTCTTTACGACACGAAAAATTTGTCTGGCTATTTTTACTATGGAAAAAATTGAACAACGAGCTTGCTTTAAATTTTGTTTTTCAAATGGAATTTTGGCTACGGGATCATTAAAAATTTTGCCGAAGTCAGTGTTGGTGATTGCCGAAAATTTGACAGAAGCTGCTATATTGCTATCTATATTGTATACAACATGTTCAATCCGGTAGAAGATGCTACAAGAACTCAAGTCTCTCAATGCTTGAACCGCGAGAGAATTTTTCTACATTCCTTCGCTCCACTTCATACTCTGAGTATTTCACGGCACTTAAAAAAATTACAGTCTGATAATGATCGTTGCTGTGTGGAATTTCCCAAGAGAGAATCGCAAGTTGACAATTATCGCAGGAAATCGAGTCGATGATTCAACTTGATGATTCTCATACTAGGTTGCAATATTTCAAAACCCTTGTGTGGAGCATTCACAGACATTTTCATAGACACAACTTTTACAAAGGTTATATGCACATAGTTAGAGTAAGCGGCAATAGTAAAATGATTCTATCGCAATTGTCAACTGCATGTATAGAATCGGATCGCGAAACGAGAATAAGCGACCGTTTGTTGCTTCAGAAAGGATCCCCACAGCAGCGTGCTAACCTTTGATTCTCAGAAATGTCATCGAGAGAAATTCGCTCTCGCACTGGTGTTGATTCTATGTTAAATGAGCCATGCCAGTTTTTTGTTGTTGCGATGATTTCCGTTTCTCTTTGATGGCACTGCTTCAATCGTTGAAGAGTTGGCAGTGAACGTTCTTTGATACGATAAAAGCCATCCTTGGCCGAAGTACGGCACGTCAGTTTAGACATGGAAACTTTACGGCTACTTAGCGGTTCAAATTGAACTGCCGAGTTTTGCATTAAGCAATCCAATTTGAACTGCCATGCACTGATGAGCCTAAGACGAAACGAAACGAAACAAAATTCGTTGCAGAAGTGTTTTGGAGATAAAAGAGTCGTGAGATCGTAAAAAATTTTCCTCATGCTGCTCAGGATCTTCTTATGAATCGACTCAACACAATTGGGTTAATGTTTTGGGTATGAAACGCATTGATGCCAAGCTCGTACCGAACGATCTGAATTTTTGTATTCGCCAGATTTGGCCCCCTGTGACTTTTACGTAAGTCCAAAACTCCACTCCGGGGAACGTGCAATGACTCGATCGAGGACATAAAAGGTAATTCGCGGAAGGAACTGAAGGCCATCCCGGTCGAGGCCTACGGCAAGTGTATGGTAAATTGGATTGACCACTGGAACGCCTGTATTGGTTCAAAAGTAGACTAATCTGAAAGCGATAATAATAAAATGTACTAAAATCTAAAAAAAAATGTTTTACCTTTTATTATTATGAATGTGTGTGTGTGTGTGTGTGTGTGTGTGTGTGTGTGTGTGTGTGTGTGTGTGTGTGTGTGTGTGTGTGTGTGTGTGTGTGTGTGTGTGTGTGTGTGTGTGTGTGTGTGTTTGTGTGTGTGTGTGTGTGTGTGTATGTGTGTGTTTGAGTGTGTGTGTGTGTGTTTGTGTGTGTGTTTGTGTGTGTGAATTTGTATGTGTGTGTGTCTGTGTCTACACATGTGTGTCAACAAAAAGGCCGAGATCTCGAAGATGGCTGGACCGATTTTGATCAAACTAGTCGCAAATGAAATTTCTTCTCGTCACCCTTAACGCTATCGAATGGTTTTGAGATCGGATGTTCACATTTTGAGTTTGTATACTGTTACATAAATTGTTTCTATGTACCAAAAAGACTGTGTACATCAGCTTTTTTCATGGCATTTTGCCTCGGACCGATTTTAGCACGGTTCGTTTTTGGCAACATAATCGTTCGAGTGTGACATGTAAACTAGATGATGGCAGCATTTTCAAGTTGAAAGTACTTCCATAATTATTTTGATTTAAACTACTTACAGTAATAAATGCTGGAAGAACATAACTCCCATATACCATTCGACACAGTTCGTTGAGATCAGCATATGCGTGTGTGATAAATAATTTCACTCAAAATTCTCGGAGTTTTTTTCAAACTCAGATTCATATGAAAAGTCGTATGTTCCCAAACAAGGTTCCTGAATTAAGTTTGGATTCGACTTCTGATTGCAGAACCACAGGATGATATGTGAAACGAAATTAAAATAATGCAACTCATTTTTCTTCGAGATGGTTGAACCGATCTAAGAGATTCAAATGAAACCTAAGAATCATCTATGATTCAAATGAGAGGTCTTAAAATCCTATAAAACATCTTACTTTTTAGTCAGATCCGACTTCCGGTTTAATATAGGGTGATTAGTATAAAAATGACCATTTCACATGAATAAATCAGGTTTATCGGGTTGGCAGATTTAGATAGTCGATTGCCAAATAAATTTGTTTCAGTTTTAGCGGTATTCAGTTTTCGATTCGGAAAGTACCTAAAAATTTAATTCGTACTACAATATCTCAAAGATGTCTACACACTCCTCAGGTGAGTTTAACTGATTTCGGCTACACCGATTTTAGAATTCCGGTTCCAGTATCGAATCGTTTCTCAAAGCTCAATTATTTTCTCAAAAAAGTCAAAACGAACTTCGAAAACAAAAATTCAAATTAAAGGACTTATGGTCCCATACAAAATTTGTGGATTGTATCCGCTTCTGGAATTAAATCTTTTTGGGTTATGCTGGTTTCTGAATACCTGCTCTGGAAGTACCATAAACAATGACGAAAATCTCTAAATTGGAACTTCGACATCTCATGGAATGTTTAAACGATTATCACACGTTTGGATTCAAATTCGATCCGATTTGCAGTTTAGATATTACAGAGTAATGAGTGATTGAAATCTCAAAATGTCGCTTAAAACGACGGTCATTAAAATAATATCATGAGAACTAGAACGCCGAAGAATATTCTTGCAAAAAACACCTGCGGATTGATGAAAAAAGTGCAAAGAAAATCCATTATTTTTATTCCATTTAATCGTCAATCCGGGATAGATAAATAATCGATTCTTAAAATCGACGTTTAATAAAAGAATTTAATAGTAATAATTAAATGAATCGAAGTGAAATCCTCCTTAAGAAAAATGTGCCATTTTCTGGCACTGTGACAGTTTATTTGGTGCGTTTTTCGTAGACTGGTGATTTTTTCTTGAAGATCCATTTAGCAGTGGCGGAGACAACGGAGCTTTTGAGATTATTAGTAGAATCTTAAAAAAAATCAATAGAAATTGTTCATGTATTTATTTGAAAGAACTAATAATTTTGAACTGACTAGAAACTATTGACTAATGAATGTCGCTGAAATTGCAAAATTCTGAAATTGAATTTAACCAACGGCAGAGTATTCTGTCGTGATATTGATATATGATTTGTTTCAAACAGTTGGTTTGTCTGTAGTAACGGAGTTTTATTGAATTTTTTTTTTGTACAAACTTATTGTTGCTACCATGAACACAGATTTGTCACTGCCAGCAGACTTACAAAATTACACCCTCACTTTTAATAATTACTTTCTCTGCTTCAGCAGCTCCAGCGATCGCAGAATTTCTTCCGGGATTGGAGGTGGCGTCGGCAGATGATCTCCTATGGGCTGGAAGCCATTCTCGTCAGCGACGTAATCGACGCGATACTTGACACCATCGGGGGCAACAAATTCGTAGAATCCTGTGGCACGGAGCACTGAGTCATCTGATCCACTGCTAGCGATTTTACCGGTTTCGGAAACATTGATATCATTGTCGGCCAAAAACTTGTAGAAATAACCATCTTCATTCTGTTCACGGGTGTCCTCTAGGACGTTGACCTGTGCTCCGGAGTCGCCCGAGGAACCAGAGCTTTTCTTGCTACCAGCGCCAAATTGTCCTCCCGAACCAAACTGACCTCCGGAGCCAGATAGTCCTCCAGAGCCAAACTGTCCACCAGCACCAGCACCAGCACCAGCACCAACGCCAGCACCAACGCCAGCGCCAGCACCCTGAGAGCTGAGCTGTCCTCCAGCAGAACCAAATTGTCCACCAATGCCGCCGAATTGTCCACCGCTTCCTGATCCACTTCCGAATCTGTTAGCGGGAGGGGCAGGAGCGGGAGGTAAAATGTTTAATGAGCCACCAAGCGGTTGCTGAGAACCTGTACGTTTGTTTGATCCTGTCGAATTTGATAAAAATCACTTGGTTTCATGTGACAATCAGCAACATGCAAAAAGTTGTTCCTACCTCCAGAACCTCCAAAACCTCCAAAACCGGCGGATCCTCCAGATCCACCAGGTCCTCCGCCATATTTGCCCGGGTGATACTGTCCGTCGTCAAATTTACTATTGATAATCTCCGGGTGATACTGTCCGTCGTTGATGTTCTGGCCCAGAACGCAACTAACCGTCACAACCAGTAACTGCAAAGATGCAATTATATCAAATTCTTATTATTAACACTAAATTATTCACACGTCATCACAGAAAGGTATCAGTCCTCGAGAAAAAACTATATTTCATCAAGTTATGGAACAACTCCAGAACAAATCCGGATTCACTCTAAAGTTCATTTCTAGCACACTTCAAGTATCTGTCCAGCACCATCGGATTTCCACCAGTTGATCCAAGTTCTGTTTGTATCCAACACTAACAGCCAAAGTATCGTTTACTTGAGTCCTTATCCATTAAACATTGCAAACTGCTTACCACAATTAGACACTTCATTTTGGGACACTGTCGTATGAGACCTACTTCCAAAGATACGAACTATGCGCGCGCTTATCGTTCCGAACTCGTCGAGATCAAAGCCGGACTAATGATGTGCTGGCTACGAAATGTGCTCTAGTTTATATACCCTAAGATCAACTGGATGTTAGATCTGCTAGACTGCTTTTCCCCTCCCGATCTAGTTAATTCGAAAAAAGTTGATTTGAAGACATTTTGCTGAAGAAGCACCACAGAATCTGCTATCGTTCAGCGCACGGATATGTAAAATTCGGGCCCCAAATCCAGCGCAAACACAAAACCAAAAAAAAAAAATGAAAAACACGACCTGCACATATACTTCGCCGGGTTGTTTCTATAATTTATTATCTCATTCTCGCGGATGATGATAGTCTGATGGGGTAGTGGGCACACTATTAGCACAAGGATATTGTGTTGGGCAACCGAAAGAAAAGTTCGAAAGGGCAAATTTGCGTTTGAATTAGTATGGTGGTGTCCTTTGGGGTTGGCCTAACAGGTTGCACCTATCGTGAGAACCTCGTTATCCGTCAAGTTGCTACTCTCGGAACGAAAGTTGTTCTGAAGGCCAAATGCGTTTGCAAGGTTGACATTTTGGCTCTGAATTCGGTCACTAAGCTATACTGGCATGCGTGTGTGTGTGTTGGAAGAAGATCATTTTTAATCTCATCGTTATTTCGATCGCGTCTGCCGAACGGCGTGGTTGTGGGCGTGCCTGTCGAGGAATCTTTAGTCCGTGACACGACACACGGAACTAAACATTTTGGATCTTGTTTTGTCTAGTGATTCAAATCATGCAAAGTTATTCAGTAGTTCTGGGTGAACTTGAGACGATAGTGTTTTAAGGTTGGGTCTCTAGGCTGCTGTAATGGTCTAGTCCGAATATCGAATTATTTCATGAACTAAAACTAATTCTCAAAATTCATTGTTATTAATTTTGTTGCTACCACACAAAGTTAATTTTCTAGTAGACTGTGTTTCTACTGCTACTATCTGTCATCGAGATGCATTAAAGGTTTTATCGGTCGTTCGAGAAGGAATGTTATCAAATTAGAAAAAGATCGTTAAAGTGCCAAAATCTGATTTTTTTTGAATCAATAATGTGTTGCATTCGGTTCTAGTTTTCTTCTAAATAAGTGTTCATCTTTATTCAAAAAATATCTTAACGTTTCTTGTTTGAAAATCGTATGCATAATGAAAAATCAACAAATCAACGAATTTTCCACTGACTGGTAATGTTTTTCTAAGCTTGGTACATTTTTGCGATAAACATTGTGCTTGGTTGCACGGTACATAATTTCTTTGATTAGCGTGGTAGATTAGTTTCGAATCAATCTGTATAGACTAACCTAATAGGATTTCTTTCTATATGTATTTTGGAAATTGAGCCATGAATCAAATTTCGTTTAATTCCTCTGAGATGCAGATCGTAGATTGCATATTGCCGCGGTCTTACTCTGAGCGATTCCCCATCCCTTGTACTGGTAAGGTTTTGCTGGACTAACCGCAGGGTTAAAATCTCTATCATAATAGAACAGTAATAATAATGTCATTGCACGCAGGTCTCGCAGGGCGCTGATCTGACAAGCCAGTTGTCATGTCACGTGTTGTCATTGTCCGTTTTCAGGCAGTTGTACAGGGTTTTCCACGAAAAATTTCGGCAATAATAAAAAAACAATGCGATAGATTTCAATGATTATAGATTCGACTCATGAAATTTATTTATGAAAAATGTTTAGTTTCAACAGGACATCGCTACGTGTCACACAGCCAACGAAACAATCCGTGTTCTGCGAACAATCTTTGAAAATCGAATAACCAGCAGAAATGGTGACGTGAATTAGCCTCCGAGAAGCTACGATTTGACGTAGCTGGATTATTTTCTTTAAGGAGCGGTTAAAGGTAAATGTTACACCAACCATCCAGAAACAATTGAAGACCTCAAGCACGAAATTCAAGTTGCTATTGATGACATCAGATCAGAAACAATTGAAAATGTACTTAAAAATTGGGTGGATCGGATTGGCTATTGCCAAGCCAGCCGTGGGGTCATTTGAACGAAATATTTTTCATTAAATTTCATTAAACAATCTTTCAAATAAATGCATAATCATTGAAATCTATCAAACCGTTTTTCTATTATTGCATTCCTAAATTCGAAATGTTTCGTGGGACACGCTGATTTTCGAGCCGAAGCCCGCAGGTTCATATACCATTCGGCTCCGTTTGTCGAGTACGCAAAATGTCTGTATGAGTGTGTATTTTTTTTCGAATCTGACTTCCGGTTCCAGAATTACAGGGTGATATGCGCAAAAAAATGAAAACAAGTGCACTAACTTTTCTCAGAGATGACAGAATCGATTTTCATGAACTTAGATTCAAATGAAAAGTAAAATTGTCTCATACAGTTCCTGAATTTTATTTCGATCCGACTTTAATTTCTGGAATTACAGGGTAATAATTGTAAAAATTCCTATTTTAAATTTCTTCCTCGCTTTTCTCAGAGATGGCGTGACCGATTTCAAGCGATTTTCAAATAAAAGGTCTCATAAAAGTTTCCAATTTTCATCCGGATCCGACTTCCGGTTTCGGCATTATAGGGTAAAGTGTGTTAAAAATTTGATACCGTCACTTAAGGTAAAATGTAGCGTCATAAAATGCGCGCAAAATTTTATCCGCTTCAGTTGAACGAATCGTCGCACAAAGCGTACTAAGAAAAACGGACACATAGAAACAAGAAATTTTTTCAATGAGCGCAGTGGGCTTACCTCTCGTTATATTGGCTTGTAAAAAAGACTGGACGTAATGGATTTTTGAATCCTTCACACTTTGAATATATGCTAATTCAATCGTTATTGTTAGTGATTACTCTTACACTAGAGCTAAAAATCAATCAATTGTTTTTCAAAGTTTATCACATTGTTTGAAGCACGATAATACTTGGTTTGTATTTTATTAGGTAGCTTGTCAATGATGAAGTTATAGTTTTGCTATAAAAATTGCTACAATCTGAAATAATACCTGTTATACGATATCACACAGCCAGGTTTTATTGCTTCAGCAACATCAATGCATTGAACTCAACAGAATTGGACATTATTAGCATCATAAATGACAGTTACTTAGAAAATAAACCATTTCTTACAATACCCATTTTATTGTATTCAACTCGTTTTTATTGCAACACAAAACGCAATGCTGCATAAATTCGCGTCATTATTTTATATGTAAATTTTGCTCACAATATAATGCCACCGTGCCCACCGTGCATTTCTCACACCACCTTAATGCGAAACAGCAGCGCGCAAGCAATAAAAAAAAAAATGCGGAAAAATGTTATGTAAACTTTTTCAAATTTCGGTTGTTTTAGCTAATATTTTATAATTTTGAGTTGCATTTTCAGATTCTTTGTGAAATTCTGCTACAAACACTACTTTTCAGTTCTAAAATCATCCCCGTGGAACGGAATAGTAACCGTTTATAAATTTTAAAAACCAATTACGGCTCGGCAAAGCAAAATTTTAAAATTCTAAGAATACTTAGTTATGATAAATTTGATTTCGAAAACTTAAGTGTTTTTTGTTTTTCGAAAATCGGTCTAGTTTTTGAATAATTGATCAAAAACGCGATTTTCGCATTCCGCTACATTTCACCTTAAAGCGGCGAAACAAAACACGTAAAATTATGTCTAAACTGGCCTCGAAACTATTCCAATCCATTGCCATTAGCAAGAGACAACCAAACAAACCGATTCTGGTTATTCTGGATCCTTTTTTCCGTTTCCAGATGCACCGGAAATAGTGGTCATATATTCCAAAATAAATCTCACTCAGCACTCAGCGATGACTTGACCTACTTTCACTAACTAAGGTTCAAATGCAAGGTCCCATATTGAATTACTGAAATTCATTCGGATCCGACATTCGGTTCTGGAACAACAAGGTAAAGTGTGTTTAAAATCTAGACCGTTATGTAGAACGAAAGTGAAAAAGAAAACGAAGAATTCCTATAAACTTGGCTCCAAACTTTTGAAAAATTGAAAAGGTAATGCTTTGTTATGCTCAAACAATTATTCAAAATTTTAAGAAAAGTTTTTTTAAAAACCCCTTAGTAATATTTATGATATTTAATACATGAGTTACAAGAGAAAGGCATCATTACACCACTAGGTGGATTAAAACAGGTTTACGTTGAGCACTAGCGATATTGAGATGATGACGGATGAACGATTTTTAGACAAGATATGTCGAGATATTTCACATGATGAAAAAAAATTTCGGCGGAATAGCGTTCGGTGAAATTTACTTTGTGGCAAAATGATTTCCTGCCAAGTGATTTTCGGCGAAATGACCATAATCCGACATATAGAAATAATTTTCCGAGCCTCAGTCTTTTTATAGGCTACCAACAACTCTGTTTTATTTAGGATATCAGTAAAACTTGTCTTTGTAGAGGCTTATTCAAACTTGGAGTCTATTCCAAGACTAATTTTGCCTGGTTAATTCGTATACAGCCAAACCTTCGTTTATTGTTTTTTTTTCAACGAAATATTCGATTTACGTAACTCTCTTTACGAACGAAATCCCGAGTTTATTTTTTTTTAAGAAAATTCCGAATAACGTGAACTTTTTTTTTACGAACCTACTTCGTGAAAGGTGAGTGAGTAATATCAGAGACATAACTGTATAAAGTGAATACGGATAAAACTAACGCGTATCTTTGCTTCCACAACTGTAACGGTACACATGTGCTAAAGATCGACAAATTCACGGTACACTTATTTTAACACACAAATTATTGACAAGGCAGAAAAGAGAAAACAATGTTCGCCTACAGCAATACACACGGTTTGAATTTCAATGACAGAAAATTCAATTACTGATATTAAATGTTAACTGCGCAGGCTTAAATGTAATAAAACGTGTCGATTTTTACATTTTATACCTACCTAGTTGATAACGTGAGATTGCATCAAAATTCTCGGTTAATTTTTCAAAAAAGGCGTATAAGCAAGTGACAGTTTTTCTTTGTTTACTTTCTCTTCTATTAATTACCAAGCGGTTTCCACGTTTATCACTCAACTCTTTGCATGAAACTTTCAACTCTTTGCCCGAAACTTTCGACTTTCAAACAGAATAGTGATATCAAAGAAAATCTTTTTAATCACATCACAATAATCGAAAGAGAGAGTGTTTAAAGAGAAACCGTCACTTGCTTATACGCCCTAATGAAAAATCAACCGAGAATTGTCCCCGCACGAGAAAGACAGACAAGCGTCAAGAGATTTTCTCTTTAATACTCCTTGATGCCAAACATTTCAGAAAACTATAATTTTGAGTTATTTGTGGTTATTTCATACTACTGATAGTTTGATCATAAATTGCTGATAATAAATCCGATAGCATAGAGAAAAAATTATGTTGTTGGGTTAAGTACAACAAGAGATTTTCACAATTGAGCCGTCCCATACTAAAGTAAGTCGTATTCACGACAAATAAGAAACCTCAAAATGTGAAAATATGTGCTTTGTATTCTAATACTGTATATTTTAAGCTGATATGACGAATAGTTGGCGGAAAATAATGTTTTAACTCGATTCCGAATATAAATTCTAATTTAAGTTTGATATGTCAACTTCCAGTTTATTGATATTCCACAAAAACCCTCACAATAAGTATATTTTCGGGACGGTTTTGATGAGCAGATGCCGGAAAACGATGTTTGAGGTAGTTCTGAAATGCAAGATGACGACCTACGGATCATTGATAATCCTTAAAAGCCCTTTTAATTTGGGTATTTTTGGAACGAGTTTGATGAGTAGATGCGGAAGATTTCAATGAACCAGATTTAAATTTTAAAACAGACATAAATTATGCATCTAGAGCTGGAAGACTCCTGAACATGCCCTAAAGGTTGTTTTTTTCAAGATTCAAAATATAGGTATCATTTTTTGTAAAACCAATTACATTGTTTGAAGTAATGTTGAGATATATAAGATCGCAGGAACAAAAGATTTATAAAATTGTTAAAATTCTTGTCGTTTATAATTTTTCTACCGAACTTGTACGCTGATCATGAACCGTACTTTTTCTACTACTTTCAAATTCAAATTTAAAATAAGCAAATGGTAACGAAGACGAAGACGAAGAGAGAATGTATGCTTATGGATAATAGACAAAACAACAATCGATGTAGATGTAGATCTTCGGTTTCAAAGCATTTCGATACATAAATTGAGCTTTCTTTGTCTTGTTTGGAAGTGAAAGTCTCACATCAAATCGTACGAAGAGGAGAATGTAGAATGGTGCCCTAAATGGTTTTCATAGATCAAAATACTGATAAAATTTAACAGCGAAATAAAGGAATTGCATGAGAAGGCCAACCCTAGTAATTTTTATGGCATTTATTTGCTACCATTTGCTTATTTTTAAATTAAATTTCAATTTGAAAGTAGTAGAAAAAGTACGTTTCATGTTCCGCGTACAAGTTCGGTAGAAAAATTATAAACGACACAGTGACGCACAAACACAGACTAACAGACAGGACACTCAAATTAGATTCTTTAATCATTTCAACGGTCATTTCGAATATTCCTTTAGTTTGGACAGTACTCGCATATGGCATGATGGCGCCACGTTACCCTATCAAAAACATCCTGTCTGTCATCTAGACTGTGTTTATTTTTTTCATTTACCAACAGAGTTGCCATTCATACAGAATTACCTGTAATGTATTGATTTGTATACGTCCATGCGAATTTCATGCAGGATATAGATTGAATATATATTGCCAAAACTATATACAGAATTGTGCCTACTTCTCATCCTTCAACGCAATACAAAATTGAACCCGTTTTGCTACAATATTTACTTACTTCTGGTCAGCCGCTACTTAATTTTTCATTTTCAAATATTATGATGAAATCAGGCATCCCTGCAAGCAGCTGATCGGTGTTGACAAACGAGGGGGTACCAACTAATAAAAAAACTTTTACATAACACAAGGGCTGTACCGATAGTAAATAGCTCGCGCAGTACAATATAGGTGGAACGAGTGCATCACGAAAAATTATTTTTATAAGAATTTACTCATACTGTCATGTCTGTTAGTCTGTGGCACAAATCTAATAACACAATGTCGTCGTTTCCCCGCCAAGGAATAAAAATTTTCTTTTAATAATAATTAAAATTTTATAAAATCCATTTATTGGGGATATCCTGTCCAACAAATTTAAAATGCTCGTTCGCTTAGATAACAATGAGGTAATTTAATAGGGTAAATCCGGGTGAAAAGATTCACCTCATTAAGAATCGATTTCCTGAAAACTAGTTTCTGAATCGGAACTTCAAAGCAAAGTCTTGGCATTCCATTCCATTTGTGGAATTTGGCCTTTCTGTTCCAACAGACTTCGCAGCCGATTCATAGCGTACAGGATCATTACATGGTCGAGGCTCGAACATACGACAACTGGCTTGTAAGATCAGCACCCTACGCATCGGCAAAGTGAATCGGAAATTCACTTATTATTTTTATAAATAAGAGGATCCTACTGCATAATGATAAATTACTCTGAGTTAAATAATAAATATAATTTGTTCGTGACATTTATATTAAAAATAAATTTTCAAGTTCGGGTGAGATGCGTCGTATGGAATGTTGGAACAGGTTATTCACATGTTTTATATTTTTTAATGAATGATCGATATTTTTACTCAAAAATATTATCATTTATTGTTCTATTTCAACTAAAAAGCAAACATAATCATCAAAAAAGCAAAAAAAAAATTCTGTATATTAGAGTACATTAGATTTACTGTACATTTAGTAAATTCCAACAACTATCGAAATTATTCATATGTAATTGATAATTCACACTACACTACTGCAATACTTCATCAGCTTACTGTACCTATGCTTCCAAATATTTTAAATCCTTTTAAATACAGATTTTCCTCATAAAATCGTTCATGTTCAAGGTATACGTGACGTTTCTAATTTAATATAAAACCCATAAACCAGCCAGTGTTCACAACAACGCAATAAATGCAGCACCTCGGATGCACTACACAAGGCAAGTCGATCGTCTGAAGCGGTCTCGGGCATATTCAAGCTGCGGTTCGAAGCGATTTGTCTCGATCAGACTGCCCAGAGACATAGATTATTACTAACCGCCATTCATTATATTAATGTCTATATTTATAGGATTATGATATAATATATTGTTAAAACTTGAGTAGGGTCTTCAACCCATAAGAGGAGATTGTTAGATGATTTGGTTATTACCTTGAGGATATATTTTGTCCTTTGAAAGTCGGTACTTCAAAGATTTATTTTCTGTTTTATCCGTAAAACGACTGTAAGTAAATAATTGAGATTCCTTATTTGTATAAATTTCACTTATATTTGCGGTCTTTCCTGGTTTACGAAGGATTCATCTAATATCAGATATGTTCGTTTCGTTTTTTTCATGTCGTTCGAGTTTATTCATTTTTGTTTCTTCGAGAGATGGATTTTGTTAATTTATTTATAAACTTATCTAATACAAATAAAACCCTGGTGTTACATTCCTTCCATGGAAATTGACATTCTGTTTCAACATCAGACTTTGCAGCCGATTCTTACCATACAGAACCATTGCATGGCTTGCATGCAAACTTACCACTTTCTATTAGAAAAGGTTTTCATTAAAATATTTTTCTTGTCCGAACTGATTTGTTCATTTCTTTATTCAAAAACTAATCCAATATGTTATTTATCCGATTTTAAGCATAAAAGAAGTCGACATTCTATATTTTTTCCTGTGTATGATTAAATTAGAATTTTTGCAATATTGTTACTCGAAAACTTGTCTAGTTATGCACAGTTATTGTGACGAAGTCTGCATGCCCAGAACGTTTCATTTAATTTTTAGAAAAGGCTGCCTACTTATTGGGAGTACACATTAATTGCAGTCGAAAATGCATTTATTTCAAAATAAAAAAAATTTAAAAAATAAAGTATCGTCCGTCCATCAGTTCGGTTTTACATCTCATCCAAGTCAGTCGATACAGTATAGTATAGTACAGTATAGTGCAGTGATCAATAGAACGATCTCGAAATGAGTGAACCAAACGAACAAAAGCTACCGCCGGTACGAAAGAATACAATTATTGTTAACTTCAGACAGTGCAAAATTCGACCTTCGATACGAGAACTTGAAGGTTTGCTTAAGGAGCAAATGCATCTTGACATTAAACGTGTGCATTTACTTCAATGCAATAAGACCAATAATGTTGTTTATATCCAGTTCTATAAAGAGTTGGATGCAATTCAATTCGTTAAAGACAATAATAATGTGCACTATGTGGAGCATGAAAATATCAAGTACAACATTCCAGTATATATGGAAGATAGTACTATAGAAGTGCGTGTGCATGATCTTCACTCAAGCGTCATCGATCCTTATATTCGCGCAACTATGTCCAATACGGAGAGATTCTCTCTATCGAAAAAGAAAAGTGGAAGAATTTTTTCCCCGGTATTCTAAATGGCGTACTTTTGTTACGTATACACTTGAAGAGGCCTATACCTTCTTATGTGATTTTCGGTCAAGATACAAGAATTCCGTGCAAATCACTTGTTACCTATGACAATCAGATGGCCACATGTCAATATTGCCAAAAAGCTGTTCACTACGGTAAGCCATGTGATAAACCGGACAAGGAGACAACTATACCAAAGGACAACGGTGCTTCCTTCACACCAACCCCAAGCAACCCCAGTACACCTGTGACAGTCACCAACAACAGTGAAGCATCCCCTACAACGGAACCATCCAACGTATCCCCTATAGAACAAAGTACACCAGCTGCAATTAACCAACCAGCAACTGCAAACATTGTACAACAAGTCGCATCTACAGCAACTAGCAACGAAATCAACCACAATACCACGGCAATGGATGACGAGACGAATCACGAACAAACTGCCCCTCAATTCTCGCAGGAGGAAAATGGAAGCTCCTCTCCCTCTAGAAAAAGGGTGAGATCCAACACAAAAAAAAATTTATCTGAAAACTCAACGTAAAGCTTGTACGCAAATAGGCCTGAATAAAATATCTTTTAAATAAAAAAAAAGTATCGTCCATCGCTAGTTACAACTTTTTCCCACCTCTCAGGCAATTTTGAATTTTTAGGTGATCCAAGTTTGAAACCAATTTTAGATTTCTGCGAAAGAAATCAACCGAGCCAGATCGGGCTGCATCCGTCGGGACCCTAGTAATCAGAAGGAGCAATATGACGGGAGCGGCAAAATGTCCCACTTGAGCGTTTCCAAATATTTATTAACAACTTTTGCGACATGAGGCCGAGGGTTGTCATGCAGGATAATCACTTTATTCCAACTGCCTTGCTTTTGAATCATTCCCATGGATATTAATCGTACAGAAACTGCTTGTTGAGCCACTTTCAATGATTCTGAATGTTTCTCTTGCGTTCGGATCTTCATCATCTTGCCTCCAACTGTTTGTCTTCTTTCTTTTGGTTGTTCAGAGCGAGGCCTGTCGGTTCAACGCAGAAACCTTCATTAATGAAACATCGAAAATGTTAATTAACATTGAAAAATATTTTTTTCATAAAATCTCGAAGCAATATGTACTGAATATCAATGTCATCAGCTGTTACTGTTCAATATTCATAAAAGCCAGAGCCATCTTTTGAAAACAGACCAAACTAATTTGTACTCCCAATATGTCCGGATTGGCGCGAAATTTGTCAATGTGTGATATTAAAAATAAATAAAAAATATACGAACAAACTTCAATAGATATTTCGACCATACATTTTTTTCTCTCTGATTTCGCCTCAGAAACTAAATAGATTTTTTTATCCGCCCAATTGTCTTGGAGATGGCTGACCCGATTTCAGCTAACTTAGGCTTGTTGAATGCTACTATAGCTTCATACATTAAGCACGAAGAACAAATGCTTTTTATGATTCTAAAAATTGATCCACCTAGTAGTGTGATAATGACTATTTCTTGTCATTCAAACAGTTTCACAAATTTTTGGCACAAATTTCTTGACAAAATGCACACAAACTCATTCGGGATTGTTCAAATTGATTCGAGAAATTCCCGAAAATTTTGAAAACTGCGTTCAAAGTGTAGCGATATTTGTTGAAGCAGAATTCGCACACAAGACATTCTTCGATCTCGTTAAACTGAGTCGAATGCTTTATTACACTAGGAGTCTCCGGAAATCCAAAAGTCAAAAGTCAGTTTTCCAGAATTTATATATCCTTTCTATAGAGAAAGATTACAGAGTTGAACGAACGTCGTTTGATTCCTACCAGATGTTTGTTAACATGTTCATTATTCCAGTTTAAATATATGTAATTGCGTAGATATATGAACCAATGAAAGATGTCAAACATGAACTTTATTCATCACGTAAACTTGTAAATCCTTAACGCGGCAATTGCTGAAAGACTTGTGACGCGGCTCCGGCTGCTCGGCCATCCATGGAATTTGACCATCAATGTTAACTTCCCTCTCTGAGCAGCCTAGATAGCCGTGTAGTGTCGGTAGCGGTTTCCCAACTGGCTAAGAATAACGCTACGGTCCACCTGTACCGGTGGTATAAGTCCACCAAACAGGTAAGCCGTGTGGTATCCGGCGGAAATATTTTTTTACCAAGAATTGATCCACTGGTTTCCTGTTCCATGTCGTAAAAGGCCACAAAAATAGGAACTCCTAAGTCAAGGTGTATTTCCGTGCCGATGGCTGAATGGCTGCAGGAGGTTAAACATTGCAGTCGTGAACGGAATATCTTGGGTTTTTCCTCAAGGTGGTGTACTATCCCCACTTTTATGGAACCTAGTCGCTGATGGTTTGTTAAGGAAACTTAATAACCTTGGATTTCCGACTTATGGTTTTGCCGACGATTATCATATATTGATGACCGGTATAAGCATTAACACTCTCTTTGATTTAATGCGGCAAGCCCTGCGATCTGTGGAACAATGGTGTTGTCAGGTTGGATTATCTGTAAATCCGGGCAAAACATCAATGGTGCTTTTCACTCATCGTAGGATAATTACAGGAGCTCGTCCGTTGGAGGTCTTTGGTTCAGAGGTCACTGTGGTCGATCAAGTTAAATACGTCGGGGTTATTCTTGACTCAAAACTGAATTGGTCTGCTCACATTGACTTCAGGATTGAAAAAGCTTGCATGGCTTTCGGCCAATGCGGACGAGCTTTTGGAGGGTCATGGAGACTCGAACCCAGATATATTCATTGGATCTACACAACTATTGTTAGACCAATTTTAGCATATGGATGTCTTGTATGGTGGCAGAAAGGAGAAGTCGCGACAGTTCAGTCAAAGCTAAATCATCTCCAAAGGATGGTCCTAATGGCGATGACAGGAGCATTCACGACAACTCCTAATGCTGCTCTAGGGGCGCTACTGTGTATTAAACCACTACATGTGTTCCTAAAACAAGAAGCATTATCTTGTGCATACCGTCTTAGGGTTACAGGGCTTTGGAACAGTAACCCATTAGATTATGCTACCAGCCACACTCGCTTGTGGTCTCAAATGGTTACGTGGGATGAGTATTTACTCACTCCTAGTGACCTAACTCTCACATGCAGTTTTCCTTTTAAAACATTCAATGTGAGCTATCCTCTTCGTGAGGAATGGTTGCCTGGTTGTCTGGAACGACAACTTGATGAACACATAGTTTGTTTTACGGACGGTTCTCTGTTGAAAGGTCGTGCTGGTGCTGGTGTCTACTGTCGTGAAATGAGGCTGGAGCAGTCTCATTCACTTGGTAGATACTGTACTGTGTTCCAAGCAGAAATCTACGCAATTCTGTGTGAAGTACAATCGGCACTTCAGCAGAGGATCTGTGGTAAACGTATTTATTTTTGTTCCGACAGTCAGGCAGCCTTAAAAGCACTCAGTTCGAATGACTCACGGTCGAATCTAGTGATCGCATGTCGAACTCAAATTGAAGACCTCAGCATTTCAAATGCTGTTTACTTCTTATGGGTACCCGGCCATTCTGGTATAACTGGAAATGAATGGGCTGATGAGTTGGCTAGAGCTGGTGCAACGAATGATTTCGTTGGTCCTGAACCAGCTTTACCACTTTCAACTAGTTGGATAAAGCACAAGATACGTTCTTGGGCTGCATCCAAACATGCCAGCTACTGGCGCAGCTTGCAAACTTGCGCTCAGACAAAAGCATTTCTACCAGATTTAAATCTGAAAATGTCAAAGTGTCTACTGCATTTCTCCAAGTATCATTGAAGTATTCTGGTCAGAGCTCTGACTGGACATTGCAAACTCAATTATCACATGGCTACTATTCAACGTGCTGAGTATTATTCGTGTGATTTGTGTAAATGCGATTATGGTACTTCATATCATCTGATATGTAACTGTCCCGCATTGACGCAGCTACGTATCCGGGTTTTTGGTTCTCCATACATGGTTGAGTCTGTGTATGCGGAGCTAAAATTGAAGGATATTCTCTCGTTTCTTACCCAATGTGGTAAGGAGCTATAGTCAGAAGGGTTCATCGTTCTTCCTGGAGTGAATGAATCCCTTCTGTATTCACCTAAAATAGGGTTTAGCAGATTGTTTGGCATCCTTTGGGGGGTACCGAATTTACTTCTGCTCGTACATACTGCGAGTCGTTCTGCATTCTTCCGAGAGTGCAGAATGGTGTCGCTTTTGTAAGATCTCTAAATCCTCTCGGGGGTTGGAGGTTTTATTAACAGCAGACTGTTCGGGACCTCGTAGAGGTAAGTCATACCATTAAGTTGATGATTTTAGTTAATTTAGTTGAAGATTACATGGATACAGGCGCAAAATTTATGTTTACGTGTTAGAAGATGTAATATTGTGTCATCACCGAAGAAATTATGACATGTTTGAGTTTACGTCAAGCATAAATTTCATTTTTTCCAAGAGTGGCAATTGCAGTTCCCGAGTACAAAGTTTATTCTAATATTTATAATGATAACTTATACATTTAAACTGTGTACCCGAAAGCATCACATCTTAACTCAGCAATAAAATTCCGAGCCTTATTTCGTTTCAATATTCAGATGCTTGGATCCCGGCCGTCATACTTAAATTCGCGAGACAACAATCAACCCAACCATAAATGCACAGCACGAAAAAATCATGTAAATTTACGTCTCTATTGATGCACACAAAAGGAGAGTCACAATCAATTTAAATTTACATCTCGATATACGTAAACATATGTTATGCCGTGGCAGAAAGCTCACATTTAAATGTTAATCAATGTGATATCAAGTCTTTAACTAGTATCACTGAAGAAGGGTGTAATTAACATCCGAAATACGTATCTGTATTATTGCGTTGGTTATACTTCGTATTTTGACATATGCAATATTAATGGAATTCAATGGTATTTCGAATTAGTGCTTTCAAGTCTTCACTCCCGCCACCTCGCGCCACCAGTGTAAATTCATACAGCGTGTCTTGACTTTACGTCACACGCATTCTTATTTCGTTTATGAATGTATCCATGTCAGAACTACCAACACAGAAAGAAAAGATGAAACTTACATGAAATAGATATAAGTCCCGGGTTGGCGGTTCAATGCATAGGACGCTGGTCTTACAAGCCAGTTGTCGTATGTTCGAGCACCGACCTGGAAGGATTCTTAGTGTCAGTAGGATCAAAAGTACTAGCCATGCAATGATTCTGTACACTAAGAATCGGCTGCGAAGAAATAGAAAGGCCAAATTCCACGAAAGGAATGCAATGCCAAGACTTTGCTTGAAACGAATATCTGATTTAACACCATGATTGATGTAAAACTACATAAAAATTCATTTAGTTTTTCATTGAAAAAGACTGTATATTTACAAACCGCTTCGTTTTGTAATGTAAATTTCCATTCAATTGCCTGCTCCAAATATGTGCATGAAAATAAATGTAAAATAACAAAATATTGTTGTCGGCTACGTCACTCATATCATTATATCTTCGGAACCAGAAGTGAAAGCGATTTGACCTTCGAACTTAATGAGTGACCAAGTAATAGCTTTCAATCGAGTCTATGTTTATTGGAATCGGTTTAGCCATTTCCAAGAAATTCGAGCGTCACTCATACCATTATATCTTCGGAACCGGAAGTGATAGCGAGTGGAAATACCGAGATTTGTGTCGGTGGTGGTGTAGACTCCATTGTAGTAGTTTGGGTATTATCTACCTCACCTTTACATATGTTAAGTTTTGCTTTTGTTCTCAGTTTTTTTCAATCAAATTAGTCGCTGGATTAATCGAATAGGGCTGGGTGTGATATACAACTCAAATATTATATATTTGTCATTAGAAGAGTTTTATTGAATCATTCGTTTTTGATCTCTTTGTTGCGTATTTGAACACAGGTGGGTTACAGCTAATATCTTAAAGTGTAATCCTCTATTTTCGGCCTGGCTTAAGAAGACCGGACAGTGCTTTCTGAATTTCTTCCGGTATCGGGGGTGGTGTCGGCAGATGATCACCTGTGGGCTGGAATCCGTTTTCGTCAGCAACGTAATCTACGCGATATAGGACTCCATCGGGAGCAAGGAACTGATAGTATCCCTTGGCACGCAACGGTGCATTGGCAGCAGAATGGTCGATCTGGCCGGATTCCGACAGTTCAATACCATTGTCGATCGAAAGTTTGTAGCTGTAGCCATTCTCGTTGATGGTACGAATGTCTTCTTTGACGACGGCCTGTGCATCCGATTGGGAACCAGAACCGCTTCGAGAAGCAGAGCCACCTTGAGAAGATGAACTGCTTTGCGAAGCAGAACCACTCTGGGAACCCGAGCTACTTTTGATAGCAGAGCTACTCTGGAAAACCGAGCCACCCTGGGAACCTGAACCGCTCAGGGAACCAGAACTGCTTTGGAATGCTGATCCACTTTGAGATGCTGAATCAAATTGTGCTCCGGCACCAGATTGTCCGGCAGAACTAAATTGGGAGGCAGAATTAAATTGCGCAGCACCACCAGAGCCGCTTGAGGAACTGCTCGACTGAACTGAGATTGTTTGAGCTGTTGATAAAAATCGTTTGATTGCATACCACCATTACTGTGAACTGTTAACTGTTTTACATACCACCACCGGTGCTTTGGCCGCTGCGATATGTGCCACTATGATACTGTCCATCGTCATATTTAGTGTTGATTATCTCCGGGTGATACTGTCCATCCTCAAGGCCCCCCTGTCCCAGAACACAGCCCACTGTCACCGATAGTAACTGAAAAGACACAATTATAGAACATTCCGAACGTTATGGTGTCACACTATTCATCTAGATTCGATGTAATTATGTAATTCAAAATCAAGTGTAAGTTTTCAATTTTTTCAACAATTGATCTATTTCTAATTTTTTAGCATTGTTGAAACTTCTTACCACAATTAGACACTTCATAATTGTACACTATTGTTTGAAGACTACTACGAAAAAAATGTGAACTATTCGTTCCGAAATGGTTACGATTTAAGCTAATCTAATGAAGTGATGAGTAGAAACTATGCTCTAGTTTATATACCCAAAGTCCAGGAAGAACTCGGTCCTACCTCTCGTGATTTGACACTTAGTCCGTGTATTTAACTTGAACAAACTGAAAATTGATCCGACGAAGAAGTCTCTCCAAATCTATAATTGATCAACGCACGATTGTTTAGAGTTTATGTCCTCATGTCCAATATGCTCACCTTATCGAACTGTTGCTACAATTAATTATCTCATTCTCACGAATGATTGCTCGATGATGTTCGAGTGTTGACACACAGTTATTGTGAATTGCGAAATATACTACTAAGAAGGTTTTCAGAAATACCATTCCTAGGAAAGGTAGTATGTTAAAAATTTGTTCACTTGGTTTCCGCTCACGAATTGAGATGGAAGGAATGGCAAAATCGATAAAAACCGAAGGTTTTTTTTTCGCGCCGGAAACCGTTAGCGATGATTGTGTGTTACAAAACTTCTTCGGCGTTACATTTGTTCGAATCGATATTTCAATGTCAAGGTTGTCGCTTAGAAATTATCCCATTTCAACCCATCATCGGTAGGAATACAAAATTAACATTTTTCATTAGCAAGTTGAACTTTATTTTTTGGGACGAATGTGATTTTTTATATTGATCTCGAAATGAAGTGGCTCCCGAATTATGACAATGCTTTGTGATCCTATGTTGCTCGAATGATGGCGTCATCGTATAAAAATTGAGACTTCCGACTCGTAAATCACACCTTTGAAGACATCTCATTAGGAATTACACGAAACAGGTGAGATCGACTCGGTAATTAATTATTCATGCGGTCTTTGGTTGATTTATGTTGAAAGCAATGATGTTGGAACTTGGCTTATGTTCAGATTGAATTCATTAACCGGATTTGAGATATGTTGGAAGGTGTAATACAGTGTGTTATTAGGGTACATTTATTAACAGTATAAACGAAAAAAGTGTTTGTATATCACGCTGAGCAACAAGTCAATGGACATTTCAGTGTTAGATAATCTGCGAAACCGACAGAAGATTTTAAATAAAAGTGGTCATCCTAAAAAAAAATTCCGGGTGAACTGGTTCAAATTATGCAAATAAGAAACATCTTCCAAAAGCTTAGCACACCAGATCTGGTTTCTTTGATCATATCCTGGAGAGGAAATCAACCAGTATTACCTTGAAAATGAGTTGGACATACAGGAATGAACAAAAGCAGAGCATTTCCGGGTTAAGGTGATGAGCGTATAGTAACCGAACCGTTGTTCTTCTGTAAAAAGCATTCCAAAATTCGAAACATGTCACATGTCACGCGTTTTCCTTCTACTATCGAACAGCGATAAGGTTTGCATCCTACTTTTGCTCGCAGGAGTTTCCCTGATCCATGCGAATATCGTCAAAACAGGACCAGTACTGATTAGAACGATTTAATTTCGCTAATTAAATTTTCGTTTTCTTTCTAATCTGCCTCGGCACCATTAAACTAGGCAGTCATCGGAGAGATTGCGTATTCAATCTGTCATGTAATGTTTAATTAGTATGCTAATGTTAATGTGGACTGGAATGTGGACTGACTTGTAACTGCTGGAGCAGATAAGAATATTGAAAACCTATCGAACGTTAGATTATCAGAGTAGACGGAATGTTCTAAATTTCATGTGCCCAAAGTCAGCTGCGCGAAGGACGACCGTGTTACCCATCGTGTTTCGATAGACTAAGTTCATTGGCTTTCGAATTTCCATTTTTTCGTCGTAAACTGGCTTGTGATGGTCCATAAGGGCTATTCTGAAAGATAGGAAATAGATGCTAATCGTATGGTAATTATCTTTGCTATTTAAATTGGAAATCTATTTTTGATTCATTCACTTAGCTTTTTTATCAGTTGACCTACACAGGTGTATAAAGACAAGGTGCTCGATTTTATTATCATGTTTTTTGGTGTAGGTGAGCTCATTTCGACCGCGTTCCCTCTCGCCTGTTTTTCTAATGGTGTAATTTTACATTAGCTTATACAAATAAGAGTGTTAAATAGTGTTACAATTTTATCGTTCATCGTATATACGTGAAAGTAATAATATTGTAAGAGAACGCGTATTCACATGGTGACGCTTATCGAACTGAAACAATTTCGTACAAAACTGCAGTATTGATACTTTAGTGTTCATATGAAAAACTAGGAAGCTTACTAATGGGTTGCAAATATGGGGAAGAAAAAAGAATTGTTTAGTCTGAGTATGTTACGGGATCTTTGATGTGACGAATGCATGCAAGGAATTTAAATTCTGCAGTAGATTCAGTGCTGATGGACGACTTCCGTTAGGGGTTAGGTAAATCTCTGATTGGATGTCTTCGGAAATGTTTAAGGTAATATTGGGGCTTTTTAGAGAAGGTGTTTTTATTTTATTTTATTTAGAAAATAAAACCTAAACACTGTCTAAGAAAGTATGGACACAACCAAAAACCGCTGCCATTTCGCAATGGATCATAATCTGTCAATTTTTATGACTGCGTCCTATTGTTTACACTCTTCTCTAACCACTTGTGCAGTTGTTTATTTGTTTTCATTAGTTTGTTTCGAAATGCGTGGACTTTCAGCAGCACAACGTCGAAAAATTGTGTACAAATGGTGCACAGAACGCGGAATGTCACAGAGAAAGATAGCAAAAATGGAAGGAGTAAGTGAAAAATCCGTGCGAAATGCAATCAGGAAGTTCGGTGAGGATAACACCTTTGAGGATAAACCGAAAACGGTTAGAAAAAAAGGTCCTGCTAACCCTCAGTTGGATAAAAGTATACTGAAGGCGTTCGAGCAAAAGAAGGAGGTTTCAGTTCTGGATGTGGTAAAAAAAAGTGGGCACTTCGAAGTCAAATGTTCTTCGTGCTAAAGAACGTTTGAATCTTCGAACCTATAAGAAGCAGAAACAACCAAAACGTAGTCGAAACGAGAAGCATCTATCAGGCCGAGGGTTCCAAAGCTGTACAATACGATTCTTGCTGGAAATTTGAACTGCATAATCATGGACGACGAAACCTACGTGAAATCCGATTACAAATCCTTGCCTAGACCACTAGTAGGGCAAGTGTTAAACCAGTCCGATACATCGATTGAAGTAGAAAAATTTGGCAAGAAAGCTATGGTCT
This sequence comes from Malaya genurostris, assembly GCF_030247185.1. NCBI lineage: Eukaryota > Metazoa > Arthropoda > Insecta > Diptera > Culicidae > Malaya > Malaya genurostris. Next base: position 270,294,016 of record NC_080571.1, read on the forward strand.
GGCAAGCAATTTGTAGCTGCGGTGAGATTTCGAAACCTTTCATCACCACTGCTTCAATGAACAGCGAAATATACATCAAGGAATGTTTACAAAATTGACTTCTACCCATGATTCGAAGCAACAAGGATCCTGTTGTCTTCTGGCCAGATCTTGCCTCTTGCCACTACTCGAAATCAACGGTAGAATGGTATACTACCAAAAATGTCACTTTCGTCCCAAAAGACATGAATCCACCAAATTGCCCACAACTTCGACCAATTGAGGAATTTTGGGCATTTACGAAGGCACATCTTAGGAAACATGTCTCGGCAGCCGAAACCATCCAACAGTTCGAAAAAGATTGGAAAAAAGTGTCAAAACTTGTCGCCAAGAAGTCTGTGCGGAATTCAATGAGGAACGTTCGCAAGAAGGTGCGCCAGTTAGTCTACAATGGCAAAGTAGCAAATATTGGGAATAATATTCTGTTGTTGTAGTCTAATTTTATCAGTATATCGAATAAAATTTGAATATCCAACACTTGTGAATTATTTACAGTGAAATCAAAGTGCGTCCATACTTTCTGGGACGTTCTTTAAAATCGATTATATCAAAAAAGATATTTATGATGGAGAAATAATGGACAATTTAAGGTTTTGGGAAATTTCATAACAGTGCGTTTATTGTATATACATGAACTGACTTAAATGAGTAGTAGTTTTGTGATTCTCAAATAGCAATCGTTTCTTGGTATTCTTACAGCCTATTTTATTCTTTTTATCTGATGATATATTTAAGAAGGCACACTGCATTATCTCTATGATTTCGAGGGTATCACCCTATTATAATATAGTTATAATCCATCATCATCATACCGAACATAGTAACTTAACACGTCTCACAATAATATATATAAACAAAAAACTTGAACTAACTATCAAAATATTTGCTTCCAAAGCGGACTTTATGTGAAATACATAACTTTTTGAACTCCAGCAATGTCGTCACGCGTTTGATTCCTCTTGGCATCGAATTGAAAAAAAACTTATTCCCTTGTACAATAATGAGTTTTGCGATCTGGCTAACAGAAAGCTTGGTGTTCTAGCATCCGATGCGTTTCTAGTATTGTACCTATGCAAATCAGTTCCTCTTTCAATTCGATCACACAAATATCGAGGCAGCATGCCGTTTAATATCTTGAAAATAAATACCATGGTTAAGTAGTAAATTCTCTGTTTCACTGAAAGCCATTGTAATGCGGTCAGTAGAAAATCTGAGGAGGTATATCTACTACATCTACTAGAATTAATCGCATGATTTTATTTTGCAGTCGCTCTAATCTCAAAATTGGTGTGTTATTAGCAAGAAACAGAATGGATGGACAAAAGTCAATGTGTGGTGAAATGACTGTTTTATACAAAAGAATCTTACTATGGGTCGTTAAGTCATTTTTCAAACGACTCAATACATACTTTTTGGCAATCTTCTTGATGACGTTATTGATATGAGATTTGAATGTTAACTTTTCATCAATTATGACTCCAAGATACTTCATTTCTCTAACGCGATCAATAGTTTCACCATCAATTTCCACGTTGGCGTCATGACCGGTGCTAACAGAAGAAATAACCATATATTTAGTTTTCGCGACGTTTAGTTTCAGTTGCTTAAATTTTAACCATCGAACCAGCGAACTTAGATCCTCGTTTAAATGTGCAACAGCTTCATTGACATCTTTAGCCGTAATGAACAGAACAGTATCATCAGCATACAAATTTATATCACAGAAACATAAGACTCGCTTAATATCATTAATATACATAATAAATATAGGACCTAACACACTTCCCTGAGGCACACCAAGTGAATTGCCGAGGGAATTAGACACTACATCGTTGGAAACAGTCTTTTGAGATCTACCACATAAATAGTTTCCAAGCCATTCATGTGCCATTCCCCCGATGCCAAAACGCCGTAATGTCTGCAACAATAAAGGTCTTGAAATTGTTTCAAAGGCTCTCTTCAGATCCAAGAACACAGCAAAAATACTCTCTTTGGCTTCGATTTTCTCCTTCCATTTTGCCAATACTGGGTTCAAAGCGGTTTCACAAGAGTGACCCTTACGATATCCCGATTGTTCCGGTATTAGCAAACTGTTAGAGTTCAAATAGTTAATCAGCTGATCTTTAACAACATGTTCCAGAATTTTTCCAGCGTGTGCAACATGTTAATGGGCTGTATCCGTTCCAGTAACCTTGGGGATAGGAACCACCAGAGATTCTTTCCAAATCCAGTAGATCGTGTCCGACAACATGAAAGCAATCCTGTATCACCTTTGAGTTTACATTGTCAATACCAGTCGATTTTCCCAAATTAAAACAAATATTTTTCAATTGTTCAAAAGTGATTGGTTGAAATTCATCAAGTCTACAATAGTTATTCATCGGCTGTGTTATTTCAACAGGTTCACCTACCAATTCAATACTTTGATTGATCTGCTGAACACTATTTAGGAAATGACTGTTGAACTTTTCAGATATAATTTGTTCTGTGTGTTTCGATGCACTATGTGTAGGCTTGGTAAGCTGTTTGAGAATTTTCCATAACTCTCTACTGTTTTGTTGATTTTGAACGATTCTCCTCTGTATGTATTCATATCTAGTCTTCTTCAGGGCCCATGAATAAATATTTCGTGCTTGTGTATATTTACTCCAGTGACTATCATTGTTAGTTCTACAGAATCTCTTGTACTGTTTATCCCTCTCTCGTTTTAACCGTAAGATGTCTATTGAGTACCAACTACTCGAGCTGTTCATACTAACATACTTTTCAGTTACTAATTCATTAGTACACTTTTTCAGTATGTCAGTAAGAATAGATGCCCTGTGATCCAAATTTCCAGTCAACTGTGTACAACACAAGCTTCTTGATACAAGTTTATACTTGTATAAACTTGGGTTTGCTTTGAATAGTTTTTCCAACACTTGATTTTCACCGTATTTTCCTCATTTCTGGGGCTACTCGTTACGGAAATTGCAATTGTCTCATGATCTGAAATCTTGCAATTGGATTCCACATTTGAATAAACACCGTCGAAATTGGAATACACGTGATCTATCAATGTTTTACTGTATCTCGAAATTCTTGTAAATTCATTCACAGTTTGCTTCAAATTGAAGAATTCTGCTAAATGTTTCAATTGATTGATATTGCAATAAAATTAGAGGCACAATTCGCATGCATCAGATTCGTATTCGTTATCAGTTTAGTTTAACCTTTTGTTGATATCCAGCAAGAAGCAAATATTAGTAAAACGATAAATAGTTAAAAATATTACGATGAGATGTTCGAAACTATTTCTCAGAAACTCCCTGCATAACTTCAGCGATAGATAAGACTGCTACTCTTGAGCTACCCTGAAGATGTGGAATCGAAGAAGTGACCGGGTGAAATAAAGCGCCTTGTCATAAATGAAGAACAAGATTTTAAAAAATATGCATATGTTACAAGTCATGTTCGAGCACCAACCTTGAATTGGTTCTTAGTTTCAGAAGGATCGTTACACTAGCCATTTACTGATTATGGTACGCTCAGAACAGAATGCATCTGTTGAGATAGAACATCAAATTTCACAAAAATGATTTATTATCAAGGCTCGAACATAGACGGAATAATTTCATATTGGTATCCTGAACTACAGCAATTTGACCTTGAAATAGTTTGCGATTTTCTGCCGTTGAGACGCTTAGACATTGACATCATCAAAAGCACTAAAATAATGTCTCTTAATGTGTTGTTTTCAACTCAGGAATTCCTATTGCTAATGTGACGTCGATTGGTGAACGACCTCTTGTGAACAGAATGATTATACTGATTAAATATGCATATATACTAAAAGTATCGGATGTTTCGATTTTATGACTTCGGTAGGTGGAGTGTGGATTATGAGGGAAAAATTGGTTAGATACTATCATCCAAAAATTCTTTCGATTAGAATGCAATTTCGGATTATTTAATGGTGCTGCTTAGAAGTAATTTAAGGATTTATTGACAACATTCATAAATTATTTAAATGAAACAATGGAAAAGGACTGTGAATAGTCTGACTAAAGTGATGGGACAGAAATTATTCTTATTGCTGTAAATTTCGCACATATTCAAGAGCACGTGCAATTTCGTCTGGGATTGGTGGAGGAGTAGGTAAATGTACACCTTGTGGCACAAATCCGTTCTCATCGGCATTGTAGTCGACTCGATATCGAACGCCATCGTCTCCGACATACTCGTAGAATCCCTTTGCACGCAAAACTTCATTGTCCGAGTCACGATCCTCAAGGCGTCCGGTTTCGGCCACCTGAGCATCCTGCTCGGTCAAGTAACGGTAATAGTAACCATCCTGATTGTATTCCTTCACTTGCTCCTTGATGCGATCAAAGCCGGAGCCGCTGCTTGATCCGAATCCATCTGGTTTCTTAGCTTTTTGTGTGGGAAGCTTCGGTGGCACCACTGGCAATGAATTCGGAACAGTTACCCTGCCTGCACCTGAGCACGTAATAAATTAAAATGTACATCTGAATGAGATTCGAAAATTATTATCACTCACCACTTGATCCTGCTCCAGATCCGGAGCCAATTCGTGATCCGAAGCCAGCAGATCCGGTTCCACTACTACTAACTAATACAGTTTGGCCAGTGAGTCCTGATCCGGCAGCACCGCTACTAACTCGCACACTTTGTTCGTTGAGTCCCGAACCGGCTCCACTGTTACTACCACGTACTCCATGTTGACCGGCTCCCGATCCAATTTTTCCTGCACCACTGGATCCCGATCCGATTGTTCCTGCACCACTAGATCCCGATCCGATTTTTCCTGCACCACTAGATCCCGATCCGATTTTTCCTGCTCCACTGAGTCCCGATCCGATTCTTCCCGCACCACCGGATCCTGATCCGGAACTACCTGCACCACCGGCGCCACCTCGTCCACCTTGTCCACCTATTCCCGATCCGGCTCCGCCAGCGCCACCTTGTCCACCTTCGCCGTATTTACCATGACTAGATTTGAAATATGACATTACGATATTCCGTTAGTCAAAAATTGAAAATCGATCATTTCTTCGAGAACTCACACGTATGGTACATATTTACCACTATACTTTCCAGACCCATCGGGACGATAAGCTCCACTCGAATCCGGATGGTACTTTCCATCGTCGTACTTGCCTTGGTAAAGTTCTGGGTAGTAGCGACCGTCATTGAAATTGGGAACTTGCTTTTGCTGAGCGAAGGCGCAGCCCAGTATCACCAGCTGCAATGCACGATTGTATACATAAATTAAACATGAAACTGTCACCTGCCTAATGCCTAACCAACGCAAAGCAAAGCAATAAAATCTAACACCACTGTAAACCGGCTGACATTGGCTTCCAAAAGCATCCCACCGTAGCTGTCAGATAGTGACCCTCCAACTCTGAAACACTTACCAAAATTATGTATTCCATCATAGGTCAAAAAAGAACAATGCTACACACTGATCTCAACTCCACCAACGTAGAAGAACTAATGCAGTATCGCCGGTAATATGAAGCAGCTTTTATAGTACGTTTTAAAATTGGTATAACCACTAAATTCTAAATAGTCACTATCGATCGTTGTTCCGATCGTCGTTTTCCTTTCATTATAAGCAGAAACATACGGAATATCTGTCGTTCATCATCACTCAGGGGTCGTACCCGCTGAGCGATGTTTGATTTCGGCAAACGGGTGCCTCACGTGTGACAAAGTTCTTATCTGCATTGAATATCCATTATAACACTCATCAAAATCGCATCCCTCTAACTTCTACCATGTCAATTCGGGAATACGTTTAAAAAAAAACGCTTCCGTGTGCATATGAATGAATGTCAGATGGAAGATTTATGAGCACCCCAACTTCTGTGATTTTTATAGCAGACAGATTGAATCACAGGACTAGAGACTTGCTAGCGGAGTTTGGTTGGAGCACCGAACTCAAAACTCAACAGGATCAGTCTATAGTCTATAGCAGTTCAACGTAGGTTAAACAAAGCAAAGCGAAGAGAAAGGAACTTGTTTGAATGCATTCTCTTCTACAAATAGTTGAAAACACATGAATTTGACCTATATTTCAGGTGCATAAACGTATTTTTAGATATAATGTTTATTATTTTATCTGGTATCTTGGTTTCAATTCAATAATATGTAATATTTGCAAGAATTTCCCAATAACAAAATCCTTCGAATAAAAAACTTCTACTTCGACACAGTCTCATTAAAATGTTTTGGCCTTTAGATTGGAATAACCTCTGATACTAATTTGGGCTCATTTTTGACACCAATTTATTCAGATTGATTCGGGTAGTTCTCAAAACCATGCTTCAGCGTTTATGACACATATTCGGGAACATTTCTCAAACCAAGTGAAATAGCAATAATACATTTGAGCGTGGTCATAACACATGGATCAATAAGTCCCGAGACTAAAGCAGAGATGGCGCTCGTAGTAAACCAGTAACCACGTCTTTCTGGAGTACTAACCTTTGCCTGAAACGGTTCGATCCGACCAGAAACAGCTGAGTTATCCAGGTTGGAGTAAAGTCGTTTTGTAGTTTGTTTAAAAAATGGAAAAAACCGAGTTTCGTGTTTTGATAAAACATTGTTTTTTAATGGGTAAAAACACCGTGCAAGCGAAACAATGGATTGAAAAATGTTATCCGGACTATTGTCCATCAAAAGCAACGATTTGTCGGTGGTTCGCCGAGTTTAAACGTGGTCGTACCGACACAAATGACGCGGAACGCTCGGGTAGACCTGTGGAAGCCGTTACACCGGAAAATGTGAGTGAAGTGACAAAAATTATAATGAAAGATCGTAAAGTGAAGCTCCGTGAGATTGCTGAGATGACACAGATATCATATGGAAGTGTATTTACTAGCCTTCATGAAAAATTGAGCATGAAAAAGGTTTTTTCCAAGTGGGTGCCGCGATTGCTTTCGACAATGACAATGTACCCTGCCAGAAGTCGATGAAAACAATGGCGAAATTGAACGAATTGGGCTTTGATCTGCTTCCCCACCCCCGCATACTCGCCAGATTTAGCCCCCAGTGACTACTGGCTCTTTGCTGATCTTAAAAAATGCTCCAGGGAAAAAGATTTGGCTCAAATGAGGAGGTCATCGCTGAAACTGAAGCTTATTTTGAAGTGAAAGATAATTTTTTTTATAAACATGGTATTGAAAAATTGGAAAAACGTTGGAACCATTGTATCACCCTAAAAGGTGATTATGTTGATGAATAATAATATATTAGTCAATACATATACATATAACCTCATGTTAGTCATTCATAATTACTCGTGATTCATAGCTCTAGTGTAAGAGTAATCACTAACAATAACGATTGGATTAGCATATATTCAAAGTGTGATGGATCTAAAAATCCATTACGTTCAGTCTTATTTACAAGCCAAAATAACGAGAGATAAGCTCACTACGCTCAATCACTGAAAAAAAGGTGTGGTTTCTATGTGTCGGCTTTTCTTGTTATGCTTTGTGCGACGGTTCGTTCAACTGAAGCGGATAAAATTTTGCGCGCATTTTATGACGCTATATTTCATCTTAAATGGCCACCATAGCATAGTCCTATCTATTATAGGGACCGCGCACGATAACTAGTAGCGCCATTAGTGGCGAATAAACGAAAAAATTCTACCATAGCTCAGAAACCTGTTTGAATACTACATAGATTCTAGAATTCCGTGTAGAACCTTCCATTTGAATCTATGTTGGTCAATATCGATTAAGTCATTTTCGAGAAACACACACACAGATGCATTGGTCAGCTCGACGAACTGAATGGAATGGCATATGACACTTGGCCAATTTTTACTAGTCGATTTTCAAGTGATTGTATAATTCGAGACTCGTATTTTCAATATACGTCAAACTGGCTACCCGTGAGTTTGCTAGAATTTTTACGATTGCATTCTAAGAGTATGGACCATCCTGCGAATTATTCGAACATTTAGTTAAAATTTGACAGTCGGGTAGTTATTTTTTATCGAGTTGTTAAATTTATCTAAAACTGCGGCCCATTTCAAAGTTTGACGGATGGAAAGTTATTTGGGTCTATTTTGCTCTGAAAATAAAGTAATACAAAGTGGTGTAATATTTGCAATTCAGTGAAAGTAAGAATAGCTTCGAGATAAACTTACTTCATATAAAAAATATTTTTATTGGGGTATTTTCTTTGAGTGATTTTTACTAAAGGTCTGAAATTAGAATGTTTTAGCAAGATATTGTTCAGTGTTTCCAGTCAAGTCGATTAAAAAATCATTTAATGCGCTGAGAATATCGTTTAAGTGTTTGAGTTTGAGTGAATATGACAAATATTATACACAAATCCAACTGCAATGACAGAAAATGACGTGGCCGTATTTAGATAAAGAATGAATAATTCGATTCAAAATTTAATAGTCAGTCCATGTTGAACAATCGTTCGCACCACACGCGAATAGTTCCTGGGTTCGAAAAAAATCCGTAAAGAAAATACGCTAGAAAGTATTTTCAAACTCAGTTTACAAGTTTTGCTATGGTAGCATTATTTTTTCCACTCGCCGCCTCGTGCGCTGTCGTCGCCGGGCCACTAAACTACGCCCTCGGGCACGATCCCTATAGTCCTATCTCTATTGGAACACGTCCAAAAGCAATACAACGCACACCGCAAAACAAGTCTAAATATTCATTTTTGGTTTTGCCGAGATAATGTGTAATGTGTGAACTGACGTCTCGGTCGAAACATGTTTCGGTTTGCTAGCTGTACAGCTTATGGTAATTTGGAGTTGCTAATTAGCAATGTTCCCCCAGTAAATACCTATTTTTTTTTATAATATAAAAAATACGTATAGAATTCGCTCAAACTTTAGAATTTTTACTCGTGCTTTAGAAAAAAATTCTGAGGCCCGGAGGTCCGAGTGTTACATACTAATCGATTCAGCTCGACGAATTGAGCAAATTTCCGTAAATATTGTCAACAAAGAGGTCGAGATCTTAGAGATGACTGGACTTTGATCGAACTAGTCGCAAATGAAAGGTCTCTCCGTCACCCTGAACGCTATTGACTGGTTTTGAGATCGGATGTTTACTTTTTGAGTTATATATAGTTATAGTTTTATGTCAATATTTTCAGTTTTTTAACAATATCTGTCACTATTGACCTTGAAAACAGAATAAGTTTTTGAACTTAGTTTTCGCACGGTAATAGCTATTTTAAAAGCCATAGATTGTTAAAATCCGTTCATTTTTAATGGAGATATCGATATTTTTGTGTAAGCAACTTTTCGCTTTTTGCCTTTCTCATATAGAAAGGTTATGCAATCACTGTGAAACCCGACTTTTGAACCGAGGCCCGGAGGATCGAGTGTCGGTGTGTGTATGTGCGTATGTGTGTATGTAACGTTTTTTGCACTAAATTTTTTCGGAGATGGCTGAACCGATTTTCACGAACTTAGGTTCAAATGAAAGGTCCTGTGGTCCCATACGTAATTCTTGAATTTCATCCAAATCCAATTTTCGGATCCGGAAATATATTGCAAAGTGTGTTAAAAATTTTATACCATCACCGAAAAGTGCGACAAACCGTAAAAAATGTTAAGTCGACCTCAAATCTTCTCCAATTGATAGTTTTTATCAGTAGACGGTCAAACAAACCGATTTCGGTTATTCTTTAAGAATCAATGAAAATTGTTTTGAAGAATACCACACATTTATATATGAGAATATGTGAGATATGAGAAAGGCATCATTACACCACTAGGTGGATTAAAACAGGTTTCAGTTCGCTTTTACATCTCATCCAAGTCAGTCGATAAAACAAAACCGCTTACGTTCGGGACAGAAGAAACCAAGTAGTATTGTGTAGTGAACAATAGAACGACCTCGAAATGAGAGAACCAAACGAACAAAAGCTACCGCCGACACGAAAGAATACAATTGTTGTTGACTTCAGGCAGTGCAAAATTCTACCTACGATACGAGAAATTGAAGGTTTGCTTAAGTAATAAATGCATCTTGACATTAAACGTGTACATTTACTTCAATGCAATAAGACAAATAATGTTGTTTACATTCAGTTTTATAAAGAGTTGGATGCAATTTAATTCGCAAAAGACAATAACAATTTGCACTATGTGGAGCACGGAAACATTAAGTACAACATTCCAGTATATATGAAAGATAGTGCTATAGAAGTGCATGCATGTGCATGATCTTCCCTCAAGCGTCATCGATCCTTATATTCGCAAAACTATGTCCCAATACGGAGAGATTCTCCCCGGGTAGGTGTAAATAGCAAACAAAGGTCAAAATAATAACAAATTTTACCATCATATCTTGGCTTGATGTTTCTGTGTTGTCAGAGCGATACTTGATATTTTCGTGATATTGCATCAAGGGATCAAGACATTGTAAAATATCTGTTCAACATCAAAATTAGTTATAATATCTTATTTCGTTATTGATGAGCTATTTCAATTTCATTAAGTAAATTGACCCAGTAGTTTTATCTTTAAATAAAATACCATTTAATAAACTGCATCAGAATCAGATAAGAGAAATACTTAAGATATTACTCTATTCTAAATGCTAGAATATAAAATAATTAACAAATTCATCTTCTATAAATATTTTGTTCTTGGTTTGATATTACAATGACAGAAGTTTTTATTTTGTTGCTATTTTCTCATGCAGGCTTTGTTATGATTTTTGATATTTTAACTCTTATTTCAAACTAAATAATGTTAATTTCTACCATTGAGATGTTTAATTTTAATGACAGAATTTGATATTGGTTTGCAAATCACTTCTACCCGGGTCTCTATCGAAGAAGAAAAGTGGGATAACTTTTTCCCCGGTATTCTAAATGGCGTACGATTGTTACGCATGCCTATATCTTCTTATGTGACTTTCGGTCAGGATACAAGAATCTCGTGCAAATCTTTTGTTGACTATGACAATCAGATGGCCACATGTCAATATTGCAAAATGCTGTTCACTACGATAAGCCATGTGATAAACTGGACAAGGAGATAACCACACCAAAGGACAACGGTGCTTTCTTTACACCAACCCCAGTACATCTGTGACAGCCACCAACAACAATGAAGTATCCCCTTCAACGAAACCATCAGTATCCCCTATAGAACAAAGTACACCAGCTGCAGTTAACAACTTACCCTCCAACCACCCAGGGACTGCAACCAATGTACAACAAGGCGCATCTACAGCAACTAGCAACGAGCCCAAGACGATCAACAAGGAAAACGCAAATCACACACAACACCGACGCTGATGCAATGGATGATGAGATAAGCCACGGACAAAGTGACCCTCGATCCTCGTTAGATGGAAATGGATGCTCATCTCCCCCTAGAAAAAGGGTGACAACGAGATCCAATAGCAAAAATAAAACAAAATGGATGCCAATCGGCCACGTAAAGCTTGTACGCGAAAAGGCCTGGATAAAAATTTTTATTAAAAAAAACAGATTTTTTTTAGTAGAAGCAGTTACGCGCTTGATGATAAAGCGATGTTTCGGAGTCAAACACAATTTTCAATACTGTTTTATACAATTGTTTCTCAGCACCTAAAAGACTGTGCACAACACTTTTTTATATGAAGTTTCGATTTTAGCACGGTTCGTTTTTGGCAACAGAATCGTTCGAAGCACACAACTTCTTACACCCTTATACCATTCGAAAAAGTTCGTCAAGATCAGGAAATTTGTGTGTGAAAAATAATTTAATTGATATTTCTTGGAGATGGCTTAACTGATTTCTACACATTTATATTCATATAAACAGTTCTGTGTTCACATATGAGGTTTCTGAATTTCATATGGATCCGAATTCTGGTTCCTGAGCTACAGGATGATATATGTAATGTAATTAAAATAATATCACTTAATTTGCTCGTAGATGGCTGAACCGATTTCTTCCATCTAACATTCAAATGAAAGGTCCCATGAAAACTGCTTCTTTTTTAATCTGATCCGACTTCCGGTTCAGGAGATACAGGGTGATTAGTGTAAAAATTTCACATAAATCTATCGGGATTATCGGATTCACAGATTTTGAGAGTCAAACGGTCAAACAAGCCGATGACCAAATAATCTTATTTTAGTTTTACCGGTATTCGGTTTTCTATCCCGGAAGATACCCAAAGGTTTTATTTGGAACGCACTACATTTTCTCTAAGATGTCTACAGTAATTTTCAAATATTTCAAATCTAATGAATTTAACTGACTTCGGCTACACCGCTTTCCGAATTCCGTTTCCGGAAATATCGGGAATCGAGAAACCAAGTAGCACACGTTATTACACTTCAATAACAGTAACTTATATGACACAAATTCATGGAACAAGTTGAAGACGTTGCAACGTGCATTATAACTGCTACGTAACCTGAAAAGCGTAAGAGGCGGAGCTTGTGCGACTTACCAAGGGTTGCCAAACAACTTCTCAGTTAAGCATATTTGATTTGATTCAGTGCGCACATCAGTCACAATGAAACAGAAAATATAAGTTTGTGTCAAGTTACAATTTGTTGATGTTTTTCCCGTTCACCATTTATAAAAAATATATAATTCAATATTCTTTAAATTCAACTTGAGTAGATATAAAAACAGAACTTGAGTAGATATCAAAATCTAAATGCTATTCGATATTTATGGTAAAGTTAATCATTGTACTTATTGAAAACGTGCGCGCCTTCGATATTTTGGATTTCAGAACATCGACATACAAAATAATATTCATATTTTTATTCCCGTTATATGAAATTTAAAGCTAAAAAATCGAAATGTGTTCAGTTAGAACTTTTTTGTGATTAATATTAGTTTTTGATATACCAAAGTTAGAACAGTTGACCAATCGCAATAATTAAAAATTGCACTTTTTTAAATTTAATGAATATTTCATTCCCTGGTCATAATGGTAGCCATTGGCATAAGTTTTTCCATGCATACTCTGCCGTTACAAAAATTCTCTCTGCTAGTGCTAATGTACTTTCCAAAACGAAACAAGTTTGCTTCACACATGTACCGCAAAAAATTTGCGTATAAGCGCAGATGTAACTATAGCCAATTTTAAACTGAAGGAATTTGCTACTTATTTTACTTATTGATTTGATATTATTCTCCGGGATAATGTACGGAAGCTTTCAACCGACACTGTAATTGTATTTCTTTGTTGCATCACAACGAATACGGTAACCGATATGAAATCATTACTTAACTTTGTCTTAAAGTGTGTCACTTTTTCATGGTCACATTTTGTTACGGTGACCATTTGGCGACTAAAAACAGTCAATGCGAGCACATCGTGAGAGTTAGATTACCGAAAAGTTACGTTGGAACTTATTGTAACTTAGTATGATGAGATGTAAATTCATAACACTATTTCGACTTCATTGTAACAATCATAATACGACTTGTTTTGTCGTGTTTGTCATGCGACCATTATGCAGCATCTGTTTCATTTTTTATTTTTTTTGGACAAATAACATGTGCTACTTGGGAACTACAAGAAGGCCAAAACGAATTTAATAACCAAAATTAAAATAAATTTAGGGGCCCATACGAAATTGATGAATTTTATACGATACGTTTTTTTAATAAATGAGTTATACGTTTTTTTAATAAATGAGTTATACGTTTTTTTAATAAATGAGTTTTAAAAATATTTTAGTTCTTAGGTAGCTGAAAATCGAAGAAGTTTTCATGGACTTACAAGTTATAACGTTTAAATTTTTAATGTTTTTAATGGCTTTCAACTCGCTTTCAGAAAAGTACGTAAAATGTTTAAAATCAGGTTCACCACAATTCTGTTTTCTAAATAAAGTTCACAAAAAATTTTGATATATCTGTCGATATCTACCAATTTCTGAAATTAGAATAAATTATAAGCTAATATTCATAAACAATTTCATTTCAAGCTTTTACACAATTTCGAAGAAGTGGGTTTGTCACAGATGTCTTATTGTTTCGCGATATTTTACTAAATTTGACTCAAAACAGTTTCAATTCATAGTTTATGCTAGTTGCAGGCCAAACGAACCAATATCAGCTATACCGGATCTCATTTTCCGGTTTCGCAAGTATCAGACACAGTTGTCAGAAGCTTAAAAATGGAACTATTTTGTTAAAAAACGACATAACCGAATTCCACAAACTTGGGTATAAATGAAAGATAGTATGGTTACATAAGCTGTTATTAAATTTTATCTGAATTCGACGTCCGGTTTCGGAGCTGCAGGGTCAAATGAGTTTATATTTACATTTGAATCCAAGTTGCATGCATTTGGTCTAACTTGTTATTTCACACTGGTTCACGCGGGTACTCGTGTTTAGCTTAGTGTTTTTAGGAAACCTTTTCAATAGTCTTTGAGGATACTCGCTGTTGGAACGAGACTATGAAACGCCTTCCATACCCGGTTCTAAAATGCATAAATATTCTGATAATTGCTTCCAATATCAAGTTATTTATGAGATTACAGTTGACGGTTGTCCAATATAAGTATCGGTCGATACTAAGTAGAAGAAGATCAACTTGATGAAGGTTTAAATGTTACTCACAAAACTTGTTTATGGGCTTGCCTATGTATGTATGTCTACTAAAATATTTGCCTCTGCTTAGCGTGAGCCGGTAATTGGTGTTATTTGTTTCCTACCTAAAAGGGATAAAAGTATTCTTCAAAATGTTACCTTGATGTGGTGGTAGTGAAAATTTGGTCGTATAGTGAGCCGCTCCTTCAGTCGGTTTCTCTACAAAGTGGAGCTCAAAATACTGTGACATTTTGAACCAGTTTGAAGCTGAAACTCTACGGAATATTAATTAAGTTGAAACTTAGATTCCTGAGAATTTGAGTGAGTTGAAGAATTGGCTTTTTCTTCATGCTTAGAACTAGATGATTGTTCAACAAAAATAATCCTTTGAAAATAGGAATATACCATTCGAATTCTAGTGGAACTATCCAGGGGACTCTGATAGGATACGTGTACAATTCTAGGTTTGGGATCGACCAGAACTAATCGTTTCCATGGCGTCAGTTGTGTTCTGTGTTACTATCGAATAAAAAATGTTCATGGTATGTAAATAGCTACATGTCTAGCTTTCTTTGCGGTAAGAATCAGCTTGTGAAACCGTATGGACCGTGAAACATCTAATTTAGAGTATTATCATATAGTTTAGCGAAGATTCGTTAATTTGCATTTTAAATTATAAGATTCACTTTCGCATCGCGAGTTCAACTCCGGAAGAGGTGTAGAAACTTGTTTTTTACTAATAAATTAATACTCCAGTCTTGATGGTCTTCGGCGAAGCTACCACAAGGGGACTGGTATAAGCTTAAAGAATAGTTTGCTGTTTTGTTTACAGTGCAATATGTCCGAAGCCGATGCAGTGGCTTCAGAGTTGCTCCTAGAACTGTCGCTTGACCGTTGGGGCCAAGCTAGTGGCAGGTGGTATGAGGTAATGAAATCAGTTGTAGCCGAATAAAATCCATGAGGGCACATTGAGTGGGGCGCGTTAGGAATTTATCAAGAATCATTTGTTTTTTTTTTTTGGCTTTTTTGTGGATGTGTCTGGCTCAGGAGCTTTAGCTGTAATGATAGTGGTAGCAGCAGTTGAAACACGAGCCGGTGGATCTGAATGAAGACAGAAAATGACATCTTCCGCAAGTAAATTGCGGAAGAATTTGGTTTTGAAACTCGATTCATAAATAATGAACAAACTTGAAGTTCTAAAGGCAAAATATAATGAACGTAAAAATAAGTTCGTGACGTTTTCTTACAAATAGTGTAATTTAATTTTTATTCCTGTCCAAATATGTGTTGCAAAGCTACTGTCTTACAGTTTCAGAATCAGTATGTGTCATTAGCTGAAGCGTAAACAACAATACTTTGTTTATGACTATGAAAATGTCGAAAGTAGTTTGCACGGTTTAGAAGTGACGATTTTGATTTGGAAAACGAAAAACAAGTCGGAGTACCACAAATGTTTGAAGATATTGATATGTCGTATTATCATTGCGTCAATAGGTATTACGTTGAACTGTATAAGTATGTATTTTTTCAATCAAAATTGGGAGTTATGGAAAATTTGAATATAAATAAAATAAAAAATCTCAAATTTGTAAGCAAATAAATAGTCTTAAATACGGTACGAATGAATGTCAAGTAGAAGTTCATTGCATTTTGTTGGATCAACAAAAAAAGATTCCCATTAAGCCAAATTTTGTGACTAATTCGAGTTGTTCGAGAGTGGCATAAAGTTGAAGGCTGTAAATTATGACGAACTATGGATTATGCAAATTATAATGGACGAACAGCAATGTTTGAGCAACACATCAGTATGCTATTGACAAAATGTTATGGGCCTTAGCAGAGTTTAATAATCAATTTTAGAACAGTAATGGTAAACTGTCTATAAAGTTGTCTTTTTCAAAATTGTTATTAAATTTCATCCGGATCCAACTTCTGGAACTACATGGTCCCAAAATGTAGAGCGATCTTGCAAAAAAGGATTTTTTTTTCTAAATTTGGCTCAAAACTGTACATAAAAAACGGTAGTGGTAATGCTAGTTTATGTCCAAATAAACTTTCTTATTGTTCGACGAAAGCTTTGATAATATTTATGAAAACAAGGGTATTATGGGTATTATTAGGGTTTACCATACCTAGTCGTGTGTTAGAGTTGTATGCACGGAATGCATAAGAACATAGGTTCGAGTCGTATCTAATTTCAAAAACTTGTTTTAATCCACCTAGTGGTGTAATGATGCCTTTCTCATGTTAAACATACTATCATATATATATATATATATATATATATATATATATATATATATATATATATATATATATATATATATACATATATAGATATATATATCTATATATATATATATATATATATATATATATATATATATATATATATATATATATATATATATATATATATATATATATATATATATATATATATATATATATATACTGTGGTATTCTTGAAAATAGAATTCTTCGATTTTTGAAAGATTAACCGGAATCGGTTTAGTTAAACGTTTGCTGATAATGACTACCAATTGGAGTAGTTTTTTGGCCGATTTGAAATTTTTCACGTTTTCTGTTTCGCCCGCGTGAAGGTATAAAAATTTCAACACACTTCACCCTATAATTCCGGAACCAGATTTCGGATCCGGATGAAATTCTGAAATTCCGTATAAGACCACAGGACCTTCCATTAAAACCTAAGTTTGTGAAAATTGGTCAAACATTCACTGAGAAAAGTAAGTGAGATCCACTTGATTCATGTGCCTCCGGAATCGAAAACTGGGAACCAGGATAGCCGAAATCAGTTTGTTTGGCTGTTTACTGATAATGTCTATCGAATGGAGTAGTTTTGGAGTTAGTTAAGATTTTTTTTCGGTTTTTGTTTCGCCACTCTAAGCGATGGTATAAAAATATTTGCAAACTTTACCCTATAATTCCGGAAATGGAAGTCGGATCCAAATGAAATTCAGAAGCTTTATGTGGTACCATATAACCATACATTTGAATTAAAGTTTGTTGAAATCGGTCACGCCATCGCTGAGAAAAGCGAGTAAGTAAATTTAAATTGGAATTTTTAACACCTTATAATTCCGGAAACAGAAGTCGGATACAAATGAAATTCGGAAGACCATTCATTTGAATGTATGTTTGTGATAATCGGTCACGCCATCTCTGAGAAAAAATTGTACACATATTTTGAACCGGAAGTTAGATCCAAACAAAATTCAGGAATATTGTATGGGACCATAAGGCCTTTCATTTCAATCTAAGTTTGTGAAAATCGGTCCAGACATCTCGGAGAAAAGTTAGTGCAAAAAGGTTCCATAAACACTTACGCATATACACAAACATATATATATGTGTATATATATATATATATATATATATATATATATATATATATATATATATATATATATATATATATATATATATATATATATATATATATATATATATATATATATATATATATATATATATATATATATATATATATATATATATATATATATATATATATATATATATATATATATATATATATATATATATATATATATATATATATATATATATATATATATATATATATTTCCAATTTATATAAGAAAGGCAAAAAGGTTTCTCCAATATAAGTTTTCACTCAGCCATTGCAAAAAATGAACTTAATTATGGCAACTTTACGAGAAATAAAATGAATAAATCGAATTTGAAAGAACTATACTAAGCATGAATAAATTAAATTCGAATTGAATAAACTCACAAATGAACCGCAACTGAGAAATACTAACTGCGATATTTCAGATGCACGTAAACACTGTCTCAGAAAGTATGGACGCACTTTGATTTCGCTGTAAATAATTCCCAAGTGCTAGATATTCAATTTTTATTCGATATACTGATAATATTAGACTACAACAACAGAATATTATTCTCAACATTTACTATTTAGCCATTGTAGACTAGATGGCGCACCTTCTTGCGAACGTTCCTCATTAAATTCCGTACAGACTTCTTGGTGACAAGTTTTGATAATTTTTTCCAATCTTTTTCGAACTGTTGAATGGTTTCGGCTGCCGAGACATGTTTCCTAAGATGTGCCTTCGTTAATGCCCAAAATTCCTCAATTGGTCGAAGTTGTGGGCAATTTGGTGGATTCATGTCTTTTGGGACGAAAGTGACATTTTTGGTAGTATACCATTCTACCGTTGATTTCGAGTAGTGGCAAGAAGCAAGATCTGGCCAGAAGACAACAGGATCCTTGTGGCTTCGAATCATGGGTAGAAGCCGTTTTTGTAAACATTCCTTGATGTATATTTCGCTGTTCATTGAAGCAGTGGTGATGAAGAGTTTCGAAATCTTACCGCAGCTACAAATTGCTTGCCAGACCATAGCTTTCTTACCAAATTTTTCGACTTCAATCGATGTCTCGGACTGGTTTCACACTTGCCCTTCTCGCACCGTATAATATTGTGGTCCCGGCAAGGATTTGTAATCGAGTTTCACGTAGGTTTCGTCGTCCATGATTATGCAGTTCAAATTTCCAGCAAGAATCGTATTGTACAGCTTTCGAACCCTCGGCCTGATCGATGCTTCTTGTTTCGGACTACGTTTTGGTTGTTTCTGCTTCTCATAGGTTCGAAGATTCAAACGTTCTTTAGCACGAAGAACATTTGACTTCGAAGGGCCCACTTTTTTGGCCACATCCCGAACTGAAACCTCCTTCTTTTGCTCGAACGCCTTCAGTATACGTTTATCCAACTGAGGGTTAGCAGGACCTTTTTGTCGACCCGTTTTTGGTTTATCCTCACCGAACTTCCGGATAGCATTTCGCACGGCTTTTTCACTTACTCCTTCCATTTTTGCTATCGTTCTCAGTGACAGTCCGCGTTCTGTGCACCATTTGTACACAATTTTTCGACGTTGTTTTGCTGTAAGTCCACGCATTTCGAAACAAACTAATGAAAACGAATAAACAACTGCACAAGTGGTTAGAGAAGAATGTAAACAACAGGACGCAGCCATAAAAATTGACAGATTCTGAACCATTGCGAAATGGCAGCGGTTTTTGGTTGCGTCCATACTTTCTGGGACAGTCTTTAGGGTGAACAATATGATCAACAATTTTATTTTTTCACATTCCAAACCGTGATTAAAGCGACGAAAGGCTTCTTTTATTCCAGCTGGTTGATTTAGCATAATTTCATTTCTAGAAGTAACAGGAGCGCAGCATTGTCAGCATGTCTTGAAGCAGCGTTTGAATGGTGCGTTTGAATTAGCGTAACGGTTAGCTGCGCTCCTGCTGCTTCTGCGTACGATATTCAAAATTGACTAATATGCTTTCATCAATTGCATATCATGCTTTGAGATTGCTGAGATCTCATATAGAAAGGTTATGCAATCACTTGAAAAAAAAACATCACTTGTGTGTGTGTGTGTGTATCTGTACGTGTGTGTGTGCGTGTGTGTGTTTGTGTATGTGTCTTATAATCTCACTAGATTTTCTCGGAGATAACTAAACCGATGTTGACAAACTTTGATTCAAATGAAAGGTCTTACGGTCCCATACGGAATTCCTGAATTTCATCAAGATCCGACTTCCGGTTCCGTAAATATAGGGTAAAGTGTGTTAAATATTGTACACCATCACTTAAACCGACAAAACAAAAACCGTAACAAATTTTATAAACTGGGCTCAAAACTACACAAATCGGTAGTCATTATCAGTAGGCAACTGAACAAACCGATTCCGGCTATACTGGTTACCGGTCTCCGGTTCCGGAGGCACCGGAAATAATGGTCAATATTCAATATTCCAAAATGGATCTCACAATGTATGGAACACTTGTAGGGCTAATTTGATACTATTATTTTGCTGGACGAAGTATGTTGATACGTTAATGCATTTGTTGAGTTTTTTAAAGGTGTTTTTAAGACTAATTTAAATGAGTTAAAAAAATAACACCATTCCAATTCGAAATCTTACCGCAGCTACAAATTGCTTGCCAGACCATTTAAATGAGTTAAAAAATAACAGCATACAAATTTTCTCTTAAACTTTTACTTGTTTTATGACCTTTCAGGAACCGCATAGAATGCATTTTTAACGATCTGGCATCTAATGAATATTGATATTTGACTAGGTTGACTAGTTTTTGATGAAACAACAACATAACTTTTTACTGGTAGCTCATATGAAAAAGCTTAGCTCAGCAAAATTGTGCGCAATAACTAGTTCAACAACTTTTCTAAAGACAACCTTTCCATAGAACGTTTCACAAAAAAGTTAGAACAAAAAAAGTGATTTTTCGGGAGCCACCATACTTTTACTCGGGCAAATTGATGTAACTCGATGCTTTTTTCAGCAAAGTTGTTCAAAATAAAATTTTCTACAACTTTATTGTACAATGAAATCGTTTTTGAGTTCAATTAACAAAGTTAGATTTTAGATTTCAATCTAAATAAGGATCACTCTACACGGAGAACTCTTCGATCATAAAATTGCGATATCGCAGTTTTTGATTTTTGCGATAGTTGATTTAACTAATTTCTTTTTGATTTAACCAATATGGTTTTTGATTTGCATATATTCAAGTAGTTGAAAAATATGTCGTTTTGAATGCTGTCAAATGCCGGAGACAGTTGAAAGCAAAACAATAATCGCAAAATCAACAACTTTTTTAGTTGAAATCTGTTCGCGTCGCTTCAAAATGTCAATGAAAACAACATCGATTGTTAAAGCGTTTGGTGAAATTGTGTTCATTCGATTTGAGAAATTTATGATAACAAGTGTTTATCTAACAGCGGTGTTGTGATAAAGTTAACCTTGTTTAAGATGAAAAATATTTGGTGACAAATTAGAAAATGTTTATGAATGATCATCTCGTAATCTTTCAGGTATGCGCAAAAATTTTATGCTTCAAATTCGATCGTTGATTTACTTCCAGCTGTTTGATACCGATGATGATGTTCATGCATTATCAATAAAACGCTTTTTAACATGAATTTAATTTATCAAAGTAACAGGAGCGAAGGGTTTCAAACACACAGAACGCGCTGCGATTGAATGGCGCGTTCGAATTGCCGTCGCAAAATTCCAATTCCCAGCGGTTGATGCACCCAAGCTCATATAAATTGACTAAAATTATCAGTGCATAACTTTAGTTCAACCGTTTGAAGGCATCATCTTTCAGTACTCATTTTAGGAAAATCAACTAATATTCTGGTTGAAATGGGATCGCGGATGGTTCCGTGTAGTATTTTGGATTTTGGAACGACTTCGAATGTCATTTAGCGGAACTTATCTTTTACTTTTACCTGCTGATGGTTGATTTTGTTTAAATAAAACTCAGATGAATTGAGTTTATTGGTTATTGATTTTAGGAAAAAATTGTCATTTATCTTCATATCTGTGAAGGTTTTTTTTGCAACAACTGGCAAAACAAAAATTGGAGTTCTTTTTCATTCGTCCAGACCGAAAGAGTCGAAATTTATTTCCATAGAGTTTACATCAAAGAAACCGGTATATTAGATACTGTAAATAGTAAATATAATTTATACTTAATAATAAATTGATACCACTAAAAGATAGCACAGAACCGGTTACAAACATGCCGGTACTAGGTCTATTTTCGAGTGGCGCAATCAACACATAATTTACTATGCAAAACGCTTATCGAAAAAAAACTAACTCAGTGACAAAAACACTTGCCAGAGATACGTCGCTTAGATATGGCGTTTCATCAATGAAATACAGTGTGAAAAACTTGTAAAAGTCAACGAATCCGCGAAAAGATTGATCAATCGACCAACCAACTCAAGCCAAAAACAAGCGAAAGCCAAGACAGGCCAAACTGATCGATCGGTACAGAACTGATACGCGTTGTCAGATCGCTGCCGATTGTTGCTGTGCTGAGTGGCTGACATCACGCTAAGATGCGCCTCCGTCCTGCGGTGAAGGATTCTTCTTTCGCCAAAGTCATAAATTTTAATTTCGGTCAGCTTTTGGAGGACTTCTTTTTCGAAGTCTTCTTCCCACCCATGAGAGCTAATCTGGATTGGTTCATGGATACGAAACTCGTTCGAATCTTAATGCCAAGGTCGGCAGGTTTTCTGCTACGGTTATCGGAATGGAAAATTGAAGCAGCGAGTTGGATGGTGGAAATCGCGGTGAAGAAATTCGATCGAGCGTGTGTCTAGACGTAGAACATCCTCTGGTCCAACAAAGCCTCATCGTTGGATGATTGTGCCTATGTTCGTCTTGTTAGTTGAAGCCCCGTTTCTATTTTATTGTTTACATAGCTTGCGCTGCAGTCGAAACTGATTTTTTTTTTTATAAATAATTTTTTATTCAGGCCAATTGCGTACAAGCTTTACGTGGCCGAATGAGCCATATTTTTATTAGATAAAATAATTTTTTTACCGTTGGATCTCGTTGTCACCCTTTTTCTAGGGGGAGAGGAGCTTCCATTTTTATCTTGCGATGAGTGAGGGGCACTTTGTTCGTGGCTCGTCTCGTCCTCCATTGCCGCATCGGTGGTATCGTTGTTGGTTTCCGTTTTTTCTTCGTTTTCCTTGTCATTCGCATTCTTGGGTTGGTTGTTAGTTGCTGTAGACGCGCCTTGTTGTGCATTAATTGCAGTTGTTGGTGGGTTTGATGGTACAACAGGAGTACTGCGCTCACTAGTTTCCGTTGTTGGGCGGTTGTCCTTTTTTTTGTTTAAAGATGTCCTTTTTGCAGTTTCAGTGCAAGGTTTGCCGTAGTGTGCAGGTTGTTCACAAAACTGACATGTAACCAATTGATTTTCATACGTAATCAGCGTTTTACACGGATGTATCCCGTCTTGATCACAAATGATGTAAGATGGAATTGCTTTACGTAGTTGCATACGTACTACTCGCACGCCATTCCGGATACCCGGAAAAAATTCCGCCATACTTCCCTTTCGATGGAAAGAACTTCACCGTACTGCGACATACATTCCCGAACATACCCCTCGCTGGTCTGCGGGGGAAGGTCATGCACGCGTACTTCTATGGCATTATCCACCATGTACACAGGGATTTTATATTTAACATTGTCATGATCAATACTGTGCACCCCGTTATTAACCGAAGCAAATGCAATTGCATCTTTTTCACGTTTGAACATAATGTACACACAGTTAGACGCCTTGTTGAATTGAATCTCACTTACATCAGTAACGTTTAGATGCATTCGTTCCTTAAGCAAGATTTCAATTTCGGTTGCTGCTGGTCTAACTTTGCAGCGCTTGAAATCAATACAAATTGAATTTGGCCTTGTAGGCCAAGTTTCAGGCTTTGTTAAATCGTATTTGCCCATTTCGTACAATCTATTGTTCACTACACTGTATTGTCTTTGTTTCTATCGTCTCGACCGTAAGCAATTGTCGACTGTGTCTGATGAGATGCCAGCACGAACTGAAAAAAACTGATTTTGTTGGCTCGCCTTGAATGAAAAATTTACTTACATCTCACTCCAATGGGTTAAATAGACTAATTGCACGAGGAAGATGAGATGGGTGTAGGTACGGTTACCCTAGATCATGCCAAAGGTGATCCGGGAAGTCTTTTTTGGAAACTGACGTACGAACCGTTGTATCATAAATGCTTAAAATAGTGGTTCAAAGGCCGAATAGAATTTTTAGTTGTAAACCTGCCAAATATTTGATAATTGGATTCCGTATTCTGTCTTTTGATCTCATAATAAAACCAATTTACTCGAGCTAGCCCTTATTTGAATTTTAGAATATTTTATGGTAATTTTCAACTCGTGGATGCTGACGACATTTGAATTTTTCACCACCGACACAGAAGGATTTGTACATTTGTATTCTGCTACACTAATCCCAAAAGTTGCTTTCAGCGTTGACAACGGGGCGTGAAGCTTTCTGATTCACCCAGCTGTTAGTTGAACGATGCGAATTTCGGAAAAAAAAATTTTCTGTAGTTTTGTGTGTATTCGGATGGACACTGCATCGAGCGGCAAAACGATGTGCGATTTTTATTATTCATATTGTATGGCAATACGAGGAACCAGTTGGGCGCAACATTTCGATAATAAAATATTAATTTGTGAATCGTAAAGCGTTCAACTGTGGGATGTGTGGCCGAGAAGTTCAATAGGCAAGGACGTTTGCCTGGATGGTCGGATGGGCAGCGATCGGAGCTGTGGACAGTTTTTCAAATGTTACGCTTTAGACGGTAAAAGAATGTGAAGGTGCAGCAGGTATTCAGATTTAGCAGTAGAACTAAAGATCACCCATGTGTTGATAAGGAGGTAACAAAATGTTGTATCCTTTGAAGCAACAGGCTTGGAAGAACAACCCGTTTCACATCCAGCGAACTGCATTGATCTCTGCTCTGCATGCTAATTATTAGCGACACCTGCCACATCCGGGTGATAATGTGCTTAGGATAAGGAGGATTTATAGTCAAATGTTTTATATTTTTTCTTGTATTTTTATTTAAAACATCATTTTGAGCTAACTTGAAGATTCTGAAGTACATTCATAGAATTCCATCTACTGGTATTCGTTCTATATACACACAAAAGCAATGAACTAGTAGTTTGGACCCGAAAATTCAAGCCATGTACTATTGAACAGTCACTATTGATGAAAAGTAGTTATTTATAAAATTAGTTTGGATGGCTACTTTGAAAGTAGTTGATGTTTTTTTTTCTAAATTGGTTTTTTTGGATTTCTATGTACGAAAACAGAGTTAAAAATTTGGTGATTCGAAACTAAAATCTTAAAAAAACACTCATTAGAAATCAGAAAAAAAATGTTTTGATAATTCGGAAATTTGTGTTTGGCCGTGACTGTTCATCGTTTTCCTGAAATAACGTGATGCTGAGGGAAAAGGATTACAAGGCAAGACTTTGAGTCCTGATATCCCAAAATAACTTGTGAATTGCGTTGCCTTTACAGTTCGAAGGCAGCACTCTCATTATGCAATTCTGCATCAAATAGATTGATGTTACGTACAGGGTGCTTCATCTTTTTTTTTTTCAATAAAGCAAATAGCATGCTGGGCTTTATTAAACGCTTCAGTCATAACTTTCAGGACCCATACACAATAAAATTATTATACACTACATATGTCAGACCTATTTTGGAATATTGCAGCCTAGTATGGAATCCATACAATATTATTCACGAAGAACGCATCGAATCTATTCAAAAACAATTTCTTTTATATGCACTTCGTAAATTGAACTGGACAGCATTTCCTCTACCATCATATGAAGCACGCTGCATGCTCATCAATATACAATACTTAAAGAACGCCGCGACCTTGCAATGCTTTATTTTATCAGCGACATTATTTCTCAACGCATTCAATCACCTTCTTTATTATCGCAACTAAATTTTTATACACCTAGCCGTCAATTACGAACCAGGAAATTATTTTTAGAAAGAAACACTAGAACAAATTATGCAAAATACAGTCCAGTCAATCGAATAATGCGCCATTACAATCAATACTGCGAACATCTTGACCTTACTATGTCAAAAAATCAAATCAAATCTCAGCTTTGTCGTAGAAATAATGCGTAGTATGTAAGTGAACATTGTAAACAATTTATATGTAGTCTACATTTGCTTGACGAAATAAATAAATAAATAAATAAATAAATAAATAAATAAATGTACAACAAGGCGCATCTACAGCAACTAGCAACGAGCTCAAGACTGCGGACATCAAGGAAATCGAAAAGAAGACGGAAATAAACAACAAAACCACCGATGCGGCAATAGATGACGAGACGAGTCACGAACAAAGTGTCCCTCAACCCTCGCAGGAGGGAAATGGAAGCTCCTCTCCTCCTAGAAAAAGAGTGACAACGAGGTCCACTTCAACTACCCATCATAATATCAGTACCATTATAAGCTCGATAAACAGTGACCTAGATGTCCTTGACAAATATTTCAACGCTAATTTATTGTCATTGAATTTACTCAAAACGAAATATATGGTTTTTCGTTCCATACGAAAAGTGTTACCAATTCATGACAACCCGAAGCTAACAGATTACGTGATTGAAAATGTAAAATGCTTTAAATACCTGGGCATACATCTTGACCCTACGTTATCTTGGACTCATCATATAAGTTTTGTTGAAAAGCGTGTCGCATCTTCCTGTGGTATCATGTGGAGAGTGCGATCATATGTTCCTCGGCGTGCACTTTTGAGCTACTACTATGCTTATATTCACTCACAACTTAATTATCTTGTATCGGTCTGGGGCCGTGCAGCTAGCTCTCATCTGAAAAAATTACAAACTCTTCAGAATAGGTGTCTTAAAACTATTTTTAATAGACCTCTGCTGTTCTCTACATTTTCATTGTACTCCGACCAAGCTCATAATGCTCTGCCAATAGCTTACTTATGTGACATGCAAACCTTGTTGTTCGTTCATGACACCTTGCATGCCACGACACATCGTAACATACAGTTTTCAACTCCAAACCATTTGTACGCGACGCGCCGTAATGGCCACTTGCAACGCATTCGAACAACCACAACTCTGGGCCAAAGGCGTATTCTGTTTGTTGGTCCTACAAAGTTTAATGCACTTCCTCTTGACATACAACAAATCAACATCCGTACCATATTTAGATCTAGATTGAAGCACTACTTTAGACAAAGACTGAATGAAATTTTTATACAATAAGCGTAAAGTTTAAACAATCGTAATCTATCTGTATATCAATGTTAGTTAAACGTCAACAGTATTATATTATTCAATGTTAGATATTGAACGTGGATCCCTTAAAAGGAAACTTATTTCCACTGGGATTCCACACCAATAAATTAAAAAAAAATGCTTTATTTAAAAAATTGGCTAATTCGGCCACGTAAAGCTTGTACGCAAATAGGCCTGAATATAAATCCCTTTTAAATAAAAAAAAATCATGTTAGTGTTAAAACCATCATTAATAAGTTTGGGGAACACTATTCTTTGGACGAGCTACCAGGAAGAGGCAGAAACCCCGGTTCTTTCAACCCAAAACTGTACCAGAAAGCGGTATCTCTAATCATGGAGAACAAATCAATGTCAATACGTGATTTGGTCAAAAAAGCAGGAACGAGTGTCAGAACGATCCAGCGTATCAAGAGGCGAAATCACCTAAAGACCTACAAGAAGCAGAAAATCTCGAAACAAAGTGTAGAACAAAGGAAGCGAGCAGCAACAAGGGCCCGGAAATTGTATTCGCGTCTTTTGCAGTGTCCGGATGCATGCGTTTTGATGGACGATGAAACTTATGTAAAGAAGGACTCAAAAACCCTTCCAGGTCCACAATACTTTACTGTCGTCTTGGAGAAGTATGTGAGCGATGCGAACAGGTCGATTCAAGTGGAGAAATTTGATCGAAAGATACTGGTATGGCAAGCAATATGTTCCTGTGGTTTGAAGTCAACCATTTTTACACTACCGCAGCTATAAATGCAGAAGTCTATCGATCTGAGTGTTTCCAGAAGAGATTGCTGCCTTTATATAAGAAGCATAGTACACCTCCAAAGTTTTGGTCGGATTTAGCATCGGCTCACTATGCCAAAACCACTCTCAATCGGCTTGCGGAAAAGGGTATAAATTTCGTTGAGAAAAATATAAATCCAACAAATTGCTCTCAACTTCGACCCATCGAACGTTACTGGGCAATCGTGCAGAGGATCTTGAAGAAGACTGGTAAGGCAGCTGGGAACATGCAGGAGTTCAAACAAAATTATAGCTCAAGCATCCAAAAATTGCGATGCTATACTTGTCCGGAACTTGATGAACATCGTTCGATCAAAAGTTCGAAAATTCGTGAAGGAATAACTTAAATTTCATTCGGTTTTCATTATACTCAAGTTTAACCTCGTACAATAAAGGATCAATTTTTAGTTTGAATAAAATATCGTTTCTTATCATAATTTGAAAGAAAAATCTCTGGATAGCTTATTTTCGATACACTCCTTACTACCCCCGGACTTTTTTACGCCAACCAGCCTCAAACTATTGACGGCAAAACTTTGGGGTGAAATCGACACTATAACACCCGAGATGTTCGGAAAGGTGATGACAAACGCAGAAAAAACGAGTCATCTTGTAATTACTAATAAAGGTGGCCACTTTATTGATATTGTTTTCAAAAACTAGTCCAAATAGATTGTAGGAACCAATCTGAATTAAAATATATCACTTATAGAAAGCGGTTGCTTTTCCTCAAAGTTATTCAACGTTTACATACCGACATAAAAGATGGAGCACCCTGTAGATAATAGAAAATCGTCACACTTAACACTGTTTGAAACTTACAAATGAGATAATTTGCTTTGGGGTTAGGGTCTAACGGATTGAAAAAGGAACATTTCAGCGAATTTTTTTGAGCTATCGTTCAAAAAATCAAATGATTTTCATAATACAAACCATCAATCGAACAAGATATTGTAACTTTTTGTGGAAAAATACTGAGAGATAAGTCGGTGAAGAAATATTTTCGAAGAAGCGTTTTTGTAATCACGGTATCTCCGCGCAGAAATATCAGAAGTAAAAAAAATCACTGCAACATAGTTAAAGTAGTTGTTTTTCAAAACCTCCACGTTTTTATAAGATTTTTTTTAATTTGATGGTTGTTTAAAGTCAAAATTGCGAAAAAGGCGGCAATTTTGTAACTATAAAACTTCATTAACTTTTCGTTTGAGTGTTTGAACAGAATGATTTTACAAGGACAAATTTTTAATATTACCATTTAATTCTGTTATAAGTATATCACGTCACTATACAAATTCACTATGTATCTCACGACACTATAAATCTTGTATAATAAACGTCACATCACATATACGCATTTCGAATACAATTTATATTCTTCTTCAGTGTGATAGGTTTGTTTAGTTATTAATTAATAATACCCAATAACTAAACAAACCTATCACACTGAAGAAGAATATAAATTGTATTCGAAATGCGTATATGTAATGTGACGTTTATAATACAAGATTTATAATGTCGTGAGATACATAGTGAATTTGTATAGTGACGTGACATACTTATAACAGAATTAAATGGTAATATTAAAAA
Source organism: Malaya genurostris (assembly GCF_030247185.1). Lineage (NCBI taxonomy): Eukaryota > Metazoa > Arthropoda > Insecta > Diptera > Culicidae > Malaya > Malaya genurostris. The sequence continues at coordinate 270,323,718 of NC_080571.1, forward strand.
AATTATCCTTGTATAAAACTTCTCCAAATTAACAAAAAAAAACGAAATATAAATCTTGCAATGCTTTTGCTGGTCTTCGCTCCAGATGCGAAAAAAAGTTTCGTCACTGAACATAATTTTTCAATAAAAAAAGTGGATCTCTTAATCTTTTAACCGAACATGAATTCTGATTGTCAAATTCAACAATTTGCAAGCGTTGTTCGTTCGTAAGTCGATTAATGATTGAATTATAGACCAAACTGAACAAGTTTGTCAATGACTTAAGTCACGATTCAAGCGTGATCTGTTAAAAACAGTGTTGCCAAAAAATACCAGCAAGAAATCACCCTCTATTAGTTACTTGTTACTAGGTTCCAGAGATACCGGTCAAAACAACAAAATGAAACCTGCGCGATGCTCTTGTAAACCGGCGCATTGTCTAAAAAAACATTTTTCGGTCATCAATCGCTTCAGTACTGAGTGCTGTAGACAGGCTATGCAATCGCTGTGAAAATCGACTTTACAACGCTGTGAAAATCGACTTTACTGTTCGACTCAGTTCGTCGAGATCACTAAATGTGTTTGTGTGTGTGTGTGTGTGTGTGTGTGTGTGTGTGTGTGTGTGTGTGTGTGTGTGTGTGTGTGTGTGTGTATGTGTATGTGACAAATAATGTTACTCAATTTTCTCAGAGATAAATGGACCGATTTTCACTAACTCAGATCCAAATGAAAGCTCTTATAGTCCCATAGACTACCATTAAATTTTATCCCGATCCGACTTCCGGTTCCGGAATTACAGGGTGATATGCACCAAAAACAGGTACAAAATAGTCACACACGTTTTTCAGAGATGGCTGAACCGATTATCACAAACTTAGATTAAAAAAACGTTTTATATAATTTTCTTGAATTTCATTTGGATCCAACTTCCGGTTCCGGAATTACAAGGAAATATGTGTAAATTTATGAAAAAAATGCGCACTCAATTTTCTCGAAAATTTCTTAGCCGATTTTCACAAACTAAGAAACAAATAAAAGGTCTTGAAATTCTTTAAAAAATCCTAGAAAATTGATCCATTTTAATTTCATGTAATTTTTTTTTTAAAGCTATTGTAAAAAGAAGAGCATATTTTTATAAAATTTGATGCAAAATTCATCAAGTTAACAGATCTTGTTAGTTAGTGAATATACAAAATCACTTTGGAGCTGCTAGTCCCCGGTTTCCACTTCCGAAAGCACCGATAATAGTGAAGAAAAGCTCTAAAAATGGAACTCACTTCGATTTCTCAGCAACGATTGAACCAATTTTCACGAATAATGATTCAAATTGAAGCTCTTATTGTCTTTAAATATACTGTGCAATTTCATCCAGATCCGACTTCCGGTTCAGTAATTATAGAGCGATGAGTGTCGAGTGTCGAAAACGGTACACGTCGATACGTGCTGGATACTAAAGAAGAAGAGAACACCACCGGCTTTGATCCGTTCGCAGCGTGCTTTGTTCAATTTCTTAAAGCGTGCATGGCTTCCATATTTAAATCTATACTTTTCAGTTGAAAATGTCAATTATGTAAATTGGAAATCATTCATTTTACATTCATTTAGTGTTATTACAAAATCATGATAACGATGCTTTTCTATAAAAGTACTTATTACCTTTCTCATATAGAAAGTTTATGCAATCACTTGAAAAATTGACTAGTGAAAATTGGCCCAGAGGGCTAACCCAAGTAGCAAACATTGTTCTAGGACTGAATTTATTAACTCTTCTTGCAACGATTATGCGATTGGAAAAGCGCACTTTTCTTGAATGGTGTGCAACAAGTTTCTCGTTTCATATGTTTCACAACAGTAATAAGCTAAGTGGAAACCGGAATTGAAACTGCACAAATCATCTTGTCGTACAGTCAGATGAAAAACCGGATGTGGAACTTATTCCATTCAGTATTTTGAGTTGGTTTCTCAAGCAGTAATATGAATTAATTTTACAACCCTTACAAAAACGTGTTGAATCAATTGTGTAACATATCTAACAAAAATAACCGCTATGAAGCAATTGTGACATATGCCAATTATAACAAGTTTTAATTGCTACTTGGGAAGTGTTCTATATCATTCGACGCAGTTCATCGAGCTGAGCAATGTATGTATGTGTGTGTATGTGTGTGTATGTGTGTGTGTGTGTCTGTGTGTGTCTGTGTCTGTGTCTGTGTGTGTGTCTGTGTCTGTGTGTGTGTTCGCTGTTTCTATGCACTCGTGTCGAGTTCAGTCCATTGTCGGGTAATCAGTGTATCCTCTAGCGTATAATAATGGATCCTGGCTTCGTCAACAGTTACCAATCGGCACCAAACCACCAACCGAATTCGCATTAGCTTCACCAAATACCCGAGTAGAAGTGATTTGCAAACCAACAACAAATGTTATTATTAAAACCAAACATCTCAATGGTAGAAATTAACAATATTTAGTTTGAAATATGGGTCGAAATACCAAAAATCATAATAAAGTCTGCATGAGAAATAACAATCTATATATATATATATATATATATATATATATATATATATATATATATATATATATATATATATATATATATATATATATATATATATATATATATATATATATATATATATATATATATATATATATATATATATATATATATATATATATATATATAAATGGATGTAAGTTTGTATGTTTGTAACGCCATAACTTCGGAACTACTGAACGGATTGCCACCAAACTTGGCACAGGTACTTCTTCCTTTTCAAAGATGGTTTAGGAAGCATTTTTATAGGGAAGGGAGCGTAGCAAGTGTCATAAACAAGGGGGGGGGGGTCATGGAAAAATCCATATAACTTGACAAGAATCGATACGTTCTAAAGACCATAGAAACATTTTGCATAAATTAAATATGACTATACGGGGGGTGGATGCAGCAAGTGTCTTTAAAAAGGGGGGGGGGGTGTAATGTTTAAAACGGCATAACTCCGAAACTACTGAACGGATTTCCACTTAACTTGGCACATATACTTCTTGCTCTTCAGAGATGGGCATAAGTGTATTTTTATGGGGGGAGGGAGCGTAGCAAGTGTCATTAACAAGGAGGGGTCATGAAAAAATTCATATAACTTGACGAAAATCGATATTTTTTTTAAGATCTTAGAAACATTTTGCGTACCGTAGATATGATTTTAATGGGGGATGGATGTAGCAAGTGCCTTTAAAAAGGGGGTGTAATGTTTGTAATGACATAACATCGAAACTACTTAACGGATAGTTATCAAACCTGGCACATGTGCTTCTTGCTCTTCAGTTATGAGAATGTTTCCATGGGGGGGAGGAGCGTAGAAAGTGTCCTTAACAAAGGTGGTCATAAATTTTTTTATCTAATTTGACTAGAATCGCTACTTTTTGAAGACCGTAGACACTTTTTGCACAACACAATTTTCCATACCTTAGATTTGATACATATGGGAGACCAGTGCGCTTTAACATCTCATCCAAGTCAGTCGATATAACAAAACCGCTTACGTTCGGGACGGAAGAATCCAAGTACAGTATTGTGTAGTGAACAATAGAACGACCTCGAAATGAGTGAACCAAACGAACAAAAGCTATCGCTGACACGAAAGAATACAATTGTTGTTGACTTCAGGCAGTGCAAAATTCGACCTTAGATACGAGAACTTGAAGGTTTGCTTAAGGAATAAATGCATCTTGACATTAAACGTGTGCATTTACTTTAATGCAATAAGACGAATAATGTTGTTTACATCCAGTTTTATAAAGAGTAGGATGCAATTCAATTCGCAAAAGACAATAACAATGTGCACTATGTGGAGCACGAGAACATTAAGTACAACATTCCAGTATATATGGAAGATAGTGCGATAGAAGTGCGTGTGCATGATCTTTCCTCAAGCGTCATCGATCCTTATATTCGTAAAACTATGTCCCAATACGGAGAGATTCTCTCTATCGAAAAAGAAAAGTGGAAGAACTTTTTCCCCGGTATTCTAAATGGCGTACGTTAGTTACGCATACACTTGAAGAGGCCTATATCTTCTTATGTGATTTTCGGTCAAGATACAAGAATTCCGTGCAAATCAATTGTTACCTATGACAATCAGATGGCCACATATCAACACTACGATCAACTACGATCAACAAGAACTACGAAAAGAAAACGGAAATCATACACAACACCGACGATGAAGCAATGGATGATGAGATAAGCCGCGGACGAAGTGACCCTCGATCTTCGTTGGATGGAAATGGAAACTCATATCCCCGACTGGGGCACTGATCATTCGTAATCTGAACATGAACGGAGTATTGTTCAATCGGGTTTCCTTCTAAATTATGTTTCACTACAATCAGAGTATTTCACTAAGCAGGACAACTTCGAGAATTTTTTTCGGCCTTCACTTCACGAAACATTTCCGAGCAACGCCGGGTAATTCAGCTAGTAAAATATAAAATTCTGTCATTGTAATATCAAAGTAGGAAAAAAATGTTTAATGTTTATTTTTCAGTAATTTTTTATATTTTTTATCTGATTCAGACGTAGTTTATTCAATTGTATTTTATTTGAAAATATAACTATTAGACCAATCTTACTTAATGAAATTGGAATACTTCATCAATAACGAAATAAGATATAATATTCAATTTTGTTGCCCTGGGCACGTGCCTGACTCGCGGCCTCTAAAAACAACGAATGTCGGACTAACATTCCTTCCCTTCCTTAAAGACTGTCCCAGAAAGTATGGACGCACTCTGATTTCGCTGTAAATAATTCACAAGTGTTAGATATTCAAATTTTTCTCGATTTTTCTCAACATTTGCCACTTAGCCATTGTAGACTAGCTGGCGCACCTTCTTACGAATGTTCCTCATTAAATTCCGTACAGACTTCTTGGTGACAAGTTTTGACACTTTTTTCCAATCTTTTTCGAACTGTTGAATGGTTTCGGCTGCCGAGACATGATTCCTAAGTTATGCCTTCGTTAATGCCCAAAATTTCTCAATTGGTCGAAGTTGTGGGCAATTTGGTGGATTCATGTCTTTTGGGACGAAAGTGACATTTTTGGTAGTATACCATTCTACCGTTGATTTCGAGTAGTGGCAAGAACTAAATCTTGCCAGAACAACAGGATCCATATGGCTTCGAATCATGGGTAGAAGTCGTTTTTGTAAACATTCCTTGATATATATTTCGCTGTTCATTGAAGCAGTGGTGATTAAGTGTTTCGAAATCTCACCGCAGCTACAAATTGCTTGCGAGACCATAGCTTTCTTACCAAATTATTCGACTTCAATCGATGTCTCGGACTGGTTTAACACTTGCCCTTCTCGCACCTTATATGTTAATATTGTGGTCCCGGCAAGGATTTGTAATCGAGTTTCACGTAGGTTTCGTCGTCCATGATTATGCAGTTCAAATTTCCAACAAGATTCGTATTGTACAGCTTCCGAACCCTCGGCCTGATCGATGTTTCTTGTTTCGGACTACGTTTTGGTTGATTCTGCTTCTTATAGGTTCGAAGATTCAAACGTTCTTTAAAACGAAGAACATTTGACCTCGAAGTGCCCACTTTTTTTGCCACATCCCGAACTGAAACCTCCTTCTTTTGCTCGAACGCCTTCAGTATTCGTTTATCCAACTGAGGGTTAGCAGGACCTTTTTTCGACCCGTTTTTGGTTTATCCTCAAAACTGTTATTCTCACCGAACTTCCTGATTGCATTTCGCACGGCTTTTTCACTTACTCCTTTCATTTTTGCTATCTTTCCCAGTGACAGTCCGCGTTCTGTGCACCATTTGTACACAATTTTTCGACGATGTTCTGCTGAAAGTCCACGCATTTCGAAACAAACTAATGAAAACGAATAAAAAACTGCACAAGTGGTTAGAGAAGAGTGTAAACAACAGGACGCAGCCATAAAAATTGACAGATTTTGAACCATTGCGAAATGGCAGCGGTTTTGGTTGCGTCCATATTTTCTGGGACAGTCTTTAGTAGCATTACCTGTGCTGGTGGCCGACGTCGTTATAGACCATTTAATGAAAAGTATTGAGTGAGTGGGTAGGCACAGTGATAATGATTTGTTTCTCCCAAGTATTCCTTTTGTTGATTGAGCATTTCCACTCATTTCATCAACCATGAAATGCAACTGCGGGCGATCTACTTCAGTTCAGGTAATAAAAGGCGGGTGGGTAATGTCAGAGACATAACTGGATGTCGTGAATACGAGAACAACTGACATGTTCCTTAACACTTCCTAATATCAATTAGTTGATCAATTGTATGAATTATGCAAGCATTCCCCTTTTCCACATTTTTCGCAAAAACAAAGAAGGATTCACTTGATCTCGATTACTGTGAATTTCACACAGCGAAAAGTGCACAAATCTAACCAAACTGTTCTTGATTTGCACTAAACTGAGGATAATTACCTTCGATTTGCGAACAACAAATCCTAATAGTTCTTTAGAAAACTTTTAGAGCCATTAGAACGGCTCATTTGGTGTAATGCTCTCCACCGTTGCTTTTTCGCCAATGCAAATGACTGGCAGCTGTGACGTAATCGCTCTTGTCGGAAGCGAAACTAGCTTTGCAAACGACACAAAATACATCTGCTCGTAGTGGCGATAGAATCCAAACTGATTCAATTTTTGTTGGGAGCTTTCTTTTTACGTGATTTCGTTTGTAGCTTTTTCACTAATGGGCGGTCCCAACAGCCCAATAAATGAAAAAATGCCGCATACAGAATTTTAATGTCGATTATTTCATTTCGGATTTGCATAATTTATTGAATGAAACTATCAATATGCTGTAGGGATTCGTTTCTAGCATTCAGAAGGACCAAATTGAGGAACTCACTGCGATATTCACCACTTTGCGGAACATTTTTCTCGAACGATTTGTTGTACAGCAGCAGATATTTTGTTCTCTTCCTCAGAACGCGTTCTGATTGGCTGGTGTTGACATGGGTCAAATGAGACCGGGATTTCAATAGTGTACTATTGAAATACTTCAATGCTTTTGCTATACACGTTTAAGTTGAAAATTTTCGATTCTATTGGTAGTTAGATTATATAAATCCTTCCACAGATCACTGAGCTATGAGCTTTCAAAATACGAGAAAGGCAAACGCGCCTTATGAATTATCCTCTTTGATACTCGTTTATACCAAACATTTTAGAAAAGTTTAATTTTGAATTATTTGAGATTATGTCACACAACTGAAAATTTCATCATAAAATTGTGATCATATTCCCGATGACATGTAGCAAAAATTATGTTGATTCGTTAGATACAACAAGAGATATTCACGATCAAAATCTTATCACTCTCTCAGAGGGTAAATTTTGAAAAGGCCATAGTAAAGTAAGTCGTATTCACGACAAAATAAGCTATCTCGAATAAAATGTGATAAGTTCCGGCTTGGACTTACGCAAATATTGGTTCAAATTCTCTTTAGTTAAATATTCGAAGAACTTCCGTGTTTCCTTTTCCATGCTTTCATCGACCGAAGTGAATAACCCATAAATATAACATCAAAGAATTTTGATATCTGCAGACTGGGCATCAATCACCTGTCATATATTGACAAACACTATAGAAATAATAGTTTGCGATAAATCATTCAAATCGCTAGGCTCCAGTTTCTCTTGGCTCTTATAAGCTGCCTATAAATATCCGATTTTTCAGCTTGGCACTGACATTTATGCTGACAACCATACCACCGTGACTAATCGAATGAATCACATTTGAAACATGTCCGTTGAAGGGTTCGACTAACCTGTTGACAGCGGGCACGTTCGGTTGCCATAAACCATGTTGATGATCGGCTCATCAATTACGTAAATTAATTACATACAGACATATTATGATTCGGTGGCATGACCGTTTAAAATTGGATATACCGTAGCATTGTTCAGGAAAACGACTCCCATTGAATAACATCATCTTCAAACCAACGACAGATGCGGCTTGGGCAGTCGCACTGGCGGTGTATAGAGAAGCACGGAACAAATAGGAAATTAATGCAAATCTTCGAAATTATACCCAAATACGTACATTCACTGCTGCAGCAGCACAGTAACATGTCTCAAAAAATAAACATATCCATAAATTAGACAATCGTTGAGGGAAACAAATGTGAATTCTGTAGGTCAGCGAGTCGTTTGGAGTCAATTAAGAGATTATGCCGGAAGGAATTATTTTGCTCTTGAACTCAGTTAATAGTTATCTTTATTGTTTTTATTTTTATTTACACTTTTACAATTGCTCGGATTCCCGAATGTACTGTATCTAGATAGCATACGTATAACTGTTTTTAATCATTCTAAAAATTGATTTCAATATTCTTACTATAATACTCATTTCAGGCACACATTCGTCAAACAATAAATTACTGTGGCAAACTATTGTCTATAAAGCGTTAGAGAAAATTTGTTTATTAACTAACTAGTACCGGTGTGACATCACTAAGTTAAGTTATTATACTTTACTGAGACTCAACTTCCGTTTCGCTTCATTTAATTCTGCTCGACATTCGAGTAATTGTTGTTCGATCGATGCCGGTTTGACAGTAGAAAGTGTTGCCAGTGTCGAAGAGGCTGAAACAGTTGCGGCTGCCTCTGTGGTACTAGACTTTATCGTGGTACTACCGGTTGTTGTTTTCGTAACCGGAGCCTCCGTTGCAAGCCGAATAATTCGTTCGTCCCTTCCACTGGTCGTCGTCGTCGTCGTCGTTGTAACCGTGCTGATGCCCAGTTCTCCGAGTGAATCTGCTTCAGGATGTTCTGTTGAGGTAGCTTTCTTTACAACCGGTGTTTCCAGAGCTGGAAGGTAGCCCGTCCCGGGGAAGTTAGATGCACGGGGATCCGAATCCGTCGTTATCGGTGTTTGCTTCTCGCGATGCACGGATGCTCCATAGTTAAACTCCGGATAGGGTGTTCCATACTCCAAGTATAGCTCAGGTTTTTTGATATCGTACTCGTTTGCTCTGAATGGGCTGTCGATTATGTTGTCACTGCAAGTGTTAGAGTACTGTTCTAGCAAACGTAAACAAGTATCATTTTTCGGTCTTTGCACATACGCGTACAATCCTGTGGCATCGTACGGGGGATTACGGAAGGGCTCGTGGCCCCCTGCATAGTTGCCGTAACCACCGTCGTACGGAATGTGCACATGGATGTAGCGTCCCCGATCGCCATCGTCATAATGGACGTAACGGTAGCGATCCAAATCTTCTACATAGTCACCTGTAAGAGCACAAGAAAAACTATTAGGGGGAGAGATCCTCGCAAATTGTTTGCAACACCGACCTTACAAGGCAATCTGCCAGAAGTGTTAATGATTAATGCTTTTGCTTTTAGATAATGGGTTATGGTAGTGCTTTTGTTGATGTTTTGAAATATACTATCCATCTTTGATGGTCAACCGCATAACGATTCGAAACCTTGTCACCAAATAAACATTACCTTCTCGAGAAAAATGATGGCCCGGTCAATGTATTTGTGACAATACTAGAGCGTTTGGTCTGGTTAAATGAAACTTAAAAATTTATACCTACATTTCGCCGATTAAAGTATCCAATTCATAATATTACATGTGTAATGTTTGGACCAATTGGACAGAGACGAACGGATCATTAGTTTCGAGCTGGCACCTTACCTTCATTTTTGTGTACATATTTTCCATTGTTGCTGCTGAAATACTTTCGTTTGCTGTATTTTCCATCGTCGGCTGCACGTGACGAAACTTCTGGCGAAAAAATCACCGAGACAAGTGTGAGCTAAAATGAAAGAATAGGAAACCGAAAGAATATTAACCAATGCAACCAAAACACCACTGTCAGAATCACCCACACTCCACATCGCACACACGGAGAACCCTTCGATCATAAAATTGCGATATCGCAGTTTTTGATTTTTGCGATAGTTGATTTAACTAATTTCTTTTTGATTCAACCAATATGGTTTTTGATTTGCATATATTCAAGTAGTTGAAAAATATGTTGTTTTGAATGCTGTCAAATGTCGGAGACAGTTGAAAGCAAAACAATAATCGCAATGCAAAATCAACAACTTTTTAGTTGAACTCTGTTCGCGTCGCTTCAAAATGTCAACAAAAACAATATCGATGGTTAAAGCGTTTGGTGAAATTGTGTTCATTCGATTTGAGAATTTTATGATAACAAGTATTTATCTAACAGCGGTGTTGTGATAAAGTTAACCTTGTTTAAGATGAAAAAGATTTGGTGACAAATTGTTTATGAATAATCATCTCGTAATCTTTCAGGTATGCGCAATATTTTATGCTTCAAATTCGATCATTATTTACTTCCAGCAGACTGTTTTACTTCCAGCTGTTTGATACCGATGAAGATGTTCATGCATTAGCAATAAAACGCTTTTTGACATGAATTTAATTTATAAAAGTAACAGGAGCGAAGGATTTCAAACACACAGAACGCGCTGCGTTTGAATGGAGCGTTTGAATTGCCGTCCCAAAATTTCAATTCCCAGTAGTTGATGCACCCAAGCTCATATAAATTGACTAAAATTATCAGTGCATAACTTTAACTAAAACAAATAAAACCGATTTATTTTTCAACTAACAGAATTTTGTTTCAATAACAACACCAGTTATTCCAACTAAAATATTTGTTGAAATTGAAAGGTATGTGTTCTCACTAATTGACAGCATTTTTTTTCAAGCATTTAAATTAGTTGTTTCAACCATCGTTTCTGCTAATCGAAAAACAAAAGTGACAGTTTAGTTAAAACAACAATCGATTAGTTGTACCAAATTTTAACCAATCGAATTCAGAAAATCAACTAATATTCTGGTTGAAATGGGATCGCGGCTGTTTCCGTGCAGCGGTTCGAATCAATAAAAACCTGTTTTAATCCACCTAGTGGTGTAATGATGCCTTTCTCATGTACATATAATATTGTGGTATTCTATTTGTACTTCCGGAACCGGATACCGGGAACCAGCATAGCCGGAATCGGTTTGTTTAGTTGCCTACTGATAATGACTATCGATTTGTGTAGTTTTGAGACCAGTTTAGAATTTTTTTTACGTTTTTTGTTTCGCTGGTTTAAGTCACGGTGTACAATATTGAACACACTTTACTCTATAACTCCGGAACCGGAAGTCGGATCCGGATGAAATTCAGGAATTCCGTATGGGACCACGAGACCTTTCATTTGAATCTAAGTTTGTGGAAATCGGTCAAACCATCGCTGAGAAAAGTGAGTGAGATCCATTTTGGTATATATGACGACTATTTCCGGTACTTCCGGAACCGGATACCGGGAACCAGGATAGCCGGAATCGGTTTGGTTAGTTGCCTTCTGATAATGACTATCGATTTGTGTAGTTTTGAGACCAGTGTAGAAATTTTTTTACGTGTTTTGTTTCGCCGGTTTAAGTGACGGTGTACAATATTGAACACACTTTACCCTATAACTCCGGAACCGGAAGTCGGATACGGATGAAATTCAGGAATTCCGTATGGGACCACGAGACATTTCATTTGAATCTAGGTTTGTGGAAATCGGTCAAACCATCGCTGAGAAAAGTGAGTGAGATCCATTTTGGTATATATGACCACTATTTCCGGTACTTCCGGAACCGGATACCGGGAACCAGGATAGCCGGAATCGGTTTGTTTAGTTGCCTACTGATAATGACTATCGATTTGTGTAGTTTTGAGACCAGTTTAGGATTTTTTTTACGTTTTTTGTTTCGCCGGTTTAAGTGACGGTGTACAATATTGAACACACTTTACCCTGTAACTCCGGAACCGGAAGTCGGATCCGGATGAAATTCAGGGATTCCTTATGGGACCATGAGACCTTTCATTTGAATCTAAGTTTGTGGAAATCGGTCAAACCATCGCTGAGAAAAGTGAGTGAGATCCATTTTGGTATATATGACGACTATTTCCGGTACTTCCGGAACCGGATACCGGGAACCAGGATAGCCGGAATCGGTTTGTTTAGTTGCCTACTGATAATGACTATCGATTTGTGTAGTTTTGAGACCAGTTTAGGATTTTTTTTACGTGTTTTGTTTCGCCGGTTTAAGTGACGGTGTACAATATTGAACACACTTTACCCTATAACTCCGGAACCGGAAGTCGGATACGGATGAAATTCAGGAATTCCGTATGGGACCACGAGACCTTTCATTTGAATCTAAGTTTGTGGAAATCGGTCAAACCATCGCTGAGAAAAGTGAGTGAGATCCATTTTGGTATATATGACCACTATTTCCGGTACTTCCGGAACCGGGTACCGGGAACCAGGATAGCCGGAATCGGTTTGTTTAGTTGCCTACTGATAATGACTATCGATTTGTGTAGTTTTGAGACCAGTTTAGAATTTTTTTTACGTGTTTTGTTTCGCCGGTTTAAGTGACGGTGTACAATATTGAACACACTTTACCCTATAACTCCGGAACCGGAAGTCCGATCCGGATGAAATTCAGGAATTCCGTATGGGACCACGAGACCTTTCATTTGAATCTAAGTTTGTGGAAATCGGTCAAACCATCGCTGAGAAAAGTGAGTGAGATCCATTTTGGTATATATGACCACTATTTCCGGTACTTCCGGAACCGGGTACCGGGAAACAGGATGGCCGGAATCGGTTTGTTTAGTTGCCTACTGATAATGACTATCGATTTGTGTAGTTTTGAGACCAGTTTAGGATTTTTTTTACGTTTTTTGTTTCGCCGGTTTAAGTGACGGTGTACAATATTGAACACACTCTACCCTATAACTCCGGAACCGGAACTCGGATCCGGATGAAATTCAGGAATTCCGTATGGGACCACGAGACCTTTCATTTGAATCTAAGTTTGTCAAAATCGGTTCAGCCATCTCCGAGAAAACCTAGTGAGATTATTTGACACATACACACACACACACACACACACATACATACACACACACACAGACATTGCTCAGCTCGATGAACTGAGTCGAATGGTATATGACACTTGGCCCTCCGGGTTAATTTTCACTAGTCGGTTTTTCAAGTGATTGCATAACCTTTCTATATGAGAAAGGCAAAACGTGGACATAAATCAGTAGCTACCAAACCGTTCTTTTAATGCATATAGTTGCTTTTAAGAAATTTTTCACAAATATATACCGCGTAATTTGATTCTTTCTCTAATTGTTCATGCAAAAAAATATAACCATAACTTTTTTTCTGAAGAGATTTTTTTCTTCTACAAAGTTTTAGAACTATTAAAAATAATTTACTTTGTCAAATATACCAACAGTCTAGGTCGCACCGTTTCAGATATGTAAAGTGTTTTATGGCAACCCCCCTAAAATCAGTTTTTTATTAATTACTTGTTTCGAGTTATTTTTTTATGCATACTCTATTTGGAATAATTGAATAAAATAATAAATCTCATATTTTTGTTGAAGGTAGTGCATAGGTTTGTTGTTTCTTGGCAAAGTTATACATTATTTTACCTTTTTTACCTATGATAAAACTTTACACCGAAGCGAAACATGCAACTTTATGCAGCTGATTTTTACAAAATTTATAGGAAAAGATATGCTCAATACTATAAAAAAATCTAAGTGGAACTGGATGGAACTTTTTTAGGCCTTTTCAAAGTTAGTTTTAGTTATTGAATTATGACAACCCCCTTGAAACTAGTTTTCTAATCATAACTTGTTTCAAGTTAGTTTTTATGCATACTTTATTTGGAATAATTGCAGAAAATATAAAATCCCATAATTTTGTAGATGGTAATGCATAGGTTTATTCTTTTCTGGAAAAGTTATACATCATTTTACCTATTTTTACCTAAGAAACCTTGTACTGAAGGGAAATATGCAGAATCAGAACAAATTGGTTCAAATGGCACGTTCACCTTGATATTTGGACACGTGCAATTCGCTCTTGAGCTATTCCAGTGAATCGAATTTTTAAAGTAAGCTGATAGCTCACAGCTCTTTTTAAAAGAACCGTAGCTCACCAGTTCACCGCACTGGTAAGCAGAGATGCCAGGTTGACAGATTAATCTATGTTTTACAGATTTTCAACCTTTTGCACGGATTCTAAAAATGGCACAGATTTCTGAAAATGGTCACAGCTTCACACAGATTCTGAAATCGATCATAGATAGATCCAAATGTGTATCTATCCTTCTTTTACAGATTCAATTAGCGATTGACAATAAGAAATCAAACCTCTCACTCAGTAGGCTAAGGTACACTCAAGGATGCCACTTTTGCGGATATTCTCAAGTATGACATAATAATAATTCGAAGACAAGTTAGTTCGCATAGCATTGTTCTTTGTGCATCAATGATTTCGATCATGCATATGAAAGAAAACAGCTCAAAAAAACGGCGCTCGAAAAAAAACCTTCAGTTCAATCTTAATGAGCTGATACATTGAATCAATTACCTTTAGTGAGCTGATCGGTTCGGAGCTGCTCACCGGTATGAGCTGCTTTGCACATCTCTAATACCGTTTTCGTTTATTGATCAGAGCAGCCCGAGAGCTGACCCAGAGTCGCCAAAACAACTTTTGATGAGTTTGTTTTAGCAACCTGGTGTCGCTCTAGATCGGACTCCAATCGCGTAGTTTCGCTCTGAAAATTTTCTCGGGTCGCACCAAGCATCCAGCCGAGTTTGTTTATTTTTTCTTTTTATATGAGTTGTTGTCTAGGGCGCGTAACACGTGTTCGTTTTACTCGGATTCAGAGTTGCCCGCGTGTAGGTTCTAAAACGAAAACGGTATAAGTGAGCGTCGCACGATCAACATATCGTCTTAAAAAACGTGTTGCTTCGCGATAACTCAATTTATTTACACGTTTAAAAATGAAATCTCTTAGTAAAGGTTTGTACTTTTTCAATACTTTTTCATATTTTGTTTGGAAAACATTTTTTCATTTTTTTAAAAATGTGTTGAACTTTTGATATTTTTCGGATTTTCAATATTTAAAAATAACTTTGAAAAGGCCTAAAAAATTACATCGAGGTCTACATAGATTTTTCTAATATTGTTAATTGTCAAAAAGTAAACAAAATAATAATCACACCAATTTGCTTAAGTTGCGCGTGCAAGCATGAGCTTGTTTATGCGTATTTTTGCGCACTTTGTAGTAGATACTTAGGTAATAGAGGTAGATTCTATGTAGATAAAATCAAAAAACTGTTTTTAAAATAAAGTGAATACTGGACTGAGCATCGCAGACGTTAATGGTTTTGTTCGAAAATATAGATGTGCGAGCTCAAAGGTGTCCACCAGCGACGAATATCCTAATACTAACGCTAAACGGGAAAAGAAAGATGTCCAGCCAGCGACTGGCACCATTAAAGAAGGTGACAAGCGATTATAAATACACTCTCCTACTCAATGCTTGATCGGAGAAATAGGTATAAAGCGAGAGGACTAGTGTTTGATGGACAGAGAAGATGTTTGGATATAAGGTATCGGTCGGGTGACGGCCAGGATGTAGACCATGTTCGATGTACGTTGCTACTATGTCTGTGAGTTTTAGTGTGGCTAAAGCAAGATCAGAGTGGCGAAATGGTAGCGCGTATGCACGGAATGCATATGAACGCAGGTTCTAGTCCTGTCTCTGAGCGTATCTTTTTCGAAAAAATTCATCTTTTCTGTTAGTTTTTCTTTCACTTGGCTTCTCCAATATATATTTCCGCTCAGTCATTGCAAAAACTGAACTTAGTCATGGCGGCTTTACGTCAAACTAAAATTAATAAATCGTCTATAAAACCTGTTTACCCTGTAGTTCCGGAACCGAAAATAGTATCCACAACAAATTAAAGAATTCCGTATGAATCTGTAAGACTTTTCTTTTGAACCTATAAGTTTGTGAAAATCGATTTAGTCATCTCCAAGAAAAGTGAGTGAGATCCTTTTTGCAGTTTTTGATCACTATTTCCAATTCTTCCGAAACCGGATTCAGATGAACGAAATAGCCGAAGTTGGTTCGTTTGCTACCAACAAATATGACTTACAAATTGGAACAGTTTTGAACGTAGTTAAACCTATACTTACTATCTCATGCTCTATTTCGATTAAACCAATTAAACGAAATCTAACAAACGGAACGGACCTGCGTTTCTGTTACTTCTGCATATGTAAGTCAAGCTAAACAGCATAAAACATGTAATAGGTTTATTATTATTATTATTATTATTATTATTATTATTATTATTATTATTATTATTATTATTATTATTATTATTATTATTATTATTATTATTATTATTATTATTGACATCACTACACAACGTGTACGAAATAGAACAAAGCACGCCTTGTTCGTTTTGTGTTTTCGTCTTCTTTCGGTGTTGTACATATTGTTACTCTATCTGGCGATTTAAAAACTAATCGCCCTGCAACTGCGGAACCGGAAGCCGGATCCAGATGAAATTTCACAGTAGGTTTAAAGACAGTATGAACTTTAATTTAAAATAAAGATTTGTGAAAATCGGTTCAAGCATCGCAGAGAAATCGAAGTGAATTTAGTTTTAGGAGTTTTTCTTCTCCACTTTCGGTGCTCTCGGAAGAGTGAAAGAGGGGACCAGTAGTGACGAATTAAGTTTTCATGCCCTCAAACTAACAAGCTCTGCAAACTAGAAGAATTTATCGGACAGTTTTATGGGATTTGTACCTGTTTTTAACCATCGTTCGTGAAAAAATACTAATAAAATTGGTAATTTTCCACCTATCACGCTTTAGTTCCGAAACCGGAAGTCGGATCCTGATAAAATATTCCACAAATTTTTTGAATATTATAAGTCCTTTCATTGGAATCCTAGTTTGCAAAAATCGGTTGAGTTGTTCCAGAGATAATTGAGTGAACTTTTTCTCAAATTTTCACATATTACCATATAACTCCGGAACCGGAAGTCACATTCAAATGAAATTCAATAGCAAGCTATGGGACCATAATACCTTTTATTTGAATCTTAGTTTGTGAAAATCGGGTTAGCCGTCTCTGAAAAAAGTGAGTGCATATTTTTTTCACTTTTTTGGTACATATCATCCTATGTCTTCGGAACCGGAAGTCGGATCGGAATGAAATTCAATAGCAGGCTATGGGACTGTGACCATTCATTTGAATCTTTGTTTGTAAAAATCGGTATAGCCATCTCTGAGAAAAGTGAGTGCATATTTTTGTTACATACACACACACGCACACACACACACACACACACACACACACGGACACATACACACACAGACATTTGCTCAGTTCGTCGAGCTGAGTCGAATGGTATATGACATTCGGCCCTCCGGGTCTCGATTAAAAAGTCGATTTTCACAGTGATTGCATAGCCTTTCTATATGAGAAAGGCAAAAAGAGAGAAATAATCAGTAGTGGCCAAAATGGGCCGTTACGAACAAAAAAAAAATATATGAAATCTTTAGCAACTAGATAATCAGTAAACGAAGCTTAGTTAATATATTCTATCAAATATAGAAACCAATTTCTCTTCATATTTCACCTTAATCGATATTTAAATCGTTACTTATTTATTTATTTGAATCAACAAACATAATTTAGTCCAAATGATTATTTCTAAGTATATTCAAAAAAATATATCGTATGGCACGGCGTGGTAGATGGAAATCAAATCCCGATGAAACTCTATTGAAGATCCGCTGCAGGTCAGTAATAGCACCGTTAGTTCCATAATTAGTGCGACGAAATGGCAAGCGAAGGAACAAACTGTTACGAAGAGCACGTGATCGAACGTTTAAGCTGATTTCGCTAAGAAGTCGATTCCATCAATTAAAAAATCAAAAATTGTCATGGCTCGTGATAAATCACGTCCAGCATGCAGTGTGTCAACTCCAATTAACATCGCTCGACCTTCATAACTCGGGAGCTGTTGTGGATTATTCCAAGGCAACCAGCGCAGTGCAAAGCGAATAAATCTGTATCGATGTAATTCGATTGACACCATTGCAATGCATTGAGGTAGTAAGGGTTCCATATCACTATGCAATATTCAAGAATAGAGCGAACCAGCGAACAGTACACAGTTTTTACGCAGTAAATATCATTGAAATTTTTGGTTATCCGTATTAAAAGTCTCAAGCATCGAGAAGCTTTTGCCTTTTTGCGTAAACTTCAGTTGTTCTTCGAGAAAAATACCGAGACCTTTCACACATGTCGTCCTTCCAATTGAAGTACCCCCAATGCAGTACTCAAATCGAACAGGATTTCTTGTTCGGGTGAATGTTATGATCGGGGGGATGTCTGGGGAATTAGAATCATTCGGTTGATTTCACACCAGTCAGCAAAATTCAACTGTTAATTTGCAGGAATACGGCATCGTCTATTTTCCGGATTTTGTTATAAATTTTAAGATCATCAGCAAATGAAAGCCACTGCCCTTCCAGGACAAAATTCACATCGTTAAAGTACAGCAAAAATATCAGTAGTCCTAGATGACTGCCTTATGAGATTCCGGAAGAAGCGCAACACTCATCGGATACACAATCACCGATTCTTACGGCAAGACGTCGGTCGCTTAGGTATGACTTAATCCAGCAGAGTACGTTTGAGTCAAAACCGAGTTTGTTTAGCAATGACGATAGCGTGATTTTTTATCAAAGTCTACCGAGAGATCCATATAAATGACGTCTGTTTGATAACCAACGAACATAGAATTTGTAACATAATTCATAAGCTATAGCAGATTTGTAGCAGTAGAACGTTTTGGCATGAATCCATGTTGAGTCTGTACAATATACTGCATACAATGGTTCAAAATTGGCTCAAGAACGATCATTTCAGAAAGCTTTGGAATGGAACTGAGAAATGTAATCCCACGGTAGTTGTCGACATGTTTTTTATTCCCTTTTTATGAACTGGAAACATAAAAGAGGACTTCCACACATCGGGAAATATTCCGGCAGTTAGTGATTTGTGGAACAAAGACAGTTCCTTTTTTATCTTTACTAGGAACAGTAGCAACCGTCATGTCAATTTCAGGCGAAAAATGACCCTTGGCTCTCCTACCCGATCAAATGCACATATCGAAGTAAGAACAAGATTATACGAACAAATAGTCAAGGATCCCGCCCGACAGTATTGGGTTTAGAAGAATCTGCTAAATCTGCTAAAGAATAAAAAAAATAATACAGATGTTGCATAATGGTCGCATGATAGCCACTGGATATGGTCGGGTAAGTAATTTATTGTACCCGAACCCGACCGGTACCTGATCGAAAATGAAAAAAAAAATACCCGTACCCGAGAATAAATTTTCTTCCAAACCTAATCCCGAGCCGTAACCGCTAAAAAATAAAAATGTTTACCCGTACCCGACCCGAACCCGAAAAAAGCTTTGGTTGTACAAGGATAAATTTTTAAATATTACCATTTAATTCTGTTATAAGTATATCACGTCACTATACAAATTCACTATGTATCTCACGACACTATAAATCTTGTATAATAAACGTCACATCACATATGCACATTTCGAATACAATTTATATTCATCTTCAGTGTGATAGTTTTGTTTAGTTATTGAAAGAATGCTGTAATGTTGTTCCTTCAATATATGAAACGGAAGTAGGTAGATTCCTACAACAGGTATAAACACCTTGGAAAAAATTTCTAATTTGTTTAGGGTAGGGAGAGATTAAGTGTTTTCTATGTTTGTCTGTCCCCTGTGTGTAGGTAGTAACTTAAAGAGCCAGGAAGACCTATTTCCTTGGTCTCTGTTTAGTAAAGAAGTAGAATTGTGTTTGAAAATTTCCAGACTTTCTGCCGAATCTAATTTCCATGGGTTGGAAATTTGTCTTAAAATTTTTATGTCATTTGTAGTGAAATCATGGTTTTCGGAAAAGGCATGCTCAGCTACTTTCGACTTGAAATGGTGTGATAAACCCCGTTCCAGATCCTTGGATGCTTTCCCTATTTCCGCTATGTGTTCCTTGAAACGGATATCTAATGATCTCTTTGTTTGTCCAATGTATAATTTATCACAATGAGAACATGAAATTTTATATACCCCCGATTTTTTCAATTTGTCAGTAGGATCTTTAGTAGATCCTAGTAAAGTTTTCAACTGGTTGCTAGTACTACTGAACACTAAATCCAAGCCAAAGGGTTTTAATTTTGATTTAAGTGGATATGCCATGTTAGAGTTGAAGTCTACCGATATTCTTTTCAAGGTTTCTGATAGGGGGGTCAAAGATGTGAGTGATAATTTTTTCAATGATCTTAATTTCTTATCGAGGATTGTTTGGATTGAGCGCTCCGGATATCCGTTGAGCTTTCCAATTTCGAAGATAAAATTTTTCTCTTTCACTACCGCATCATCTCTGAGGGGTAATGTTAGCATTCTGTGAAACATATGGTGAAATGCTGCCATTTTATGTTGGTGAGAATGGTTAGAAATATCAGGTATAACTCGCTCTGTATTGGTTGGCTTCCTATATATTTCGAAAGATAAAGTTTTCGCTTCCCGTATAATGAGAACATCTAAGAAAGGTAAACTGTTGTTTGTCTCCCTCTCGCAGGTGAATTTTATGTTCCTATGTAAATTGTTGATTGTATCCAAAAAATTTTTCAAATCGTTACGCTTGATGATGCAAAATATATCATCAACGTATCTCCACCAGCGATTTGGTAGTAATCCTCGTTTATTTAAAAGTTCTTCGAGGTTTGCCATAAATAATTCGCATAAAAATGGGGAGAGCGGATTACCCATTGGGGCCCCTTGTAATTGTTTATAATATTCCCCTCTGAATTTGAAATAATTTACATCCATGCAAAGCCGGGTTAGAGTAAGGTAAGACCTTACTTTGCATTTCCATAAACTACTACTCTTTTGTTTAACTAACCAATCTTCCAACAGATTGATTGAGTCCTTCACCGGGACACTTGGGAATAAGGAGGCTACATCGAAGGATACCATTATTTCGTCATCTTCGATTTCACCTGAGTTCAGAAGTTGAGTAGCGAATTCCTGTGTATTGGGAATGGATCTACTAAAAAACTTTTTCGGCATATTTTTGAATTCTTCCACTAGCCATTTGGAGATTTTTTGGGTAGGGGCTCCTACTGAAGAGATGATTTCCCTTATTTCATTCCCAGGTTTATGGACTTTAGGTAATCCTTTGATTTTTGGTAATGAAGGGTTAGGGACTTTGAGGCGGCTGAGATTGATATCGAAGTTAGGGTTACATTCTATGAGAGTTTTATCTATTTTTTTGATAATTTCTGGAAGGGGGTCGGATCTTTGTTTCCTATATGGTCCGTCATTAATTTTTTGGATGATTATGCTGTCATAATCATCCTTATCTATAATAACAACTTTGTTTCCCTTGTCAGCTTTAACATAAAAAACTGGCTTTTCCCGCAATTGTTTAACTAGCTCTCTTTCGTTTTTAGTTTGTTCATTTCTTAATGGAGTATTTTTAATGACTTCAGCTACAATAGTCCTGGCGTCATTTATTTTCGAAAAAGGAAGGTTACAGCTATCTAGAGCTGTTTCAACGTCTATAATAACCTGTTCGAGATTAACTTTGGAAGAAATGGCATAATTTAACCCCAAGTTGAGAAGATTTGTTTGTTCGTGTGTGAAATTTTGTGATGAACGATTAACTAGGAAGTTTTCTGAAAACTGTACCGAAGGTTTTGGAGGATGGACCATACGGTTTTGGGAAAGTAAATTTTCAAATTTTTTGTTGAGTAGAGTTCGTTTGCGTTCTGATTCACAGTGCTCAGCGAACTTTACTTTGGCTAGAAAAATTTCGAAACCATGGGGGTATTGTTTTGCTAGTTTTAAATGGAGATTATAACATTCCAAGGTTTTTACACTTTGGATGCTATACAACTTTTTTAAATTTTCTTTTAAAATTTCCCTCTGAATTTTACCCATAATGTTATTAGAGAAAGATTTCCTACCCCGTATTTTACAGCATGTCGGAATAATTCCAAAGCTCTTGCACCTTTTCAAAAATGCAATATCTTTCGATAATCCCGCAATTTTCTTTCTTAACTTTAAAAACCTATTCTTTGGTTGTAGATTTCAAATATCCGAAACCCGATCAAATATTCGTACCCGAACCCGACCCGTTCGTTAAGTCATGAATCCATATTGGTTACCGTATTCGTTGTGATTCAACAAGGAAATAAAAATATAGTGTCAATTGAAAGTTTTAGTACATTTTCCCGGACAACAATATTAAAACAAAAAGTACAGAAAAATCCGGAACTTTTAAAACACTTGGGTTAGTCTGGACACGGGGCTAAACCGGGTAGCCTAAATATCTTCTAAGCCAGCAATTATTTCGATCCATAAATTGAATTTGGAATTTGAAATTTTCGAGAAGGACGAGATTTTCACCTTGCGACAAATTCTTGATAAGTTTCAGGAGTACAACTTGAGGACTCATCATCTGTTTGTAGATTTCAAAGCTGCGTACGACTCAGTGAAACGTAACGAATTGTGGCAGATCATGTTAGAACATGGCTTTCCGACAAAGCTAATTAAACTGATTCGTGTGACGCACGATGGATCGAAATCAAGCGTCAAGATAGCTGGTACGACATCCGATGCTTTCGTGACGTTAGATGGATTGAAGCAGGGCGACGCGCTCTCAAATCTGTTGTTCAATATAGCGCTCGAAGGTGCCATACGAAGATCCGGTGTGCAAAGGAACGGTACCATCATCAATAAATCTCACATGCTTCTTGGTTTTGCGGACGACATTGATTTAATTGGTGTGGATCGTAGAGCTGTGGAAGAGGCTTTTGTGCCCTTCAAGAAAGAAGCTTCGAGAATAGGGTTTACGATAAACTTTACCAAGTCTAAGTATATGGTGGCAGGTAGAGAAAGAGGCAGCCCAAACGGTGTAGGATCCGAGGTGGAGATAGATGGGGTACAATACGAGGTCGTTGATGAGTTCATATATTTTGGAACACTAGTGACATGCGATAATGATATTAGCCGCGAGGTAAAAAGCGGTGTTGCAGCTGCTAATAGGGCTTTCTTCAGGCTCCGTAACCAGCTGAAGTCTCGTAGCTCGTAGGAGTACAGAGCGACTGGAAAACGGCGGCTCAAGATCCTGGAAATCTACAATTCGTTCGGTCATGTTCCGAAGACGGGATGTGCACCATTAAAGTAAAGTAAAGTAAGTAGGATTGAATTTGTAAACGCGCTTTCGTATGACAGATAGGTGACTGTTAGCTGGATGACGCTGAGTCAATTCAGTTTGACGTCTTTCGTGTTCTTGTCAAAAACTGTACGCTTTCAACAGATTTTTTTTAAGTTTTTAATTTTTTGGTTTATTTGATTTCTGTACACTATAATGGCGGTCTGATTAGCTCTTTCATGTGTTCATTCCGTGCTGAAAACAGTGATTATTATGTGCTTTCGATAACGTCAAAAATTAAATTGTTATTGTGTTTTGAAAATGAATTGTCTGTGCCGGACACAAAAGTAGGACTCAATCGGACACATAATTTTCGATTTGAAATGTTTAACGGATTGTTGAAACATACCTAAATATTTAAATCTATATTTCAAATCTACTTCTTATCTCTAATTAAAACTAGATTTACTATAAATAAAATCAGAACTTTCTCTATTTGTAGCAAAGCAATCAAATAGACTTCAATAAAGACTCCAGAGTCAGTTTCAACACCAATAATTTGGTACTGCAGGGCGTGAAGCTTCGAAACAATACCTAGGTTCGAGTGGGATCATGTCTTACGCAAGGTTGAAACCAACAGACAATCCATTCGAGCACGATTTTTTGTCGTACTCAGTAAGTTATCTTAAGTTTTGGCGTCCTGCCGTATTCGTGGTTCATTTTTGTGTGAAACATTTAAGTCCGTCTAGCCCCGCGGTTCCCAAATATTGGATTTTGGGTTGGACATTTCATGCTGAGCTGGTAAAAAATCTAATGCTTGTTCTTCCAAGTCACAAATTGCGAATTGTAGCTAAAAGTTTAAGTGTCCTCTATAGTTAAAAGTGCGCTTATACGAAATGCAATTGGAATTATGAAAAAAGTTTGCCGGTATTTATTTTGTATCGGAAAGTACATTCTCTCTACCGATGAGAATACTTGTACGCAGTGTTGGTGATTGCTGAAAATTTGACAGAAGCAGCTCGATATTTATCAATATTGTATACAACATTTTCAATCCGGTAAAAGATGAGACAAGAACTCGAGTCTCTCAATGCATGAACCACGAGAGAATTTTTCTATATTTCTTCGCTCCACTTTATACTCTGAGTAATTCATGGCCCTTAAAAAAATTTACAGTCTGGTAATGATCGGAGCTGTGTGGAATTTACCAAGAGAGAATCGCAAGTTGACAATTATCGCAGAAAATCGAATCGATGATTCAACTTGATGATTCTCATACTAGGTTGCAATATTTAAAAATCCTTGTATGGAGCATTCACATACATTTTCATATACACAACTTATGCAAAGGTTATATGCACATAGTTAGAATAAGCGGCAATAGTAAAATGATTCAATCGCAATTATCCCCTGCCCATACAGAATCGGATCGCGAAACGAGAATAAGCGACCGTTTGTTGCTTCAGAGAGAATCTCCACAGCAGCGTGCTAACCTATGGTTCTCAGAAATGTCATCTAGAGAAAATCGCTCTCGCACTGGTGTCTATTCCATGTTAAATGAACCATGCCGGTTTTTTGTTGCTGCGATGATATTCGTCTCTCTTTGATGGCACTGATTGAATCGTGTGAAGAGTTGCTAGTGAGCGTTCTTTGATACGATAAAAGCCACCCTTGCTTGTACGCATTGTAACGGCAGTGTATGGTTGGAAATACTTATGCAAATAGATACCATTATGACTAGTGAATGAAATGTTCATTAGATTTAAAAAAAATGCAGTTTCATTTCTTGTGTTTTTGTGAGCTGTTTCAACTTTGATAAATATTAACTAATATTATTTACAAAAAATTACTGGGTTGTGTACGAGACACGGCCGATGATAATGACATTAAAAATGCAATTTTGAAACTCTCTCATCAACAGATTTAAATTTGAAAAATAGGCAAATAATTGTGAAACACTAACGTTACTAATGTATCTCATCGTCAAATGCGTTCAAGAAGTGTTTGTAATAATATTCTTTGTTTTTTTGCGAACTTCGGCTTCCGATCGTAAATGAAGTTTTCTGTTCACGATCAGTGCAACTGCAACCTAATCTAATGTTCATCAAGAAATAAAATAATTCCATATTCAAATCACCTAATCAAAAGAGTTTAAAATTACGGTAATTCTGAGCTTACTCTACAAGTAAAGTGTTTTCTGCAACCCATAGGGTTGCACCTGCACGAGCCTCGCCCGACACAATTATTTGCCGGGCCGGTCCAAAAAATATTATGTAACTTAATTCGAATTTCCGTATTAAGCATAAGCATTAAGACATTTCTAACCGTCAACAGTTTCATTGGTGCTTAGTTTCAGTTTTCCTCAACTCATTATAACAAGATTACCACCCTCTTCCCCCACCCTCCAAATCGAAAGTTCTAAATTGGCCTGCTTGTTCCTGTAGACACAACACATTCAATAAATTCAAGCGAACACGGTGTGCAGCAGATGGAAGAAAATGACACACCACAAAGAGCTAGCGACAAGCTAACTGTTCAGATGTCGGGTGGAAACAATGGTCGACCAATTTTTTAATGGAATGCTATTAAAATACTGAAACGATGTTTCCATACATGTTTAAGTTAAATGTTTACGAATCGATTGATGCGAAATCATTCAAATCCACAGATAAATGAGTTATTAGCGTCCAAATTATGACAAAAAATCTAACGCGGCTAGTTTTCTAATTTTTAATTGACATCTGGCCACGTATAGTGAAAACTTTTCTAAGAACATTACGATATTTACCTCCAAATTGCATATGATGGGATTGAAAATATGGATATAAATTGTATGTCGATGTTTGAAAATCAAAAATATCGAAGGCGCACAAGTAAGTACAATGACCTACTTCATCATAAGTATCGAATAGCACATATATATTGAGTATATTTAAAAGGTTTAAACAAGCGAGTGAGGTGGAACGATCAATTGGAGGAAAATACATGAACCTACTTAAACTCATCTAATGTACCTTTTTGATCTCCTAATCAGGAATCAGAACTAATTGGCTTAAGTGGCACGTTCCCCTAGTTATTTGGAGATTTGTGCTTTTGCGTGGTTCCTCATCGTTTTCCTTATGGAAAGGGAAGGATAAAAGGAACATGGAAGGAAATTGTGAAGTGGTTGAAATAGGAAAACACTACAAAACAACAAGAAACAAACCAGCTTTTTTGGCCCAAAGAGGCGAATGACTTTAAAGTTAGAACCTTATAATTGAATTATTCTTCGCTCCACTTCATACTCTGAGTAATTCATGGCCCTTGAAAAAATATACAGTCTGGTAATGATAGGTGCTGTGTGGAATTTACCAAGAGAGAATCGCAAGTTGACAATTATCGTATAAAATCGAATCGATGGTTCGACTTGATGATTCTCATACTAGGTTGCAATATTTCAAAATCCTTGTGTGGAACATTCACATACATTTTCATAGACACAACTTATACAAAGATTGTATGCACATAGTTAAAATAAGCGGCAATAGTAAAATGATTCAATCGCAATTATTCACTACCTATACAGAATCGGATCGCGAAACGAGAATAGCAGCGTGAACAGAAAATTTCATTTTTTAGATTCTCAGACAGGCCATCGAGAGAAATTTGCTTTCGTACTGGTGTCTATTCTATGTTAAATGAGCCATGCCGATTTTTTTTGCTGTTATGATATCCGTCTCTCTTTGAAGGCACTGGTTGAATCGTGCGACACCATTCTGCATTCCCGGAAGAATGCAGAACGATTCGCAGTATGTACGAGCAGAAGTAAATTCAGCACCCCATAAAAGATGCCAAACAGTCTCCTCAAACCTTTTTAAAGTCAATACTGAAAGGATTCATTCACTCCAGAAAAAAACGATTACCCTTCTGACTATAGCTCCTTACCACATTGGGTGAGAAACGATAGAATATCCTTTAATTTTAGCTCCGCATACATAGACTCAACCATGTATGGAGAACCAAAAACTCGGATACGCAGTTGCGTCGATGCAAGACAGTTGCATATCAGATGATATGAAGTACCGTAATCGCGTTCACATAAATCACACGAATAATAACATACTCAACACACTGAAAAGTAGCCATATGATAGTTGAGTTTTCAATGTCCAGTCAGAGCTCTGACTAGAATACTTCAATGATGCTTGGAAAAATGCAGTAGACATTTTGACATTTTCAGATTCGAATATGGCACCAATGCTTTTGTCTGAGCGCAAGTGTGCAAGCTACGCCTGAGGTCTTCAATTTGAGTTCGACATTAGCTTGGTGCATGGTCTTTTTTGGGAGTTTTCACCGAACCTCCAATCGACCATACACATTTGAAACTAGTCACGACTTTGTATGATCTCGACGTGATATCAATTTTTGCGTGTAAAATATATCACAATTCGACACATTCAAAATAGCTCTTAATATCAGATACTAGTAGAGAGTCTATTCGATACAATTTAAGTTTGGTTCTGTTTCCTAAGTATTTCTGCGCAGATTGATCACAAAACGATCCCCGCCCGGTACCGTAATGTTGTAATTTCAGTTTACTGGAGGTCGTTGAGATTATCTTCGATCATAATTTGCTTCACATAGTCCTTTCGAAACAGGCGCAAAACTGTTTGGTTTGTGAATCTGATTAATTTTTGATTATAAAACTACCGTGCTTAAATTATAAACTACTTATAATTTCAAATTGTTATTGAACTCTTTAGATCTATTTTCTCGATTTATGATTCAAATTACGACTTTCACTAATCACTAACGCGCTGAACTTTTATACTTTTCATATTACTTGCTGAACCACATCACAGATTCGTCATTTTAGTGTTGCTAGAATCCAAAAATCGATCATGTCATGTTGGAACAATTCAAGGACATTAAGCACATTTGTGTACTGCAACATTTAAACGTTCATTTAACAGTCACTTATTCTGCCGCACACAGAACAGTTCAAGTACATCCCGCACGGTAACAGCGGAACATTTGCATTCCAATCGGGCCATATGCTATAGCTCTACTCGTACAACACCTCGTTGGGGATTCTTTCACTACAGTAAATTTATTTTTGCACTTTCCTCCTCCGCTGACACATTAATCGTATTTATCGTTTTTAATATCACCCCCACGGCCCATCTCAAGCGCATTCTAATCTGCCCGGAATTCTTCCCGCCATCAACGATGCCTCAATCAAACTACTCATACCTCTGACATTCGGGGACCGGTGCGGGCATAACTCAGTTGAAGTTATTGGTACTGACTCACCAGAGGCGCTACCGCTGTGAACCTCATCGCTAAACCGAAGTACCGGGTTCTAACGGGGGTCGACTCGTCACTGGTTTTACTAGTTGCTGATACTTCGCGGCCCTATGGAGGACGTTTTCCTATGCAAGCCTAGGTACTTCTGAATTCCTTAGTAATTTCAATCAAACTAAACTGAGTTTGCTGCAAAATTCTTATTAAATAGTAGTGGCAGTGCACGTCAATCCGTAGCTACTGTGGAGAGTCTGGTGTCAATGGTGCAAAAGTGACGACGGTCAGCAGCCGATATCAATTGCAACTGAAAATGTACATTAAAATTGACTTTACGATGGGAGATGCACTTTGTTTGCTCAGCACTGGGGGAGGACACGGATTTCGTAAAGTCGTTCACGTCCGTCTTGGGACTGTGCAGGTCTGCTGTCTGATCGGCGGAAGAACGCTGCTGCCATTTTCGGCTTCGTAGTTACTGGTTTTTGCCAAATAGGCTCCAAGATGCGCTCGCTTTTCCAAGGGTAAGGTGGTTATCGATTTTCGATGGTTCGATTCGATTTCGCTCGGAAGGTTGATTCCGATCGTTCACTGCAATCGGTGACAGCAGGAACCACGACGGCCACGTTCACTCATGGCCACGTTCGTATCGCGATGACATATCACCCACTACCGATGAATAAAAGTAGCGTCCTGGAATGATGGGAATGCCGTTGCTTGTTGATACCTTCCTTTTTATTGGTTTGATTTGCATTGGCGAACTTCGATGATGCATTTTTTTACGGTTTGATGATCAAGATTAAGTGAGACGTGAGTGATTTTATTGGCCCCGGTAAGGTTTATGGGGCCTGGCGAGGGAGTTAATTTTCTACACTAAACCAGACTACTTGTGAGAATTTATATTATATACATCGTTAACGCTGTATGTAACATGAAACTTTGTTCAGAATTTATTAACCCATTAGGAGGTGTCTTAAAATATAACTTTCTAAGTAGGCATGGCGTGGATCAACGTCAAGTTTGGATTAAGTCATCTGTGGTTCATTAAATTAAAGCAGAAATGTGTCTCATTTTATCGTGTCGAATTTTAGTGTCCTTTGATATATTTTATGTGGCTATCAGACTTTATCCAGTCATATAGTTTATTTGTAGATGGCTTAGCTAAAAATATATCCAGAAGATTGGAGAACGTTCCGAATTGAATCCGCACAATGTGTAGAATTTTCCTAATCGGGATGGTGGCCAGTAGGACAAACTTGATGTGAATGATCATTTTAAATAAAATAAGCGATCTAAATTCGATTCAAAGTACTTGATTTGGCAGGCCATATGCACTAGCAGCAATTGAAGTGAACTATAACCCCAAAAAAACAACCATTGATTTTTAAGGCAGTGAGATCCAGATAAACCAGATACAGACGAAATTTTACAACCTCCTATGAGATCTTTAAGTGTGTAAAAATCGGATCAAACATAGCTGAAAAATGAAAATAAGTTCCATTTCGGAGCTTTTGTTACTGCCAATGCGGTGAAATTTCATTTTCAATCGAATGATATCAGATGAAAATGACATTTATGATCACTGACCGTCAGCATATCGATACTTTCATCTATTATTTTGAACCAATTCGAAGGTTAACATAAACCTAATTTAAAGGCCGTTCTCACATTATTGAAAGAGATATTTTGTTACTTCAAGAGATCAACTGACGGTGGTTAAACTGAGCTTAGATTTGAAGAGAATCGATTGAAGAACTGAATACTGCCGGTTCGGTATATCAGCGAACGTTGTGTGTGTGTCAGAGTGTGAAGTTTATTGCCTTAGAGAGATCGTCAGTGTGTTTCACATTCGGTTTCAATTGAATTGAATGAAGCTTTACTGAACTGGTCACTGCTTCTTGATTTTTGTTCCTTTTTGGGAGTTTTTGTCACTGTAAGCCGGAGAGCGGTAATACCAAATGCAGTTTATATACTCCTACGAACAATATCAGCCAGCTAAAAGGATTTTTACATCAATTTCACAGTTTGTTAACCTTTTTTATCAATACTTGTAAAAAATGCTATTGAATATAAAATTCCGAATACAGTACAGTACAGTGGGAGTACAAATTAATTCGGTCCGTTTTTCTGGGTCAAAAATGCATTTATTTGAAAATCATACAAGTTTGAAAATAATTTTACTATTTTTACCTGGAGCTGTTAGCGGAATATATTCAATAGTTGCACTATTTATGTACCATTTAATTCTACTATTTCACTGTCACGTTATTACACTTTCACAAAGTCACTATACTTAATGAAGCATAACAAACGTTACAATACAGATATGCGTAATTCGGAATGTTATTTTCATCCTTCTTCAGTGTATCGGTTTTATAAGTTTGTTTGAAAAAATGCTGTAATGCTGCTCCTTTTATACGAAATGTCTTATTGTCAACGGGTAAAAACGGGAAGAAACAGGTAGTAACAAACGGGTAGGACGGTAGTTTGATTGTCAGCGGAGGGTAATAAACTGAAAAAGTGGGAGATTAAGAGATTAAGTATTTTCTAAATCTATTTGTATCTTATGTGTCGGTAATAACTTGAATAGCCAGGAGGGCTTATTTTCTTGGTCACGATTCAATAAAGAAGTGGGGTTATTTTCGAAGATTTCTAAACTTTCGGCTGTGTCTAATTTCCATGGGTTGGAAATTTGTCTTATGATTTTTATGTCGTTGGTAGTGAGTTCATGATCTTCAGAAAAGGCATGTTCAGCTACTTTTGACTTGAAATGATGTGGTAGTCCTTTCTCTAATTCTTTAGATGCTTTCGCTATTTCAGCGACGTGTTCTTTGAAACGGATGTCTAGAGTTCTCTTTGTTTGTCCACCCCAACTCTGCCTCCCCAATCGGAAATTTAAAAAGAATATCGGTGGACTTCAATCCAAACATTGTACATCCTTTGAAATCAAACTAAATAAATTTGGTTTAGATTTAGTATTCAGCAGCATGAACTGCCAATTGAAAAATTTACTAAGTTCAACAAAAGATCCTACGGATAATTTGATAAAATCTGGGGTATACAAAATCTCGTGTTCTCATTGTGATAAAATATATATTGGACAAACAAAGAGAATTCTAAGGAAAACAAATGGCATTCCAACCAAAACTTCGACATTCATACTAACACTAGAAAAAACAGTACCTCCACAAGAGATTAAAGTTGGTTTCCTGAACCACCGTATTATTATCGTCCAATGCGATGCTTCCAGTGCTTTGCTTTTGGTCACATCGGTAAAAACTGTAACAGAGATAAGCTATGCGCAAACTGCGGAGAACAATGTGACAAAAATCCTAAATGCGTGAATTGCGGAGAGCCGCACTCTGCGCTCGATCGAAGATGCCGAATCTTTAACAAAGAGGTGGAGATAGAAATATCAAAACTAGACCGTGATATCACGTTCTTTGAAGCAAGGCAGCTTGTAGAGCTGCGCGAAACTCCAAATACCAGCTACACCTACGCGGTGAACCAAAACAACCGCCAATGCAATTGCAAGCGCACTTGCAGTGTAGCAATCCCAGAAACAAGCAGCAATGCTGAAGCATCCAAACAAGCGACATCAAGTCATGTTAGTAAGATCAAACCATTGGAAAAAATCTATCCACTACAAGACACAAATATTGAAGCAGACAAAGCAGAAAACACACACGAAATAGTGCTCACAGGAAACGATAGCAGTCATTCCCTAAAACCGAAGCGAAATAAAACGATTTTGGAATCAAGCACGGCGAGCTCGGTTTCAACCGCTCAGATCGAAACCAAGCCTAAAATAAGTCCAGAGAGATAGTTAGGATGAAAGTAGATCGCCAAAAAAAAAAATGACCCAGACTAATAAGGAATTACCAATGGACCTTGAACAAACCCTCTCCTAAACAACTAACAGTTCGGCTGAAAAGTTCGTATCGTTTAATAGAAACACACATTTTTTTTGTCAAAATTCGTTTTTATTATTCAACATAATTGCCATCAGAGGCGATACAGCGATTATAGCGATCTTCCAACTTTTCGATACCATTTTTGTAGTACGATTTGTCCTTTGCCTCAAAATAGGCCTCAGTTTCAGCGATTATCTCTTCATTGCTTCTAAATTTTTTACCAGCGAGCATTCTCTTGAGGTCTGAGAACAGGAAAAAGTAACTGGGGGGGGGGGGGCAAATCTGGAGAATACGGTGGATGAGGGAGCAATTCGAAGCCCAATTCGTTTAATTTCAGCATGGTTTTTCGTTGTTGTTTTTGATCGATTGTGAGCTCACGCGGCACCCATTTTGCACAAAGCTTTCTCATATTAAAATATTCGTGAATAATATGTCCAACACGTTCCTTTGATATCTTTAGGGTGTCAGCTATCTCGATCAACTTCACTTTACGGTCATTGAAAATCATTTTGTGGATTTTTTTCACGTTTTCATCGGTAACAGCCTCTTTTGGACATCCACTGCGTTCATCGTCTTCGGTGCTCATATGACCAGTACGAAATTTTGCAAACCACTTACGAATTGTTGCTTCGCCCGGTGCAGAGTCTGGATAACACTCATCAAGCCATTTTTTGGTATCGGCGGCACTTTTTTTCATCAAAAAGTAGTGTTTCATCAACACACGAAATTCCTTTTTTTTCCATTTTGTTTAAAATAACAAAAGTAGCTTCACTCAAAATGCAATATCTCACAAACTAATAATCAGACAGCTGTCAAATTTATACACGTATCTTTTGAAGGTTGGTACTAACTGAAAATGGTATGGATTTAATTTTAGTGGCGCCCTCTCATAGAAACGATACGAACTTTTCAGCCGATATGTTACAACGATTAATAAAACCTATCGAAAAGCAAAAAAAAACCACTCTCTCATATCCTGGAACATCCAAGGACTACGAACCGAACTTGACATAATTGTGAAGGAACACGACCCACTAGTCGTATGTCTTCAAGAAACCATGTGCCCAACGAACGATGCAGCAAAAATTCACGGTTTCACAACGTACCATCGGAAACGCAGCAGAGCCGCAGGCGGAGTTATAACGGCAATAAAAACTCAACTAGAAGCAGTAATAGTCAAGGTAGGTCCCTCAATAAATTGCCACATAGTCAATGTGTACTTGCCTCCTAGAGATGATATCAGTGAAAATGAAATACTGAACCCAATAAGTGTTATACCTAAGCTCATACTCATTGTTGGTGACGTGAAGGCCCACCATCCGCTATGGGGATCGACGAAAATTAGCAAGCGAGGAAAAATAATTGAACAAGTGATAGAAAAAAGTGATTTGATTGTGTTAAACAACGGCGAAAGTACTCATATCAACCAAACACACGAAACATTCTCCTGTATTGATGTAGCTGCCTGCAGATCGCAGGCCGATTAAATTGGACGATAGCAGATAGCTCACACGGAAGCGACCATATACCAATGTGGATCAATTTTCCTGACTCAACATCCATTTCTCAAAATCGGCAAACATGGAAAATTGAACCTGCCGACTGGCAGCTTTATCAAGACCTGATCCACTTTCAGCGACAGGATCGTGCATCGGACCAAATTTCACACATCACCAGAGAAAATAATCAAAGCAGCAAATACAGCCATACCTAAAATTATACAACTAAAAGCGTACCTTGGTGGAACGCTGAAATCGCTTCTGCAATCCACGCCAGAAAAAGAGCCTTAAGAAAACTAAAATCGTCAACAGCAAGAGAAAACAATGAAAACGGTCTACTTGAAACTTTCAGGAAAGCGAGACCGCACGCAAGGAAAGTTATCCAAACTGCGAAAAAACAAAGTTAGATTGAGCATGCAAACAATTTCACTGTTCAAACTCCCACGAAAGACATGTGGAAAACCTTTAAACGAATACAAGGATTGAAGACAAACCCAAGGGTTAGAACAATTAAAACCGAAAACGGAACTGTAAGCGACGATGAACAAATCGCGGAATCAATTAGTATTGCATTCCAGGCAATCTCGAGCGATGCAGTGCATGGTGAAGAGTTCAAACGACAATAAAGGGTAATAGAAGCCAGCCCACTCGACACGTCTAATGAAGTTGATTTTTTTTTTCATAAATACGTTTATTTCTTAAGGCAGTTTACATAAGTTTTTCTTCGCCGTAGCATCACTTTTACATAATATTCTTATCCTAATTTAATTCTAACATAGTCACAACGTTTTGCATTTATTAAAACATATTCTCTTATTACTTAAATATCATCTTAGGTAACTCGTCATTAATTATGAAATCTACTCGGAAATATTATTTGAACCAAACGATTAACTTCTATAAATTATAAAATAAGCTGTTATTTTCAGACATTTTGTTAATAATTTCATAAACTGTTTCGAGTTTGTTTGTATCATTACATTATTTTTATTCTAATTTAGCTATTGGTTGAACTCATGGACGCAGCTGGGATCAGAACTAAGTCTTGAAAGGGGCCTTTATTAAATTGAAACTCCAGTTTTCTTTATGAAATGATAAATAAGTTTCATGTATGAAAGGTCACGACAAGCAAGAATGTCTCGAACTGGGATATTGGATAGTCTACCTTGGGTACGCAAAGAATTTATTAGTTGAGATCTGACATCACGATACTCCACGCATGTCCAAACGACATGATCAATATCTCGATAACCTTCGCCACAAGCACAATGATTAGTCTCGGAGAGCCCAATTCGAAGGAGATGTGCATCTAACGTGTAGTGATTGGACATGAGTCTGGACATCACACGAATGAAATCTCTACTCACATCCAGTCCCCTGAACCATGCCTTTGTCGATATTTTCGGAATAATTGAGTGCATCCACCGACCCAGATCATCTTTATCCCAAGAAGCTTGCCAGCTGGCAAGTGTTCTTTGGCGAGACGAGCTATAGAATTCGTTGAAAGCAATTGGTCTCTCATAAATTTCACCCTCAATAGCACCACGTTTGGCTAAAATATCGGCTCTTTCATTGCCAGGAATGGAGCAATGAGCCGGGACCCAGACTATAGTGATTAGATAATTATTGTTCAATATGTCGTTCAGGCACTGTTTTATTTTGCCCAGGAAAAACGGTTCAGTCTTGCCAGTCATGTTTGAGCGAATGGCTTCAATTGCACTCAGACTATCTGTGAAGAGGAAATAATGGTTTGGAATTAATGTGACGATTACACTCAAACTATATTGAACTGCTGCTAGCTCTGCTATATAAACAGATGCAGGTTCTTGAAGCCTAAATGAGGCCGAAACATTATTGTTGAACATACCAAACCCTGTCGCTTCTTCAATTCGCGATCCGTCCGTGTAAAACATTTTCTCAGAGTCAATATGCCTGAACTTACTTGAAAATATTTTTGGGATTTCCGTCGAACGTAGATGATCCGGGATTCCACGCACTTCGCGCTGCATGGATGTATCGAAAAATAAAGTTGAGTCAGGGACATTTAGGAGGCTGACACGGATAGGAATATATCTTGAAGGGTTGATTTCCTGTGACATATGGTTAAAATATACTGTCATGAATTTTGTTTGCGATCGAAGCTCGACTAGTCGTTCGAAATTATTAATTACCATGGGATTCAGCACCTCACATCTTATTAGCAGGCGTGATGAAAGCTCCCAAAATCGATCTTTTAATGGAAGAACTCCCGCCAGAACTTCAAGACTCATTGTATGTGTCGAATGCATGCACCCTAAAGCAATTCGCAAACAACGATACTGAATTCGCTCCAGTTTGATAATATGAGAGTTTGCAGCGGAACGAAAGCAAACGCATCCATATTCCATCACTGAAAGTATCGTTGTCTGATACAATTTTATTAGATCTTCCGGATGAGCACCCCACCAAGATCCTGTTATTGTTCGAAGAAAATTTACTCTTTGTTGGCATTTTGTTATCAGAAACCTAATGTGTCCTCCCCACGTGCATTTGGAATCAAACCACACCCCAAGGTATTTGAAAGTCAAAACCTGTTGGATCATTCTTCCCATCATATGAAGCTGAAGCTGCGCGGGATCATGCTTTCTAAATAATGAAGTTGATGCCGAATACAACTCAGAGCTCAGACCAAATGATCAGTATGAAGCCCTCGAAGGACTGATGGGCTCGTCACCTGGCAAGGACAACGTACATTACTCAATGATCTTGAGATTGTCAAAAACAACTCTTAGAAGCATATAACAGGCTGTGGAAAAACTCGGAATACCCTGAAAAATGGAACGAATCCA
This sequence comes from Malaya genurostris, assembly GCF_030247185.1. Taxonomy (NCBI): domain Eukaryota; kingdom Metazoa; phylum Arthropoda; class Insecta; order Diptera; family Culicidae; genus Malaya; species Malaya genurostris. Next base: position 270,360,373 of record NC_080571.1, read on the forward strand.
TTGTCGTTCCGATGTACAAGGGAAAGGGCGCGCAAACAGATCCGTCAAATTACAGGCCGATCTTTCTGAACAGCTGTTTAGCAAAAATCTATGAAAGGATGGTCAACAACCGACTAATGCACCTACTAGAAATAAGGAACTTACTATACGAGCACCAGTACGTCTTCAGGACAGCAAAAACATCAACCGACCACCTGGAAATGATTGAACAAGCGATAAGAACCCCTCTCAGCAGGAAAAAATGTGTACAGGCGGTATTCTTGGACATCCGTAAAGCCTATGACACAACTTGGAGGAGACTAGTTCTTAACAGACTTGCAACTTTGGGAATAGGAGGACTGATGTTACAGAACTTAGAGAGCATGCTGCGGAAATGAACATTTCGTGTAAAAGCGAATGGAAAATTGTCCAGTGAAAAAGTAATGGAGAACGGACTTTGCCAGGGATCGGTGTTAAGCGTAACACTTTTCCTTATAGCCATCGACACAATCGTCAGTTTCATCCCACAAAGTGTAACATGCTTGATATACGCGGACGACGTCGTGCTCATAGCCAGCGGAGAAAATGCCGAATCCGTTGAAAAGCAGTTGCAAGAAGCACTCAACAACATCCAAACATGGGAAAAAACTACAGGCTTCAAAGTATCGGCCGAAAAGAGCGCCACGATAACTTTCCGAAACATTAGAGCACGTAAACCTGTGAACATAGACTCGCTCAATCTAAACGGCATAAAAATACCGCGGAAGTTTGCCCACAAATGCTTAGGAGTCGTGTTCGATCAGTGGTGTAAATTTGAAAAATACATTGAAGAGCTGAAAGCAGCATGCCACATCACAGAATACAATTCATTCGCAACATAGCTGCAAGGAAATGGGGTGGTGATAGAGCAACTCTGATCAAACTGTATCGCGCAACGGTTCTAGAAAAACTTTTGTACGCAGCTCCCATTATATCAGCAGCAAGTGAGAAAGTATTGAACAAGCTAGAAACGATCCATAACCGTGGCTTAAGAGCCATTTGTGGAGCTTTACATACAAGCCCTATTGCAAGCATTCAGGCAGTGACGGGATTTCCAAGCTTACGAAGATGCATAGAACAACGAACCGCGATTTACGCTGAGAAGACACATGGTAAAGAACTACATCTGAGTGAAACTCATCTACCAAGCGAGTGTATCGAGGCAAACACAGAATCATCCACTGAAGTCGAAAGCAGTTCAGGAGAGCTCTGGGGAAAGGATGTAGCAGCCGAAGCAAAAACACCAACAGAGAGAGGAAGAACTATATTAGAGAAAATGAAAATCACTCTACCCTCGATAAGCGTATTCATCAGACCATCAATCGCACCTTGGGAAAAGCCCATAATTCCAACAAATACAAGTTACTAGATGCAGTACGAAATGGAGCAAACCCAATTGAGCTGAAACGCCGATTCATTCAACTTAGGAACTCGCGATACCGAATTCACAGTGCAATATATACGGACGGATCGAAAAAAGATGATAAGTGCGGGTTCAGTGTGATAAGTGACAATCTAGTTATACAGCAGAGATTGAACAATTTAAGTAGCATATATAGTGCAGAAAGTAACGCAGTGAAAGAGGCGCTCTCATGGGTTGCAAGCCAGCAACGAGTAGGGGCCTACATAATTTGCACAGATTCACTAATTGTGGAAAAAATGTCTTCAAAAACATAACATCCAAAGCCAACGGAGAGACGAGATCTCGTTGGCTTACAGTGTAGCCAAAAACGGTACAGAAGTAGTGTTAGTATGGATACCGAGTCACATCGGCATAGCGGGGAATAAAAAGGCTGATAAACACGCCAAATTAGCCTTAGAAGCAACAAGGATTAGCAACGACAAAATCGACCTCAAGGAAGCCAAGACCGAAATCAAACGAAAATTCGATGCTCAATGGCAAGAAGAATGGACAGCACAGACAGGAAACAAATTAAGAGAAGTGAAAAATAACATCAAACCACACGAAGCAGCTGTAGGAAGAACAAGACAAGAAAGCGTGACCCTGTCGAGACTTCGGATCGGACACACAAAGCTAACACATGCTTATATATTGGAGAGCAGCGACAAACCCCGATGTCCTTTTTGCAACGATATACTATCCGTGAAGCAACCTGCACTGGACTGGACAATGAGCGAAATGCAGTAGGATTGACGTCAAGTATAAGAGAGACATTGGCCAACGGCGCAGGCAAAGCAGACTCTGTGATACAATTCCTGAAAAACACAAAACTGTATAACAAAATTTAGTCAAGTCAATATGATGTAAATTACATTATGCCGAATACTCGATGGACCCGAATGACCAAGTAGTTTACAGGTCATAAATAAAACAAAAAAAACTTGTGATTTCCGAAATCGAAATATTTTTTATAGCAAATGTCATGCCTTTAACTTCGAGATATATTGCCATCTCAAAAAATGTTCGGAACAAACTATCGAATCTGGAACTCCGAAAACAAATTTTTTTTCTGATTCCTCAAGTATTAGAATTGCATAAAATGTCGAGATCGGGACAATTTTAAGATATTTGACATCAAAAATAAATTTACAATCTCGAAAATTTCAAAATTCCCAATGTCGATATTTTTTCAAAACTATTTTTTTGGAAATGATACTAGATCTCGACATTTCAGACATTTCATTCATGTCATGCAATGATTCTGAACGCTAAGAATCTGCTGCGAAGTCTATTGAAACAGAAAGGCCAAATTCTACATAAGCCAATACTTTGCTTTGCTTTATACGGACAAGTCGATTTGATGCATAATGTCACCCCTGATATACTTAGGGAGTTATACTTTGATGCATAATGTCACCCCTGATATATTCCGTCCAGCTCTCGATGATCGAGGTCGCTCAGCATCTTGGATGGGAAAAATCAACAGAACTCCGAAATCATTGCCTCTCATGCAAGGCGATCGGCGCATAAAAATCCCCAAAAACTTATGAGTATAGAATCCTTTTCCATGGCACAAGCGAACCGCACAGAATGCAAGTCGTTTTATTCCTTTTTTTTTTTTTTTTTTTTATTTTTTTTTATTTTTTTAAATAACTCTTTATTGGTATATGAGTTAAAATTAAATTATTAAGATTTAAATTGGGTGTTCAGCCACAAGTGGTGACTTTTCAGCCCTGTTATATATATATATATATATATATATATATATATATATATATATATATATATATATATATATATATATATATATATATATATAAATATATATATATATATATATATATATATATATATATATATATATATATATATATATGTATATATATATATATATATATATATATATATATATATATATATATATATATATATATATATATATGATTTGGTTATTACCATGAAGACATCATTTGCTTACGCAATTCTGAGATTTTTGTGTAGGGTAAATTCTAAACCTACTTGTATTGTGTAATGGGGAAAAGGAACTTATATACTAACTTACTAACTAATACAGAGAGCGAATCGATTCAATTGAAGATTGCATCGATTTTTGTCGGAATTTGCTTATAATATTATGTGACATTACATCTAATGGTTCTATATTTGTGAGTCTGTGTAACTCATTTGTACTAAGCCAGGGAGGACGCTTCAGAATCATTTTCAGAATTTTATTCTGAATCCTTTGAAGCGTTTTCTTTCTGGTGGAACAACAGCTTGACCAAATTGGTACCGCATAAAGCATGGCTGGTCTGAAAATTTGTTTATAAATTAACAATTTGTTTCTTAGACAGAGCTTAGAATTTCTGTTTATAAGAGAATATAAACATTTAATATATTTATTACACTTTGCCTGGATACCTTCAATGTGATCCTTGAAAGTGAGTTTTTTGTCATACGTTAAACCTAAGTATTTAGCTTGATCAGACCATGTCAATTCCAAGCCATTCAATTTGAGAATGTGATTATTGTTTGGTTTAAGAAAAGAAGCTCTTGGCTTGTGAGGAAAGATAATTAATTGCGTTTTTGCTGCATTTGGTTTAATTTTCCATTTTGACAGATAATCACTGAAAATATTTAAACTTCTTTGTAGGCGACTGCAGATCACTCTTAGATTTCTACCTGTGGCTAACAGACTTGTGTCGTCACAGAATAGCGATTTCTGACAACCAACGGGTAGATTTGGAAGATCAGAAGTGAAAATATTATACAAGATTGGAGCTACACTCGAACCCTGCGGGACACCGGCTCGTACGGGTAGCAATTCAGATTTACAATTCTGATAGCTAACCTGAAGAGTACGATCAGTTAAATAATTTTGAATCATTTTGATCAAATAAATAGGAAACTGGAAATCAGACATTTTTGCTATTAAACCTTTGTGCCAAACACTGTCGAATGCTTTTTCTATGTCTAGAAGAGCAACTCCAGTGGATAACCCAGAAGATTTATTTGATTTTATCATGTTCGTTACTCTGACAAGTTGATGAGTAGTTGAATGTTCATGACGAAATCCAAACTGCTCTGGTAAAAAAATTGAATTCTCATTTATATGAGTCATCATTCTCAACAAGATAATTTTTTCAAAAAGTTTACTGATAGAAGAAAGTAAGCTAATTGGGCGATAACTTGATGTTTCTGCTGGGTTTTTATCAGGTTTTAGGATAGGAATTACTTTAGCGTTTTTCCATCTTTTTGGGAAGTAAGCTAATGAAAAACACTTGTTGAAAATTTTAACCAGGAGTCTCAAGGCAACATCGGGAAGATTTTTAATAAGAATATTAAAAATTCCATCATTACCAGGAGCCTTCATGTTTTTGAGTTTCCTAATAATTGATTTAATTTCATCAAAATTCGTCTCAATAATGTCATCGTGTGATAACACTTGGGTTGAAATATGATCATATTTCAGTGAGACTTCATTTTCAATAGGACTCACAACGTTTAAATTAAAATTGTGGACACTCTCGAACTGCTGAGCAAGTTTTTGAGCTTTTTCACCATTTGTAAGAAGTATTTGATTTCCTTCCTTGAGAGCAGGAATTGGTTTCTGAGGTTTCTTAAGAACCTTAGAAAGTTTCCAGAAAGGTTTAGAATATGGTTTAATTTGTTCAACTCCTTTAGCGAAATTTTCATTTCGCAAAAGAGTAAATCTATGTTTAATTTCTTTTTGTAAATCCTTAACTATGTTTTTCATAGCAGGATCACGAGAACGTTGATATTGTCGTCGACGAACATTCTTCAACCGAATGAGCAGTTGAAGATTGTCATCGATGATAGGAGAATTTAATTTAGTTTGAGCTTTGGGAACTGAAAGATTTCTAGCTTCGATAATATAATGATTCAAATTATCAATTGCTGTGTCGATGTCCGCAGAATTTTCTAAAATAGTTTCATGATCCACATGATTTTCAATGTGAGATCTGTAATCCAACCAATTAGCTCTATGATAGTTGAAAATAGAACTAATTGGATTAATTATAGCTTCGTTGGAAAGTCTGAATGTTACTGGAAGATGATCTGAGTCAAAGTCAGCATGAGTAATCGGTTCACTACAAATGTGACTTTGATCTGTTAGAACCAGATCAATTGTAGACGGGTTTTTCACGGAAGAGAAACAAGTAGGATTACTGGGATGAAGAACTGTGAAGTAACCAGCTGAGAGTTGATTATGAAGTATTTTACCATTACTGTTATTTTGCCTACAATTCCACTGGACATGCTTAGCATTTAAGTCCCCTATTACGAAAAATTTCGATCGATATCTTGTAAGTTTTTGCAAATCGCCTTTAAAGAAATTTAATTGTTCGCCGGTGCATTGGAATGGCAAATATGCTCCAGCGATGAAATAAATTCCATGAATGGTATCAACTTCGATTCCCAAGCTTTCAATAACTTTAGTATTGAAAGAAGGTAAAATTCGATGTTTAATTTGCCGTTGGACAAAAATGGCAACTCCACCACCCATTCCAGTAAACCTGTCAAATCGATGAACCACATAATGTGGATTACTTTTCAATTTTACATTTGGTTTAAGAAAAGTTTCTGTCACAATGGCAATATGAATTTTGTGAACTTTGAGAAAATTATAAAATTCATCTTCACTCGATTTCAAAGATCGAGCATTCCAATTTAAAATATTCAAATAATTATTTAACATCACTGTTAAATTTGAAATTCATTATAATATTATTTGCAAATTTCCATCCGATTTGAAATGCTTCAAAAAGTGATGAAGTCGAATTCATTTGGATGATCATTTGAAAAAGTTGATCTTGTAGGTAGATCATTTTATTTTCAGTTATATCGCCTAAATCGACTTCATTTAAAGAAGCGAATGGCATTGAAGGAATATTTGTAGGTAGACTGCCATTAGAAGAAGATGATTTGGCCGGTCTACCTATTAATAAATTGTTTTCGTTAGAAGAAGAACTGCAAGGCGGTCCTGTGTTTTGATTATTTACATTAGAAGAAATAGGTGATAGATTTCTACCTAATATACCAGCATAACTGACATTAGAAGAAGATGATGACGAGGTCGATCTACCTGTCAATAAATTGTTTTCGTTAGAAGACGAATTGGCAGGCGTACCTGTTTTTTGTTTCGAAGAAATCAGTGCCTTAGAAGAATTAGGCGTGGCATTTGAAACGGTTTTTTGATTTTCAGGTATGTTCTGTAAATTTAAGGTCGTTGATTTGACTTGTTGTCGAAGCGAACGAGCGTTTAAAATTTTTTCCCTGACAGGACATTTCAAATAATTGGATTTATGATTTCCATTGCAATTTGAACATGAAAATTTATCAGTGGTTTCATTCATTGGACAAACGTCTTTCGAATGCGATTTACCACAATTCAAACACCGTACATCCATATGACAATTTTTGGTTCCATGACCGAAGTTTTGGCAACGACGACATTGCGTTAAGTTTGCAATACGATTATGCCGTTTATAATGTTCCCAATGAATTTTAATGTGGGAAATGAAACGTACTTTTTCTAAAGTTTTCAAATTGTTTACATCACTTCGATTGAAGTGTATTAGGTAAAGTTCATGGGAAATACCAGAGCGTGGTTTAGAAGTACCATTCGCTCTTTTTTTCATAAGAATTACTTGGGAAGGGGCAAAACCAAGCAATTCTTTTAGTTCATTTTTAATTTCATCAATACTTTGATCATTTGATAATCCTTTCAAGACAGCCTTGAAGGGTCTGTCTGATTTTATATCATATGAATAAAATTTATGAAGTTTCTCGGACAAATATCGAATAAGACATTCGTAATCATCCAATCCATCCACCAATACTCGACATTCTCCTCTACGTCCGATTTGAAATGAGACTTTTACTTCCGGGAGAAAAGTAGAAAGCTCAGTACGGAATGCTTTGAAGTCGGAAATCATCACCGTCACTGGTGGCATAGGTTGTTGTTTCTTCCCAGAACGACAATCGTCCATTTTGGGAATTTTTGAAGAATTTTCTTCTATGTCGCTACAATCGGATTCAGGAAGAATCTTGTAAATATTGTTAGACGGCATAGGATCAACGGAAGGGAAATCCGTCCGTTGTCTTTTATTTTTACATTCAGATTCTATAAGATCGTGAATGTTATTAGAAAAATGTTGCATAACGGATTGTGATTTATTCCGTATTAAATTATTTTTAGCCTTAGACTTGTTGCCTTTCCGGTTGGACGCAGGCATTTTTGAAATTAATGAAATTTTAAATTAAATTTACTAGGCTAAATTAGTCTTCGATTAGACTCCTAGCTAGCCTTAAAAAAGGCTGATTAATGTCTTAGTCACTCTAATATCACTCTTTGTATCACTTAGTCACTCTAATATCACTCTTTGTATCACTTAGTTAGTGATTCAGGTAGCCTTGAAAAAGACTGAAGCCTTGAATCAATGAAACTCTAGGTAGCCAGAAAAAAATTCCAGGAGCCAAGAGCTATACGCGTGCGGTGCGAACGACTGTTCAACACCGACTGTCGTTTTAATACTAATTTCGATAATGTGAAGCGGCTCAGTTTGAACCAGCCCGGTGGTAACAATAAGGTGCTCTAGTCAGTGCTATTGTACCCAAAATCTCCGGCTTTTGCGGCTTTCAAAGCTAGCTAGTCAGTGAGATCAAAGTAAACAAAATGAAGAAAAATAAAACACATCACCGATTGTGAGAGTCAGTATTACAATTTTGTATCGCACATTTTTTAACGATATCACAATTATGATCAAACATATCAAAATCATCGTTGTTTCGACAAATCTCACAAATATTTAGCATCAACTTATTTTTATTTATGTTTACATATTTTTTCGTTGTTTTCGTCTCTACGGAAGAGGTGAAAATCACAAGAAAACAGCGGTCCAGCAGGAGGATGGTTTGAACAGTCTCGTCCATTCTATGCGAAATGAAGAGATTTAATGTAAACAAAATTGATTTCAATTTCGAATTCGAATTCAAAGAGTAGTCCGACGTCAAAACGTGCGTTATCAGTGCAATGAATACTAGTACAAATATCTACCCACTTACACATTGGATCAAATTCTATGGTAATCGCTTCCAAGGAGGAAGGAGAAGCTTCCATAATGGCTTTCAGAAATTTTAACTTTTGCTCTTTAAGAGGCCCGTAGGTTTGCTCTCTGAGAATTAGATCTTTGGTGCTTGGACTTACAACAAATCTATTTTCGGGTGTAGTTTTTGTGTGTCTCATTTCTCGAATAAACAATGAATGGAACAGTTGTAGAACTAATTTGATACTATCATTTTGCCGAAGGAAGTATGTTTATTCGTTAAGGTGTTTAAGAGCTATGCAATGTTTTTGAGTTTTTTGAAGGTATTGTTAAAACTAATTTAAATAAATTAAAAAAAATAACACCCTTCCAATTTTCTCTTAAATTTTTACTTATATTATGACCTTTCAGGAACCGCATAGGATACATTTTCATCGATCTGGCATCTAATGAATATTGATATTTGAAGCTTGACTAGTTTTTGATGAAAAAATAATCATAACTTTTTACTGGTAGCTCATATGAAAAAGCTTAGTTGAGCAAAATTATGCGCAATGATTAGTACAACAACTCTTTTGAAGACAACTTTTCCGTAGAACGTTTCACAAATAAAGCTAGAACAAAAAAAAGTCAATTTTAAGGAGCCACCCTACATTTATTCGGGAAAATTGATGTAACTCGATCAAATGAAAAGATAGAGAGGTGCTTTTTTTAGCAAAGTCGCTCAAAATAAAATTTCCTACAGCTTTACTGTACAAAAAATCATTTTTGAGTTCAATTAAGAAAGCTAGATTTCAGATTTCAATCTAAATGAGGACCACCCTAGTAACATTTTTCATCAAAAGGAGCGCCATTTGATTACAACTAACTTTTGTGAAGACACTAACTACAAAAAACTAATATTTAATAGTGAAAATATTTTTGTCACGCTAATTTCCCGTTTCGGACCACTGTGCGGTCGTCGCTGAATGACGGTTCTGTATTCTAAATGACTGTAGAATTGCACTTTTATGTATATCCATGATAATGATTAGGGCGGCATCTCATCGGATTTTTGTCTACTGGACAATAAATAAACAAACAAACAAAAAAACTTTACCTAATCTAAACAGTTTTCCGGAAAAAAACGGCAAGAAATTAATGTTTTCTCAAACTAATTGTACAACATTTTCTTAACAATTCCATCATGTTTTGACGCCCCCTGGATGTTAGCGCCCGGGGTGGTCGCCTCACTCGCCTCACCCCCACTACGGCACTGCCCTCAGACCCTTAATCTTTTGATGCATCCATGTTCATAGCAGCGTTGAAAACATCTTACAACGAGAGTTGCTTTACTGAAATTTGAGTTGGAGATTCCTGTATGAATTCGAAGTTGTAACGATCTCAGCTTGATGCGGTATCTGCCGCATATTCTTCACGGAAGAAAGTGGGGAATCGATTATAGATTACATTGCTTCCTTTCAAACTCATTTTCTGATAGTTAACAAATATCTTACAACCAAGTAGACATTACTTAAAAATAACAAGACAGCACCTGATAAAATTGGTACATGATCCTATCACCATACGATTTTTTTTAAAGAGATTATCTTTACTTAACTCCATTTCCGAATGGGCACAAAACTTGTCTTTATTCCCTAAAAGTATATTTTGAAATAAAATCTGATCAAAGCTAAGATGTTGCAATTTCAAATTAAAAATACAATAACATATTGCGATTCATGAACGATCAATACCTACCTTGTTGACCTACAGTACAAAAAGTTGTACGTTGAAGATTTTCGTGTCACTCATGTATCAACAGAAGAATCCTGGCAAGTTCATTGTACTCGAATCGGAGGAAATACTCGTTGAATCCAGAGCTTATATGCCGGAGCCTAGTTTTTTTTACACTTTGATATTTCTTCGCGCCGGTGGAATAAACCAAAATTTAAGCCTGCACACTTCTGCTTGTGCCGAATAAACTTAGACTCAATGATGAAATTTTTCTGCCAATTACTACTATTGAATTTTTTTTTAGTATTGTTGAACTAAATAATCGGCAAGCCGATTCGTTCAACAGATTTTCGTCCAGTGTGAACTCCTAAGAGGCTGTTCGGTGGAGCTGTTGTGTAATCCAAATGAAAATCAAAATGTGACCGAAGTTAAAAAGAAACGCTAATATATTTTACCATGCAATTTATTTTATTTGTACTCAAATAAATTTGTTTGTGGTAATCACATTCAAGTGCTAATTTCCGATCGCATGTGTAATATTAGTGTTCGATGTCAAATTGTCTAAATTGTTGTAACAAAATTAAAATTTCTATTTACAAAAGCACTAGTTAGTAATTTTACACCACACTAGTCAAACTACTCGGATCCTTCTGTCCCAAAGCACTGGATATTTTAATAATTTTTTTTCACGATGCATGCATTCAGGGAATTATTTTTTTCGACGTTACTGATCGTTTAAACAAAAAGAATGCGAAAGCTTATTCCGTTATAGTGTTATACTGAAAGCTTTCATATCTATTAACAGTGGTATAACCAAATATAACAGGTTCTCAGTTCACTTCTTTTCGAATTCCATTCGCTTGCCGTTCGAGCGCAGCTAAACCTCTTATTTCGGTTGGCTAGCTAGATACTGTAAGAGTTTTTCGATCGCCGGAGGAACTTTCGGAATGTGATCCCCCTGTGGTACGAACCCGTTCGTGTCAGCAACATAATCCACCCGGTAAACCTGACCGTCGTCACCTACGTATTGGTAGAATCCTTGCGATCGCAGGCCTTCCGAACCCTTACCATCGTTTTCAATTCTTCCAGACTCTTCAGCGTTGATTCCGTTGGCCGTTTCGAATCTGCCGAAGAATTATGGTGGTTTTATACTGATGTGATGTTGAAAGCATTTCTACTTACACGTAATTATAACCATCTCTTCGTACCTGGTTCTCTAATCGAATAATTTTCCAGCCATCAGTATCACCTAACCGGGGTGCAACGTTGAGTTGAACTTTCCGGGCTAGAGCTGGCACCGGTGTGGTTGGAATGAAAATCGGTTGCGGAGCAGGAGTTACCGGTGGGCTTGCTGTGACAGCTCCACTGCCCGAGCCGTTAGCATCCGTTCCACTCCCAGATGGTCCCTGATTGCTGGCGTTCGATCCGGAAGGACCTTCCACGTGCTTGTATTTGCCACGATCACCATCACCGACATGCTGATATTTTCCATCCCTGTGAGTATATTTTCCATCATTACCCGGAATGTATCGTCCATCATTTCCACCGTAGTAACGGCCATCATTAAGACCAACATAACGACCGTCATTGCGCCCTTGGTAACGCCCTTCGTTCAAGTATCGATACTGGTTAAGTGGATCGTACGGTCGATACGGTCTGTACGGACGAGTGATAAACGGGCGCACAGTGCTCGTGGTAGAGGGTGGCCGATACTTGCCATCATCCTGAGCCGTTACTAGGTACAACGCACTAACCAACACAACAAATGCCTGCCATCAAGTTGCAACTTCATTATCCATCATTCAACCAGAACTACAAAAATCTCACCGAAACCAGCCTCATCCTAAAAGCCTAAACGTGTTACTAGCCCGTTGCGATGACTGTTGGATTCCTTCAATTAAAGTCGTTTCTAATCACTAGTCAAACCGATTGTATTATTCCTGATAGAAATGTCTTTCTTTTATATACTCGGCTTCTCGACAACTGCAAATCTTGACACTTGCTGCAGGAGGTGCATTAAGCCTTGGGTGTGCACTATTCCTGCTCAGCGTACATCAATCAAATACCACCCACTGGCAGATGCGTTCCTGATTTGACTAACGAGAGAAGCCAGCTTCTAACTAATTTATCATTGCACTACTATAATTTAATCGTGGAAAATATGATTCAATTAAGGTGAAGAAGTCACACTAAAATGATCAAATAATCTCACAATCTGATATTGGTAGATTTCACTGATGTTATATTCCACCCTAGCCAATTTGTAACAATGCTCTTTAATGATATAGCGAATATTACATATTTCAATTTTGGTAATATCCGGACTGGAAAGGGTTTGAAGTACTAGAACAACTTTTACCTGAAATTTCCTGTTATTCTCCAGCACATATTGTGCATTTTTATGGTATTTATAAGTACATATAACTGTGATTTTATTGTGTTTTTGAAGTAGAAGAGCGAATTATATTTGAAGCGTTATTGTAGGAGCAACGATGAGTTTTCAATCAATCTTGTATCTGCCGCATATACTTCACGGAAAAAATTGGGTAACCAATTATAGATTACATTACTACCCTTGAAACTCATTTTCTGTTATTTTAGAAATATTTTACAACCAAGTAGACATGACTGGAAAATAACAAACATACACCTATTAAATTTAGTGCATGATCTTATCACCATACGATTTTTTTTAATTTAAGAGATTATATTTGCTTAACTCCATTTCCGAAAACTTGTCTTTTTTCTATAAAAGTATATTTTGAAACCGAATCTGATCAAAATTAAGACGTTGCTTTTTCAAATTAAAAATAGAATAACATATTGCAAAAAATGAATGGTTAATCCAATCAATAGTAATATTTTCAACAAACTTTTATCACACTATGAAGATCGGACGACTAAAAAACCCTTTGAAGTAAAAATTAAAAACAAATCTGATTGAAATAGTTTTCCTTACAATTCGTTTTCGACTCGTCAGTCTGTTACAAACCATATGCCACATAGCAGTTCAATAAAGAACCTCAGCGAATATAGAGCTCCAACACTGCGTGAGCAGTATCTTTCTCTATGAAATGACCGTATATAAAGACTGTCTCAGAAAGTATGGACGCAACCAAAAACCGCTGCCATTTCGCAATGGTTCAATCTGTCAATTTTTATGGCTACGTCCTTTTGTTTACACTCCTCTCTAACCACTTGTGCAGTTGTTTATTCGTTTTCATTAGTTTGTTTCGAAATGCGTGAACTTTCAACAGAACAACGTCGAAAAATTGTGTACGAATGGTGCCCAGAACGCGGACTGTCACTGAGAAAGATAGCAAAAATGGAAGGAGTAAGTGAAAAAGCCGTGCGAAATGCAATCAGGAAGTTCGGTGAGGATAACACCTTTGAGGATAAACCGAAAACGGGTCGCTCCTGCTAACCCTCAGTTGGATAAACGTATACTGAAGGCGTTCGAGCAAAAGAAGGAGGTTTCAGATCGAGATGTGGCCAAAAATGAGGGCACTTCGTATTTAAATGTTCTTCGTGCTAAAGAACGTTTGAATCTTCGAACCTATAAGAAGCAGAAACAACCAAAACGTAGTCCGAAACAAGAAACATCGACCAGGCCGAGGGTACGAAAGCTGTACAATACGATTCTTGCTGGAAATTTGAACTACATAATCATGGACGACGAAACCAACGTTAAGCTCGATTACAAATCCTTGCCGGGACCACAATATTATACGGTGCGAGAAGGGTAAGTGTTAAACCAGTCCGAGACATCGATTGAAGTCGAAAAATTTGGTAAGAAAGCTATGGTCTGGCAAGCAATTTGTAGCTACGGTAAGATTTCGAAACCCTTCATCACCACTGCTTCAACGAACAGCGAAATATATATCAAGGAATGTTTACAAAAAAACACATGGATCCTGTTGTAATCTGGCCAGATCTTGCTTCTTGCTACTACTCGAAATCAACGGTAGAATGGTATACCACCAAAAATGTCACTTTCGTCCCAAAAGACATGAATCCACCAAATTGCCCACAACTTTGACCAATTGAGGAATTTTGTGCATTAACGAAGATACATCTTAGGAAACATGTCTTGGCAACCGAAACCATTCAACAGTTCGAAAAAGATTGGAAAAAAGTGTCAAAACTTGTCGCTAAGAAGTCTGTACGGAATATAATAAGGAACGTTCGCAAGAAAGTGCGCCAGCTAGTCTACAATGGCTAAGTAGCTAATGTTGAGAATGATATTCTGTTGTTGTAGTCCAACATTATTAGTATATCGAATAAAATTTGAATATCTAACACTTGTGAATTATTTACAGCGAAATCAAAGTGCGTCCATAATTTCTGGGACAGTCTTTGGGACAGTAAGCCATAACAAGTCAAATTAAAAAACAACGTATTTCAGTACATTCCTGTACGTCTGATTCGCGGTTTATGGGCTAAGTGCATGAACTGTTATACGCTAACGAGTCGGAGACGAAACGTGAATTGAACTGAAATGTGTATTATGCGCCCTAAGAACAAAAAATGGGGTAATGCCCCGTTTACACTTCTGCTGGCTGCCAGCATGCTGGCGCCAGTGTACTGCCCTCTTAGGAAAAAAACGTTCAACGGTGGTCCTTCGTTGGTCTAATACGTTGGATCATTGAACCACAGTTGAACGTTTTTTCCTAAGAGGGCAGTACACTGGCACCAGCATGCTGGCAGCCAGCAGAAGTGTAAACGGGGCATTACCCCAAAAAGAACATAGTTATGATAGTTTTCCTGAGTAATGAACGGAGATGCCCGGTAAAAATTTCAAAAATCTTCAGGCAGGGTTGCAAAAGTATGTGAATCCGAAAAAAGGTCTGCGGGCTTTCATTTCTCTATAAAGCATGACACATAAAACTGGTTTGGTGAGTAAAGAAAAACGGTTCGACCATTTCAAAAGTCTGTAAATTATTACGAAAATCTGCGACAATCTCGATTTCAAAAAGTTTGCAAAAAAGTCTTCAACAAAAAAAGTCTTTAGCTCTTTAGAAGTAATCTTTAGTTTTGAAGACAAATCTGCACACCTGACATATCAGGTATTAAAAAAAACTGAACAATGATTCGTAGGTGGAGTGAGTGCTGTCTTTATAAATTTTATCTTGCAAAGCCTTGGTTTACATTCCTGTAGTGGAATTTGATCTTCTGTTTCAACAGACTTCGCAGCCGATTCAGGGTGTACAGAACCATTGCATGGCTAGTGCTACGGTTCTACTGACACTACGAATCCTTCCAGGTCGGGGCTCGAACATACGACAAGTGGTTTGTAAGACCAGCGCCCTATGCTTTGAACCGCCAACCCGGGACGAAATCTTATCTTGTGCGCAGCAATAAAAGCTAAAGGAAAAACCTGTTTTAATCCGTCTAGTGGTGTCATGATATCTTTCTTATATCACTTGTACATTTATAAATACTACAGTGGTATTTTTCAAAAAACATTTCATTGAATCTTGTCAGGGCGTAAACTAGCATAGGTTATGAATTGAAACAGTATTTCCGGAACCGGAAGTTGGATTCGGATGAAATTCAATAACATTGTAGAAGACCGTATGAACTAGGTTTGTGAACATTAGTGAGCTTGTCTCTAAGAAAATAAAGTGAGTTGTTTTTCGGAGTTGCTGCACAGTATTTCCGGTACTTATGGAACCTGGAAACCGGTGTACCTCAGGTCAGCTTGTTTGAACAGCAACTAACATAATCAACAAATTGAAACAGTTTTGAGCCAAATTTAGTCGAATTTTCCCATGACCAGGCGCGCACCCAGAAAAAAAATTTGAGAGGGATTTCTATAATGTATGGAAGACCGGAGCCAAATCGGACACTTTGTAGAAATTGAAAAACAAAACATCCATTACAACCGGGTTTTTACTCAAGTTATCTCTACCGTTATGTCAATTCAACATTCAACTACAATTTCCAATTTATGATATTGAAAAATATGCATTAGTTTTCGTACCAAGTCACGCAGAAGTGACCTTTCCGACCTCGGCTGCTTCGGAGCACTTATTTTGTTCTCTGGAGTTGAGGTCTCTGGAGGTTTCATCAACAATTCCCAATCGACTCCACATGTTCACCTGATTTTACATCAGTAAGACCGAATACGCTTCCGAAGTGTGCTTGCGTCCGTGTTTTTGGTCCGGAGTCAACAATTGGGACATCCAGTTTGCATTTAGTAGTAGTTCTTGTGGCATCTGTTTGCTCACGCATCAGCACCTTTTCAGCCAATTTCATTATTTATAAACCATGGTATTTTTGTATTTTTCGACATTGTTCTGTTCTCTTATTACTGTTATAAAGTTGTAACTTTTATTTTGCCAGGATAGACGTATCAAATCAGTTATGAAACCATTGACTTGAATACGAGTTTGGGAAAATAGTTCCGGTCATCTCAGGAAAAGTCACTACAACATGTCACGTCTAGTACAGCCCATACTTGCGTATCAGTCTTATATTGAAAATCGAAAGACAAATATGAATGCATATTTCGGAAATAAATCGCTTTTTTTCACTACTGTGATGATTGATCCTTGATACTATTGAATCATCTCCTAACATTTTATCAAAAATTGAATATTTCGAACATGATAATGAAATCCGAACTATATTTATTTTATAAAAAAATAACCACGGATAGGAGAAATAATTCTAAGCAAATTAAACAAATCGCTGAAAAATAAAGAGGGTTTTTACGTTTCAACTTATTTTAATTTGCATATTGAGGTATTTGTGCTTCTCTGACACTTTGGAAATAATCAAACAATTTTTCTTCAATGGATGATGAGATGAGCGACGAACAAAGTGCCCCTCAATCGTCGCAGGAGGGAAATGGAAGCTCCTCTCCATTTAGAAAAAGGGTGACAACGAAATCCAATACAAAAAAAAATATATAAAAATCGGCTCAATCGACCACGTAAAGCTTGTACGCAAATAGCCCTGAATAAAAATATCTTTTAAATAAAAACCATTTCTTTTGTGTGGTTACACCCGAGTCATACGAGAAAGGGAATTTAATCATCCAGCGGCCGCACAAAGCCTGAACATGTATGGAAGTTCTGCTCAATTAAGTTGCTTCCTGAGTTATGCTCCACAGGCAGGGTAGTCTAATTGGCAGAAAGATTTACTAGTATGTGAGAAAGTGGCGGGCTCTATTTTCGTTTCAGTGGTAATTTTTGTTTCGCAGGTTTTAATTTGTTCGACATTTTGCTCGGAGTTTCAGTTTCTGAGTGCGATTAGTCCGAAAGACTTCTCATTCACAACGAAAAGGTGAAAATTGAGCTCCAAACAGCATCAATTTGCAGTTTTTGACAATTGAAAATATATGAAAATGTAACTTTGGTCTCTCATATCTGATATAGACAAAATCAATACTTCCACAGTAGCTTTTTAATATTGATTTCTTCAATGATGCTATATTTAGTTTAAAATATCGATAAATACCCTAGTTTTCAGCAGTGACCATTGAGGAAACAGACTGCAAAATATTGAAAGTAAGCAGTAAACTGAGAAATGAATTTCTTTATTTTTGGCTCAGGAATAAATGAAACAAATTGTTTGGGCATCAATAAACTAATCCTTCAAATTGAAACAGTTTTGAGCCAAATTTAAAGAACATGTAGAGTTTATTTCGTTTTATGCAAGAAAGACATATTTTGTTCACATTTCTTCTCGTTTCGCCTTCGGCTCATCAGTGCTTAAAGCAGCTCAAATTGAACTGCTCTCTTGCGACTAGCAGTTCCATTTAATTTGGTTTTGGTAACTGATGCAACCCTTAACTATTATTGCACAGATGCAATATTATTTCTGACGTCTCAGGCGTAAACTTTGCGTCTACTTAGCGGTTTAAATAGAACTGCTATGCGCGAGATGACATGCTTTAAGCACTGATGAGTCGAAGGAGAAACGCGAAGAAATAGAAACAAATCTGAAGGATTTTTACATTAACATCTTTACTTTCATGACGGTTTGAAATTTCGAGCACACCGCAACTATGTAATTCCAGAATCAAAACTAGGAAGAAAATAATCCATGGGACTATAAGACCTTACATTTGAAGCTGAATTTGTGAAAACTGGTCCTGCCATCTCTGAGCAAATGAAGTTAGTTCAGTTTTGGAGTTTTTGAACACTATTTCCTAAACTTCCAGAATCGGGAACTGGGAATCGACACAACTGAAGTCGATTTGGTTGACCATCGTCTTACAAATTTGCTTACAAATGAAAATAGTTTTGAGGTAAGTTTAGAAGATTTTTTTTGTTTTTTGCATCGCAGCTCTAAATCTCGATTTGATATTCATAGTGAAAATCAGTTTAATGATCTCAATTAAACGAATTTGATTCAATCGATGAGAAATCAATGTGTTATCTTTTGGCCGCTACTTTCGAAGCTTCCTGAACTGTAAATCGAAACTCAATGTAGCCAACGGCTTTTTGATCAGTGGTTGATCGCCATTTTCCTTATTAACGCTTTGAAATTACTAATTTATCAATTGATCACACATAGTAATCCGTAACTCTGGAGCCGAATGACGAATTCGGATAAACATTCATTACTGCCTATGGGATAGGACGATCTCGCATTTGAATTGAAATCCGGTAAAATCGCCCAAGTCATCTTCGAGAAAATTAAATTCATGGTTTTTACACAAACGCAATCTCGTCTGGATAAGATTCAATCGCAAAAGGTATTTTAATCATTTTACCGGCGGCATCTCATCCGTCTTCTATTCTAGAAAGCATTCTTCAAACTACCCCCGTAGGATTCTATTGCCACTGTGTGTAGTCACTGTTCATCAAGGTTATAAACTAACATGATGTATATCCATTTACTGCACTTTGATTATTGATACCAGCTTGCGCGTGCGATGTTGACAAAGTTGGGTGGAGGTATTCATCGGAACGGTGAAACATCTGAACTAGTTCTCGGAGATCACTCGCAAGACGTGGTTGTAAAATTACTCTAGTAGATTCGAGACAGTTACTACACTGTGCGATCAGGGATCCTAAAAAGAATTGTTATTGAGTAATATAGAAGCGAAAATATCGATTAGAAAATTCATTTTTCCTATACTTGAAACGTTTTAGTGCATCGACATGAGAGGATTTATAGAAATATTTGTATCGTAGTTTTACCCTGTTAAAAGGGTTCTAAGAGTCAAAAGCATTGTAGTACTAGCCTTGCTATAGGCTATGCACACACAGTGAAGCAACAGAAGAACACGTAAAAATTACAATTTGAATGCGTTTCGCTTATCTTAGAACTTGAGGAAAATTCGTTCTGGTTTATTGAAAAAGAAATATTGATTAGGATTTCTAATTATTGTATAATTTCAGACAATTTTCATAGTATGTAAATACGTATAGAAAAATTTTAACCAAAGGTTTTTTAGTTCCAACTCATCCGAATAAATCATATTCATGCTACTTTGAGCCAAACTCACGAAGCAAGTTGAATGTCCCCGCAGATAAGCCTAGTGGATTTAGGAACCATATTCAGAGGTTAAAGTCACAAACACACTGAATTGAATTTTTATGGCTCGTTCTCCAACCGGAATAAAATAAGATAACATAGCAGTTTTGTTGGATGTTTTGGCATTTGACTGGTCGTAAATTTCGTAAGTGATTTCGAGTGTCACCCATGTTTGGTAGTTGTCCCACAAACACGAAAATCCGGTTTCTCCGGCACAGTTGATGAACCCCTTGCTACGTGATTGGATTGGTGATGCCATTGGCCACGACAACAAATGGTTGTGCATCACAGCTATTGATCAGTTTTTCGTGGTTCTAAATAGAAGAAGTATCAAAATGGATCTCAACAACAAAAAATCGTTTCTATTCCAGCCCAAGGACGCGAGATTTTCCACCCGTAAAATACTGGTTCGATAATGCAAATATGATTTGAAGGTGCTCTTGTTTCAACATTTGCATCAAAAGACAGTTTCTGTGAGTTAGAATCTGATTAAACTTATGTACTGCATCAACATGAACTGGAGCTATGTGAAAAACGGAATATTAATAGACTATTTTTCTGCATACATTAAATTTTTGGGAACACAAGGGATGTTTCTGTGGTGGGCTACATATAACATATAAACCGAATATGAATATCTGCTGTATAATCAAGTCAATATATGCACATTGTATCATAGCTATACTTCCGCTATAAATACTTTGGTGGCGCCAAGTTTTTTTTTCAAATTTGTGGTTTCAGCTGTGAATATTTATAAATCTATTGGACGGTTTGTATTCAATAAAAGCTGTTAAGTACTGGGAGGATTCCTAGTGTAGTTGCAAATTCTGTTGAAACATAAGGTCAAATTCTACAAAAGGAATGTAATACCAAGGCTTTGCTGACAAGTGCAAGCTTGAGCGAGGTCGGTCATAAACCACGTAGACTCAAGAGGAAAGTTTACATTGTCCTACGAGGGTGAAGGGCTTTTCGTAGAAAGGCTTCAAAGGGTTTAGGTGATTATCATCTAAATAAATGGGATAAGTTCATTAAAAGAATTCCAATGATTCCGTCTTGAAGAATTGAAAAAATGCGTTAATTTTAGAGCAGATGTAAAGGGTGATTTTCTAAGAGCTTGAGAACTTTTTTAAACAATAAAACGCATAAAATTTGCAAAATCTCATCGGTTCTTTATTTTAAACGTTAGATTGGTACATGACATTTACTTTTTGAAGATAATTTCATTTAAATGTTGACCGCGGCTGCGTCTTAGGTGGTCCATTCGGAAAGTCCAATTTTGGGCAACTTTTTCGAGCATTTCGGCCGGAATAGCCCGAATTTCTTCGGAAATGTTGTCTTCCAAAGCTGGAATAGTTACTGGCTTATTTCTGTAGACTTTAGACTTGACGTAGCCCCACAAAAAATAGTCTAAAGGCGTCAAATCGCATGATCTTGGTGGCCAACTTACCGGTCCATTTCTTGAGATGAATTGTTCTCCGAAGTTTTCGCTCAAAATGGCCATAGAATCGCGAGCTGTGTGGCATGTAGCGCCATCTTGTTGAAACCACATGTCAACCAAGTTCAGTTCTTCCATTTTTGGCAACAAAAAGTTTGTTAGCATCGAACGATAGCGATCGCCATTCACTGTAACGTTGCGTCCAACAGCATCTTTGAAAAAATACGGTCCAATGATTCCACCAGCGTACAAACCACACCAAACAGTGCATTTTTCGGGATGCATGGGCAGTTCTTGAACGGCTTCTGGTTGCTCTTCACTCCAAATGCGGCAATTTTGCTTATTTACGTAGCCATTCAACCAGAAATGAGCCTCATCGCTGAACAAAATTTGTCGATAAAAAAGCGGATTTTCCGAATGGACCACCTAAGACGCAGCCGCGGTCAACATTTAAATGAAATTATCTTCAAAAAGTAAATGTCATGTACCAATCTAACGTTTAAAATAAAGAACCGATGAGATTTTGCAAATTTTATGCGTTTTATTGTTTAAAAAAGTTCTCAAGCTCTTAAAAAATCACCCTTTATAAGGATTCGATGGAAATGAAATCTCAAGATGTTAATAATTTGTGAATTTAACTTAACAATAATCAGTCTCCAGATTTCAAACTTAAATGTGAATAACCGAAACTGTTCTCATTGGAAAGATGAAACACACTACACAGATAAAAATATTTTGTGAATTTACATAATTTTTCATGCACATATTTGGAGCAGGAACTTGAACATAAAATTACATTATAGCTCTTTATTTTTCAATATACTTTAGAAGCGACATTAAGCGGTAATTGAAAAATGCAGTCTTATTCGTCGAAATATCAATGCTTCAAAATTTAGTTTTACTTCGATATGGTTTTCGATTCAACTGATGTCTATTCAATATTACTATTGATTTACATGTCGTGTAAATTTCATGTAGGGTCTCTTATTTTTTCGTTGTT
Source organism: Malaya genurostris (assembly GCF_030247185.1). NCBI lineage: Eukaryota > Metazoa > Arthropoda > Insecta > Diptera > Culicidae > Malaya > Malaya genurostris. The sequence continues at coordinate 270,382,503 of NC_080571.1, forward strand.
AGGGATAGATATAAATTTCGTTATTTGGTGTTATTTTGCTGACTACCAGGAAAAAATAGCCAAAAATAGAATCCTCAATCTCTCCAGACCGAATATTACAAACAATCTGTTTGAGTTGAGAAACAAGCGTTTGAGTTGATATTACGGGCTGTCGGCTTACAAGAAGGTATACTATAGTGACTCCAAATCGTGAATATGAAAAGTATTATAATATGCACCCCTTAAGAAAATATTGAAATATTTCTAAATGTATTGGTATATTTTGTTCGAAAATGTGGGCTTTTCAATACGCAATACGGCAGAGAATCATAATTGTTGATGATTCAGGTAAAAGTAATGAAAATTGATTAATAAAAACGCATTTTTCAAAACGACCAAATTCATAGTTTTTTCATTTGTCTTAGACATAATGGTCCAGCATCCGTATAAAATGCCTTAAAAAATCAGTGGTATACCTCCAAAAACTAACTCCTACACAGAAAGAAAAGATGAAACTTGCCCGACATGTAAACCAATAGTACTATTAAACAGACATCAGTTGAAACGAAAATCTGATTTAAAACCACGATTGATGTAAAATTACATTGAAATGCATTTACTTTTTCATTGAACAAGGCTGTATATTTACAAATCGCTTAGTTTTGTAATATAACTTTCCATTCAATTACCTGCTCCAAATATGTGCATAAATGTAAATTCACAAAATATTTTTATCTGTGTATATCACAAATCGTTTCAAAAGTTCACAGATCAAAATATTTTGTGAATTTACATTTATTTTTATGCACATATTTGGAGCAGGTAATTGAATGGAAAGGGACATTACAAAACTAAGCAGTTTGTAAATATACAGTCTTGTTCAATGAAAAACTAAATTAATCATAATGTAATTTTACATTAATCATGGTTTTAAATTAGATTTTCGTTTCAACTGATGTCTATTTCATAGTACTATCGGTTTACATGTCGTGTAAGTTTCATCTTTTCTTTCCGTGTTGTATCACCATTAAAAAGGTAAATTCATAGAAAATCAAATCTTCTTAGAATTATGAAAACGCTTACTTTGACTGACCATATCAGTCGTTAGTAGTCCGATTTTGAAAATTTTATGATTATTTAAAAAATATTTTTTTCACAAAATAAATGAACAGCGACATCCTTCAATTACACTTAGATAATAAAAGTCGTCCTAATTTTAAACGTAAACAAAAGTTCAGGCATAAGTAGTGGGAAAATTCGTATTTGTGACATTTCAATTAACCAAAATGATGACATATTTATACCGATGAATTACATTTGATACTAGCTAAAGTAACCGTACCCCCATTCATTTTTGCTTCAGTAGTCATCTCATACACGAAAACCATTAGTTAAAGTGAGATTTGTTGTCTCTATTCGATATATTGATTTCAAGAGTAAGATGAAATTAAAAGCAGTCGTTTCGAGTTTTCGCGAAGCTATAACAGTAGTATTGGACAATTTTCGAACTACTTTTTCTTAGAGACGAAGCAAAGATTTTGTATTCGATTAAATCACACTTCGTTGATTGAAAGTCGAAGTAATTGGTAAAATAACATGGTGACTCTAATAATGAGATGCCTATTGGCAGTGTTGGTGATTGCCGAAAATTTGACAGAAGCTGCTATATTGCTATCTATATTGTATACAACATTTTCAATCCGGTAGAAGATGCTACAAGAACTCGAGTCTCTCAATGCATGAACCGCGAGAGAATTTTTCTACATTTCTTCGCTCCACTTCATACTCTGAGTATTTCACGGTCCATAAAAAATATACAGTCTGATAATGATCGTTGCTGTGTGGAATTTCCCAAGAGAGGATCGCGAGTTGACAATTATCGCAGAAAATCGAATCGATGGTTCATCTTGATGTTTCTCATACTAGGTTGCAATATTTCAAAACCCTAGTGTGGAGCATTCACATACATTTTCATAGACACAACTTATACAAAGGTTATATGCACATAGTTAGAATAAGCGGCAATAGTAAAATGACTCAATTGCAATTATCCACTGCCCATACAGAATCGGATCGCGAAACGAGAATAAGCGACCGTTTGTTGCTTCAGAGAGAATCCCCACAGCAGCGTGCTGACCTTTGGTTCTCAGAAATGTTATCGAGAGAAATTCGCTCTCGCACTGGTGTCGATTCTATGTTAAATGAACCATGCCGGGTGTTTGTTGTTGCGATGATATTAGTCTCTCTTTGATGGCACTGATTCAATCGTGTGAAAAGTGAAGAGAAAAGAACATTTATGTTTTAAGTTGTCTCAAAATTTCGGAAAAATATATATTTTCACAGATATTTTAGAATTTTAGAAATACTCGGCACTTTTTTAAAACTGCTAAGAAAACAACTGAGTACTTGTGCTTTCTCAACGATCGATTTTGATACAAGTTATAATTGACAGAAAAGAATTTTTTCAAATTTACTAAAATTTTCAAAAAATTGATTTCTACAGAAAAATTTTAAAATATTGAATGTTTGATACTAAATAAGGAATTCACTCAGGCATTTTTGTTCAACATTGCTCCAACTAAAATTTGTGAATAGAAATTATGTCATCTTTACTATAAAAATTGACAACACTTCACCTAGCTGATTCCAACTATGCATCATTTTAAAAAACCACTGAATAATATTCAAACAAGATCTTTTTAATACGGAATTACAACTGGATTATAAGATTGTAAAGCACATATCATATGAATATACATGTGAATAATATTTTACTTTTTCTCATGAATTTTTGAAGGAATTATAGATACTTTTTTTAAACGCTTGTTTAGTGGATATCAATAATTTAAAGTTTTAAAATTCTTAAATTCGGTTTGTGGATATTCTTTCAAATTGTTATACAATTTGTATTTTCGGAACGGGTTTGACAAGTAAGTTATTGAAATTAATGTCGTATTCATTCTTTTAACTTCAGTTTAGAAATTCTAGATGGCTAAAAACAATTTGTTCTGGATTTTTCAATTTGAATATTGCATTTTTGATTTAATCGGTCTTGTCCCCTCCACAACCCCGTCATTTTTTGCTACCCTGTGTTTCGCCTTATAATTCTACCGTTATATTTATACAATTAACGAATTCAAAGTTTGCTAAAATCACACAATCAATCAAATATTACGTGCGATTATCGATACTCGGATGTGTGGAAAAAGCATGTAAGTTTTATTCGTATTCACTTCATCCAGTTATGTCTCTGACTTTACCCGCCCGACTTTTTTTGATATTTTTCCAGATATGAGCTATTCAAAGTCTTGTTATGATGAACTTTCAGTTTTATTGAAATTTCTGAACAAAAAAATGATAACTTCTTAGGAAAGCATGGGCTGCGTTTTGTCCCGGGATAAGATTTACCCCATCTTTCCCCAATTTTGTAAACTCGTCTGCCTTTTTTCGTCTGACGCAAGTACAAGCCATGATTAAATTTCGAGCATAGTTTTTCCTTTATACTCGTTCAATTGAACAACGGGACTGATATGTGTTTGATCACAAAGAAGAGACTCAAGGTTCAAACTTTATCAAAAAACCTATAAATCACCGTTAAAAATCGATTGCTCGGATGCTCGAAGCGCCTCTATAGGCGAATTGTCACGTAATGAACACTTTGTCAAACACCCGCTAAATTGCTTACACACCTTGAGATCTCCATTTATATGTCTGTTCTTTGTGATCTGACTACATCAAAACCGTCGTTCTACACTAAACAAAAAATCGTGTTATAGTTTCATGAAAAGCTATGTGAATATTTTCCACTCTACTTTTCATGTAATTTTTAACGGACTGCCCATTCGAAGCTATTGAATGTTTAATCCTGTATAAGTTACGTGTTTCATAGATATAGAGTAGTGGGTGTTCATATCATATTTACCTTCGAGACTGACAATTGTTCACGGATATAAATCCATTGCCGGTACCATGATTAAGAAATCATGAAAATCATGAAACATTACTTCTCATGAGATCGTGCCTATCACTGATGATTTTGTGAGCAAATCCCATAAAAATCTGCATGATTTAAATCATTTTGCTCATAATATTATTAATAATAGGTATGATCTCATGAGAAGACACGTCTCATGATTTTCATGATTTCAAAATCATGGTACCGGTAATGGAATTTTATCCGTGTTATTTTGAATATTACTAATAGCTACATGTAACTAAGATGAATTTTAAATAATATTGCGGATGGATTTTTTTAGGAAATTTCCAAACTACTTACACTTTAAGAATTCACTGCTCGCCATTTTTAGGATTCAATGTTTTACTTGAAAAATTCACGTAAAATTGTTTGTTGATTTATCAATTCACGTAAATTGTAAATGAGGATTCCATTAATTTTAGAGAATGTTTTCATAACATTCATTTTCAACTTATATTTGAGTGTAGTGCGAGAAAGGCAAGCAAGCGCAATGAGTTTTTCTTTTTGATTCCATACGTTTGAGATTCTTTTTAGTGATTAGTGGTTTTTCACACTGCTTCCCATTCTTGAATTGCTGATCATATTTTCGATGGCATGGAGAAAGAATGATGTTGTTATCTTTGTTACAACTAGCGAAACTTCTCATAGAAGGTACATTTCGGTCCCGAAGTAAAGTAAGACGCATTCACTTCAAGAAAAATTTAAAGTAGCGTTCGTTCATGTGTTCGAACTAAAACTAGGAATAGAAATTTATAACGAACAGAAGTTCAAATTCTGCGTTGGCATAGAATACAAAAGTTTTACGTTTGGAAAGTAGTCAAAATTGATACTTCCTAGTGTGTAGTTTGATTTGAAATTGTATACATCTTGGATTTGATTCATCACTTTTTGTGCGTACTGTTGGCCACTTTTTTGAAACATCCTCATCGGACTATCTGACATGCTAATGATTTCTAAAGACCACAAACGTTTACCGCTTGATGGTTGAATGGTATTGGGTTCTACGGCCAGCGTTTAGTTCACTTCATCTTTCTCTACATATTTTCAGTGATCTACTGTGACTTCAGCATCCATTGAGCACTGCGAATACTAGTGATGACACTTACAGCCCGTAGCAACAACTCCCACACAGTTCCACAAAGTGGTTGCGTAATTCCGCAGTGCCATCATCTTCACCGTAAACCGAAAAAACAAACCAACAGAAGCGCCACGCATTGATTGTAGCTTCTAAACCGGTTCTACAAACCACACCGGATAACAAACGAGTCAGCTTCAAAGTCAAGTTCACAGCCGCCGGCAACTCTCACTCGGATGGGTGCGGCTTGTCACGACATTTTCGGCTTTGAGGTGCTATATTGAATGAAAATGAAAGTGGTCCGTACGCGGGAAACCGGTTTGGGACAGATTTTAAAGGGTAAAAAATGTACAACCGAAAAAAAAACAGAAAAATCTATTCTATTCCTATGACTATGATGTATTCTCAATACCGACTAGGATAAAGTGATCAATTTATTGATTTTAAGCTATTTGACTTAGTGTGTGTGTGTTTTTTTCACTTCCGCTGGGATTTCTCCGCTAGAATGCGCAGAGCTCTTTCGATCAGCTCTGGGATCGGTGGTGGTGTTGGTAAGTGATCACCTTGGGGTTGGAATCCATTCTCGTCGGCGATGTACTGCAGGGAAATTTTGTTTCCCTCAGGGTCAGTGTACGAGAAACGACCTTGAGCAATCTGGAAATGAAAGCCATGCCTCTAATTCCTGTTATTTCATGCTACCCAATATCAAACGTACCTGAGCTTTCTCTTCGCCGACATCCTTCAGGGTACCTTGCTCCTCGTGGGTGATTCCGTTGGAAGTTTCGTACGCAAACTGATATGAACCATCCGGATTGACTTCTGCGTCATGTCGCAGCACGGTTGCATCCTTGTCGGCACTGACGGTGCATACCAGCACCAGCACCAACGCGCTAATAATCTGTAACAAAAATATCACCTCCCACTGTTGACAAATTGATTATTCTGATAAAACAGGATTACCACTCACTAGTTTCATTCTTTCTGCAGATAAGCGACGAGTTTTCGAGATGTAGAGAGCAGCCCATCTAACTGTCGATTTCCCAAGAACACACTATTTATATCGATCTCTCGGTCTAGCTCGGATGGTTTGTTGATGATTCGTACATGGTGAACCGGATAGATGAAAAGTCCGGTATCTCTTTCCGATTGGGGTGCTTGCGGCTCGTTTGCGTACGGCGTGATAACATGAGTTTGCCTTGATGCCGATGA